>NC_139029.1:101616194-102216194 GCF_964662115.1 Mustela nivalis | reverse complement strand
TGTATGGATATGTTAGATTTTTTCAATTCAATCAATAGTTGATGGGCATTTGGGATGTTTCTAGGTTTGGGCTGTTGTGAGTAATACTTATGTGAGTATTTGTGTATGGGTCTTTGTGTGAATATGGTTTTTCATTTCTCTGGGTAGATACCTAAGAGCGGATTTGCTGGGTCCTATAGCAAATCTGTGTTTAATTTTTTAAAGAAGGTGCCAAACTGATTTCCAAAGTGGCTACACCATTTTGTATTTCCACCAGCAACCTACAAAGGTTCTGATGTCTCTATGGTCTCACTGATATTTGATATTGTCTTTTTGATTATAGCCATCCTAGTGGGTGAGAAGTGGTATTTCATTTGGTTTTAATTTGTGTTTCCCTAATGATTAACAACTTTGAGCATCTTTTCATGTGCTTATTAGCTATTTATGTGTCTCTGCTCATTTTATTATTTATTTTTAAGATTTTATTTACTTTTAGAGGGGGAGAGAGTACATGTGTAAGCAAGGAGGAGTGGGGGAGGGAGGAGTAGAGGACAGTAGAGAATCTCAAGAAGACTTCCCACTGAGCACAGAGCCTGGGGGGTGGGGAGCTCAATCTCAGGACCCTGAGATCATTACCTGAGCAGAAATCAAGAGCTGGAGACGCTCAACCAACTGAGCCACCCAGGCACTCTGCCTTTACCCATTTAAAAATTGAATTAGTTATCTTTTTATTGTTAAGCTGTATGAGTTCTTTATATAGTCTAGACACAAGTCTCTTATTAGAGTTACAAATATTTTCTCCTCGTGTATGGGTTATTTTTTAACTAATTTTTTTTTAATGTGAGCTATAATTCACATACCATAATTTTGACTCCTTTAAAGTGCACAATTCAGTAGTTTTTAATGCTTTCACAAGGTTGTGCCATCATCACCAGTAGGTAGTTTCAGAATATTTTCATTACCTCCTGAAGAAAACCAGTTTCCATTAGCAGCAACTACCCCTTCCTCACTCCCCTAATCCCCTGGCAGCCACTTATCTTTTTTCTATCTAGGGATTTTCCTGGTTTGCCTTTTTTTACTCTCTTGAATGGTGTCTTCTGAGACACAAAATATTTTAATTTTGGTTAAGGTCGGTTGATTAGTTTTGTCTTTTTCTTGTGCTTTTGGTGTTGTATTTCAGAAAGCATTGCCTAATTCAAGATCTCAAAGATTTTCTCCTGTATTTTCTTTACTATAAAAAGTTTCATAAGGTCTGTGGTCTGTTTGAGTTACTTTTTATGTATAGTGTGAGAAAGAGATCCAAATTCATTTTTTTGCAGGTGGGTATCCAATTGCCCCAGCACCCTTTCTGCAAAAGAATATTTCTTTGAATCTGAAGTATGTTACTTGCGGACAACATAGAGTTAGATCTTGAATTCTTATCCAGTTGGATAGTCTCTGCCTAAAATCTTTTGTTTTTGCCTCAGATCTTTGTTCCTTGTTTTCTCTTCCCACTCTCACTGCCTTTTTTTCTACCTACTCTGCCTCCCAGATGTTTTCCTGGCCTCCTGGTATAGATTCTCTGCCACTCTTTTTAAATCTGTTCTCTATACTGATTACTTTACTTACTTCTCTGGTTCCTGTGGACCTTTGAGTTTGCAAATCCTGACATAAAATGTCATGTTGGGATTCCTGTAATTCTTCCTATTCATTATTTTATTTACTGGGTATTTAATGAGCATCTATTAAGTGACAGGCATATTGTTCTAGGGTTGAAAGCTAGAGTAGTGTGCCTATAAGCTTGTAATGATTAACTCACCACTAAAAATGTAGTGGCAAAAAAAATCAACCAGTTACTTAGTTCATGAGTCTTAGGTTGATGATTTATACTGGGCTCATGAATGAGGTTCTCTTGGTCTTGGCTGGGCTGTCATATACAGTCAGCTAGATAGTTCTACTTCTGCAAGTTGGTTGGCTATCATCTGAGGCAGGGATTGGAAATCCTTGTAGAGTCCCTAAGCTAAGAATGTTTGAAGAGTTGTAAAATAAAAGACAACAGAAGAATATGTGACAGAGATCATATATGGCCCTTAAAGCCTAAAGTTTTTACTATCTGTAAAAACTTTACAGAATGTTTGCTGATCCCTGGTTCAAGGCAAAAGGAATTGACTGGGCTACATGTCTCTCATCATCTAGTAGGGTAGGCTAGGCTTTTCATGGCAGCAGTAGGGTTCCAAGAGAGAGTGGAAGCATACAGATTTTTGTAGCTTACATATGGAGCTGGTACAGTGTTGTTTCTGCTATATTCTGTTGGCAAAAGCAGGTCACAGGTTGGCTGAAATTCAACAGATTGAATGAAGTACTTCATTTTTTTTAATGGGAGGAGCTATAAAATCACGTTTCAAGAGGTGTGAATAAAAGGAGGAGACAAGTTATAGCCATTTCTACTGCTTCCCACAAAGAATAGAAAAACAGACAAAAAAGCTCTTTGCCTTTGTAGAGTATATATTCTATTGATGGCAATAAATTCTCATGTTTCGTTATACGTTCCAAATATGCCCCTAATGTAGCCATTCTGTCCGCGTTGCATGTCACTGACTAGTCCTCTGATTTTTTCACTTTCCTGTACTTTAGTCATGTATTTGGTATAAAAAAATAGTATGAGTTTCTTCCCTCATATTCTTAGTTAATTCCATTTTTCTTCAAGTTGGCTCACCTCTTGGAGGCATTCCCTGGACAGTATGCCCTGTACTCTGTTTCTCTACATTTTCTGACATATTCTGTTTTAGCACTGGTTAATGCTGAATTGTGATTAGTAGTTCAGTATCACCTTAGTAAGGTGTTTGAAGGCAAGGGTCCTGCCTCATTGACGTATTTCCGTTTCTGGTCAACAAATATTTTTGTCTGCCTACTCTTTGTCAGGCACTGTGGTAAGTGGTAGAAGTAAACAAAACAGACAAGGAAGGAAAGTTCTTGCATTCATGGAACTGCAGAAGTAGTATTCTTAATAATACTGTTGTTTGTTTGTTTGTTTTAACAAGATGAGTATTTTAGATTTTGTTTACTCAATATGGCTTCAAACCATATTTTGCTCATAAGTCTTCTGTGTTTTAGTCATGTGAAGTTTTATCTTTAAGGCATTTACTGTGTCACTTTTGACTTTTAGAGCTACATCTTTAATGTTATGCAATATGTGTGTTTTGAAAACCAAGCACAGTAAATCATTATGTTGAAATTCATATACTCTTTTGATTAGTAGTTCACTCTCCTCTCGGTCATTCACTTTTAATTCTTGGTAGTCTTTCTCTAGGGAGAGTATGTCTTAAACATTTTAGAACACAGGTTTGAGGTTCCATATTCTTTTTCCTCAAGGAAAATTAGATTTTAGTGTTTATTATAGTGCCCTATACATAATGGGCACTTAATAAGCATTTGTTCCTGGTAATAGCCACTTTGGTTTTCTGTTTAATTGAGTTTCACCCAAAATGGTTATTCTTGCCTGGCTTTTAAATAGCTAAATAAATTCTTGACCTTCAGTATAATAATTATAATAACTTCTTTTCATTCTGAGTTACTTACTTTCTCTCTTTCCCCCCATTTGACCCTCAAAAATACTAATGTATAAATTTTGAAGGGTCTGTATTTTCTCAGTTGCCAACCTATTTGAAGCATTTTGAAAATGTACATTTGAATTTTATAACTTGATGCCTGTTGAAATTAAGGACAATTTAGAGAAGTGATTTATTACCTGAAAAGAATTAATGGTATGATTCTCTGTAACATTAGTCATATCATTTAGTTATTTATTCTTTCATTCTTGGTTTAGTCATTCGTCTATTGAATAAGTGTTTTTTGAGTGCTTACAATACATCAGTCACTCTGCAAGGTGCTGGTGTTATAGAGAGGAATTAAACATAGTCAATGAGTGGAGGGAGATCTTTATTTTATATTTAAATCTTTAAGGTTTGAAATATTACAGAAGGCTACAATATAAATATTCACCAGACAGAAAAGGGAAGAGCAAAGAAGGACTCCATAGGATTTTAACTTTTTCTGGCATCCCACGTAACTATTCTGTGAAATGTAGCAAATGATACTCTTTTTTAAAACTTTTTAAAAATTTTTTAAATTAACATATAATGTATTATTTGTTTCAGGGGTACAGGTCTGTGAATCATCAGTCTTACAAAGTTTACCACATTCACCATAGCACATACCCTCCCCAGTGTCCATCACCCAGCCACCCCATCTCTCCCACTCCTTCCCCTCAGCACCTCTCAGTTTGTTTCCTGAGATTTAAGAGTCTCCCTCTCTGGTTTCATCTTGTTTCATTTTCCCTCCCTTCCCCATGATTTAAAAAAAAAAAACAAAAACCCGAAATCTTGCCATTTCCAATGATGTGGGTGGAACTAGAGGGTATTATGCTAAGTAAATGATATTCTCATATTTTGCATTGAAAGTTGAAGGCTATAGATCATTCATAAGTGATAAATTTTTGGAAATGCTAATAGCTTCTGGTTATCAATCTTTAAGTGTCTCATATTTGTTGCAGTGAATATAGAAGTTGAATTAAATGTTGGAAATAATTGTTGAAAAGCATGTATATAAACATGCATTTTATGACAACTGGTGTCAGATGAATTATTATCTGGGCAGTTCAAAATGATGAATAATTAGAATTCTTGTAGAACAATATAAACTATTTTGATTGCAGATATAGAGAAATTATAGTTTGATCAGAAAAATTTGAAAGACAATAATTTTCCTCACTAACCTTTTTATAATTCAGTATGTTATATAAGACATATACTTTTATCTAAGTGAAATCATATAATTGACCTTCCATAATTTGTTATGTGTAGGGACAACTTAAGACATGAAAACATTAATAAGATAAAAGCAGAAAATTTCTCTATGGCCAGTTGGTTTATAAGAAGGGTAAAGAGGCTACATAGCAGCTCATATATTTATTTATTTATTTATTTATTGCTTTTTAAAAATTATTTTTATTGACCTATAATGTATTATTTGCTCCAGGGATATAGGGCTGTGAATCGTTAAGCTTACACATTTCACAGCACTCACCATAGCACATACAGTCCCCAATGTCCATAACCCAGTAACCCTCCCTTACCCTCCCTACCCCCAGCAACCCTCAGTTTGTTTTGTGAGATTAAGAGTCTCTTACGAGGGACGCCTGGGTGGCTCAGTTGGTTAAGCAGCTGCCTTCGGCTCAGGTCATGATCCCGGTGTCCTGGGATCGAGTCCCACATCGGGCTCCTTGCTCCGCAGGGAGCCTGCTTCTTCCTCTGACTCTGCCTTCCATTCTGTCTGCCTGTGCTCGTTCTCGCTTGCTCTCTCTCTGACAAATAAATAAATAAAATCTTTAAAAAAAAAAAAAAAAAAAAAGAGTCTCTTACGGTTTGTCTCCCTCCCGATCCCATCTTGTTTCATTTTTTCCTTCCCTTCCCCCCATAAACCCCCACCCTGCCTCTCAAATTCCTCATATCAAGGAGCTCATATGATAATTGTCTTTCTCTGATTGACTTATTTCACTCAGCATAATACCCTCTAGTTCCATCCACATTGTTGCAAATGTCAAGATTTCATTTCTTTTGATGGCTGCATAGTATTCCAGATATATATATATATATATATATATATTCCAGATATATATATATTCCAGATATATATATATTCCAGATATATATATATATATATATATATATATATATATATATATATCTCCATCCCACATCTTCTTTATCCATTCATCTGTTGATGGACATATAGGTTCTTTCCATAGTTTGGCTATTGTGGACATTAATGTCCAACATTCAGGTGCATGTGCCCCCTTGGATTACTGCATTTCTATCTTTAGGGTAAATACCCAGTAGTGCGATTGCTGGGTCATAGAGTAGCTCTATTTTCAACTTTTTGAGGAACCTCCATGCTATTTTCCAGAGTGGAGCAGCTCATATATTTAAAGCCTAAGTGATTTTATTCTGTGTTTTTTTTTTACACATGATTAATGAATTAATCCATAGGTCAGCAAGGAGGTTTAAAGTATTCAAAATTAAAAGCTAGGCTATTTGGGAGGGGGTTTAACTTTTTCGTTTACTTAAAATGGAAAGGATGTTATTTAAGTATTGATCTGGGTAATGTTACTACTTTATTGGAATGTGAAATGGTGCTTTCCCCCTTCCCGGTAATCCTTTAATTAACATCCTTTCTTTTTTTTCTTTTCTTTCTTTCTTTCTTTTTTTTTTTTTTTTTCCTGTATTGTTGGAACACTTTGGGGATGGAATTGTAGCTGTATAAGTTATATTGTTATAGTAAAGCAAGGTCACTCTTAAAATTCTGAATTATAGCTTTTGAAAAGTTTTGTTTAAAAAACAGTCTGAATGAAGGTCTCTTTGAAGCCCATTTTCATTTTGTACAGAAGAGTTCTACACTCCAAACTGCTCCTTGGAAAGGCACTAATTATTTTAGTCTGATATTTGCTTTGAATAGATGAATTAGATACTGTATCTTACTCAGTCTCTACTCCCAAGGTGGAGTGTCCTGTGTGGATGTCTGTGTAATATACAAAAAGTACATAGATCATCCTTTCTTCCCCTAAGACATTTCATGTTTTATGAAGATATATATGTGCATCTATAGAGTTATTTGAACTTGATATTAATAAAGAATTCAAATAAGAATAAAACCAATATTGTACCACATATCTTAAGGCTGTTCTAAAATAACAAGTAAGTAAGTAACAATCTTAGCAATCTAATTCCTTTGATTTTTTTCCTTTTTCTCCCTACCCTCATTCTTGGCCTACTTTTTACATAATTATTTTTTTTTTTACTTAACTTTATGTAACTATTGCTTAATATAAGTATTGTTTAAATTTTAAAATTCCTTTTTTAATCCTTACAAGCTTGGAATTCAACTTGTCCTTCTCTATTAATGTTTAATAAGAAGAGTAGAGTTGGAATTAGAGCAAGCACACGTTCCCTTTTAAGTGGATTACTACTGCCTTCATTCATTACTCATTAAACAGCCTGATTTTTCTAGTCCCTTGCTTTCTTCCCTTCTTTCTTTTTCTTGCCTGTCTCATTGTCTTATAATTACTTTGTGTTTTTTAGATTCCCCCCTCCTCTCCAGATAGTAGAAGTGGAAAGAAGGTGGGACTTAGGGATTACTTGATTTTCATTCACTGATTTATTAAACTATGTCTGCCACTGGCAGGAATATCTGTGTACTACCTTTGTGTATATTGAATGATACATAAAGCTATATATATTCAGTTACTCTTTCAATCCAAAGCCATATAGAATTAATTTCTTTCTCCTACTTGTATTTGGAGCAGTATAGTTAATAGTTCCGAAGTTCAGAGGCTTGTCACACTTGTTCTAGTTGTATGCCGCCTTTTTTGTTGTTGTCAAGTCTTTCTTCAGTATACCCCCTCGACCCTCACTGGCAACCATCCTTTTTTAAAACAATCTTTCTTGCTTTCTTTCTTTCTTTCTTTGAGATTATTTATTTATTTATTTGTCAGAATGAGAGAGAGACAGAGAGAGAGAGAACACGCACAGGCAGAGGGAACAGCAGCAACTCCCTACCGGGCAGGGAGCCTGATGCAGGACTCAGTCTCAGGTCCCTGGGATGATGACCCCAGTTGAAGGCAGCTGCTTAACTGACGGAGCCACCCAGGCATCCTGCAATCATCCTTTTTTTTTTTTTTTTTTTCAGGTTTTTCTGAGTTTTTTTTGTCCCCCCCTGTGGTTCTTTTTATTTATTTATTTTTTAATTTTTTATTTTTTATAAACATATATTTTTATCCCCAGGGATACAGGTCTGTGAATCACCAGGTTTACACACTTCACAGCACTCACCAAAGCACATACCCTCCCCAATGTCCATAATCCCACCCCCTTCTCCCAACCCCCTTCCCCCCCAGCAACCCTGAGGAAGTGGTGATGCAACATGGGGGCTTAAGTGGGTAGAAGAAGAATCATCCTTTTTTTTAATATAAGGACTTTTATAATCTTGTTTCTTGCCCAACCCTCCAGCCACTTCTCTGGTTGCTCTTCATTATTAGGCCCAACTGTACTGAACTACGTGTAGTTCCTGAAGTATATCTTGTTTTCTCTTATATCTGTGCCTTTGCATATACTGTTCTTCCACCTGGAGCATCCTTGTGCTGTTGCCCTGCCCTTTCTCATCACCCAGCAAGCTCCTTGAACCATGTTCAGAGGTCATTTCGTTCAATTACTTCATGACACCTCTTCCTCTTCTGGGCTTCCCCAGCATCATCTCTGAGCCTCTAAGATGGCTCTACAGTATTGTTTGCGGCTCGCTGGGCTAAGAGCTTTGTGAGAACACAAATGGACTCTTCTCTCCATGCTTTGCACAGAGCACTTAAATGACAGAAGGAGAAGGGAGAGAACACTGAAGTTTGAATGTCTCATATGTCCGGAAACATGCGTAGTTCTTTGGGAAACAGTTCAATGAGTTCTGTTGCCACAACAGTTCGCAAGGCCATGTCATTATCTCCATTTTAGAGTTCAGCAACCTGAAGCTGATTTGCCCAGTGATGTTCGGGAAGTGGGAGAGTCCGGATTCGAACCCAGGCGTGGTTTGATTCCAGTCTCTGGTGATTTCTTTTTACCACGCAGATGGCATGAGTGATTGACAATGAGCAGTGGTACAAGGCAGTGGGAGGAACATGAGCCTGGACAGCAGACGGATCTGGGTTTGAAATCTAATCTGCCCTTTAACCAACTGTCGGCAAGTTTCACCATCTCAGAAATCTCCGCTTTCTGTTTTTAAGAGTGGGGTTAATGACGTTACCTACTTCAGGAAATCGCTGGGAGCATTAAATAAAATCTTATAGGAAGAGGGTTTTGAATCGGATAGCGCTATATATAGCTATAAGCAAAAGAAAGACTAACAAAGGTTCAAGCAAAGACAGATTTTAAACCGCTTCCTATAATAAGAAGTCTGGAGATAGTTCGTCTTCAATGACTGAAGTTTCTTTTTCTCCTAGTCGTAGGGCGTGTGTGAACTCTCCGGCATCATATCAAAAGCCAGAGAAAGTGAGGAGGCGGGGACTACAGTAATGACTTAACTGTTCTCCTCACCACGGTCCTGCCATTGCCCCAGCTAGGAGAGAGAGCGATTTCTTTTTAATATTCATATTTTGAGTTTCAGTTATTTTTCCATTAAAGCATCACTCAGAGAGCTTAAAGATATATATGTAAAGAATAATGTCCAATTATCACATGACTCATATTGAGTTTCATGCTTTGGCTCAATTGTGTTTTACAAATTTATGTTAATGTCAGATTTTCTACAACTTAGATTCACTGAATGGTTTTTAGTTACTCAGAATCCACTGATAATTCTGTAAAATAATAATAAACATAATTATGGTGATCAAGTTTAGCTTCCAAATATTGAGAGGCATATATGCTTTACTGTGACAACCCGTAGAAGCTGTTTTGAGGTAGATGAAGAAAAGGCAGAAGATATGTTGAGAAGCAGATGTTGTATGACTGAAGTACCCAGCTGTGTACTAACAAAATGTATCTCATGCTGATTAGTTAACAATTCTTTGGCAGTCAGAGACATATGTAAAGCAGTAAGCACAGCATGGGGAAATAAAAAAAAAATTAAAAGCATTTTCTAAGCTTAAAACATTGGCAGTGTCTAGTCTACCATCTGTGTTACCGAAAAGTTGATTTTGTTGTGGGTAAGTCATACCAAGGTCACTTCCAAAACAAACAAAATTGTTAACCCATAGAGTCTTCATCTCAAATTAGCATCACATGTCTTGGCATTTTGAACTAGTGAAAAATGTTATAACTTTGGGTGCATATAAATGTAATAATTTTATATTGGTACTTCTGTATGTCTGTTATGAATCAGGTTTTTTTTTGTTTGTTTGTTTTGTTTTTGTTCAGTTTTTGTTTGAATTTTTTCAGGTCAAATCTATCAGTTATTAAAATTTTCTGTCAAAATGCTTCTTGGCCTATTTAGATGTATGGCTATTTAAATACAAACGGAAGCACCACTGACCCTTCTTGTCATGGTCTTCTGGTAAGAAGGGTAGGGCTTTCTTATCCTAGAAGTCCTCTTCCTTTGATTGAATAGATGGTAGTCTGTAGGATGGCCTACTTAGGCTAAAAGTTCACTCTTTAGTACTTAAAATAATCTTGTTCCATTTTCCCTTACAGGACCCAAAATTGAAAAGTTATATCCATAGATTATTTCTATATACTACATCAGCTCTTTGTAATTAGTTTCTTTTGGCTCAGCAATTTTATTCCTCACTAATTAGAGATGTTGTAAACCACAACATGGGATTTTCTTAGAAGTAAAATGAAATATCTTAAAACTTTATAGAAATCAAGGCTGATATAATTTGTCTGAAGTGAAAACAAAAAGTATAATCAAACATTTATTAATATGTGGGTGTGATGAAATTTGCACAAATTAATAAGCTTTGGTATTCATATTCCTATATTAATGGTGTGCAGTAACTGGAAAACATACTTTTGCTTTGATTCAAAAACTAAATGAAGATAGTTTTTATAATACTGTGGATCCAGAAGGAGATCCTTTCATTAAAGTATTAAAGTTTCTTTATATATAACTTATTTTTTAAATATTTATTTATTTATTTTAGAGAGAGTGAGAGTGCACATGAGAAAGTGTGGGGGGTAGGGGGAGAGGGAGAGAGAGTCTTAAGCAGACTTTGCATTGAGCATGGAGCTCAATGCAGGGCTTGATCTCATGACCCTGAGATCATGACCTGAGCCAAAACCAAAATTTGAACACTTACCCGACTGAGCCACTCAGGTATCCCAATATAGAACTTATTTTTAAACTAAAAGCTAGGATTCTGAGAGCCTTGGCATCCCACATAATTTATAATATTGTTCTGGTAATGATAGCTACAAAAACTTTTGCTTATTGGTCTTATTTTTGCCTATATAGCTTTGTTTTTGATTGGAGTTGAAATATTTTATGCACAGAATGTGGTAGTGTTTGCCTTTTTGAGTACAGAGAGAAAAACTTTGTTTTGGTTAAATACCATTCTGGCAGTACCATAGGGAGCTTAGATTAGAAGTGGACAGAGGGAAGGATGTGTGCCTTCAAAGGAGTGAATTATAAAAAGAAAGAGAGGGTAAGTAGTGGTCATTATTGGCATTTAGAGATTTCCGCAGGGTCTTCTAGATACTCTATTAATTCATAGAGTATTTTTGTGAACTGGGGTCTTACCGAGAAAGAAATAAGTCTTCTGCAGTGTCTGGGTGGCTCAGTCAGTTAAGCATCTGCCTTTGGCTCAGGTCATGATCCCATGATCCTCAGGCCATGATCCCCCCATGTCCTGGGATAGAGCCTTTGTCAGGCTCCCTGCTCAGTGGGGAGTCTGCTTTTCCCTATGCCCCTCCTCTTGCTATGCTCACTTTCTCAATAAATAAGTAAAATCTTAAAAAATATATATATATATATACATATATAAATATAAAGCTTCTTAAATAAATTATATTTCTCAAAATGAAGAAAAGTGTTAATTAAATTTCAGTAATAAAATATTTTAGGAATATATTTACTTGATTAAAAACAATTTTAAGGGGCGCCTGGGTGGCTCAGTGGGTTGAGCTTCTGTCTTCCGCTTGGGTCATGGTCTCAGGGTCCTGGGATCGAGCCCCATATCAGGCTCTCTGCTCAGCAGGGGTCTCCCCCCCCCCCCCCCGCCTGCCTTTCTGCCTGCTTGTGATCTCTCTCTCTGTCAAATAAATAAATAAAACCCTGAAAAGTTTTTTTTAAAAATTATCATTAAGGACAAATTTTCATATTTAAAATTTGTCATGTCAATTGTACTCAAAATTTTTTTTAATTTCAGAAAAGACAAATAAAAATTTATCATATCATCAGGAAAATAATTTGAGTTTTCCTAAAATTCTGTACTTATTTTTTAAACAAGAGTTTTATTTATTTGTCAAAGATTTATTTATTTATTTTAGAGAGAGAGAGTGACTGAGCAGGAGTGGGAGGGGCAAAAGGAGAGGGAGAGAAAATCTCAAGCAGACTCCCCATTGGGCGTCGAGCCTGACATGGGGCTTGATCTCACAACCCTGAGATCATGAGCTGACCCAAACCAAGAGTCAGACACTTAACTGACTGTTGCTACCCAGGTGCCCCTAAAGAAGAGTTTTAATGATACTTGTTGAAAACCTGTGTTATAACCATCCCCACTACATTGCATTACATCCTTTTAATTTTTATCCCAGTAATTTCAAATTTTCCAAAACATAAGGATAGGGAAGAAGGAAGTTTTATATAAGGACTCAGTTTTGTTAAGCAAATGAAGAGTATGAATAGCATTTGTATACTTATTTTTTTGCTGGGTAAAGTATACTTTATTGATGATACATGACAAGGTAGGACTCCCCAAGCTCCTCCTCTTCTTCAGTGGGTCTGGGATAGAAATTGAAAACTGTGGAGGTCAGGGGATTCTCAGGTATGAGTTGGGACAAGGGCTTCCCAGCAGCTGAGGGCAGGTCAGATCCATGACTAACACGTTGAGGGTGAGGACTCAGAAGGCCATGCCAGTGAGCTTTCTGTTCAGCTCAGGATAGCCTTTCCTACAGCCTTGGTGGCACCAGTAGAAGCAGGGATGGTGTTCTGGACAGCCCCTTTTACCCATCATGCCACAGCTTCCTAAAGGGGCCACTCCCCGTCTTCTGGGTGGCAGTGATAGCGTGGAGTCATAAGTCCTGAGTTCCTCCATGATTCTAGAGTTGTCCGGGATGACCTTGGCCAAAGGGGTCAAGCAGTTGGTAGTGCAGGAGGCATTGCTGACAATCTTGAGGGAGTTGTCATACTTCTCATGGTTCACGCCCATCACAAACATGGAGGCATCAGCGGGAGGGGGAGAGATGATGACCCTCTTGGCCCCACCCTTCAAATGAGCCCCAGCCTTCTCCATGGTGGTGAAGACCCCAGTGGACTGCACAGCATACTCAGCATCAGCAGCATCTCATTTGAATGGGACAGGATATCACTTCTAAAAGATGGAGATGGGTTTTCCATCGGAAAAAAACAAATTTCCCGTTCTCAGCCTTGACTGTGCTATTGAATTTGCCAAGGGTGGAATCATCCTGAAACATGTAGATCATGTAGTGGAGGTCAATGAGGGGTCATTGATTGTGGCAGTATCCACTTTGCCAGAGTTAAAAGCAGCCCTGGTAATCAGGTGCCAAAAATAGCCAAATCCATTTACTCCGAACTCCACCATCATGTCTTGGGGACTCAGCTGGCACTGCACCAGAAGGTGTGGCTGTGTGTCGAATGGGGAGGAGTAGAGAGCCAGTATTTAATTTATTAACATGCTCATGCTATGCATATCAGTGACTGGTGTGACTTTTGGGATGTTTCTTCATTCTGTGGGTCTTTGTTTTCTCACCTGGAAAATAAATGAAAAAAGAAAATAAATGACATATATTATATGAACTCTAAACATCATATTTAGGAGACAGTAGATTTTTTATTCAGTCCAAATCCTATAGCAAGGTGTTCAAGACCTTTCATAGCTAGACATCTTTAGCTATATTTTAATTTAATTTACTTTTGTTATATTCCCTATTCTCTAGACTTACACATTCTGTCTGTGGGGCACAAGCAGAAATGTAGTATACTTAGCTAATCTCCACGCTTATCCCCATTTACAGTTCTTCCTGTGTTTCCTGTCCTGGTCAGTGGGATTATTGTTAACCTTGTCATCCTCTGTGGCATGCACAATGCTGAGTGCTTTACATGTCTCCTTTTCCAATTCATCCTCACGACAACCCTGGTATGTCGACAATATTATTACCTGCATTTTACAGAGGAAACAGAAACCCATAGAGATGAAGTCATTGCCCAGCTGAAATGAGTCCGAGCCAAACCTCTCACCCAGGAGTGTTCTCAGAGCATAGGCAAGCCTTAACTTCTAGGTGATACTGCCTTCTCTCTGCGCAGCCTCCCAAGTCCTTTTGGTTCTACCTCGTAAATAAGTCTCAAGAGCTTTTCCTCACTTGCCCTTCTTTTGCTATTACTTTAATTTAGATTCTTCATCCTCATCATCCAGACTATTGTGAGTCTCCTCTTCAGGGTTCCTGTAACTCTTCTCTCCTTGTCTAACATAGGAGTAGATGGTTCAGATCATTTAATGCTTTCCTTACTACCTATAGGTTAAACTGTAAGATTCTCAACATTTATAGTCTGTCCCCAGTTTATTTTAGCTGCTCACTTTTCCTCTTGCATTATACCGTAGACTTCTTGAGACTGGGGATATCTTTGTATTCCTTGCAATATTGTGGACGTAATTGCTTAGAGAACTGTTGTTGTTGACTTAATGAGGTAGACCTTGGCAGGTTCTTGGCTTGGCAATTCAGAAAATACTTTGCTAGAATTAAAATGAATTACTCTGTGTAGTAGCTATAGTAAGGTTATTTTAGTATATTAATAATTCACACATTATTATTTTAATGTAGTAATAATTCATGTAGTCCTCCAGTAATATTAATTTGAATTAATAAGATTTTAAGTTATTACCTGCAGCTGTCTCGAGTTCCTGTAGAATTCTTTTTTCCAGAAGGGAATTAATAGAATTGAGACATAGCAAAAGTGTACACATCAGGTCTGGGACATTCATTATGGTACAGAATAAAAATTAATAGTTATCGGCTTCTTGGTAGGAATTTGAGTAAAAAATTTATGGTATTTACTTTGTGTAAATAAGTCTGTAATCAGGATCTTTAACTGTGTTCAAAATGTACCAGTGATTCATGAACCACTCTAAGGGATAATGTGAATGGGTAACTGGCATAATCCTATACTTGGATTTGTTTTAATTTCCATCACGTCTTTTTAAGTCTTTTTTAATCAGAACGTTTGGCGGCTGCATTGAAACATGGTAAAAGTTATTGGCTGCCAGTTGTGACATTATTTTTAATAGAAATGTTTACATCATAAAAAGTTTCTTAACAAATATATAGGTGGGTAAGTTTCCATGATAAAATATTAAAAATAGTCTTCATTTAGTATCTCTGTGTTAATAACTGTATTTTTTTGTGTGTTTACTCATGACTTTAAAACATTGAGATATAATACACATATAGTAAAATTTACCATTTTATAGATTGTACTTCAGTGGCTGTTAGTCTATCCACAGAGATGTATAGCCATCACCGATCTATAATTCCAGGAGATTTTTTTTTTTACCACCCCACAAAGAAACCAGTGCCCTTTAGCAGGCACTTCCCTTTCTTGTCTCTAGCCAGCCCCTGGCAGCAAGTGATCTACTCTCTGTTCCTATCGATTTGCCTGTTCTGGACATTTCATATGGATTTACACAGCCTTTTGTGTCTGGGCTTCTTTCACTTAGCATGTTTCCAAGGTTTATCCATGTCACAGCATGTAGTAGTTCTTCATTACTTTTTCTAGTGGAATCCTGTTCCTCTCTATGGCTTTGACACATTGTGGTCATCTGTTCATCAGTTGATGGGCATCGGAGTTTCCGCTTTTTGACTATTATAAATAATGTCATTCTGAACATTTGTACACAAGTTTTTACGTGAATATATGTTTTCTTTCTCTGGGATATAATCCTAGCAGCAGAATTGCTGAGTCATATGGTAAGTCTGTGTTTAGCCATTTGAGAACATGCTAGACTGTTTTCTAAAAGTGACTGCAACATCTTGCATTCCTGCTAGCAGAGCTATGTCTAAGGAGTCCACTTCTTCCATATCCTCGCCAACACTTGTTATTGTATGTCTTTTTGATGATAGCCATTCTAGTGGGGGAGGCATGATCTCTAAGATAAGTGAATTTTCTTATAACATAGTATTAAATTAATGAAGGAATAATTATTTTCCAATTTGCAGAAAACTAACTCAATTTACATTTTCTAATATAACTATTATTAAATAATTGAAACCTATTAATTACACCAGCTCCAGATACATAAAACTAAATGTCCTTTAAAAAAATCGTACATGTAAATTTTCATAAATGTATTTGGTACTCCATCTCCTAAATACATGTGAGAACTGCTATTTTTATACACTTAAGGCGTAAGTGCTTAAGCCCACAGAATACTTAGTTTTTCATTGTTCATGTTGATTGTGCAAGGACAATTCTCTTGTCAATATATTCACACTGATTCAAATAGGATTAGAAGTGTAATTGAAAATAGCATTTTAAGTCTTTTAAAAATACACAAATGTTGCATTTTAGTAGTTTCACAGAAATGGTTAGTACAACTTTAATGAAATGAAAATAATAATAAGAAATGTCTTGTGCTAGTTTTGGTAGTACTCACTGTATTTTAAGTAGGCAAATACTAGTAAAGAATGAGCTAATTATGCTTGTAATCATTTTCTTCAATTGAACTGAGACAGGTGCAAGAAGCGTCTTTAAACACAGTGTAGAAAGTAAGCAGTTAGAACTTTGAATCCTTCTCTGTGCTGAAAGTCATGCTTGGGCTTTTTGTTGATTTTGTGTGTGTGTGTGTGTGTGTGTGAGAGAGAGAGAGAGAGAGAGAGAGCGAGCATATACAGCTAATTTGACTAATTTTCTCAAATACTTCTTGAGGACATATATAAGAATAAGGATTAAGTTTTAATATTAAAATAGGGGTAACATGAGGCGCCTGGGTGGCTCAGTGGCTTAAAGCCTCTGCCTTTCGGCTCAGGTTGTGGTCCTGGGGTCCTGGGATCTAGTCCCACATTGGGCTCTCTGCTTGGCAGGGAGCCTGCTTCTTCCTCTCTCTCTCTGCCTGCCTCTCCTTTAATAGTACCAGTCACCAGTGTTCCTAAGGTTGTACAAGCAGAATGGTCTGTATTCTTGTATATAATGGGTAGGAAAAGTTTTTAATTGACAACTAATCTGTGTGTGGTAGTACATCTATATTCTTTCCCTCATCTGTTAGTAGGTATCATAGCCCTTAGGTTGCTAAGACATGTCTGCTCGGAATAATAGTGGTATTTCTTCATATAGATGACCCTCATTTCTTTTAAAGTAACGATTTACGGGGCACCTGGGTGGCTCAGTTGGTTGAGGGACTGCCTTCGGCTCAGGTCATGGTCCTGGGGTCCTGGGGTCCTGGGTTCAAGCCCCACGTCGGGTTCCCTGCTTAGCTGGGAGTCTGCTTCTGTCTCTCCCTCTGCCCTTCCCTCCTACGCCTGCACGTGTTCTGTCTCTCAAATAAATGAGTAAAATCTTAAAAAAAAATAAAGTAATAGTCTATGTTACTAACCAAATACATTAAAAAGTTTTATTTTTTCACTAAGTAATCTCTGTGCTCAACACAGGGCTCAAACTCACAGCCCCAAGATCAAGGGTCTCATGCTCTACCGACTGAGCCAGCCAGTGCCCCAATCCAAATGCCTTCTTTTAAAGTTACATTAGTTGCTTAGAAGAAAACATTTTGCAGTGGCAGGTGGCCATAATGTGACATACTGGTTGGTAAAGGATCAGTGCTAACATAGGTGCCCAGGTGGAATAAAATGGTTAAGCAGGAGCTGATCATGATTGGTGTTAAGAGTGATGTCACAGTGGCCTGGCAGATGAGGCATGAGTCCTGAGTTCCCTCATTCAGTCTCATGTTAGGGCAGGAAATGAATTCTTTGTAAGGGTTGTATTACGTTTGGGGCGCGCGCGTACGTGCGTGCGTGTGTGTGTGTGTGTGTTTGTGTTTGTGCGTGTGTGTGTGTGTGTAGGCTCCCATCTTTAAGTCATATAATGTTAAGAAAGACAAGTTAACCTATCTAGAAGATTTGGGGGTTGGAGCTGCATTTTTCATCATTGTAACATCTTGGGGTTATAATTCTAAACAATTGGAAGGACATCCATCCAGAATGACTTGGAAATTCTGGGGAGATTCTCTGCAAATATATTCTTTCTTTCAGTCCATTCAGTTAATATCTGTATTCAATTTGCTGATTGTTTTTTAGGAGAAAATTGGGTCTGCCTAAGTGAAATTGGTTTGGCCTTTGTATTTAGGGAGGCTTTTCTTAAGTTTTGTTATCAGGATTAGGTCAGTCTATAGAATGAGCTGATTGACTTTATATAGGGATTATGTATTCTGTTAGGCTTTAACTTCTAAAAATGAACTCATCCTAAACGACTTTGAGGGTGTATAGATAAGTGACTGGTTTTCCACCCTCCGGCTTTGAGTCTTTTCAGATCAGCTTTGTCTTCTTAAAATACTTTCTGTAATGTGTAGTTTTCCTAGAGCCAAAGCTCTGTAAATTTTTAAATCTTTAAAGTAAGTTTGTGTACAGTATTACAGACTTTTTAAAAAAGATTTTATTTATTTATTTGTCATAGAGAGCCAGTTTGCTCACTGGGGAGAACAGGGGGAGTGACAGGCAGAGGGAGAGGGAAAAAGCAGACTCCCCACTAAGCAGGGAGCCAGAGGCAGGGCTCATTCCCGGGGCCCCAGGATCATCATGGCCTGAGCTAAAGGCAGACACTTAAGCTACTGAGCCATACAGGCCCCCCAGTATTACAGACTTTCAAAAAATTTCCCGTATGTGCGGTTATATCACTCTTTCATTTCTGATGTTCCATAAGGCTCACTTTTTGATACCAGTCTTCCTGAAAGTGTCACAATGAAGGTCACTACAAGAACAATGTTTTACTTCAGGTCTTTGTCCCTCATAAAGAGATCGACATCATTTAAGGAGGCTTTTTTGAGGCAGAGGTGGGGTTATAATTCTCCTGGGGATATAGCATTAACAGGAGAAAATCCTCCCAAATATTTTTTTCTCTGTATAGTGGGATTGTGGGTGGTTTTTATTCTCTAGCATTTTCTTCTCTATTTTGATACATTTTCTACAGAGAAAATAAACACATAGCAGAAATAAAGGTGATCTTCATTGCCAGAGCAGTGTGTCTGTACACACTAGTTTTTCCCTCTCTGCCCACATCCCGTTGTCAGTCCCCTGACTGGTTAAGCAGAAATGAGGATGGATGGATAATGAATGTTTCTTCATGATTGCTTTCTTAGCTCCCAACAGGGATTCTGAAGTATTCCATTTAATAAAGTAGCCAATTACAGACATACTGAAATGATCATCTTTTTGCTCTGGAGGGATGGTCTTTGCTTACAGAGAGGAGAGAGAGAGATCCCAGTGTCTCTCTTTTCCTGAAAAGAAGTGTAAACTGTTGAATTCTCTTTTTCCCGCCAAGAGAGGACCTTGCTTACTTCTCCCAACTTCCCCTTTCGGGAAGAGGGAGGAGTAAGAGAGACAGGAGGTAAACTGAGTACAGTTAGCACTAATTGCAGTAAGGTTCCTGTCCTGGAGATCTGGTGTGCAGTTTTTAGGTAGTCAAAGTTTGTAGCCATAAGGGATTCTATTTGGGAATTAAAGTGCAGTGAAGTCATTTGGCATCAATTCATTTTGGAGTTTTGAGACAATTAACTGTCTCACTGAAGAACTTTAATTTGAAATCTGTTTTGAGGATTGATGACCTCTCAGAAAGCTCTCCCTGTAACTATTCCTTTAGGACATCAGATTTAGCCAAGTGTTCATGTGTTAATTCTACTGGATTAGTTTCTGTGCTTATGCGTACACACACACTGAAATCTCATTGTCCTCTGAACATGTTGTTTTAACTGTTTGACCTCTTTTTATATGCTGTTAAGAGACATGAGGGTGCAGATGTGGTACTTTTGAGTTTTACCTTGACAATAAAGGTATTCTCTTTTTTCTTTAATCTCTAAGAGTATACTAAAGCCTTTGCAGTGACTTCTGATACAGGACAATCTCTTAGAAGTATGGCTTTAGTATTTTATAGTGACAAAAAGAGTCACAAACACTGTAGATGTGTATTTTTTTTCTCTGTTGCTTCAAATAGGATTATACAACCTCTAGGGTGATGTGCCAATTCGGCAAAATGGCACAGACCAAAAAGTAAGGAGGTTAATGGAAGATGAAGGGGAAACAAACAAACAAACAAACAAGAATAGGACAAAAGAAAACCCAAGATGAGAAAGATTCATTGACGTAGTTTTACTCAAGGACAGGAAAAGGTTTTTTTTTCCTCACTATTGGCAAAGAATATAGCAAGGATTTTCACTTTGATTATTCATTATTAAGCAAATGAAAGTGGCCAGAGTGGACCTTTAAAAAAAAATCCCAATAAAATATAGGAACCCATAGCAAATCTAATAGAGGAAAAGATAAGGAAATGACTGTACAAAAAAGGAACAAAATGACTGTACAAAAAAAAAAGGAACATTAGGGGAGGTGCCTGGGTAGCTCAGTTAAATGTCTGACCCTTGATTTCAGCTCAGGTCATGATCTTAGGGATGTGAGATTGAGTCCGGTGTTGGGTTCTGTGCTGGGTGTGGAGCCTGCTTAAGATTCTCTCTCTTCTTCCACCCTGGAAAACAGTACGGAGGTTCCTCAAAAAGTTAAAAATAGAGCTACCCTATAACCCAGCAATCAGACTACTAAGTATTTACCCAAAGGATACAAACATAGTGATCTGAAGGGGCACCTGCACCCCAGTGTTCTTAGCAGCAATGTCCACAATAGCTAAACTGTGGAAAGAGCCCAATTATCATATGATTTCACTCATATGTAAGAAACAAGCAGAGGATCATAGGAGATGGGAGGGAAAAATAAAATAAGACGAAATTAGGGAGACAAACCGTAAGAGACTCTTAACTATAGGAAACAAGCTGAAGGTTGCTGGAGGGGTGGGGGGTGGAGGGATGGGGTTACGGGGTGATGGACATTAAGGAGGGCACGTGATGTTAATGAGCACTAGGTGTTCTGTGCAACTGATGAAATCACAGAACTCTACATCTGAAACTAATTATATACTATACGTTAATTAATTGAATTTAAATAAAATAAAATAAAATAAAATAAAATAAAATAGATTCTTTCTCTCTGCCCGTCCACCTCCCCATCTAAAAAAATAAAGTAAAAAGGAATACTGTAAATTGGGAAGAGATCTAAAAAATTATGAGACTGCTATGCAGAGTTTTGTGGTACCATTCTTGGAAATCTTGTTGAAATCTAAAATTTTCTAGCAAATGTAAACCATTAAAATCAATTAGAGAAATAGAAGATGTGATTGTGATTCCTCTATGAAATTCCCTTAACTGGGTTCCATTGTTTGTGAGGTAAAGAAACCTCCTACTTGCCTTCAAATCACATGTGACTTCTGCCTGCCTCTCCAGCCCTGTGGCCTTACTCCTTTGGTTCCTGCACTCTGGCCAGATGGATTTTTCTGTTCATCTTGTACACAGCTGTCCTCTCCCTCCAGGCCTTTTGTATGTCCTGTTTGTTTTGCCTGAAATGCTGTTACCCTTGTTTTGAGCAGTTGATTTCTATATACCTTTAGGTTTCAATTCAAAATTTTATGTCCCTGGTGAAACAATCCCTTAATTTTCACAGACTTGATTTGGGTATTTATGTCATATGTTTTCATAGTTCCCTATACCTTCTCTTCATTTGCTTACTACTGTTAACAATGATTCTGATTATCTGTGTCTCTTTTCCCTGGACGAGACCATAGTGTCTTTGAGGGTAGCATTAATGGCTGTTTGGCACACTTTTGGAACTCTAGTGCCAGTGCACAGATGCGTACTAATGAATACTTGCTGGATGAATAAATACCTGTATAGTCAGATAACTTTTCCATTTCTTTAATTACAAGAATTACAAACCCATTTTCTCCAAACAAGACCAACAAAACAGAACTAAGTGGATGTATGGACACATTCTTCCAAGCTTTCCAGGAAATCATTTTCTATATTAAACAGTTTCATAGTATACCTATATACATATGGAAAGCCATTCAGTCATTCTGTGCCAATATCAAATTTGACAAAGACCAAAAAGTAGTTATTATAGACCTAATTCAGTTATGGGAAGCCAGTATAAAATTCTAGCAAATCAGATTCAACAGGATATTAAAAGAACAATGTCATAATCAGATAGAATTTCTCCATTAAATAAAATAATGTGTGGGGATAGAGGCCCAAATATGAAAAACTACATGATTATTTCAGCCAATGCCAGAAGAGTTTAATAAAACTCAGTATTTATTCTTTAATAAGATGAAGATTACTGTGGTTAATTCTTAAAAAAGAATTTCTTCCAAACCAAGAACCAACATTATGCTATGTAATGAAATGCCAGAGAAATTTCTGTGAAAATAGAATAAAACAAAGCCTCAGTAATACCACCATTAGTTCACTTTTTGTTTTGTTTTTGTTTCTGCCAAGTTCAAGACAACATAATGAAATATAACAGAAATTAGAAGTAGGATTCATGGTAAAAATAGGTGCAGTTCCTGTGATTTGTAGGTGGGAATGGTTATACCTAGAAATGAAAGAGAAAATGAAAGACACTTAGAATTGATATGAATTCATATGAAAGTTGACATTGAATAAAAGATAAGGTTAGTGACTTTTCTACAATATAAAAAGGTAATGTAGTGGGAGAATGCTCCGTTTATTATAGCATCAAAGAATACCTGAAAAAAGATGAGGCTAATCCATAAAGAAAATTATGAAATTTTACTGAAAGATATAAAAAAGAAAATTTTAATGGAAAGTCATACTATGATCCTGAATGGGATGACAGAATAAAAATGTGCATGCTTCCAAAATTGGTTAATAATTACTGTCAGAATCCCAAAATGTTTCTTTTGAAATTTAACCAGAAAATTTTAAGTTCATTTGGAAGAATTAAGTAAAGGATAAAAACAGACAATTTTCAATGAATAGTTATTAGAAAGAAATAGTATTACCAAATACCATTTTTTTTAAAGATTTTTTTTTTTTTAAGATTTTTATTTATTTGTCAGAGAGAGAGAGAGAGAGTACACACAAGCAGGGAGAGAGGCAGGCAGAGAGAAAGGAGGAAGCAGGCTCCCAGCTAAGCAAGGAGCCCGATGCGGGACTTGATCCCAGGACCCCAGGATCATGACCTGAGTGGAAGGTAGCAGCTCAACCAACTGAGCCACTCAGGCGTCCCAAATACCAATTTTTTTTAATAAAAAAAAAATTTAAACAATATAATGCTGAAGACTAATCAAACCTTTCGAATAAGCCCAGAAAGACCTTTCCCGATATGTAAGAAGTTAATACTTGGTTTTAAAAAGAAAATCTGGTGGAGTGGCAAAAAAAATTTTTTTTAAATAAATAAGTAAAAAGAAACTTAAAAATCAAGCAATTAGCTTCATAAAACAAAAGATACATGAACAGCCAATAAGCACATGAAAAGATCAGTATATTAATTACAGGCAAATGCAAATTAAGACCCTCTTGAGATACTCCCATATATACCCATTAGAATGGCTAAGTTAAACCTGACAATACCAACTGTTGACAAATATGTAGAATTCTCATTAATGGCTGGTAGAAATGTAAAATGTTACAACCACTTTAGGAAACTGTTCAGCAACTTCGTTTAAAAAGTTAAACATACACCTAATCATACAATCCAATTTCATCAATCACGCCTACATAATGGAAATCCAGTTTACCCAAGAGAAATGAAAACATATGTTCACTCAAACACTGGTCCACAAATGTTCCTATCAGCTTTATCTACATTAACCCTTACTACCAAGATCTGTTAATTTCTCACAACACTTCTGACACCAAATGTGGTTTTTCCACATCAATTAATTATCTAATTCTCTGCAGATACCAGATGGGAATTCTGCAATTTAATTCAATTCTTACACTATCTACAAGTCAATAGAGACCTCCTCATTATGGGTTCAGGCCCCAAGACGGCCTCCTACTTCAGGCACCAATCACATATAGTGGGTCCTCAGGTTTCCCACACTTCAGCCTGACCTGGCTACTGATCGGGGTTTCTTAACCCCCTTCTCGGTTTCCATTTTTTGCTATATCATGGCTTATAGAATTCAGCGGAAGCCTTTACATATTACTACTGGTTTATTATAAAGGATACTATAAAGAATACAAATGAACATCCAGATGAAGAGGTATGAGAGATCTGGGAGTCCCAAGTGCAGGAGCTTCCTTCCCTGTGGAGTTGGGGATATATTCTCCTGCTGACACATAGATATGTTCACCAACCTCGACATCCTCCAAACCCCATCACTTAGGGTTTTCATGACACTTCCATTATGTAGGCATTGATTGATGACATCATTGGCTGTTGGTGGTCGAACTCAGTCTTCAGCCTCTGAACATCAGGGTTAGGGCTGGTAGTTTCAACCCTCTAGTCATGCAGTTGGTTCTTCTGTTAACCAGCACCCCGTTGTGTAGCTATCAGGGAGCCTGTGACAGTCATTTAATTAGCATGAACTCAGATACGGTTGAGAGGGGGCTTATTAGGAATAACAGAAGATGTTCCTGTATCCCCTATCACTTAAAAAATTCCAAGGATTAGGAGCTTTGTGCCAAGAACTGGAGGAAGACCAACAAAATATGTATATTTTAATTGAGATGTCATTGACATATAATGTTAGTCTCGGGTGCACAACATATTGATTTGAAATTTGTATACATTGTGAAATTATCACCACAATAAGTCTAGTTAATATCAATCACTACACATAATTATAGAATTTTTATATGTGTGATGAGAACTTTAAGATTTACTCTTTTAGCAACTTTCAAATACGCGATACATTATTATTAACTATAGTCACCATGCTGTATCTTACATTCACGTGACTGCTTTTATGACTGGAATTTTGTACCTTTTGACCCTCTTCATCCATTTTGCCCACCTCTTTTCTCCTTTGCCTCTGGCAACCACCAATCTGTTCTGTGTCTATGAATTCGATTTCACTGTTTAAATTTGACATATAAGTGAGATTAAATGATTTTCATCTTTTTCTGATTTATTTTTCTTAGCACAATGCCCTCAAGGTCCATCCATGTTGTAACAAATGGCAAGATTTCCTTTTTTTTTTTTTTTAATGGCTGCATAATGTTCTTCTGTGTATATATACCACATTCCCTTCATCCATTCATCTACTGGTGGACACTCAATGTTGCTTTCATGTCTTGAAAATATGTATTTCTTTCTTTCTTTTTTAAAAGATTTTACTTATTTTAGAGAGAGAGAGATCATGAGGTGGGGGGAGGAACAGAGGGAGAGGGACAAGCAGACTCTGTGCTGATGTGGGGCTTGATCTCACGACACTGAGATCATGACCTCAGCTGAAATCAAGAGTCAGGTACTTAACCCACTGAGCACCCCAGGCACCCTAAAAATATGTATTTCTTATACCACAGTATCACAGACCCAAACTGGAAACAACCTACTTGTCCCGTCGGTGGATGAATGGATTGTAAAAAGTAGTGTAGCTATGTATGGGATAGACCACTATTCAGGAAAACAAGGGAATGATCCAGTGAGACATGCAGCAGTGTAAATAAATCTTATAATTATTATATTGAATGAAAGATGCTGGACTCTGAAGACTTTTATACTGTTAGGACTCCATTTATATAAAATTCTAAATACTTCTAACTAATTTACAGTGACTGAGAACAGCAGATCATTGCTTGCCTAGGGACTGAAAAGCAGTGTGAGAAAACTTTTGGGGGTGAAAGAAATGCTCGGTTTCTTGATTGTGGCAGTAGTTTCATAGTTACATACATCTTTCAAAACTCTCTGAATCGTACACTTGAAATAGATGCAATTTATAATGTATGTATGACTGTATTGTGTGTATCATGACATATTGTATGTCTAGCTTTCTCTCATCTGCCACATTCCAGTTGGTCAGTATATCCTGTTGGCTATACTTTCAGAAAGCATCCAGAATTCAATGACCTTTTGCTATTCCAGTGCTACTCCTCTAGTCCAAGCTATTAGATGATTGTTCTAGACATTCGAGTGGTCTTGAGATGCTATGCCTGCCTTCTGTACAGCAGTAACTAGAGTGAGTCATCATGTTGAAACCTAGGTCTGGTCACATCACTCTCTTGCTCAGTACCTTGTATGATATCATTTATTTAGAGTAAGTCCATCTTACTGGAGTTCTTACAGTGGCCTTATAGGAACTTACAAGATCTGGCTTCCTGATACCTCTCTGACCTCATCTCCTGCTTTTCTCTACTTCCTGCATTCCACCTGTATTACCTTCCTTGCCTTGCCTTGAGCATTCCAGACAACCTTTACTTTAGGGACTTTGACCTTGCCTTCACTGTAATGTTTTTCTCCAGGCATATATGTGGGTATTCCCTGACTACTATATGTAAGTCACTACCAGCTGCCAATCCCACTCCCTATTTCTAGTCTCTGCTTTATTTTTCTCCACAGCACTTATTACCACCTTACATACTATGCTTCACTTACCGCTGATTTTTTTTTTTTTTTTTTTTTTGGGTCTCTTTTCCCTGCCTAGGGTGTAGTCTTGTTGAGGGCTGGGAATATTGTACCTCCTCCCACCCCAGCTGTTTTCACATAGTAGGGACTCCACATATGTTTGTGGAATGAATAAAATGCTTTCACTTATACTACATACAAATCAAGTTCACAGTGAATCTCATTGAGTAGATGAAAAGTGGATGATGTGCTTCTAAAGCAAGTTACTGTAAAGTTTCTGTTCTTTGCATTTTCCAGTAGGTATTCTTCATCTTAAATATGGAATTTTAAAGAGTTGTTCAATTAGGGAATTAATTTGATATATAGTATTTTCTGTTTCCTTGTTTGTAAAAGGAGGTAGGTAGACTGATCCCTAAAATCCCTTTTTGTTTTCAAAGTCAGTGACCCTTTTAACCTGAATCCTTGTGGTTTGGGGCTGCTGAGAAACTACCTTTTAGTCTCTCTATAAATTGAGAGTAGTGCCTTTATTTCCTTCAGTCTTTATTCCTTTTTTAAAAAATGCCTGTAGCTCTGTTTGGCGAGGAAGAGGTGAATACTAGGAGAAGTGTGGCAATTCAAGGGACCAGAGCTTATCTCAGCAGCTGGGCTGGGAGGGGGAAAAAAAAAAACATTTCAAATGACTAAGAATGGCCAAGATGTAATCAGAATAGGAATCTGGACATATTTTCTTTTGTCTACCGATTGAGGAATTTAATGGAGGTTATGCCCCAGAATTTAGTTTCAAATTATGAATGTAAGTCAGGAGAGAAAGTAGAATTTGATACATTACATTTTATAGAGAGCAAGGGCTTTGTCCTGTATATAGGTGGATTAAAAAAAAAATTTTTTTTTTTTGGATTTAAAAATTTTTTTAAAGGCATAAAAAAGGAAAGATCACCAGAAGATCACAGCTCTTATTCCTTTGGACCCTATTAAAAAAAAAAAAAAAAAAAGGTTTACTTGAAATAATGCTCTTACTGAAAAGTGAGGAGTAATACAAAAGATAGAGTAAATTTATTTTCATGATCTAGAATGCAGTTCTTTTTTTTCCCCCTTGCTTGTAGCAAGAATTACTATCAAACTCTACTCACTAGGCCAGAGGTCCTTGTGTAAGCCCAAGACTTGCCCCTCCCAAGATTTGCACATTACCTATACTTGTGAGTTTTTAGCCACCATGGTTAAAAATGCAGTTCTTTTTATAGTCTTTAATTTCAAAGTAGTATTGATCATTGGGTTACAGATGTTTTAAGTTTCACCTACCCTTGCTTTTAGGATGAACTAGTTTTATATGCTCCAAGCCCCGGTGTGCTTCTTAAGTTGTGTTTGCTGCAGGTTGGCTTGGTCATGTGCATTCATGAGTTGGGGAGGAGAAAGAGCCCAACCAACCTCTACAATGTTCTGAGGCATATTTTTTCTTTTCAATGGAACTAAACCAGTATGAATGTTGAAAGAGATGAAAATTTGGCAGCTTTTCATTTGCTTGATATTTATAAACAGGCTTTTCTTCAGGGAAAGGAATTTGGAGGAGGGCAGAAATGTTATTCTCTTATGTATCTGCAATTTCCTATTTGACCCACACAGATTTAACATTCTAATGCTGATGGGCAGTCCATTTGAGATCTGAGACTATAGGACAATAATGGATCAATATACAAACATTTCTATACCTTATACAGTGAAGAAAATGGAGTAAGTATGGGTGTGGAGAGAATGTGCTGACCTCTACACTTCACATCTTGTCCTCAGCAAGGAGTTTATGGTAACTTTCATGGATTCCCTTTTGTTGTTTAAATGGCCAGTATTTACTGAGTACCTATTAAGTGCTAGCCCCTGTTATTGGTGGGGGAATGGAATGGTGAACAAGATATTTTCTACTCTTTTTTAAAGGAAGATTTTATTTATTTGTTTATGTATTTATGTATGTATTTTAGAAAGAGCATGTTTGAGTCAGGGAGGGCAGACAGAGGGGAAGGGAGAGTGGGAGAGAGAATCTCCAGCAGTCTTCCCACTGAGTGTGGAGCCTGACGAGGGGCTGTATCTCACAACCCTGAGATCATGACCTGAGCCAAAACCAAGAATCGGATGCTGTACTAACTGAGCCACCCAGGCGCCCCAGATGGTTTCTACTCTTAAGAATGGATTGTATAGAAAAAAAGAAAAAAAAAAAAGATTGTGTGTATGTGTGGTGGGGTAGATAGATAATAAACATGTACATAAATAAGATAATCTTAATTACCAGTACAATAATGTTGATAAATATGGGGAAGATAAAACAGGTTTTGGTAGATTGCAAAGGTCATGGGGTATGGTGAGAGCTGTTTAGCTGAAGTCAGAGAAAGCTGCATTGAAGAAGTGACTTTTGGATTGGGACCTGAAGGGTGAAGATGAGGAAAAACCATGAGAGGCCATGTATAAGAACATTCCCAGCAGAAAAAACTACAAGGTGATAATAAACCTGGTATGTTCAAGGACAGTGAGCCAAGGGGGAAGAGGAATAAGAGATAATAAGCTTGGAGAAATAGCCAGGGACCAGGTCCCATGGAGATTAGTAAGCCATAGGAAGGAGTTTGGATTTTTAAACACGTGACAGAAGACATTTGTAGGGTTTTTCAAAGTGAGGTATATAATTCCATGTGGAAGACGGACAAGAGGACAGCAGAAATGGAAGGAGGAAAATTAGGTAGGACACTGTTGCTGATGTGGGGGGAAGATGGTGGTGGCTTAGATCACCACGGTTGCAGTGGAGAATTAAGCACTGAAGCCAGTAGAAATTGGCAGAGAGACGAATAGTATGAAGGAAGGGGTCAGGAATGACCCTAATTTTTTGCTGTCAGTAATTAAGGGCATAATGTTGCTATTTGCCGAACTGGGCAAGTCTTGAGGTTGGATGTGGAGATGTAGGTTGAGAACATCCTCTCCATTTGGGCCACATTAGCCTTCAGTATACCAAGGAAAACAGTCATCATCATTTACCATCTGAATCCATTGTACCTTTCTTACTTTCAATTTTATATTTTTAAGTTATTTTACAGATAATGTACAGAATTACATATACAGGAATAATGAAAACAGCTTTATTAGAAATGTTAATAAGAACTTAAACATAGCAAACTCAACTTTAAAAGATTTTATTTTATTTATTTTTTTATTTGACAGAGATCACAAGTAGGCAGAGAGGCAGGCAGAGAGCGAGAGGGTTCAGTAGGCTCCCTGCTGAGCAGACAGCCTGATGTAGGGCTCGATCCCAGGACCCTGAGATCATGACCTAAGTCAAAGGCAGAGGCTTAACCCACTGAGCCACCCAGGCACCCTGCAAACTCAACTTTAAAAAAATACTTTTTTCCCCTCATCAGCTTTATTTATTTATTCATTCATTCATTCATTCATTTATTTATTTTTAAAGATTTTATTTATTTATTTGAGGGAGAATGAGAGAGCGAGAGCATGAGAGAGGAGAAGGTCGGAGGGAGAAGCAGACTCCCCAAGTTGCTGGGAGCCCGGTGCGGGACTTGATCCTGGAAATCTGAGATCATGACCTGAGCCGAAGGCAGTTGCTCAACCAACTGAGCTACCCAGGCGCCCCCCCACCCCACCCCATCAGTTTTAGGTTCATAGTAAAACTGAGCAGAAAGTACAGAGCTAACGCAATATGGCCCCTGCCCCCACTCATGCACAGCCCCCTCCATTATCAACATTTGCCACCAGATTGGCACATTTGTTACAACTAATGAATGCACATTGGCATATTATCACTTGAAGTTCATAGTTCCCCTTAGGGTTCACTTTTGGTGTTGTATATACTGTGGGTTTGGACAAAGGTACAATGACATGCATCCACCATTATAGTATCATACAGAGTATTTTCACTGCCCGAAAAATACTCAGTGCTGTTCCTGTTCATTCTTCTCTCCCCCATAACCCCTGGAAACCACTAATCTTTTTACCATCTCTATAGTTTTGCCTTTTCCAGAATGATGAAAAGCCAAGCCACAAAGTGGGAGAAATAATTTGCATCATAAAAGCCCATTAACCAGAACGTCATATAGTTGGGATCATACACTATATAGCCTTTTCAGATTAGCTTCTTTCATTTAGAAATATGCATTGGAGGTTCTTACGTATCTTTTTATGGCTTGAAAGCTCATTTATTTTTAGTGTTGAATAATATTCCATTATCTGGATGTGCCATGGTTGATCGATTCACCTACTGAAGGACATCTTGGTTGCTTCCAAGTTTGGGCAATTATGAATAAAGTGGGTAACCTGCCTGCTTAGACCAGTTTGTGTGGGTATAAGTTTTTAACTTCTTTAGGTAAATATCAAGAAGCAAGGTTGCTGGATGGTATGGTAAGAATATATTTAATTTTGTTAAGAAATCTCCAGACTCTCTTCCAAAGTCACTGTGCCATGCCGCATTCCCACCATGAGTGAATAAGAATTCCTTTTGATCCACACCCTCACCAGCATTTCTCGGTGGCAGTGTTCTGGATTTGAGCCATTCTATAGGTGTGTAGTGGTATCTCATTGTTTTCATTTGGGCCTCTCTGGTGACTTGTGATGTAGAGTGTCTTTATGCTTATTTGCCCATCTCTGTATCTTCCTTGGTGAGATAGCTGTTAAGGTCTGTGGCTTATTTTGTAATGGAGTTGTTGTTTGTTGTTGTTGAGCTTTAAAAGTTTTTTGTGTAGTTTGGTTAAGGGGCTTTTATCACGTAAGTCTTTTGTAAATATTTTCTCCCAGTCTGTGGCTTGTCTGCTCATCATTTTGACAGTGTCTTTCACAGAACAGAACTTTTTAATTTTAATGAAGTCAGGTCTTCAGTTTAATCAATCCTTTTGTGGATTGGGCTTTTGAAGTCTTAGCTAAAAAGTCATCACCAAACCTAAGATCCATCTAGATATTTTTCCCTGTGTTATCTTCTAGAAGTTTTATAGTTTGACACTTTTATTTAGGTCTGTGATTCATTTTTTTTTTAAAGAATCTAAGATCTGTGTCTAGATTAATTTTTTTTATGTTGATGTCCATTTATTCCAGCACTGTCAAAGAAGTTAAAGAAATTTGTTAAACTTGTTTGTTAAAGAAGACTGTCTTTTCTTCATTGTGTTGACTTTGCCCTTTTGTCAGGGATCAGTTGATTATATTTATGTAGGACTATTTCCCGGCCCTCTATTCTGTTTCACTGATAAGTTTGTCTTTTCTTTCACCAGTACCACGCGGATTTAATTACTGGAGCTTTGAAAGTCTTAAAATTGATTAGTTTGTTCTCGTCTTTCAATATTATGTCAGCTATTCTGAGTTTTTTGTCTCTTCATATAAACTTTATTTATATATTTATTTATTTAAAATCAGAACGCTTGTTGTGTGACCAATCATTGAAATCCTTAAAATGAACTGCCTGCTGCATTAATTGCCCTCTTGGGCTGAGGTGGTGTTCTTTCATGGACTCCATGCCTGAATCTGCACAATACAATTCTTAGGTGCCTCATCTGACAGGTTCCAGTGGAATTTCGTTTTTTAGCCTTGGCACTCCAGTTATACTTTCTCTTGCACTTGGCAGGATAGCCACATTTACCACAGGCTGACTTCCAAAGGTGGTAGACCATAGAGCCACAGCAGCAGCACCTGTGAATCTTACTGCAACACTGTCCATATGATGATGACCCCTTCATTATGTTGTTTCCAATAACAAGACCAGAGAGTCCATATAAATTTTTAGCATCAGTTTGCTGATAGCCACAAAATAGCTTGCTGGGAGTCAAAGTCATTTATATTTTGTTTCCTGGTTGTGAAGTCATATAGATATTCAAAATGATGGGGCGCCTGGGTGGCTCAGTGGATTAGAGCCTCTGCTTTTGGCTCAGGTCATGGTCCCAGGGTCCTGGGATCCAGCCCCGGATCAGGCTCTCTGCTCAGTGGGAAGCCTGCGTCCTCCTCTTTCTGCCCGCTTGTGATCTCTGTCAAATAAATAAAAAATTATAAAAAAAAAAAAGACAAAAACGAGAAAAGTCCTTACATATAATCAACTCATCAATTGCCATTGATAAACCTGGAACATATACATTGAATACATACTAATTTCAGATTTCAAATACATTTCTAATAGGCTTTGGCTTATCATTACTTCTCGTTCTTGTGTTTTCATTGTCAAAGCAATACTTTGGAAAATTTTGATGGCTGATTTTTTTTTTTAAAGATTTTTAAAATTTATTTTACAGAGATCACAAGTAGGCAGAGAGAGAGAGGAAGGAAGCAGGCTGCCTGCTGAGAAGAGATCCCAATGCGGGGCTCCATCACAGGACCCTGGAACCATGACCTGAGCCGAAGGCAGAGGCTTTAACCCACTGAGCCACCCAGGCATCCACTGGCTGATGATTTTGTTTGGGAACAAAAAGGATGACCATTATCAGTTGAAAAGCATTTTTGTTTTTTAAATTAATAAATTTACAATTAGAATGATCTATTCAATGAGGTTTTCATTTCTATGTCACCAGTTTCCTTCTTTTCTGTACACCTTTGTATAAATATCTGCCTACAGCATTTATACATCTGTGAGCTTTATAATGTAAAGTTTGCTGTACAAACATTATAAAAGATGAAAGAATATTTCCACTTATTCTTTTAGGTAAGTGAGATAGTCCAGATTCTTGTAACATAGTACATGATAAAGTCCTTATGGAATTAGCTATGAATCCTGTATTTCCTTTTTGTCCTTAAAAATATATTGTAAACTCACTCCTTCTTAGATTTGAGAAGATTCATCTAGAATTATTGCCACTTACAAATTCATTATCTGAAATTTTACCATGACCTGCCTGTTCACACTCAGCATCTAATAATTGTGAAACATTTTTCTCCATTGATCTCTTTGCCATTATGGGTGGATAATGAAATATTCTGAATTCTCAGCTGTGTCCACTGTGTCCACTCAGCTATGTCAAATTCCCAGCTATGTCCAAAATGAATACAAGGATGGTTTGTCCAGACTTCATTTTGAAAGACGAGGCAGGGGGCATCTGGGTGGCTCAGTGGGTAAGTGGCTGACTTCAGCTCAGGTCATGATCCCAGGGTCCTGGGATGGAGTCCCACGTCAGTCTCCTTGCTCAGCAGGGAGACTGCTTCTTTCTCTTCCTGATGCTCCCCCTGCTTGTTGTGCTCTCTGTCTTTTTCTGTCTCTGACAAATAAATGAAAGATGAGGCAATACTTTTTGGGTAACGCAATAAGAAAGCTGAAGGATGGTATAGTAGTGCATCCTCCTTCTAGGCAGTTCCATTATTCTTCCATTATCTTATTATTTAATTTTTAAAGTATAGTTGGAAATAACTGGTGAGTAATGATGAAAAAATTGCCAGGATGATGAACTAGAAAAGATTTCAAGATTATAGGAAAAACACTGAGGTCCCATAATATATCTTGGATTTATAAAAGGGTCCAGTGTAGTTATATGGTAATTGCAAGGAAAAAATGACTTTATTATTTTTTAAAATAAATTTTCTTTTTGTTCTTTGGAGGACCTCTAGGAAAAAATAGTCATGAAATTTCAATCCTTATAAACAGAACTGCTCAAAAAAGAAATTAAGAAATAAAATTTGGATCCAGTAGAGCCTGATGGTATTACCAAGGGTTAAGTGTGAAATGTGTATTAGATGTCCTGGTGGTGATGTGGATTAATGATTGTCTCTGTGAGGCTGGAGCTCTGGGGAGAGCCAGACTAGAGATTTCATCTGAGAGTCAGCAACACATTTTTGGTATTTAAAGGCTTGAGTCTAGATGGGGTCACCTGGGAAGGGAGTATAAATTGAAAAGAGGAAAGAGCCAGGAATAGACACATGGCATACTAGACTTTTCAAAAGTTTAATGAAGGAAAAGAAGTTTCTGAGAAGGTGTAGTCAGTGAGATAGGACCCTGTGATATTTAGAGAAGAGTGTTTTAAGGACAAAGTAATCAGTTGGGCCAAAGAATGCTAAGAAATAATTTTTAAAAAATGAGCTCAGAGAAGTTTAACCATTGACTGCAAAAAGAAAAAAAAAAAGAAAAGACATCATTGACAACCTTGAGAAGAGCTATTTCATTGACATGGTTGGGCCAAAAGCACATTCATAGTGGATTGAAGTGAGAAAGTAGAGATAAAAAGTAAAGACAGCTTTGTCAGTAGATTTTGTTGTGAAGAGAAAGCAGAGAAATGGTAGGTAATTGGTGGAAGTTTCTTTTAATCCACATTAGGGAATTGAGAGGAGTGGGTAGAGTACCTAGAATTGGGAGTGTGAGCCCGGAAGATGTTGGTACCTTCTCATAAGGTCTTATATTAATATTCTCTAGGAAGGAATAGAATAGTCCGGACTGCTCAGTTTCTCCCTCCCTCCCTTCTCTCTTTTCCTTTTTTGATGTTAAAAAACTCTTCAGGGTTTTTACTTGCTTTTTTGTGTGTTAGAGACAAAACACTGAGCACTGGCTTGCCTCGTCTGATTTTCAAGAGGGAAAAAAATTAAATCTTAAGCAAATCCCAGTTTTCTGGTATATATTTAATACTTTAAGTGAAATATACTGGTAGCAAGATTTTCTTATCATTTGGGGCTTGTATGAACTATAATAATTACTGTCTAAATGATAAGATGAAATGAAATAGCATTTAATTTAGACTACTCTAAAATTTGATTTTATCTATTGTTTTCTTATATGAACATTTCACAGGATTATGAAGAACAAAGATTCTGAAAATGTATTTTATGTTTTGAGTTATAAATAATTAAAATTGGAGGGGTGCCTGGGTGGCTCAGTGGGTTAAGCCGCTGCCTTCAGCTCAGGTCATGATCTCAGGGTCCTGGGATTGAGTCCCGCATCGGGCTCTCTGCTTAGCAGGGAGCCTGCTTCTCTCTCTCTCTCTCTGCCTGCCTCTCCATCTACTGTCAAATAAATAAATAAAATCTTAAAAAAAATTAAAATAAAATAAATAATTAATTAAATAATTAAAATTGGGGAAAAGTCTTGAAAACCTTTACTGTAGAAACTAGTTTACTAAATATCTAGTGAATGGGCCAGTTTGAAGCAGTCAGAATTTAAAATACTATTTTGCATACTGTTTTGTTTCCTTAAAAAATAGTATTTCTCCAGAGTGTGTAAGGGTTATATCCAGTGAAGTTGGCTCTGATCTTGTCCCAAGTTTTCTTATCTGCCTTAGATTTGGCATATGATTTTCAGAAAATGTTCAGTTTTGATACGTAGTTATGCCAACTTCATTATTTTATGATTTACAGGAATCAAAACATCTTCTTTACAACTTTTCATCTTTATTCTTTATTTTTCTTATTTTGTGTTAAAACCTTAAGCCTTTGTGTTAGATGTGATAGCTCAGTATTGTCTTCTACTTAGACAATAAGACTTTCTGGAACAATTCTAAGTGAGATTCCGGGAACTTAGTGGCAGTTAAATAATACAGATGTCTTGGCTTTTTAAATTTTCATGGTTGGCTTTCACTAAATGAGATTGTTGGATGTAGAAATTATTTAGCATCATTCTCAAAAATCCCTTCAGACTAACTTCCAAACCTAGTTTCTAAAATTCTCCAAAAAAGCAAGATCTCAAAATTTTGTAAAGTTGACCATTTAAAAAATTCTTCGGTGTTAATGATAAGCTGGTTAGTTAATCTTATTTGGGGTGTAATGTTTGCCAAAGTATTATTTTACATGTTTCTGCTCATAAATTTTGTATTTTAATGTTTATTTAGCTTCTTTGGTTCTCTTCCTTTTCCTCTCATTTCAACACAGAGTTCTTTCTTCAATTTCACTGCAAATTTTGAGAGGTTTCCTCAAACAAATTTTGAGCATCCTGTAGCATTATATCATGGGCTGTAAAACACTTTATTTTTGGTCCCTGCCCAAGACCTGGCCAGCTGCATGTCTTCAGTAATCTTGATGTATTTGAAGTTTTGCTAATAAACCCTTTGAAGCTTGTGGGGCTTTTCTCCTTTTTTTTTTTTTTTTTTTTTTTTTTGGTACCTTTTACCTGTAGTATTGTCTCCTAACCTGCCTCTCTAGCAAATTCCTGCTTATTCCCTACATTTCTGCTGACAGTTCACCTCTCTCAATGGTTTTTTTCTGTTGCTACTTTTTAAATATTCCTGCTACACTTTGCAGATACTTTTGCTGTAGAAATTATTTAAATATAGTTGTTGCAGATTTGTCTTCTCCCTAGACCTGCAGTGTCCACTAGAGTAGTTCCTAGCCATAAGTGGCTATGAGCACTTAAAATGGGGCTACTTCAACTGAAGAACTGAATTTTTTAACTTTACTTACTATAAATTAAATGTGAATAGCCACCTGAGGCTAGTAGCTCCTTGGTTAGACAGCATAGTTCATAGCCTTTGTAGTAGTATGCTAATAGAATGAATATGGAAAGATGTGGGTAAAGAAATGTGTCCTTAAGTGTAAAATACACTCTGAATTTTGAAGACAATACAAAAAAAAAAAAAAAAGGATCCCATTAATAATTTTAAATATATTGAAATGGTACAATTTTTATAGATTAAATAAAATACATTATTTAAAATAATTTCACCTGTTTCACTTTTCTTTTTCTTAAAATAGCCACCAGAAAATTTAGAATTCTACATTTGATGCACATTTGGGGCTCACATATTTCTCTTGGACAGTGGTGCTCTGGCAATGATCTCCTTTTTAGGCAAAGACCTTGTCTTTTCATTTTATCACAACTATTATGGCACCTGCTATATAGTAGGTGCCCAATAACCAGCTGTTGAATGAATGAAATAAGTTGTTTCTAGAAATTGTAATCAGAAGCCTTTTGAAGAATTGAAACTTCAGATTAAATTAAAGAAAGGACTTTGCCAGTCTTTAGGTGTGTGTCTATTTCATAGTATATTGATACATGATACATAAATAAACTCACACATCTGCACATTGAAGGAAGAAGCACGATCTAGAAAGACAATAGTCTTAGTGCTTTTCCAGAGCACTTTCTATAATGATTTCATTATAATCATCAAAACAGCGTCTATGGCTCATCAGGGAGGCAGGTTTTACTAATAATCTCCATTTACAAGAAACTGAGGCAGAGAAATTAAATAACCTGCCCTAAAACACAAAAATATTAACTGGCAAGCCCATGACTTGAATTCAGGCAGTCTGGCTTCATAGTTTGTATTTTTAACCAGTATGCTAAGATGTCTGAAGTAGGTAATTTTGGTCACCCATGATTAATTACTTTAAAGGTATGAAAGGATTTGTTTGAGTGAATCTTGGAGACACTTAGACTTGGAGGACCTTTGGTATTTGGATTCCTTTGCTCTCCTGGAATGAAAGAAATTTACTTAGAACTTGCAGTCTGCTTTTAATTACTTTAAGATTTATTAAAGTTCAGCAGTTAAAATCTGATTCTGTCTATTTAGTGAGCTCTTACATTTGTGTTTTTAGTGACAGGTTTTTTTGGGGGGGCTTGCTTTCTTTATATAGGGTATAAATAAAAAATTGTCATTCGGCTTCTGGGAAAACAGGGAAATGAATGGTTGCTTATATACTGGTCCCAGGAATCAACTTCCTTCTTGTATGAATAAGGAAAATATCTTCTCAGTGACGAGACCTGTAATACTTTACTTTTGGGGGAAAGTGAAAAGGCAAGGATGTAAGTTTATTTCTCCTCAGCTTTCTATTAACATTTCCCACTGAAGGTTTTATTTCATATCTAATTGAAAATCCAGTATGCTATTATACTGAATAAATCTTATCAAATGAATAGTCATGAAGCAGCAGGGTATAATATTCAAGGGAAAAGATACATTCCTTTTCATTTTTAACGTGCTGCCACAAATTCCCATATATGCTGTTTTTTCCCCTGTTCACATTATTCTTTTCAGTAGTGACATATCTTTTGAGGATTTATACATTCGTAAGGGCATTCTGGAAAATTTAGCTTGAAAAATATGTTGAAGGAGTCATATAGATTCTACGTAGTGAAAATGAATTTACTTGCAGGCATCATCATTTTGCAGGCAAATTGGTTTTTTCTTTTGCTTGTATGTGTCTCTGTTGGTGGGTGGGCACTTGGGTTGGCAGTTCTGCTTCATGCTGCCACCAAGGGACCTTGAGATCTTTTGTCTTGTCCCATTGTCCTCTAAGGAAGGTGTTGCTCTTGCCAGCAGAGATGAATCTGGATCACCGCCACCACAGTCGCATTCTCGTCTGTGTGACGAGGGCAAAACCAGGTAGAGAGCAAGCAGCTTTTAAAAAATACACAACCTGGGAGTTACATACCACATTTCATCCTCCTATCCCATTGGCTAGAACCTAGTCACATGGATACATCTAGCTGCTCAGGAGGCCCAGAAATGTAAGGTTTTTTTGGTTTTGTTTTGTTTTTATATTTTATTTCTTTGAGAGAGAGCAGGAGGGAGTGCTCACTGGCTGGGGGAGTGGCAGAGGGAGAGGGAGAAACAGACCCCCTTGCCGAACAGGGAGACTGACTTGAGGCTCAGCCCCAGGACCCTAGGATCATGACCTGAGCCACCAGGCGCCCTAGGTGTTATATTTAAAGAGAAAGATGAGCTTGGAAGATCATTAGTCTCTCCCCTGTGAATAATTCTCATCTATTCTGCATCTATTGTATTTTAACATTATGCTTAAGTGCTTTATCTCTTTTCTCATTGGGTCCTCTGGCTGGGATGCAGAGAGTTTTTTTAACGGCTCAGTTTAGGTCATCCAGAAGTAGAAGAGCTGGAATTTGAACTCAGGGTTTGTTGGACTCCCAGAGATTGTGGTGTTCCCACCACATGCCTGAGAGTTTAATTAATTAGAAGAAGGGGTCAAGATTTTTGACTCAAGCAACTGGAAAGATAGCGCTGTCATTAACAAAAACAAAAAAGTTGGACAATGTTGAGTGAGATGATCAAGGATTTGCATCAAGGTATTTTAAACTTAAGATACTTGTTTAATCCAAGTGAAAATGTGGTATAGGTAGTTGTATTTGTGAATTTTGAGTTTAGGATAAATGGTTTGGCTAAAGACATTAATTTGGTAGCTTCTAGTTTATAAATGGCATTTAAAATAAGAGAATAAGTGTAGATAAAGAGAATAGGTCAAAGACTGGAGTAGTCCATCATTAAAAGATCTGGGAGATGAAGAAGAATTAGAAAAGACTGCTTTCATGGATGAGCTTTTATTCCTGTCCTCAATTTTCTCAGTGTGTTTCTGTCTCTCACACACAGAAGGAGAATGTCCTACTCTGTGCTGCTTTTGAATCCACCAATAGCAAATTGGTGATTCTTTTATCATCCTAAGAATCATAGATGGTGTCTTTGAAGTGGGAAGTATAGCCCCAAGGATCTGGGCCAACAAAGCCAAGGAACGAGAGACTCGATTCCCAATATGCTACTTCTTAACAAAATGGGAATCTGACGGCAAACTCTTAATCTGTTGATACCTGGTTTGGTGTTTTCACTACTCCCGTATTATTACTTCGGTAATACTACACATCTCTTTTCTTTTCTGGCAAGTAGTCTTTCTAATTTCTTGCTTGTTTTTGTTTTGGTTTTAATTTTCCAAGTCTCCTGAAGCAACTTTCTAGTTAGTAATGAGTATTACTTTCTAGAATGTGCATTTCAGCAAAGAATACATAAAGATTTAGAGATACTTTTTAGAAGAGTTCTACTTACTTTATCCCCCAAAGCGTATAAGCCTTGTGAGTTGTTAGGTCTGCCTTTGTAGTTCACAATATGAATCTGTTCCCATATATCTGAATTGTTCAGGTAGAAGTATTTTTCTAGAATAGTGAACACCACACATTGAAAGAAACAAATGGCTGAGTTTCATAACAGTTTCATAACAGTTAAGTTTTAGATTTTTGAAAAGGAGAAGTAAGCTTCTATCTTGATCTCTAATTCTTTAACTTCAGACAGCTAGAGCTGGTAGCATGCATTTTGTTGCTGTGATTGGCAAATTCCTCAGTCTTACATATAACCCAAATCTCTCATTTCTAATTTCTTTCCCAGATCAAGTCTGGCATTTTCTGTAGAATCCCATCAATCACCGTACAATAAATTTAATTCTTTATTTATATTTAGTTTTGAGCTGTTCCTGTAGCAAAGCACCACCAGTTTAGTGGCTTAAGCTACAAACATTTATTATCTTTCAGTTTGAGCATTCAGAAGTCCAGAACAGGTCTCACTAGACCAAAATCAAGGTGTCGCAGGGCTGCCTTCCCTTTGGAGACTCTAGCAGGAAACCTACTTCCTTGCTTATTACTCAGGTGTTGGCAGAATTCAGTTGCTTTTGGGACTGAGACCCCGTTTTCTTGGTGGGTGTCAACTGAGAACTGTTCTTAGCTTCCAGAGTCCTAAGCGCCCCCCCCCCCACACCCCTCATCCCTCCATGTCTCTTGGCTTATGGCCCCTTCTTTCATGTTCAAAGGCAGGGATAGCAGGTTGAGTCATCCTCAGGCTCTGAAATTCTCCTCCTCCTTTAGTCTCATTTCTCTCAGACTAGCAAGTTAAATTCCTTTTACAGACTGGTGATTAGTATGGGCCCATGGGGATTTTCAAGGGTAATCTCAACATCTCAAGGTTCATACTCTAATCACATTTGCAAAATCCCTTTTGTCATGTGTAAAGTAGCATATTCCCAAGTTAATAGAGGTGGATAGCCTAGGGTGGGGACATCTTTGGGAGTGCATTCTGCCTCTTATAGCATTTCTCATGTTTATATATTTCTAAATAGAATATAAAGTGCATAAAATTTCTATATTCTGTAAGTAGAATATAACGTATATAAAGTATAACCAGTATATAAAGGGGCTTTCAAGCAGAGTCCCTTGTTTGGCTTTAGCAATAAAAAATAATTTAGGCAAACTCTCATTCCTTTGTCTTCCCTCATCCCTTTTAATATGATTGTAATCCCAGGGAATTTAGTTTAGAATTTGAGAAGAGATAAAATTAATCTCTATGACTAAAACTTTAGTATAACTAGTTTTATCTAAGTCACAATATTCCAACTCTATTTAATTGTGATGCTCAGGAGACCAGAGAGAAAAGCTTTAATATTGATGATGACAGTGATGGTGATTACAATTACGATGTTGAACCTTTGAGGGGTTCAGTTTCCTTTTCATAAACATGAAAGTTCTCTTGTCTTTTGAAAACTCTCTTCTAATTGTTGATGTCTGAGAGTTTCGTGTTTAATTCAGATTGTTCAACCCATTTTTTAACTGTACCTGGGGATCTTACTCTGACTTGAATCTTGCGATTTATATGGAAAAGGAAATGTGTTTATGAAGTGACAGCATGGTTATATATTTCTTTTTTCAGTTGCTTTGTCAATATCAGAAATAAGAATGTCTAGTACACTTTTCTTATACTTTTTCTGCCTTTTAAAAGATTATTAGAAAACTTAAAGGTGCCTCATATTTTAACATGTGAATGCCATTTTAGTACAAAAGCAGGTACTGATATTTACATATGAGATCTGTCCTTAGGTAACTGACTTCTGATGCTATTTCTTCTTAGCGATGTTTGATAAATTCAGTTCTGGTACTAAATAGCAGTGCCAGTGCCTCAAATCTCTGTTATTTGAAGGATATCTAAGCGATCTAAAGGCCTGGAATGAATACTGTTGGGGGTGGGGTGGGACGCGAACATATATGTTTTTCTCTACCTTTTTATTTTGAAAAATAACAAGCCTCAGCATAGTTGCAAGAAGAGTACAACAAACACTTGTGTAACCCTTCACCCATATTCACTGATAGCATGTGCGTAAATGTAGCAAAATATTAACTAACATGTGTAAGTGTGTGTGTATATTGTGTGTATCTGTATAGGTATAAGTACAGATTCTTTTCTCCCTGAATTATTTGACAATGGATTGCAGACATTTCACTTAGAAATATTTTAGCAAGTATCCCACTCGGGAAATTTAACAGTGATACAATACTATTATGTATTATGTAGTTCATATTCAGATTTCCACACTTTTCAGATTCTGAAATAGCAAATGATTTTGAAAGGGCATTTATTACTTTGAAAATAGGAAAATCACTTTGAAAAGAATTTTAAATATTTATCATGTGAAAACCATGGCAAATTCTAAATGAATGCCCTGGAGTACGGTTCAAAGCCACAGAGAATTCAAGCTGTGAATTTTCAAATACAGTTTTAGGCATCAAAACTATCAGCAAATGATGTGAAGTCCTAAGCTCTGTGTACTGTTTGTTTTTTTTATAATTTACATACTTTTTTTGTGGAGATAAGAACATGGAGACTCCAAAGTCTTGAGATGGGAATGGAGTAGAAGGTTTCTTGTCAAGTTCTCTTTGAACTCTAAAATTCTATGGTTTCAATAATTTAACAGATATTAACTATCTATTAAATATGTAACATTTGCTGGGTGCTCTAGGAAATATGGAGATAATCTTTGATCTCTAAAAATTCAAAGGGAGAAAGAAATTGTAACAAAGCAATGAATGAAAGTAAAGTGTATGTGAAGAACAGTAAGATATATATATTAACAAAATACAATGAAAATTCAGAAATAGAAGAAAGTGGGCTGGGTGAGAGAGAATAGGTAGGCTTTACTGGGTTGTAAATATTTGTTAACAGAAATCCTGGTTTCTATTGTGGTTTTCCTGTTTATGTAAAAATTTTAACTGGAATTAACTGTATGAAGCATCAGGCAAGTATAACTCACGTAGGTTAACTGAACAAAAATAGAAGCTCCTATAAGTGATACGGTGCAAATACGAATAAACATTACAATTTTTAATGAAAAGAATATATTAAACTAAATTTAAGTGTAGAGAAGTGGAAATTAAAAAGAAAAATATCTGTAGCCATCCCATTGAAATCTAATACCTGCCGATATGTCACTTGATTATCTTTCCATTATCTCTTCTGTCTTGTCTGTATATTTATTTACATTGATCTTGCCAAATGTAAATTATAGTTTTAAATTATAAAATAATCAGTTTTTATTTTATTTATTTTTTAAAGATTTATTTATTTATATGAGAGCAAGAGAGAGGGAGGTGCGGGGCAGAGGGAAAGAATCTCAAGCAGATTCCCTGCTGAGCACGGGCTTAGGGCTTGATCCCAGGACTCTGAGATCATGACCTGAGCTGAAATGAAGAGTCAGACTCTTAACCAATTGAGCCACCCAAGCGCCCCAGTTTTTTTTCATTTTAGTATCACATTTTGGTAAACACCATTTTAAAAAAGGAATATAACAGGGGCGCCTGGGTGGCTTAGTGGGTTAAGCGGCTGCTTTCAGCTCAGGTCATGATCCCAGAGTCCTGGGATCAAGCCCTGCATCAGGCTCAGGCTCTCCACTGAGCAGGGAGCCTGCATCCGTCTGTCCCTCTGCCCACCACTCTGCTACTTGTGATCTTTATCTCTCTGTTGAATAAATAATAAAAATCTTAAAAAAAAAAAAAAGGAATATAACATTGAGTGCATCTCGCCTGATTTTTAAAAACCATCCCCTTTGTCAAAAGAAGAATTCAGTCTTTGTAAAGAGGAAACAATTGCAGAAGTGGTAAATTGCTGATGAGAGAACAGACCCATCTCCTCGAAAGGATCCACCTTCATTTTTCACCCTTGACAGTTCAACACACCAAATGTTTCATTGTCATTTCTCTTGCTAATTTGTGGCTAACATTTTTAACGGACCATTGCTGAATTATTTAAACCTTCCATGGGATTGAGTCTAGAAAATTCAATGCTTTGTTGACTATTGGGAAGGAGTGTTCTGTATATAGTTTTGCTTTTATAAAATACCTTATTAAAGGGGGGAAAGGTGGGGTGTCTGGGTGGCTCAGTCGGTTAAGCGGCTGCCTTCAGCTCAGGTCATGATCCTGGGGTCCTGGGATTGAGCCCCACACTGGGCTCCCTGCTGCTACCCTTGCTTGTGCTCTCTGTTAAATAAATCTTAAAAAAAAAGTTTAAAAAGGGGGAAAGGCATAAGAAGCAAGTGAAAAAGAAATGTGATTGGCACACTGGGAAAATTAAAAGACTTTTATGACAACTAGTAAAAATCTAGAAAAATTAAAATTTTGTGTAGTATTTAATTAGTAATTCAGACATAGACTACTGAACAGAAAATGGTCTTTCTCTGGCACCCCATAATTCCCCTAGATCCCCTTCCAGGGGGCAGTTACTGTTATTCTGTTCTAGTGTCTCTTTACAGGCTGTTTGGTGCGTATATAAGCACATGTTCACACATTCACATATGAACATATTATTCAACTTAATACAATAGCTATCTCATACCCATTCGGATGGCTACTATTTAAAAAAAGGAAGAAAGGAAAGAACCAGTGTTGGTGAGGATGTGGAGAAATTGGAACCTTAGTGCACTGTTCATGGAAATGTAAAATAGTGCAGCAGCTATTGAAATCAGTGATGGCAGGTAGTTCCATAAAAAATTAAACATAGAAATACAACATCCAGGGACACCTGGGTGGCTCATTCGGTTAAGCATCCGATTCTTGGTTTCTGCTCTGGTCATGATCTCCGGGTTGTGATATCTGAGCCCTGAGTCTGGCTCTGTGCTAGGAGTCTGTTTGGGATTCTTACGCTCCTTCTCTTTCTCTGCCCCTCCCCTTGTGCATGCATGCTCCCTCTCCCTCTCTCTCTCAAACAAATAAAATCTTAAATTTTTTACACTTTTTTTTTTTTTTAAATATATAACACCCTTGGAGTTCCTTTCATGATTCTCAAATATCTGTCTCCAGGTTCAACTTTCTTGAACCCCCTGCTTGCCATCTCTGCCTGGTTGTTTCATAGGCATCTCACCATCACATGTCTAAAACGGGACTCGTGGTTACTATTTTTCTACCCAACCTGTTCCTTGCCATGTATTTTCCTCTACAGTAAATGGCAGCTCCATTTGTTGAGTTATTCAGGCCCAAGCTCTTGGAGTTGTCTTCAGCTTCTGTCTTTTTTGCACATTTCATATCTAATACTAGCAAATTCTGCAGGTTCTAATTTCAGAATATCTCACATCTGGCAGCTTCCACCACCTCCACCTACCCTAGTCAAACTGACTTTCCTTTCTGCTGGAGTTGTACTTCTGCTGGCCTCCTGATGATTTTCTCTGTGTCCACTCTTGCCTCTTTAAAGGTCCTTCCCACAGAGATTTTATTTATTTTTTTTTTAGATTTTAAAACTCTTTCTTTTAAAAACATTAACCAATTGTTGCACTTCCCTGTTCAGAATTCTTCGATGAACACTCACAGCACTTTGGATAAAGTAACACAGTTCCCACCATGGCTTACAAATCCCTACCGGGTCTGGCTTGGCTACCTTGCTGACCATAGCTTCTGCCACTGTCTCCCATGTTTTCTCAGTTCCAGCATTAGTTTCCCTGGACATCACCAAGAACAGTCTAGCCTTAGCGCCCCCCCCCTTGATTACCCTCCCCTGAAACACCCCTAGATATCCACACAACTATCCATAAAATGCTTCCCTCCATTCATCCGGATACCAACTCAGATGTCATCTTTTCAGATCTTACTTGGCTACCTTATCTACCCAGTTACCCCGTTCTGTCCCGTCATGCGTATTTCCTTAACTTGCTCTGTTTTAATTCATAGCGTTCATCCCCCTGACATCATGATTTATATTAGTTTGTTTTAGTCCATTTCCCCTAGTAGGCTTTGTGTCTGTTCACTACCTGGAGCAGTGAATGGCTTGTGAACAATAGTGCCTGGCTTGTGAAAAGTGGAGTGTAATATTAAAAATGACAACAACGACGACAACAAACCGCAGCTCTGGTAGATTGCTTGGGTTCAAACGCCATTTCCACTACTGTGATCTTGAGCAGGTTGCTGAACTTTTGGGTGCCTCAGTGTTCTCGTCTGTGAACTGGTGATAACAGTCTCTGTCTCTAGGACTGTTCTACATAAAAAGAATTAATCGAAGTTGAAGTGCTAGTTTCTGTCACATAGTGAATGTATAAGTTATCTGTTGCAGCATGATATATTACCCCACAATAAAGTGGCTAAGACAACAATAAGCATTTTTATCTCATAATGTTTCTGAAGCTGAAGAATTCAGGAGTGGCTTGCTGCTCATCTCTCACAAAGTGACACTCAAGATGGAGGCCAGGCCTGCAGTCATCTGAAGGCTTTATTGGGGTTGGGGTCATGCATTCACGATGACTCAGTCATGGCCAGCAAACTGATGCCAGTTTATGGTTGGCAGGAGGCCTCAGCTCTTCACCACGGGGCTCTCTTCATAGGGCTGTTGAATATTCCTCTGGCTTTCCCCAGAGCAAGTGATGCCAGAGAGAGCAAGGTAGACTAAGTCACAATGTCTGTGGTGAGTTAGCTTTAGAAATTACAGACCGTAGAATATTCCAGTGGTCACACAGGCCAACCCAACTGAAGTAGGGTTGGGGCACTTCACAAGGTGAATACAAGGAGGCAGTAATCACTGGAGGCCATTTTGGAGTGTGGTGGCCTTAATAAGTGATATATAAGTTTTACTATTATTATAGTAGATAAAATATTTGCACAGAAGCATAAGATCCAATTCATTTTGATGATGTTGTTGTGTGGTATGTTGCTCATCCTGTAGTTTTCAGCTTCTCTGCATCTTAATATTTAAGGTGCTCTTTTGTTAGTAGCATATATTTCTGGTTTTGATCCAGTAAAATAATCTTTCTTTCTTTCTTTTTTTTTTTTTTAAAGATTTATTTATTTATTTGACAGAGAGATCACAAGTAGACAGAGAGGCAGGCAGAGAGAGAGAGAAGCAGGCTCCCTGCTGAGCAGAGAGCCCGATGTGGGGCTCGATCCCAGGACCCTGAGATCATGACCTGAGCCGAAGGCAGCGGCTTAACCCACTGAGCCATCCAGGCGCCCCAATAATCTTTCTTTTAATTGAATATTTAATCCACTTGCATTTACTATAATAACATTTTGGTTTGAATCTTTCTGTTATTTTTTACTTGTTCTACCTGGCCTACGCTGTTTAGTCTCCTTTCCTTCCTGCTTTTGAATTTTTTTTTTTTTTTAAAGATTTTTTTTTATTTATTTATTTGACAGAGAGAAATCACAAGTAGATGGAGAGGCAGGCAGAGAGAGAGAAGGAAGCAGGCTCCCTGCTGAGCAGAGAGCCCGATGCGGGACTCGATCCCAGGACCCTGAGATCATGACCTGAGCCGAAGGCAGCGGCTTAACCCACTGAGCCACCCAGGCGCCCTGAATTTTTTTTTTAACCTTTCATTTTATCCTATTAACTTGTTAGTTGTATCTTTTTTTTTACTATTCTTTTAGTGATTTCCTAGAGGTTAAAACTTGCTTATTTTTTTTTTTAAAAACTTGGTCTGATCATCACTTCCTGACAAAGTGAGGACTTTGGAACACTTCAACTCCCATTTATTACCCTTCTGCCTTTGGGCTGCTCTTACGGTGAATTTCGATTCTCTGTATATTTTAAACTCAGGACATGATTTTTGTTGTTTTATATAATCATTGAGATTTACTGACATTTTCACACCTTTCAATGATAATGCACTGTTATGTGTTATCTCTTCTGTCTGGGATTATTCTTTGTTTGCTAGAAGAACTCCTTTCATTATTACTCCCTGTACTGCAATTCTGCTGATGGTAAATTCCCTTGATTTGTATTTGTTTAGAAATGTCTTTATTCCACCTCCATTTTTTAAGAGTATTTTATAGAATTTAGGTAGGGTGTTATTTTTTCCTAGCTCTTAAAATATTTTATCCAATTTTCTTCTGACTTATATTTTCCACTGAGAAGTGGGAGTTGCTCTTTTGAAGGTACCACTCTGCTGCATTTCAGAGTTTCTCCTCCTCATTTTAGCAGTTTGTACTCTGATGTGCTAAGTATGGTTTCTGTTGTGTTGATTGTCCTTCTTTTTTTCCCCCTCGGGTAGCAAATGAACAGTTTAATTTTATACTATATTGATTGACTGGTACATAGCTATGTATATATGCACATGTTTTTTTTTATTATTAACGTATGATGTATTATTTGCTTCAGGGGTACAGGTCTGTGAATCATCAGTCTTACACATTGCACAGCACTCACTATAGCACATACCCTCCCCAGTGTCCATTAACCAGCCACCCTGTCCTTCCCAGCAACCCTCAGTTGGCTTCCTGAAATTGAGACTCTTTTATGGTTTGTCTCCCTTCCGATCTTATTTGTTTTATTTTTTCCTTTCCTACCCACTACGACCCCCCACCCTGCCTCTCAAATTCCTTTTATTAGAGAGATCATATGATAATTATCTTTCTCTGATTGACTTATTTCACTGAGGGGGCACGTGCACCTGAATGTTTATAGCATCAGTGTCCACAATAGCCAAACTATGGAAAGAACCTAGATGTCCAACAACAGATGGCTGGATAAAGAAGAAGTGGTGTGTGTGTGTGTGTGTATGTAATAGAATACTGTGCAACCATTCTGCTGAGTGATTATCCTTCTAAGTGTCCGTATTGCTTCTTGAATCCATGGTTTGGTGTGTAAGGTCAGTTTGGGGAAGTTCTTGGCTGCTGTATCTTCATATATGGCTTCTGCTATAGCCTCTTTCTCCTGTTCTCTGGGACTATAGTTAAATCTGTGAGACCTTTTCACCATGTCTCTTGTTCGTATGCTCATTGCTGTATTTTCTTACATTTTTTCTGTATTTTAGTCTGGATAATTTTTGCTGATTTACCCTGCCGTTCAGTAATTTGTTCCCCTGTTCTGTCAAATATGCTTGTGAACCCTATCTATGAAGTTCTTAATTTCAGTTATTGTCTTTTTCAGTTCTAGAGTTTTCATTTGATTGATGTCCCTCTGACTTTTTGTTGTGGAACGTTTTCATAATTTGAAAATTTCAAATTTTGAAGAAGAGAACAATCAATACTCATACACTCTGTTTGAATTTATCAGTTGAATACATTTTGCTACATTTGCTTTATCCCTGTATATAAATCCTTTTGTTTCTACCCCAACCATTTGAGAACAGATTCAGACATCATGACTCTTCTTCCCTAAATATTTTCATAATGTTTTCCCGCCAAATACTTTGATATGTTATTTCCCAAGAACAAGGACTTCCACTATATAAATATAATTATCACACTAGAGAATTTAATACATGTAAATATATGTAATGTAGAGTCTATATTTAACTTTTCCCTAATGTCCCAGTAAAATCCTTTATAGCTGACCCACCCCCGATCAAGGGTCACATACAGCATTTAGTCATCCTGTTTGGTCTCCTTTAAATTAGAATCATTTCCCAGCCTCTTTTGGGTCTTCCTTGGCATCCACATCTTTAGGTTCTAGTTTCATTGTTTTGCAGAAGTATCTCCAGTTTGGATTCATCCAATTGTTTCTTTATGATTAGTCTTGGATTAAACGTTTTTGGCAAGAATACATCAGAAAATTAGGGTCAGTTTGTCTCATTATTGGTGTTGCTAAGTTTGATCATTTATGACTAAGGTGTAAGATGCTTATAAAAAATCTGTCTCTAAATTAGTAATGGTGCATACATGTTAAATGATGTATCAAAGTATCTCTTTCCCTAGAGTAGGAAACTTGGCAGAAACTTAGATAATTTCCAGTTCTAGAGTATTTCAAGTGGAAGGAGTCATAAGTACAGTTCACATTTTATGCCTGACTCACTGGCAACTCAGTTAACATGTCCACAGAACTCTGGGGTCTTTTCCCTTTTGAATTTTGATTATCCACTGAAAGCTCATTAGTGAAAGCTGATGTGAGTACTTTTATATACTTAATACAAATTACTGAGTTTTGTTAATAATGGTTTGAAGGAGCAAGGTTGTGTTTACTTGTTTTGTGATTTGTAAGAAATCCTGATTCTAGATCTATTATGCTGGCTTAAATAGATTCTCAAAATAAGACCAAATGTTAAAACAAAAACAAATAAAAAATCCCATGTATGTTGGAAAGACTCTTTATAGTCTTTTGTTGTACTTGATTTTTTTCCTAGGTTTTCATAGGGTTTAATTTTTATAAAATGTTTCTTAGACTATATTGTCTGCAGGCAGATGCTCCATTTACTCAAGAGATCCAAAAACAGTTGGAACCAGTGTAACTGCTAATTGATGAGAAACAATACTAAATATGTAGACTTCAGGAAATCATAAAGTAGCTTAAGAGTTTTAAAACCCGTTTGCCAAGCTCTTCTATAAATGTAGTACTTGATAGAGAAAGCTCCACTTGCTTTTTTAGAATTCAAGAAGATACTTAGCTTGTAGATTTCCAAAGAATGTGACCTTGTGCTTTGGTTTAGTTTTCGAGCAGCTTTCTTTTCATGCTGGTTTATAATGCATATTTGAACTTGTAACTTTATAATTCTATGAACGTAAGATAAACATGGTAGGAACTAAACTGATTAAGATCCTGTTTATACAATATCATTAATAAAACAAACTAAATTATCATTTAGGGCTAAAGTTTGTGTTTGTTATTAGGGATATAAAGTCTTATCCCTGGGAGCTTATAGACGAACAGAGACAAGAGTTATAAACAAATACTTACAATAAGGTATATATAATCATCATCAGAAGATACGGAAACACAGCAGAGAGCTCAGCTAACTGCTGTATTAAAACAGAGCTGTGATATGACTTATATAAATAAAAACAGCTGATATCATCAGACCTGCAGTGATTCATAGAGGTCTTTGCCTTGGCAAATAGTGCTGTCCTCTAAGATATTCCTGGGTCTTCTTTAATATACCGGATAGAACTGATTAATGACTTTGAAGCTTTTAAATCTTTTAAAATTTAAATTTAAATCTCTTTTAAATCTCAGGACACCTGGGTGCTCAGTTGTTAACTGTCTGTCTGGCTCAGGTCATGATCCCAGGGTCCTGGGATCGAGCCCCACATGGGGCTCCCTGCTCAGCAGGAAGCCTGCTTCGCCCTCTCCCATTCCCCCTGCTTCTGTTCCCTCTCTTGCTGTGTTTCTCTCTGTCAAATAAAACAAACAAACAAACAAAAATCTCTTAAAAGTCTTTTAAAATCTTTTTTTCAGCTTTTTGTTTACCTTTACGTGATATTATTTTAGACTCATAGTCTGATAAAGGAATTGCATTTTAATTTGCTACTTTTTGCCTGTTATTAATGCTATTTATGATTTTCAAATATTTTGACTTTAGACATGTTTTTAGGTAGATACTATATTAATTGATTACTACTTCAATTTAAAATTTGTTGAAATTTGTCTTTGCCAAGAATAACATTTCTGGTCAGTACAGATTCTCTTGTGTTTTTGTTCTAGAAGAGATTGCATGTTTCTAAGTTGGATGTTAGAATTAGGAATTGGGTGTTCCAGTTGATGGATGGGTGGATGGACAAATGCGTGCAATAGCTCACTGCCTCTGAAATCGTACATGCGTTTGTTTAATGTGGCTGTCAGCATTGAGTAAATCAGTAAGCATATTGCTCTCCAAACCCAAATAAGGATCTGCAAAGTTTCTTGGCATTTCACATAAGGAGCAAACTGCTGCCTTGACAGAATAAGCACTGATACTCAATTTTTTGTGTATTTTCCTAGCATTTTATTTGCTTATTGATTTATTAATTTCGTAGTATTTATCCAGATTGCCTTTTATTGGGAAATTTTTTTCCTGATTTTTTTTTTAATGACATTGAACCAATCTTCAGTTGCTTAGATTTTTAAGATGTGTAATTGTTTGTATTTATAGTTTTCCAGTTTTTTGCTGGAGCAAAAACTGGGGGGGTAGTATTGCTTACCAAAGAAAACTTGGCCCTTAATGAGCAAGTAAATTTGCAGGCTGGAAACATTTTTTTTTTTTTAATTAATTTTTATCTAGGCCAGACTACTCTTCAAGATAAGTGATTTATTGCCCGAGGCTTCTTAGATCTCTTATAAAAATGCATTATATTGCCTGGCCCAAATATAATATTATCTAGGTAATACAGTTAAATTAGAGCTTAATTGATTGAACCAGATTCAAGAAAACAATGCTAAATTTTAATTTTCTCAGTACTGTTAATGTCTTTTTCTATCTTCAGCTTGGTTAACTTTTATAATTTGCAAGTATTCCAGTTATTGCACTAGAATTCCTTAAAATAGATCTTGAGAGGCATTTTCACAGTACAGTATTTTCCTTCTGTATACAATGTGTTTATATATTCACATATATGCATATATACATTAACTACATCATGATTTTAGGGTCAGAATTTGTGTTTTTCTTATCTTTATCTTTCTTTTATTTTCTTTCCTTTTTTTTTTTTTTTTTTTAAATAGATTCCACACCCAGCATGGAGCCCAGTGTGGGTCTTGAACTCATGACCCTGACATTGAGAACTGGGCTGAAATCAAGGCTCGGACACTTAACCAGCTGAGCCACGAGGCTCCCCTTTATATTCGTATTTCTAATATTTGATATAAAGTAGCTATTCATTGCAAGGAAGGGAAGAAGAAATTTAATAATGTTCAGGAATAAGAACATCATCATTACATTACTGAGTCCAATTTCCATTCTCTTTTATATTTTTACTTAGTTTGGTTATTTCAGTGGGAATATAAAAAGTACAGATATTACTCGGAAGAAAATGAATAGAAACTTCTGGAAAATGGAATGGTAAGGTCTATAGAAGTGATAAGTGTCTCATCACTGGAAATGAGCAAGCAGAGCTTACTTAAGTTATTCTTTGACAGTGATGTTGAAGAGAGTCCCTATAATGGTCAGAAAGTTTAAAGTGACATCTAGTATCTTTTTTATCTTCACATTTCTGTGAAAAGTCTATTTAGTAATTAGAAAGTCAGATTTTACAGCATGGGAACTAGAGAGTCAAAAGAACTAGATGTGAAAAAAAAAAGCAAAGGGTATGGTTCTTAAAGTACAGTTTAAGGACGATTTCTCATATTTTACATGGGAAGGAAGAAATTTTGATATTTAAGTAGAATTCATCCTTCAGAGAACCTCCTTAATAGAACAGGAAATCTAGATGTTGGACAAGAAGAAAAAATAACGGCAATATAAAAGTTGAAACATACTGCAAATAGAACATAAAATTAATACTTGCAAATTTGGAAGATATTTGCAATAGGGATGTCAGATAAAAGGGATTGTATGTATAATAAGCAAAGAGCTCTTACAATTTGATAAGATAATCAAGTTGGAAAATAGGGAAAGGATACGAATTTTAGAAAAGCAAATTCAGATGGTCAATAGCATTTCAAAAGTTGAGCAGACTTATGAGCAGTCAGTGAAATGCAGCTTAAAATAATGCCCAACTATTATATTATATCCGTAGGAAGATTGGCAAAAATTAAAATGATCCAAAACACCTGTTACTTGGGATGGGGCTATTGAAAGTTATTTGTATACATTGCTGATAGAAATGAGTCGTTACTGCCTTTCTAGGAAGACAATCTGGCGATCTCTATTAAATTGAAAATACACATATTCTGTGCCCTACTAATTCCACTTCAGGAAATCTGCCTCTAAGGAAAAAAGCACTGGTATGTACAAGAACGTTTATTTCAGCCCTATTATATTTTGGAAAGCTACAAACAATTCCTGTTAGTAGTGGAATGGATAAATAAATTATAGTAAATCACAACGTGAAATATTATATTGCCGTAAAAAACAGCATTATCTGAGCTAACTTGGACTTTCTGTGAAGCATTATTGAATGAGGAAAGAAATATGCACAGATATATGTATTAATACACCCTATTCTTTTGTAGAACACAAAAAATAACTGTGTGTGGGTTTATGTGTGTATGTCTACATTCATATGAATGTAGTAAAGTGTGACAACATTGAAGAATGCATTACTAGAGGGATAACATGTTTTGGGGACTGATAATAAGGCGGCATGAGTAGGAAGAGGAGAGAGAAGCGCACATCACCAGGCAATTAGATGTGAGAATGGAACTCAAGGGATAAGTCAAGACTCCAGATCTAAGTTTGAGAGCCCATTACAGCAGTAAGATTAGATGCCGACAAAAACCATGGCTGCCGCCCTCTTAGCATTTATCTCTATTTGCTGCCATATATTTTACCACTATCTGCTTTGCCTTTGCAAGAGCTCAGCAACAGTTTTTATATTATTTTCCACTCCAGTCAACTTCTATAAAAGCAGTGTCCTTCAGATGACCTCTTACATCCGGGAGTTACACAAAAATCTTTCAACTGATGAGGTCTTGATTTTTGATTCACAAAATAGTCATTATACTGCTTTGCTTTCATGTCCACGCTGCCCAGCACAACACTTAGCACGGAGCAGATGTACAGCAAATGTTAACTGAATGACTAAATGAAGAGGCCAATTTCTCTCTGTAACGTGGTACCATCTTTATCCTCTAAAGAGAGACAGGTTTGTTAGGAAACTGGAAAATACAACTACTGGCTGTTCCCATTTAGCTACCCTGGTATACAGAGAGAGGTCTGATCTCCCAGTCTCTACCTGTCAGCCTTATTGAGGATCCTGGGCCCTTCAGGCCGTCAGTATGACCAAAAGAAGAGAGATTTTTTTTTTTTTTTTTCCACGCAGGCCTCTTTCTTAACCCCTGCAATTTTATGAAGAAGTATAAATTCAAAAAAGATTTTAAAAAGGAAGAGACATAGTTATGTAAACATGGGAAGTGAGGTGTTTTTATTAAGGGGAAAAAGACCGGAAACAGACTCTGTAAAGTGATTGAAAGATGGGAATCTTAAGGGTGAAAACCTCTCTTTTCAGGTTTCCTTATGAGGGTCTTAACTTCTGTGGATGGAGGTCTGAAGTCCAGGCTGGGTTTGCAGGCCTGGATCATTTTTCCACAGTTTTCCTCACAGGCTCAAAGGTCCCTTGAAGTGGCAAATAAATGCACTTTGAAGAAGCTATCACAGCACACCTTGTTTAGCTGAACTTGGCTTAGGGGCAATTACCCCAGTTCCCAGTCAGCCAAGCTTGTTTGTGCTAAGACAGGAGAGAACCAGATAGTTAACCGTTTGGGAGATGGGAGAGTGTGCCCTGGTGTGCTCTTCCCTCTCTGCCTCACTGACAAAAAGCGTGCTTCTCCTCCTTGCTCTAAAGGGACTTGTGTCACATTCTGTCATGTGCAGGAAGCGTTCCCTAATGGGAGAGTGAAGTCAGAGCAGGAGGAAGCATCTAAGCTTTATTGATCGGTGCTTATCCTACATCAGTCCTCCCCACTGTGAAAATGATTGATGTTTTAAAAAACCTTCAGGAGCCTTTGTTGGATGTTGCCATTGCTGTTTCGAAACAGGAAAACAATTATGCATAAATGATGGGGAGAAGATATTTTTATTGATTTTTTTTCTTTCTCCTCCTAACAATGAGTGGGAGGAAATTACACAAACTGAGTAAATTATGGTATCATTTATAAACCATTCGGTTTTCACTCAGGCAACCCTAATGTTAAGCAAGAGGGTCTTTGTGAAGACTCTGCTGTTATGTTTGCATATTTACCAAAACTCTGATAGAGTGGTTTGTTTGTTCTTAAATTACCATTTTGAGATCTAGACAATTTTTTCCCCCAACACAAAACAATAAAGCCAGCCCCCTACAAAAAGAAAAAAGAAAAAAAGAAAAGAAAAAGAAAATCCCTATTATTTAAAAAAACTATTTCTCAATCATAGAGCAAGAGACTCTGTGCTTACTTTTGCCTTGTTATGGAGTCTGTCAGCTGAAATGAGGAGAAAGTTTCAATTTAAGTCCTCACTAATGAGTGCTCCTCAGTGATCTTTTCATATAAGTGATGTCCGTGTGGCTCCCGGGCAGTCTCTGTGCGTGAGAATGATTATTCAGTAATTCATACAAGTAAGTCTCAAAGGTTGTCTGTGACTAGTATCTTTTGTATTGTTCATCAGTTATGGCCCCATTTTTCCTGCAATTATTAAGTTCTCTTTAGCCAGATATTTCCAGTATCTCTTGGATATTGTTGATATCGTAAGTGCTACTTAAGTAACTGAGTGTTTGGTGAGAGGCTTCTGAACATGCCACAGAAGAGCAACAAGCTTCGAAGATAAACAGAGGTGTCATACAAAGTTAATCCTAGGTCCTGACTGAACTTGTTTTCTTTTTCATTCGGGAGACTGTTATCCACCCCCATGACATTTCAAGTGTATAAATGTGCACATGACTCAGATCACCAAATATCTTTTGGTCTTTTCGGTATGACTCTTGAATCCAACCCTTCTGCTGATAACTTCATCTTTCACCAAGACAAAAAATAAATTCTAATTGGGATCTCTCCGTAAAGTTTTTTCAATACTTCCCCTGTTTCTCTTTCACGCTGTTGCCAGATTATTTTGCCAAACTCGGAGTCTTGGTCATGCCACACTCGTGCTGAAGACCTCCAGCCTCTCAAATTGTGTAGAGGAGAAATTCTAAGCTCAAGACTGACGTGGAAGTCCCTCAACTTTCTGGCCTCAGCCTGATTTTCTAGTTTCATCATCTGCCCTGTGATCATCCCCTCCCCCGTCACATCGTATTAAAGCCATATCACACAGCTTGCTCTTCTCTAAACCTGCCTCTGTCACTCCACCTTCACAGGCACTGTTTTCCCAGAGTGTCATTCTTTTATTTTTGCTATTCAAATGACCTTTGATTTCTCTAGGACTCTGCATCCTTAGAACATGTGTCCAAATCCTTTATAACATTATTATATTACCTTATGCTTGTTTATATCTTTCTCACTAGATTGGGGACTCTTCAAAGATGTGGACTGATCATTATTTTTGTAAATTCTCCCTCCTGTGTCCATTTTGGTGCCTGACCTATAGTGGGTGTTCCATATGCCTTTGAATGTTGTTGAATTGAGTGCAGATATATGTTTTAAACCATTTTTCACTCCCCAAAGAATTTGTTTCAGCTGTAAAAATGCCTAAGGAACATAATGTCCTCTTTCTATCACATTCTTCCAAAGTAGCACCTGTTGAGAATATTCTGGTAGTTAAGTTGTGGGTGAGGGGAGGCATCCTTAAAGTATAATCTGTGAAATCTTGTTAAAATTTACCCGGTAACTTTACAGGAGAGTGATCATACATGTGTACAACCTGGGAAAGAATGAAGGGCTTGTCATTTTTAATCAGACAGACTCCCAAATTATAAAGTTGTCCTTCCCTGAGTTATTTGTATGTTTTGTTTTTGCTTAACTAGAAAATAGTCAAGTTTGGAGTACCAACTGTTGATTGCTTGGAAGCTAGTCAGTTGAAGCAGGTGAATGGATTTGGTGTGTCCATTGCCTCAAGGAGCCAAAAAAAAAAAAATCAGTTTTGCCTTTTTTTTTTTTTTTTTTAAAGATTTATTTATTTATTTATTTATTTGAAAGACAGAGGTCACAAGTAGGCAGAGAGGCAGGCAGAGGGAAAGGAAGGGAAGCAGGCTCCCTGCTGAGCAGAGAGCCCAATGTGGGACTCCATCCTAGGACCCCAGGATCATGACCTGAGCCGAAGGCAGAGGCTTTAACCCACTGAGCCACCCAGGCACCCCTCAGTTTTGCCTTATATCATCTGATTTGTTGTCTCCTTTCTTTTAGTGAGCAACAAATTAGTTTCAAATTTAAACATAAGTATGACTGAACTTAAGTATTTGCTGTGCAAATGTGTCTAGGTGTGTACTTTACATTTTTATGTCTCTAGGTGATTAGTTTAGAAGATTGTGCTTCATGAAATGGCAGATGTCTTCCCTGCCTCCATGAGGTAATTACAGGTTGATTACATTTTTATGTTCTGTCTGCATAAAAATTTGCTTATCACTACATAAAGATTCGGCATAGGACCACGTTAAATAATAGCGTTCATCAGGCAAATATTTATAGTAGTATTCACCTCCCATCCACAAAAAGGACCTAAATGTCTTTACTTAAGTACAATCAAGTTGAATGTCACAGATAGTACTGAAGGAAAAAAGGAAGCTGCTTCCTAGCACACTGAAGGTCAATTGTAAGGAGCTGAAGGTCAACTGCTGAAGAGCTGGGAGGGATAGCTTTACCCTGTTACCATAGACAACCAGTTGTCTTTGTGACCTGTCACAAGGCCTGACACACGTGGAGCACTCAGAATATGTTTCAATAAATGGATGGCTGGCAGTTGAGATTATTTTAATAGCAAAATCCATAGTACCATCCCCACTCACTCTCTCCCTAGTTTTTTCTAAACTGTAGGGATGTTCTCCTATCTGAAGTCAAGTTAAGGTAGTTTTATTTTTTTGTTTTGTTTTCATTGTTGTTATTTTTTTGTTCTAAGTATTTTCTTGTGGTTTTGGGCCCCTAAAGCCCAGTGTTAGAATTTATAATTGTATTAGGTAGTAATTAATAGGAAGTGGAGTGAAAATAATTTTATAAAAAAGGTATTCACTGTCTAGGCAACCTTGCACAAGTCCTTCATCTTTCCTGTGCCTCATTTCTTTGTACAGTACAATGAAAGGATTGAATCAGGAATGTGAGAGAATTCTTACTGGAGAGTTATAAGTGGCTAATTTTGTGAAAATTAATAAGGATATTTCATGAAGCTGATATTCGACTGTAACTTAAATGGTTTTGACCCAATGGAATTTGAATTCATTGAGGAAGAAGTCACCTTTGAGGAACATTGTTCTCAGGGGACAACAAATTGGAACCATAAAAACAGTACAATGTTACAAGTATGGAAGGTTTAACTATTTGAAATGTATGGGGGAAGTTGAGGTGAATGGGGAAAGCATGATTTTCAAAGTTACAGTAGCATCATTGGAAATCATTACCTCCATTACACCCTCCAACAATGTTTGCACCCTCATGCAAACACAGGAGAGGCTGAAGTTCTGGCTTCAATTTTCTGCCCTTGTTCCATCTATACACATGATAAATTTTAAAAAAATAAAAAAGTTTCCCCTTTAGTCTTATTTACTTCTTTTTAAAGTTGGAAGTCATTTTGTACTTTAAGTACATTTAAAACCTTAAGTTTTATATTATAAACTTAAATTTGAAAATACTTAAATGGCCAAAAAAATCCCCACATTTAAGATCAATAAAATAATTATTCTTAGGGTAAGACGGAGTGGGAAAAATGATTTGTGTATCCTTGTGGGATTAAGGGATTCATCATAAAAAAAAGTCTTCCTATATGTCAAGTGTTAGATTTTTAAATCAAAGTCCTACTTTGCAGATGTTTAAGAACATTAATCTTATATTCTGAAAACTTAAAGACTTAAAAATGAAATGTTAAGATCTCTCCTTATTTGGCTTTAATTGTAAATTGCAGGCCTTGAAAAGAGCATAATTAACTCTATTACTGCAGCAAACATTTAAAGATGTAAATAATTTTGAGTGTTCTCTTTGAAAATGAGAGAGAGAATTCCTCTCTAAAAGCCATCAACAGCTTTCTGTATTCCTTTTATTGTGTTTCCTTAGAAAATTATATTTGTTACATCTATAAGGAAGAGGAATGAAAATAAGCTTTGGGGGCATAATGTTTAGAACTCTTATTTATTTATTTAGTTGTTTATTTTTATTATTATTATTATTATTATTATTATTATGTTGAGAGAGAGGCAGAGAGAGAGGAGGAATCTTAAGCATGTTCAGTGCCCAGGATAGAGCCCAGTGCGAGGCTCAATCTCATAACCCAGAGATCATGACCAGAGCTGAAATCAAGAGTTGGACACCTAACTTGAGCCACCCAGATGCCACATAGTGTTTAAAACTTTCGAAGCTTGTTGTCTTCGTTCTGTCCTCTTCCAAATGATCTAATGATGATGCACAAAACACTTGTGCTTCTGTAGCTTTCTTAAACCACAGATCCAAGTGCCAAACATGGAATTCCCTCCAGGATATGGACGATGGCAAAGCATAATGCTAAAATATAAAGTTTGGGGAACAAGGAAGAAAGGAATTTTCATTCCGTAATGAATTCTGACATCTAGTAGTTCTGGCTCAGTGCCCTAATTCCAACCTTTGCCTGATATTTGTGAGCATATATATATTATGTGTTGTTATAAGCAGATCTGATATAAATACAATAGAGTTTTCCAGGTAGATGTTGATTTTGGTCTCTGAATAAAAGATTTTCTTATGCAGACCTTCACACTGCCAAAATGGAAGTGTGGGAAGGAGAAAATCAGTTCTTCAGTAAAAATGGAAAAAAAAAGTGTGATCTGATTTCAACAAACTTCCAAAGGCTGCTGATTTTTATCATTTTGTTGTGGCATTTGAGTGATGTAAGTAATGTTTGGGAATGTTTGATTATTGTAACATGACTTGTTGTAATGGAATCTATCTTGTAAAGTGGTAGCAGCAAGGCTTGATGTAGAGTTTTGAATCAAAAGAATGAATGAATGAAGACTAGGGCATTAATGGGGTGCCTGGGTGGCCTGGTCATTTAAGCATCTGACTCTTGGTTTTGGCTTACTCGTAATCTCAGAGTTTTGAGGTCCAGGCCCACATTGGGCTCTGTGTTCATTAGTGCAGTCTGCTTCAGATTCTCTCTCCCTTTCCCTCTCTCCCTCTCTGCCTCTCTCAAATAAAATAAATAGAGTCTAAAAAAAAAAAAAAAACTAGGGCATAAATTTTTCTGTCTCTTCTCAACTAGTTCAAATTAGTCAAGAAGTTCATTACATTAAAAAGCAGTTACATTTCACGACTTAAGTTGTTTTTTTTTTTTTTTACTTATATGTGACTTCCAGAAGTGATCTGACCTTTTTTGAATGCATACTCTGTGCCAGTGTTTCAGACCATTTACATGATTATCTCAGCATCTCATTTAATCCTTAAACAACCCTGTAGAATAGAATAGATATGATCTTCATTTACAGGTAAGGAAAGTGAGGGAGTAGAGGTAAGTAAATTGCTCAAGCCCACTTACCCAGCTAGTAAATAAATGACAGTGGCAGGACTCACCATCAGGTTTCAATGATTCCTTCCAGGGTGTCTTAGGTCCCTGCTGGAGCCGAAGCAAAAATTTGATCCTTCTTATTTCCTTTCTCTTAACCCTTTAATGATTCCTCATTGCTACAAGGAAGATTTTCCAGTTCTCTCATACTCTTTGGTATCTTTAAAATCGACCCCTACCTCTTGTGTGCCTCTGTATGTATCTTACCTGCTCCTGAATTGACACCAGCAGTGTAGTGCTGACACTGTTCCTGGAGTGCAAAGACCATCCCAGGGATGGTTCATTCATGTTGGCCGAATAACTGAATGAATGAAGTTAGATTTTTGGTTCTAGTTTCCATTCAGTGTGTTCAGGAGACTGGTTTCCTGTGCATTGATATTTCTTAGAGTAATGCTTTATACATTCAGTAGTAGTAACCAGATATTTTTAGTTATGAAAGGAGTGGCTTTCCAGTGAACATTATGATTACCTCATACTTAATTTCAGGTTAGTGGTCAGGAAAAGCAGAGTAGTTAAAATCCTATCAAAAAGTCACCATGCTTGTTTTTTTCCTCACACATCTATATATTGTACAATAAAAGCACAATTATTTAGGGGCGTCTGGGTGGCTCAGTGGGTTAACCCTCCACCTTCAGCTCAGGTCATGATCCCAGTGTCCTGGGATCGAGCCCTGCATCGGGCTCTCTGCTTGGCAGGGAGCCTGCTTCTTCCTCTGTCTTTGCCTGCTTCTCTACTTGTGATCTCTGTCAAATAAATAAATAAAATCTTTAAAAAGAAAAAAGGCATAACTATTTATATCTTAAACTTAGCTGTTTGATTAGATATTGAAGCATTTCACCCGCAATCCGAATTGCAAATCCCCACTTCTCTTTATTAGTTACCCCCATTCATACCGTGATTTAACGTTTTGACAAAGCACCTCTTGACAAAGCACCTCCTCTTTCTCTTAGCTAACAGAATTATTTCAAAGTAAAATTGCTGTGAAGCTCATTAGGTCAAATACTTTTCCCTATGATTGATAAAAAAGAGTATTGTGTATTGTCTCTAAAAGGATCTTAAATATAGCCATTTTAATTAAAAAGTAATTACATTTGTTTAGAATGTTGTTTAATATTTGGTGTAAAATATGCTTATTAATCTAGGGGGATCTAAGGGGGCCTCAGTCAGTTAGGTGTCCGACTCTTGATTTTGGCTCAGGTCATGATCTCCGGGTCATGAGACTGAGACTCACATAGGGCTCCACATTCAGTGTGGAGTCTGTTTGAGACTCTCTCTCTCTCCATCTGCTTGCACCCTCCCCACACACACAGTGTGTCTCTCTCCCTCAAATAAATACATCTTTTAAGAAAGTATGCTTATCCATCCTATTCAGAGAATGTCAGTTCTTACTTATAAATCAAAATATAGAATGTAGGAGAAGGCGAGATAATTGTTGAATATATTCTGTTTCCAAATTTTATTTCTTCCGAGAACTGAGCAACAGTTTGTTCCCCCCATTACTATAAGCTACACATCCTTTTAGGAGAAAGAAAAGCATGGGGGAGGGCACCGGTGCTTTCTGACATCACCCTAATCCTGTCTATGCAAACAGAAACAAGACCCTCAGAAACTTCTTTTTTAAAATGTAACCTTTGTGCTCCAGAAACCTGTTCTAGACATATGCCTTTGGGGTTTATATAAAGTTTTTGAGGGTGGGTTGGGATGAAAATGAGATTTCTTAAGAAAAATTCCGTTACTTTGGAGGCTTGAGACCTGATTCATAGCTTAAAGTTTGATTGAATTTCTCATAATTAATTATCTTTTTGCTTTCTTATCCCATGAGGGAAGCCCATATTAACCACTGGATAGAAGTAATTATTATAAAAGCAGCCAAAGTCAAAATCTTAATGGCTTCTATTAAATTTCTTTTTATTATGACTTTTTATGGAAATGTGTTCAATATTTGATAATGTTCATTATCTCCAAATAATGGGACTACTGTCTGATCTAGCATGCCTGTGTCAGGGGTCTCCAAACCCCCTCACAGGTTTGATGATATTGCTAGGAGGACTCACAAAACCAGCGTATAGTTCTCCTCATAGCTGTGACTTATTGTGGCAGTAGGAAAGGCTCTCGGCACAAAGTCGTAGGAAACCAGGTTCATGCTCCCAGTGGAGTCCCACAGGATACCCGTACGTCATCCAGCATTGAGCTATGACAACACGTGTGAAATACTGTCTACCAGGGAAGCTCATTAGAGTCAGTGCCCAGTTTTTATGGGGGCTGGTCACACTGGTATCCTCTGCCTAGCACGTACCGGAGTTCTAGACTCCCAGAGGGAAAGCACGTGTTCAGCTTGAGCCACATTGTTTTCACAAACAGGCACAGTGAGACATTCTTATCTGCGAATGGTGGGAACCTTCCCAAAATCCACATTCCCAGAGGCCAGCCAAGGACCAGTCTTGCCAGTAGGCCTTTGTAAGGGTATCAGTGTCAGGTCTGCTGTGTTAAGTGGTTTCCGCCCACATGCTATAGAACTTGAATAATTATGGGTGAAGTTGGTCTATCCTAATTATTATAGCTTTGGAAGATGACAATAAATTTAGTATGTTTTATGATAGCTAATATCAGTGGTTTGAAGTAAATATAAAATGGTCAGTTCAGACTTTAATACTTCAAGCATATTAACTTTGGGATCTGATAGGTCATTATTATTATTTTTTTAAGATTTTACTTATTTACTCGATAGAGATCACAAGTAGGCAGAGAGTCAGGCAGAGAGAGAGGTAAGGAAGCAGGCTCCCTGCTGAGCAGAGAGAGCCTGATGCAGGGCTTGATCCCAGGACCCTGGGATCATGACCTGAGCTGAAGGCAGAGGCTTTAACCCACTGAGCCACCCAGGTGCCCTGGGTTATTTTTTTAATAGACAAAAAATTGCATGTTATAAAATGATCACAGTATGAGTGAATATACCGAGGCTTTATTTTACTCAGTTCTTCATTGTGTAAGTTCTATAAACACTTAGGATAAATTCAATAACATTCGAGTGTGTGCCATATACCTATCCCTGCTTTAGATACCAGGATGTAGAGATGAGCAGGCATGGTTCCTGCTTTGGAGATCTTCATATTACAGCAAAGGTGTTAGAAATGTAAACCATTAAGTGTTTATAAATTAACATAAGGGATGTTGTTTTGTTTATCAAACTATTTTATCTTTTATTTTTTTGAAAGATTTTGTTTATGTATTTGACAGAGTGAGAGAGCACAAGGAAGGGGAGCAGAAGAGGGAAGGGAAAAACAGGCTCCCAGTGCCAGGGCTCCATCCCAGGAGCCCAGGATCATGACCTGAGCCGAAGGCAGATGCTTAACCAACTGAGCCACCCAGGCGCCCCTGTTTATCAAACTATTTTAGAAGATATTTTAAAATACATTTTCTTATGCTGCTCTTTGTAACTGTCTGTGTATAGTCTGTGGACACTACTATGCAATCTTCAGGCTTTTATTTTTTTTTTTAATTTCTTCAGTATCCTTTTCAGATTTCTGGACTTTTGTGTCAGACAAGAAGGTTAGGGGGTGTGTTTGATTGTGTAATTCTTGGCTGTGATAAATCACTGTGTTGGAGCCCATTTACGCTCCACTCGTTGTACCTCAAACATCTTACTAACTAGATTTCAGAAACGTTTTGCATTTAATGCTAATCTTCAATACTGATAATAATCACTCTTTGATTTTATGTACAATTTTAGATGAAAAGAAGTCAGTCATCATTGTTTCCTGTCATAGCCATTCAGTGTGTCTTTTTACTCCTGCCTCTATTCCTGAATTACCAAATTATGAATCAGTTTTGCTTTCTTTTATTCCCCTTTTTGATTTGGCCATCTTAACAGGATAGAGTTGGAATTTCCTTCTAGTCTGTATTTCTCTAGGGTGGTTGGTTCAGTCTGTGTTTTCACCCAATAACTAGATTCTTCTGTCATGTCTAGAGCTCCTTGAAAGAACACAAGATGGGAAATTAGGGGGCAGGGGCTCTGGATCAGAGAGACTTTTGTTAACTCTTCTTCCCCTTCACTTTAAGTTCCAACAGTGCCATGTGTGCAACCTCTGGTTATTGTCGTTAGAGTTACTTGGGTGTTTGACTTCACCTTCTGCTCTCTGAGAGGCTGTGCTTTTCTCCTCCTCCTCCTGCTGCTGCTGCTTTACCTCAAGGTATAACTAGCTGTGTGACTTTAAGCTACTTAACCTTTCAGTGCCTCAGGCTACTCATCTATCAAATGTGAGTATTAATAGTAAGTTCAACGTGAAGACTCTCGGAGGGGATCTTGTGAGGATTGAGTTAATTCATTCAGATATGCTAGGATGGAGTCCAGCCCATATTCATCACTCAGTAAATGGTAGCTTTTTCCCCCAACTTTTTTGTTGTTGTTGTTCAGACCTTCAAAAATGGAAAGAGTCACTGAATGTTCACATACTCTTTGCTTAGACTAACTTGTAACCTATGCCAGATTTGCTTTGTCCTTTTCATGTGTTTGCACATGCACGTGTGTGTAATTTTTTAAAGTAAACTACCTGAAAGTGAGATACACACATCGTGGTATTGTGATCCTTCCACGTATCTCCTAAGAATAACAGCGTTTTCCTACATAACCACGAATACCATTTGCACCCTCAAGAAATGTGAGAATGAGACAATGAAAGTATTTAACATGCAGGCTGTGTCCAGAGTTCCCCACTTGCTCCAAAAATGTCCTCTATAGCTTTTTTCTTTTTCTTTTCTTTCTCTTTTTTAAAACCTAGGCTCCAAAGAAGGATCACATTTGCTTTACTTCTCTTGACTCTTCAGTCTATTAATTTAGACTAATCTTCCTTTTTTTCTTTTTTTGTTTGTCCTTTCATGACATTGACATTTTTGAAGAGTCTGGGGCAATTGCTTTGTAAAATGTTCTTTTGAAAACTGCATATAGAGATTAAAAGATAGTAGACTTTGTTAATGTTTTTTCTCTATAGTACACTTAACTGCTACAGTTAAAGCTTTGAGAAGATAATGACTAATGGAAATAATTTGAACGATGTGAAAAATCATTATAAATAAAATAAATGTTTTGATTAAAATATTCCTGAAGATAAGATTTATTAGATTTATGAAGAAAAAAATGGTTAGAGCAAAAAGGTTGTTTTATTTGACAAAGGCCTTAAGTTTTGTTGCATTTTACTCTTTAATTTTAATTAATTTTAAAAAAATTTTATTTATTTAGAGAGCGCACAAGTAGAGGGATCAGCAGAAGTAGAGGGAAAAATAGGCTCTCCACTGAGCAGGGAGCCTGATGCGGGGGTCAATCCTAGGACCCTGGGATCATGACCTGAGCCAAAGGCAGACGCTTAAGGACTGAGCCACCCAGACACCCCTACTCTTTTTTTTTTTTTTTTTTTACTTTAAATTCAATTAGTCAACATATAGTACAGCTTTAGTTTCAGATGGAGAGTTCAGTAATTCATCAATAACATATACCCAGTGCTCATCACATCATGTTCTTTCCTTAATGCCCATCACTCAGTTACCCCATGACCCTATCCATCACCCCTCCAGCCACCCTCAGTTTGTTTCCTATAGTTAAGAGTCTCTCATGGTTTGTCTCCCTCTCTGATTTCTTCCCATTCAGTTTTCCCTCCCTCCCTCTATGATCCTCTGCAGTGTTTCTTATATAAGAGTGAGTCCATGTGATAATTGTCTTTCTCTGATTGATGTGTTTCACTCAGAGTAATATCTTTCTTTCCAGTTCCATCCATGCTGATGCAAATAGTAAGATTTCATTCTTTCTGATGGATGAGTAATATTCCATTGTGTGTGTGTGTATCTTCTGTATCCATTCATTTTTGATGGACATCTAGGCTCTTTCCATACTTTGGCTATTGTGGACATCGCTGCTATAAACATTGGGATGTGCATGCCCCTTCGGATCACTACATTGTATCTTTAGGGTAAACACCCAGTAATGCGATTGCTGGGTCTTAGGGAGCTCTGTTTTTAATTTTTAGAGGAACCTCCATACTGTTTTCCAGAGTGGCTGCACCAGCTTGCACTCCCACCAACAGTGTCAGAGGGTTCCCCTTTACCCACGTCCTTGCCAGCATCTGTTATTTCCTGACTTGTTAATTTTAACCATTCTGACTGGTGTGAGGTATCTCACTGTGGTTTTAATTTGGATTTCCCAGATGCCTAGTGATGTTGAGCATTTTTTCATATATCTGTTGGCCATTTGGATGTCTTCTTTGCAGAAATGTCTATTCATATCTTCTTCCCATTTCTGGACTGGATTATTTGTTTTTAGGGGTGTTGAGTTTGACAAGTTCTTTATAGATCTTGGATAGTAGCCCTTTACCTGATATGTCATTTAGTTGCATTTTGTTTTTCAGTATTTATTGAGCTCTTGCTACATCATCCTTATTCTCCTAATGGTTGTAGTCATGGGAGTGAGACATGCAATTAGACATGCAGTTATAGTACAGTGTTATAAGGCACACATGTGTGTAAGTTTGGTACTGGACCATCAAATAGGAGAGGCAGCAAACTTAGAATTGGGAGATCAAGAGGCTTCTTTAAAGAAATGGCATTCCTGTACACACATGAATGTAGATCTAAAAGGTATGCAAGAAATAGCCAGACCAGGGGTTGGAGAAAAAGCATTCCAGAGAGAGAGAACATCACATACAAAACCCTAGGAGAAAAAAAAAACACGAGCATTTGAGGGATGTAAGAATTACAGTGGATGTGGAATGTGGAGAGGGAACTACAGAGGAGCTGAGGCTGAAGAGGAGAGCTGGAGGCCTCATCAACCATATTAAAGGCTTTGGTTGCTGTTTTTAGTTCAGTAGGGAGCCATTGGAAGGTTATGTATGAAAGTAGAAGTGTGATGTAATCAGATTTGTATTTTAGGAAAATCATCCTGGCTCCACTGGAGAGCAATGCTGGTGGCAGGGAGTCCAGTTAGGGAGCTGTTGGTTTGACTAGGCAAGAGAAGATGGTGACCCTGATCAAGCTAGTTGTTAAAATGGAGAGAACTGAGTTTGAGCACTATTTAGAAGAAATCAGTAGTCTTTGGTGATGGAAGAGGAAGTACAGCATTAAAGAAAACAGACTCTAAAGCCAAAATGTTGGAATTCAAATCCTCTCTGCCACTGAATAGCTTTGTAAACTTTGGCAGATAACTAAACTGCTCAGCGTCTCATTTCCTAATCTGTGAAAGGAAGAGAAACATTCAGAAGAATGCCATGAGGATTAAATGAGTTAATATATGCACAGAGCTTAGATGGGCGCCAGGTACCTCATAAGTACCATGTGTTAGTTATTATAATAATTATTGTTGCACTTTGTTAATCATTGTGGATTTGATATGTCATTGAGGGAGAAGAGCCGAGATTGATGCCTGACTGTCTAGTTTGGCCTCTGAGGCAAATGATGGTGCTTTTTTGGTAGCAGAGGAAGGATGATGAATTCACATTTAGACTTGCTGGTTTTGAGGAACTTTTGGGACTCCCAGGTAAAAACATTCAGTAGGTTGAAGTGTTTGGAAGTAGATATCATTTGGGGAATTATTAGAATATAGGTGATAGAGAAGTTGTAGGGGTAAATGAGACACTGCCCACTGCCCCAAAGAAGAGCATGGTAAATAGGGAGGAAGGCATATTAAAGGCTGTGTTATCTCGAAGAATGTATTATGTAGGTCAGAAGCCAAGGTTTAAGACACGGTGCCAAGTGGAGGGTTTATTAAAAGGCTCTCAGCCTTCAGTGCAACTTCGTTTACGTTAACTTGGGCTTCAGGGGACCTTGAGCTGAGGTCAAGTGGTAGTCACATAGAAGAAAACTCTTCCTCCACTGAGAAGAGTTGCAAGTCTAAAGAAGTCAGTTTGCTAACAAGGTGCAGCGAGCAGACTGCTGTTTGGCCTCTGACTGTGGGAAATAAAAGATGGAAGACCAGTTCAAACTGTCAGAGCATAGAGTGGTTCTAAGTTCTTTTTTGTGAATTACGTGTTCTATTGAAAAACATATTGCTAGATTTAGTTAACATCATGTTTGCTGAAGAATTCTCTATTTTTTCAACTTCTTGTTATAAGAATTTTCAAAACTATGAAGAACTTGAAGGGAATAGGACAATGAGCACCCATATAACCCTCCCAAATTCTGTACTCTGTAGCCATTTCAAACGAAGCTGCTGATTTGGTGATACTTCATTCCTAAAATATTCCTGACTATTTAGCTTGAATTTCTTGTTGTAATACCACTACCACACTTGGGAAAATTAACAATAATTTCTTCATATCCTTTATTATTCAGGCCATATTCAGATTTCTGGATTATCTCAATGTTTTGTAAAGATTTTTTTTTCCTTACTAAACAGAATTCATTTAAGGGTCACATGTTGCCTTTAGGTGTTACACCTTTGTAGTCTCTTTCATTCTAGAACATCTTCATGCTTTTTCTGTTATTGTTTTGTTTTACAAGGGAGCATTGGCTTTTTAAGAAACCAGAATGTTCTAAATCCTCTATTTGGCTGAGTGTTTCTTCGTAGTATCATTTATTTTGTTCCTCTATCCTTTAGAATTCCTGTAAACTGGAATGTAAGTCTAATGGCTTGACTCTATTTAGATTAAAGTTTTGGGCAAGAAAATGGATACATCATAGGAGGTGCTGTGAACTTCATGTTGTGCCTCATCAGGAGGAAGTCAGAGTGTCAGACTGTTAGCGGTACTAAACTTGATCTTTTCTGTGTCATAATCTACATTTCCCCTCTGAAATTAGCAAGTAATCTGTGAGGTAATAATTTCATACCACATGTCTTAGTGTGTCTATTGATGATTCTGACCTGAACAAATTATATCTTTGGTGGTAATTAATTCTGTCAGTTTTTCTGCAACTGTTAGCTGATATAAAGCACTTTTCCTCTTTTGCTGGAGTCAAACAGCAGTTCTTTCCCTCAAAGGCAGAATAAATGTGTAATTCTTTACTTTTAATGTGAAGTTTTGAGGACAGGGAATTTGGTGTTATAATCTCCACCACTGTTTACACATGAACTCCTCCCCCCCCCATTCTCTCTTGTTAGAGTATCATTATAGACTCATGGATTTTTATTTGTTCAATTTATTATAAACAATTATAGCTGTTCTTTTTGATGTTCAAATTCTCTCAAGTGGTGAGAGCCTCTCAAAGCTGCCTTATGTGCCTTTTTGACAGCCCTTCATTAGTTTTTTCCTTACTTTTCAGAAAAACATAATGAGCTATGCTTGCTTATACTTTCCCTGCCCTTGTTCTGGAACCAGTCATTTCTTCAAGAAGCCCTGGTTCCTTTTAATGGAGAAGGGTATTTAGAAAACAAGATCTGAGCATTAGGGATGTTCATTGCTACTGGGATGCTGTTAACTCTAGTGGATATAATTAAGGTGTGTGTGTGTGCATACATACACATACATACTACTTTCCTAGTTATGTTTGTACATGTATGTGTGTTTTTTAAGTCATGGCTTCGTGTTGGTAACTGTGAAGATTTAATACTACAATCCAATACAGTGTTTTCTGTCTTCTACTGAACATCTTGGTTCCTAATAGTATTTACATAACCACCTGTTTTACTGTATAGTGCAAATAAAATAGGTTAATAGGTTCAAAATTACATAAACTAATATTAATACTACAACTGTCAAGTAAAAATTAAGATTTCTTTGCCATTTTATTATCCTTAGGTTATATCCCAGTATATATGCCAGAGTGCTCTATTCAAAAGTGACCTGAAGTATTTTTTGTCTTCATGTGGTTATGTTATCAACTTGATATGCAGTTCATTTATTTCCACTTGTTTTCAGTGTTAAGGTTTGCCGATTTTGATTTTTTGCTTGGTTTTATTCTTTTGAATGTTTAAAACATTTGTATGGTTCAGAAGTCAAACTATATTAAAAAGTATAGTTAGACTTTTTCTTCGTTTTTCTGTCCCTACCCCCTACCTTAGTTCTTTCACCACTTCTGTGGTAGGTAACCATTTTTATTAATTTCTGGCTTAGGGCCCCCCCCACTGTGTTTTTCTTTGTTATTAGTAACAAACTGTAACTAGAACTGTAACTGTCCCTGTTTTTTTTCTTCCACACACATTGGTTGAATCATTTTATACTCCACAGCGGCAAACCTAGTGTGTTTGATGCCTCGAGCAGGTAATTTTTAGTACATTACTCTTCTATCTGATAAAATTATTTTCAGTAATAACTATGAGATAAAATGAACCATAATAATGATAGAAACAAAATGGAAACATTATTTTCTTTTATTGAGCATTTGAATATATAATCGTGGCTAGTAAAAGTAAATTAAAAATAAATGGTATATTATAGAAAATATTTCCTCGGGGCGCCTGGGTGGCTCAGTGGGTTAAAGTCTCTGCCTTTGGCTCAGGTCATGATCTCGGCGTCCTGGGATCGAGCCCCGCATCAGGCTCTCTGATTAGCGGGGAGCCTGCTTCCTCCTCTCTCTCTGCCTGCCTCTCTGCCTACTTGTGATCTGTCTGTCAAATAAATGATGAAAAAAAAAAAAGAAAATATTTCCTAAAATATTTCTGCCAGAAAATCATCTTAAATTTCCATTATATTTGATTTTAAAACTCCTGAAGATTTTCTTCTTTTGCAATAATGAGAGAAAATGACTGAATGGTCGTGAATATTGACATTATTTGATGCACTAATTTGTAACCAAGCATTCAAATAAACATTGTCTTTTTGGTTTCTTCCAGTAAGAGCAAGATCTTTTGTTGTCTCTCCTACTATTCTTCCAAATTTGATTTGTAAATGTCCATTTCCTTACATTTTGTTGTCGTATATTAATGACCTTAGCCACAGTTTCCGTGCACTGTTCTTTAAATAACTGTGTTTAAAGTTTTGTGTTTTACTATTCATTGTTTGAGGCTGATTCCAGCTGTCTGGAAATATTTTGAGGTCTGATTAACTCATCTAAAACTTCCTACCAGGAAAAAAACAGATAACCTAGAAAAGAGAAATCGCATACAGCTGTCCTTGTTTATTTGCAATCTATTGTTTCATGCAAGACCATGTAGTATATCATGGGGGCTTGAGACTCACTGTGCTCAAATGGAGCTTGAACATTTCAAAACATTACAACTTAATTTCTGACATGAATATATAGAATTGAGTCCATGTATGTCAGAGGCTAAACTGGGAGTTCTCCAAATTAACTTCCATATAGAGTTCAATGTTTAAGAAATAAGCAATAAAAACATCCAATTTGAGTTTGCATAATGTTACTAAAACACAACAGCAACCACAATGATTATTTAGAATTAGGAACAACAAAAGATTTTTTTTTTTACGGGATATTTCATTGCTTATATTTTTAAAAAAATTACTGGCACATGATGATAAGCAAGTCAACTTTAAGCTTTGGTTTGTAAAATCTCTATAGACAATGTTCTTTCTTATTGTGGGCACCTGGCATGGTCTCTTTCCACCATCCCACTCTCGGTATCCACTGCACCCGCCAACAATGTATAAAAATGCCTGTTTTTTCACAACCTCAGCAGTGGTGTTGAGTGTTTCATCATTCTGACGGGTAGGAAATGGTATCTCAGTGTTTTAATTAGCATTTATCTTGTTATGAGTGAAGTTGAATATCTTTTTAGAAGTTTAAAGGTCATTGCATTTCTTTTTCTGTGGTCTAGTCATTTATTTGGCCATTTTTTTCCCTAGTAGCTTTCCCCTTCTCTTTTCAGTTTATAAAAAAAAGACTAGGGGCGCCTGGGTGGCTCAGTGGGTTAAGCCGCTGCCTTCGGCTCAGGTCATGATCTCAGGGTCCTGGGATCGAGTCCCGCATCGGGCTCTCTGCTCAGCAGGGAGCCTGCTTCCTCCTCTCTCTCTCTGCCTACCTCTCTGCCTACTTGTAATCTCTCTGTCAAATAAATAAATGAAATATTAAAAAAAAAAGACTAGATTTAAACAAGTTACACGGAGGGAAAAGCAGGGTACCATCTTTGACTAAATTGATCATGTTTATGGGAAGTCTTGGTACATAACATGGTGTTTATAGAAATCTCTATTTCCCCCTTTAAAATGGCTGAGGCATATTGAAGCCCTCTTGAGGAACTAAAATCATCTTGTGTGTTTTAGTCTGGTAGATCCATAGAGCCATACTGGTAAAGCAATGCTTTTCAAATTGGACTCTGTAGTCTTAAGCCATTTTTGTACATGGAATTCCCCATAACATGTTTATGAAGATAGAATTCTGTTTTTACAAAAATATTTAAACCATTGCTATAGAGGTGTTATTTTAAATTTTATAATACATGTACCATTGCTCAATGACAGATACACCATTATGGCTAAAATAATTAGAAATCACTAATTTAACTAAATCAGTTAAATTGGTTTCTTCACCAATTATTAATTGAATTGACTAGACAATTTAGTTAAAATAGTTATCACTAAATATAGCCGTACTGCTTAAATATTATTCAATCTTTGAGAAGAAAAATGGTGCACTTCGTTTTTATAGAGCCAACTGTGAATCTTTTTGTATCTGTTTTTCATAAAATTTTATATTAAAAATATACACAGCTTCCTAGAAATAGAACTGAACATGTTTTCATGTCTGCAAATTCGCTTTCAGTCATTATTAATGGATATATTTTTGTCTTCATAGTTACGAACAAAGTATAGCCACATATTTTTGTTTGGGCTTTTTCTAGTTTGTTTTTAATTATAAAAAATAGTAAACAGAGTTTAAGACAAAAACTCAAGGCACCTTCATTCAGTCTTATCACTAACGGCTTTTTAATTTTTTTTTAATTTTTTAAAAAAATTTATTTATTTGACAGAGATCACAAGTAGACAGAGAGGCAGGAAGAGAGAGAGGAGGAAGCAGGCTCCCTGCTGAGCAGAGAGCCCAATGTGGGACTCGATCCCAGGACCCTGGGACCATGACCTGAGCCCATGGCAAAGGTTTTAACCCACTGAGCCACCCAGGCGCCCCACGGCTATTCAATTTTTTGCCAATTTGTCTTACAAGATATCATCTAAAATAATCATATCTGACTCTTTAAAAGCCCTTGATAGGGGCACCTGGTGGCTCAGTGGGTTAAAGCCTCTGCTTTTGGCTCAGGTCATGATACCAGGGTCCTGGGATCGAGCCCCACATCAGGCTGTCTGCTCAGTGGGGAGTCTGTTTCCCTCTTTCTTTGCCTGCCTCTCTGCCTACTTGTGATCTCTGCCTGTCAAATAAATAAAATCTTTAAAAACCCTTGATAATTTAGAATAATTTTATTTTCTGTGGTGGTTTTTGTCATCCACTTGGCCTTCATTTGACTAGGATAGATAGTATTTTCAAGAGCAGCAGAAGTGGGCTTGGTTTTAGTTTTAGATTTAAAGTTTAACAAAGTACTATTTGTGAAATTTACTGAGGTTAAGGAATAAGTGAATCATATTGTTTCTTGGAGAGTTTAGAAACATTAATTCCAAAGGTGTATATTACAAAAGTGCCTCAAAATGTTAGTAACAAGGTGATACAATCATATATGTTTTTGAGGAGCCACAAAGAAGAATTGATGTTAGTCTTGAACTTACCATGGACTTTTTCCAATCTAATTGTGATCAATTTATGTTTTTTCTGTAAAGCAGTAATTTTTGACTTTCCACTGTGAAAAACAAGGTAGTCTGTGGCTTGTGCCTGTTCCTGGTATTTATTGGTCTTGTTACCTTGCTCAGGTCTCTTGTTTCTTCTTCATGTGTCACCTTATTTTTTCATCACGATAGCAATATAATGTAGCATTTACCTGCAGCAGCTATAAATTACAAGGTTTTTTTTTACCTTCAGCCCTAGAGTTCTCAGTTTTCCTTTCTTTGTTCTCTGAAGAAAAGATAGTTAGATGAAAAAAAAAATTTTTTTAACCACCACCCCTCAACCTGAAAGATTCTTTGTCTTCAAGCAAGTCATATCATGTCTTTCACCATGGAGCTCTCATCTTAATCTCTCTTGATTTTGACTCTTTAAATATCTATTCTTTCTTTTGGGAAGCATAGAGCTTCCCCCTCCCCCCTCAAAAAAACTAAAAGAATTTAAATCTGTGTCTTTTTGATGCTGTTGTTTTTCTTTTTCTTGAGACAGTGGGAATCTTTCTGTTTCCAATCATATTTTTAAAAAAATTTTCAACTACAGTCCTTGTTTATTAATTGTTCGATTTCTTTTTCCTTCAGGGACTCCTATAATTTGAATTAGCGCACTCTGCAAATCTACAAGCATTCACTTCATGTCTTGGTTAATTTCTTACGTTCAGTGTATGTTTCTTGAGCCTGCCTCCTGGTTCACCCAATCCAATTTTCTGCTGTGTTGATTCTTCTATTACTGCTTCTAGTGCCGGTATTAATTGGATTGTGGCTAAGTTCTTTCTGCACTGGAATCCAGCTCTCCAACTCTTCTTATCTCTGTAGTCCACAGTGTTGCCAGAATGATCCAACTGAAACACGTTTGGCTATATTGTTCCCCTGGTAAAATTTTTAGTGACTTCTTCACTACAGAGTAATATTCCAACTCTCCATTTCCCCAAGCAAAGCTGTTATCTGAGCTTCCCAGATAGTTCACTGGTTTTATAATAAACCACCCCTCTCTTTACCCCCATGCCATTGCGCACGCTCCTCCTCTGCCGCCTGCTGTGCTTCCTTTTCCATCCTCCCCATCCACACCCCCAAGCTTAGATTTACCGTCTTTGCCCATCAAACACAATTACTTATTTTCTCCTGGTAAAAATACTAATTTGCACCTTATACATGCTTCTTAGCTGAGTTTTCTGGTTATTTGTTTATCCTTGTCTATAATACCATTAACACCAAGGCAGGTTCTACATTGTGATTTTTATAGCCTCAACACCAGCACAGTGCTCCGTGTTTTGTTTTATGACCCCCCTATCTTTTGGTTTTATTTACTTTAAGGGAGAGGCTGATCTCTCTCATATCTTTTTTTTTTCTTTTTTATGGGAAATATATTTATTATAGTCAGACTATTTAATTATTTTTCTCTGGTCTATTTTCTTGTTTGTGATTTACTAATCCTTAGGATGTGGTCACACCCCAACTTGTCCTAAATCACAATATTGCACCCAGTCCTGGAGTCAGGGTTCAGAAACCAGTTCTGTGAGTGATCTCTGGAAATAGCCAGTCACACTGTCACTTCACTAATCAAATTACAGGCCTAGGTCATTCAGGACTAACTTCTCCAGCCTGATTGTTTGGTCTCAAGCCTGGGATGGTGCTCCAACTTTGACAATGTGTTTCTGGTTATACAGCCCTGAAATTGGAAAGCCAGCTGTACTCAGCCAGCGTGGTCTTCCTCTCCTGTTTTTATTGTTTACCTCCAAGATTATATTGTGTTCTAATTCTTAAAACACTTAAGAAAAAAGGAAAAAAAAACTTTATAGCTTTCTTTAAAAATGGTATACTTTGGATTTTTTCAATAAGCCTCTCAAACAAATAGAGAATTACAAAGATGAGGGTAAAAATCATTTAACCTCTCACCATTCAGAGATGAGCCCATTTTAGAATACAGTTTTGCATAGAGACACATAAAAAGTGTGCACCTGTTTCATAAACGACACTTTGCACTGAACATTGTTCTCTGGCTTCCTCTGTTTTACTCAACCGTGTGGTCAGAGTCCATGATGCATCAGTATTCGAAGGTGTGTTTCATCATTTAGTTACCTGTAGTTGGAGATTTAAGTTCCTTGTGAATAATGCTGCGATGAACACTCACCTTATACATTTGTTTACGTTTATGTGTGAAGAGACCTTTAGTGGAGCTCTTCGGTCAGAATAGGCAAATACATGTTACAGATATTTCCATAATGCCTTTGAGGAAGGTGGTGGCCACTCCTATCAGGAGTACATCAGATCCTTATTGCCCCACATCCCAACCAAGGCCACTTTTTGTCAGTTAATCCCTGTGAGCTGAAGACTCCCAATTTATAGCTCTAAATTCAGATGTCTTGAAATTTTCACATGGAGTCTGCCTCACTAGCATCTCAAATAACATGCCCCCAAATCATAGCCTAATTTCTTGCTTCAATTCCCAAAACTGTTCTTTCCCTTGTCTACTTTTTTTTTTTTAAATGGAATTCAGATTCACCTGATGATTCAAGTTAGACAACTGAAGTGATCTTTTTTTATTGTCTCTTTTTCCCTCACTCTTCAGATTGCCAAGGCTTACGAGTTCTATTCACAATATCACGTTAAGTCCAAATATTAGCAGACCCTGGAGTTAAGCTATCCCACAGTTTTTAAAAAGACACTTTGAAAAATATTTTTTGACTAGGCAGCAAGAATCTAAATTTTGAGGGATAGAATCAATTTCTATGTTTAATACCTAATTTAGTTACATATATGTAAAATTTAGAAATACTTTGCCCCACTATTTTATGTAAAAATTTTGTTCCAGCTCTTCAGCATACACATTGAGTATTTTGTTAGCACCGAGATGAGCCCTGTAACATGGCTTTCCAGATAACCCTCTCCTTTCCATCCAAGTCACTTGAGATACTGCATTTTTAAAATCCGTGTATAATGCTGTCCCAGCCACAAGTACAATTAGTACACTTCTGTTGGCATGTATTCATGATCTCATAACCTAAGCATGGACTGAGTCATTTTGTTCGAGTGATTATTGAAAGATTGCTTGCCAGCATCAGCTTCCACATGCAACTGTGAAGTCCTACCGCAAAAAATAATCCCTACATCTTCTTACTTTATTTGCATCCTCCCCACTGCCCCCCCCCCCCCAGCTATGCAGTTGTGTTAGCTTATCTCTGAAAGCAATTGGTTTAGGCTAACATGTCTTCTCCAAACAATACTTTGTATTTTTTTTAATAAAATACTTTGTAGATCATTCTGTAATCTGAGACTTTGTAAGGTTCAAATATGACAACTTTTTTTTTTTAGTGGATTTTAAAATTTATTTTTAGGGGAGAGAGAGAGAAAGAGAGAGAGAGAGCATGTGCGCACTAGTGGGGGGGGGCAGCTCAGCAGGGAGCCTGATGCGGGGCTCCATCCCCAGGACCCTGGGATCATGACCTAAGCCCAAGGCAGACGCTTAATGGACTGAGACACCCAGGCACCACAACCACTTCTTCTAAGGATAGTGTTTCGTGTTGAAAATCTTTTCATATATGCGGTATATGCGGTGAGTCTCAAATCTGTTTTTCTTCTCCAGTATGACTGCTGATCTAAATCATCTCTCACCTGGACAGTGACCCTCGGCTGTTTTTGGCTCCTTCCCCTGTGTATTCCCCAGTTAGTTTTTAATACACCCGTGTCTGCTCTTGTTATTTCTCTGCTTAGAGCCCATCTGTGCTATTTCTTTAGTACCTTTCCTATGTCCCTGGGTTCCCCTTGGCTTTTATCATTAGCACATGAACTCTCCAGCTTGATGTAGAAGTATCTAGCCTCTCTTTATAGCTTCAGATGTCTGGTGAGGTACAGGGCCTTAGGGAGCAAGCCAGTGCAAAGGGCAGCTACATTTTGGGGACTTTGTCACCGTTTCTCTCTGAACTTTCTGTCCTCTGCTGTTAGGAATGGGGAGCAGCAGCTCACACATTTTGTTTTGGAGATCAGCATGTATCATTCCACTCTCAAAGTCACTCTGGTCTGCAGCTTTGAAGTAGGTTTGCCTGTTGCCATCATACCTCCCACTTAAGGCCCTAGGACAAGAAAAATCGCAGTGCTTGGCTAACAAATTCTTCCTTCAACCCTGTTATGCCCTCCCAGAACCCATGTGAGCTGGAGAAATCTTTGGGGCCCTTCTGAATGTTTCCTATTCAGTGTCTGCCGAATGTGCTGGGCTTATGAGCTAGAGCATTGCCTCTCAGCTTCTGGTATTTTCTCAGTATTTTGTCTCCCTTAAAGTTAATGTTGGATGGACAGAGATTAACTTTCTTCCCCCTTTTTTGATTAATTTTTTATAGTCTAATTTCTTCTTTTATAGCTACATAGCTTTCCACTTTGATAGATATCCATAGCTAATTCAACTTTTTAAAAATTTAATTCCAGTGCAATTAACATACAGTGTTATATATTAGTTTCAGGTTTACATTATAATATTTTTTCCTTCAGTTTTTGATTATTCCTCATTTCTTCTGTACTGGAAACAGAGTTTGGGGTTTTTTTGTTTTGTTTGTTTGTTTTGGGGTTTTGTGGGTGTTTTATTTTGTTTCATTTTGGTAAAAGTGACTGATAACTGCCAATAACCCAAAAGATTTTCTTTTAGTACTTGAACCTAAATTCAAGATTATCAAGCTAGATAACGCCACTTAGTACTCTTGATTATGGTTCTTAGAGTGTGCAGTTTCTTAGTTCTGACTAACTGATGCTGGAATTTATAGCAATTCCATCGTCTTCTGGAATAGATTTATTTCTTGCCATTGGTTTATTTTTTTAGGGGTATTGATTTCTTCCTTCTTTCCTTCCTATCCTTTAATGGGAAATGGAAGTCTATGGATCTGCTGACATTTTCTGGAAGGCCCTGATTCACTCAGCCTTACAGGTAGGGTGAGTGGGGGAAAGTAGTCTTGGTGGAGAAATCTAAACGGGGGATGTGCATAGAAGTGGCCATTTATCCTCCAAAATGTTTCTTTGGAATTTTGACGTTTTTTATAACCGTATTTTTAAGGATAACTTTAAAATCTTTCAAAATATGTTCCTGATTAAACATAGAGATTAGAAATGAAAATGGGAAATGCTTAAATAATTTTAATGAGTGTTGATTCCCACTAGAGTCAAATCACTTTTGGTATATACTATAATTTATAGGACCTTTAACCACCTACTTTAGAAAATTTCTAAGGATTCATATAAAGTCTCTTATTTAAAATCAATCAGAGAAGAAGAGGCTGTGGAATTGCTTATTTAATAGTGATTAACTATATTTATTCTACTACTCAAACCCAGAGGTTGAGATTGTTTACATAATGATGTATCTTAAAAATAGGAACTCTCTAGTATCCATTGTTCTGGTCAGAGCTCTAATCAAATACCTCTGTATTCCCTTGCAGCTGTCTGTATCAGCTGTTATAATGAAACCTTAGTAACTGATCTTCCACCTCAAGTCTTGGACATTCTGTTGAAGCATATAACCCAGTTATTCTGTTTTTGGTAAAATGACAGTGCGCAATAGGTGGCTTTGTACCCTCTTGTCAAAAGGATGAAGCATTAATACTGTGATTCAGATATTGGTGTGCCAAGCAGACACTGGTTATCTGGCATTATGACAGGTTTGCTAATGATTCCTGACATGAGTGTCACAAAGAAAAAATTGTAAATAGCCACAGGATAGTATTTTACAAATACTGTTTTTCTTTAAGTACTAAATCCACATGATCCCATCAAATAAGAGCCTCAAAAAGAAAAGGACCCACTTTTGATGATTTATTCTTTATTTTTTCCACTGTCTTCTGCTAGGAAGGTTCATTTTACTTTGTTCTTCCTGATAAATGAGTTCTTAAGGGAAAATTGTGATTTTTGTCATGTCTTTTCTAGACTGAAGATTTCTGTCTTATTTTTCAAATGTAGATTTTAGTTCTGTAGCTTATCGATTTTGAGAGTTTCAGTTAAAAGCAAAATGGTTGCAATTTAACCTAGTAGGATAAAAATAATACTAATTTTTTTAATAATATACCTCAATTTATCTTTTATTTTTGTTTATTTTTGAGTGAGAGAGAGATGGGTAAACACAAACATGAGTGGAGGGGAGGGGTAGAGAGAGAGGGAGACAGAGAATCCTAAGCAGACTCCACACCCAGCACAGAGCCTGACGTGAGGCTTGATCTCATGATCCTGAGATCGTGACCTGAGCCAAAATCAAGAGTGAGATGCTTAACCAACTGAGCCACCCTGGCATCCCAAGGGCTTAGTATCTTAAAGGAAAAGCATTTAGATAAAAGCAGCCTTTAGCTTAAAAACTTCAAAAATTATAATTAACTGACTGAGCTACCCCGGCACCCCAAAAACAACACTTATTAAAAACAAATGATTAGGGACGTCTGGATGGCTCAGTTGGTTAAGCGGCTGCCTTTGGCTCAGGTCGTGATCCCAGCATCCTGGGATCGAGTCCTACATCGGGCTCCTTGCTCAGCGCGGAGCCTGCTTCTCCCTCTGCCTCTGCCTGCCATTCTGTCAGCCTGTGCTCGCTCTCTCCCCCTCTCTCTTTCTGATAAATAAATAAAATCTTTAAAAAAATGATTAAAAGAAAACCATACAAATAGTCTCAGCATTCACGTAGATTTCTAGCACATTTCTTGGTCATGTTAGGGCCATGGGTCAAGCTTCCTTTTCCACTAATGACCTTTGAAGGGCACAGTTTTTGAAAATACAATCTGCTTTCTAAAAGTTTTTTCATATTATAGCAATAGGTTCTCACTGTAAAAAATTTGCAAATATAAAAACCATGAGGAAAATAGTTTTTAAAGAAAACTATACAATAATTATTTTAAAGAAATTTATTTTAAATTATTTTAAAGAAAATTACCCAATAATTATACCCTGTAGTAATACTCTTAGTATTTTTAAGTATTTAAATACGAGTTTGTCTTATGTATGTTTATTTGCATGTCCTGAGATTGTTTCAGTTTGAGGTCAAAATGAATATTCTGTGTTGCAACCTGCTTTTCTCACTTAAAATATATCCTAAGCATTTGACCACATTGTTACACTGAAAACATTATTTTTAATGCTGCTGCTTTATGAAAAGATTTCCTTGTCTTTAAGAATTACAGTAGAAGTATTTTTTCTGAGATGGATTTCATTTGAAAGTCTATCAGTATAGCAACAATATTATTTAAAAAGTTAGTTTGGTGTGTTTAAGAGAAGTGTTTACGCAGCACTACGTTAGGCATCGTGGAGAAGAGAGTTAAATAAGAGTTCCTGACTTCATACAGGCCTAAGACCCAGCGAGGGAGGCTGAAGTGTGCCCCACTGTTCTGTAGCAAGAACCAGCAGGGAGGAAAGATGAAAACAGGAGCTTCTTGCTGCGGACTTCAGAGCTCTGCTTGGGTCTTGGCTTCAAAGAGCAGGGGGACAAGTGGCCAGTGTGTAGACCTTTTGCTCTGACAGTATATGTACACAACACTGGGAGGTGCCTGGTAGAGTAGACAGAAAACTGAAACCTGTGGTAATAGTTGGAGGTGAAGGTTCAAAGGGTAGGGCAGGGTGTTAACTGAAGCAGTGTAGTTGCCTCAGAAGTAAGAGCATACAGAGGTACAATGACATTTTCCTCTGGGACACCCACTCTTTTTCTTTATAATTCTGATCCTGGCCATGCATCCGAGTTTTCTTCAGAGAGATGATCGTTATTTGCAAATATATCCTACCCTGAAATACTTGCTTTGTTTAAACTAATAAAAACCATAAAAACTTCTTTAAAAAGCATGATAATGTGTTTTACTTACACATAATTTGAATATAATGAAACGAGTTCAGTGCCACATTAACATTGAATTCTACATGTACTACGCAGTATTAGGCATTCAGGAATGAATATATTTAGTTCGGTACAGTTCAGAGGTTTTTCAGATGTATAGTCTACCTAAACCAAAGAATTCTTTGTTTAGCTACGCTCTCAGTTCCGGAGGCAGAGAAGAAGGGAAGGAGGAAAGGAAGGAAAGAAAGGAAGGGAGGGAAAAAAGAAAACCTTTCTTGGGTGCACAGGGCAAGAACCAGGTACGGAACAGCAGACTTGACCTCAGACTGCCTGTGACATAGGACCCCAGGCAGTAAGATGAAATGTGACCTGTGTATTTGTGGTGGCTGCTCTCAGAAACCATTGGAGAATGGACCCTCCCATTTTAACAATTGCCATAAATATGTAATGTAGCCAAAAAATGTGACCTCTGACAGAGAAAGACAACTACTGTGTGTTTTTTTACTTGTGTGTTCTCTTACTAATTCTAGGAAAGCCAAACTCATGGAAATAGAGAGCAAAAGGGTGGTTGCCAGGGACTGAAGGTGGGGAAAATGGAGAGATGTTGGTCCATGGGTACAAATTTCCATCTGTAAGACGAGTAGGTTCTGGGTGACTAACTAACATGACTGTACCTAACATGGTAGCTGTAACTTAACAATATTGGGTTATATACTTGAAAGTTAAGAGAATAGATCTTACTTCTTATCACCATCTACACACAAAAAAATGATAATTATGTGGGAAGTTGGAGGTGCCAGGTAACCTGATTGCAGTAACGATTTCACAGCATATGTGTGTATCAAATCATGGCATCGTACACCCTAAACTTCCCTGTGTTGTATGTCAGTATTATCTCTATAAAGCTGGGGATAAAATCGACGCTGACTATGACCTCCATGAGCAGGAGACTTTCTCCTGACTGAGGCGGGTTGGGGGAGGGCAGCAGGGTTCTGTGGCAGATGGCAGCGTCGCGTGATTGCTTTGCTCTGGGTTTCTTCAGACTGTAACTCGGGACAGTACTGGACACCAACCAGTGGCTCAAGCGACTCCAGAGTATTTCATGCTTTTCAGATTTGGGACCGAGTCAGAATTTAATTATATACATTATTTTAAAAATTCATTACGTGTAAAATTAACAAGTCAGAAAATGACAGATGCTGGCGAAAATGTGGAGAAAAGGGAACCCTCCTACACTGTTGGTGGGAATGCAAGCCGGTGCAGCCACTCTGGAAAACAGCATGGAGGTTCCTCAAAATGTTGAAAATAGAGCTACCCTATGACCCAGCAATTGCACTACTGGGTATTTACCCTAAAGATACAAACGTAATGATCCAAAGGGGCACGTGCACCCGAATGTTTATAGCAGCAATGTCCACAATAGCCAAATTATGGAAAGAACCTAGATGTCCATCAATAGATGAATGGATAAAGAAGATGTGGTATATATACACAATGGAATACTATGCAGCCATCAAAAGAAATGAAATCTTGCCATTTGCAACGGCATGGATGGAACTAGAGGATATTATGCTTAGTGAAATAAGTCAAGCAGAGAAAGACAACTATCATATGATCTCCCTGATATGAGGAAGTGGTGATGCAACATGGGAGGTTAAGGGAGTAGGAGAAGAATAAATGAAACAAGATGGGATTGGGAGGGAGACAAACCATAAGTGACTCTTAATCTCACAAAACAAACTGAGGGTTGCTGGGGGGAGGGGGGTTGGTAGAAGGGGGGTGGGATTATGGACATTGGGGAGGGTATGTGCTATGGTGAGTGCTGTGAAGTGTGTAAACCTGGCGATTCAAAGACCTGTACCCCTGGGGATAAAAATATATGTTTATAAAAAATAAAAAAATTTTAAAAAAATTAAATGGTAAAATTTACCTGTTGGGGGGGGGAGAAAAGAAAAAAAAATTCATTACGTTCCTACTTGCCTCTGATGACAGAGGCATAAAGGTTTCTGTAGGTACGTGTTCTCCAACTTTTGAACCATGGATGTAGAGATAGAAGACAGAACAGAAATAATGAGATAACATTGGAAGTACAAAATGTTGAGGTGGCCAGGCCAGTAAGAACATATCCGTAGTTGTTAGCGTAAAGCAATTATTAAGGGCCTTGGTGTCAGGCTTAAGTTGTGGTTGTTCTTATTGTTGTAAAGTGCTAGTCAACCCACTGGTCCCCAGAACTCTTGTCTCAGCTTGTGGGAATTCTTCCTCACTTTCTAAGAACCAGCTATACTGGATTTCTCTCCCTTCCTGTAAGCACTGTGTTCTTTCCCACCGCGAGTAAGTGTCTTTGTATGTCCCATTCCCTCGACTCCCCTCCTCCCCTTTTTTTTTGGCCCAGCTAGCTCCTGTTTATCCTTCAGGATTCAGCTCCACTGTAACTTACTTAGTGACATTGTCTTCCCGGGCTGCCCTGACTTAGAATCTAAATTGTGGATTCCCACAGTGCTCTATGCTAATATTTCCTAATGCTCTTGTGTTTGAAATGTCTTCTTCAATGTTCATTTAACCTGCGAGGCTTCAGGTTTCATTTGGGTGAGCTCTCATTCCCTGCTTTAGCCCCAGGTGCCTACTACCCAGGACTCTGTGCAGCCTTGTTTATACGGTAGTTGCAGCTGTTTCAAGGAACTCTACTGAGAGAGTTCATGTAAGCTCCCGTTCTCATAATAAGCTTATGCAAGAGAAGAAGTTCATCAAAAGATATAGATAGACAGATGGATAGGTGGGGGCTGGGCATTTAACACAGTACTCCAGGACAGGTTCTGGAGCTAGGCTGACTGGGTTCAGATCCCAGGTCTTCTACCTTTAATGATGTCACCTTGGCCAAGTTACTTAACCTCTTTATACCTCAGTCCCTTCTCTCTAAAGTGGGAACAATAATAACACCAACCTCAAAGGTTTTCATGGAGTGAAAGCACATAGCATGTAGTATATATAATAACATTTCTAAAATAAGTCCTAGGGATCTCTATTTCCTATACTCTTCTCATTCCTACATCTTCCCCCTAAGAAAAGCAGAAGGGTTTGGGTGGTTTTTTTTTTTTTTTTTTCCTGCTTGGACTAGTTATCTCCAGTGGTGCTAGAACACAGTAGGTATGAATGGTTAATTTAGCCTTATTTTATATTTCAGGACAGCCAGATACCATTTTGTGAATATATTTAAAAGTATTAATAAATAAAGAACAGAATTTAAGGAATTAGCATATAAACTATAATTAAACCTACTTTTAAAGACTTACAGATCATGCTGCCTCAATGAAAATTTATTTTAGTGTTTTGATAGTCAAAATCAGTTTCATTGCTTAAGAAACAGTTTAGGATAAAGTTGTATATGGACTACTATAAAGTGCTTTATCATGTAAGTATTCTCTTGTAAAATTTTGTGTATTCAAGGATAGAGAGGGTCAAATGAAAATCACAAATACAAAATTCAACTGATTCACTCACTTTGTGTGCTAGATACTAGAACTAACTCTGTAAAAACACATCATGGCTTGGTGCTCAGCTGACAAACATGTATGTCCAACAACTGTATAAGGTAATTTTGGGGGCACCTGGGTGGCTTAGTCAGTTAAGCATCTGCCTTTCTCTTGAGTCATGATTCCAGCGTCCTGGGATCAGTCCCTCCATCAGGCTCCTTGCTCTGTGGGGAGCCTGCTTCTCCCCCTTCCTCTGCCCTTCCAGCACACCTGTGTGCGCGCTTTCTCTCTCAGAATACATAAATAAGAAATCTTTTTAAAAAATAACTTTGAATAACTTCTGTGTCATAGATTATATTTTACTGTGAAATGTGTAGGTTGACTTTCTAGAGAAGTCCTTTTTTAAAAAGATTTTATTTATTTGTTTGACAGAGAGAGAACACAAGTAGGCAGAGCGTCAGGCAGAGGGAGAGGGAGAAGCAGGTTCTCTGCTGAGCAGGAACCCTATCCAGGTCTCAGTTCCAGGATGCTGGGACCATGACCTGAGCTGAAGGCAGATGCTTAACCGACTGAGCCACCCAGGTGTCCCGAGAAGACTTGTTCAAATACCATTAACAGTTTCACAAACAAGTAGACTACCATTTGATTTATTTTGTTTTAGGGGCATCCCACCTTAACCAAGGAGTTAAACTTCTGTATATCCTCTTACCACTTTCATGCAGCTTTCTCTTACTACTGTAGAGCTCAAGAGGTGGAAGAAGCACTAAAATACACCTCTAGGGCTAATGGGAAAGGACTAATGAGTAACATTCATTGTGTTGAGCTAGTTAGATCGAACAGTTTATTGGGGAAAGTCACTAGGCTGTCCTATAGTAAGGAAGAGAACTAGGACATGGTTATACCCGTACTTTTTTGCTGTTGAGGACAACTGATTTTTAAAAGTTTATCACATCTCTAGGTGTGGTTCCGAGACTAGAGATTTTTTTTTTTTTTTTAAGATTTTAATTATTTATTTGAGAGAGAGAGAGAGAACGCATAGAGGAGGGGAGAGGGAGAGGGAGAAGCAGGCTTCGTGCTGGGCAGGAAACCTGACGCCAGGCTTTATCCCAGGATCTAGGGATCCTGACTCTGAGCTGAAGGCAGACACTTCACTGACTGAGCCACCCATGCTCCCCAAGACTAGAGATGTCTTAAAGAAAAGTTATATAAGGAAATGCTTTATGGGAACACAGAAAGCTCTAAGCAGCTCACATTTTTTTAAAAAAGATGTTTATGATTGGCAAATGGAAGGAGCACATAATCACATTTATACAGAGCTAAGTAGACTGTAGGAAGTGAGCATTTAATGAAACAAGATGGGATCGGGAGAGAGACAAACCGTAAGAGACTCTTTTTTTTTTTTTTTTTAAGATTTTATTTATTTTATTTGGCAGAGAGAGAGAGCACAAGTAGGCAGAGAGGCAGGCAGAGACAGAGGGGGAAGCAGGCTCCCTGCTGAGCAGAGGACAATCCCAGGACACTGAGATGATGACCTGAGCCGAAGGCAGCGGCTTAATCCACTGAGCCACCCAGGCGCCCCCCGTAAGAGACTCTTAATCTAGCAAAACAAACTTTGGGTTGTTGGGCGTAGGGGGGTAGGGAGAGAGTGGTTAGGTTATAGACATTTGGCGGGGGGGGGGGGGGTGGTATATGCTATGGTGAGTGCTGTGAAGTGTGTAAGCCTGACAATTCACAGACCCGTACCCCTGGGTCAAATGATACATTCATTATATGTTAATAGAAGTAATTAAAAAAAAAAAAGAAATGAGCATTTAAGAATTTTCTTCTCTACAGACCAAAGCTCAAAAGGAGCTAAGATACTTCAGAGAGCACAAAATGCTTTTAAGTTTGTTGTCTGGAGCAAGAGCAACAGGAAGGAAGAGGTAGGCCTGCTGTCGGAAGATGTTGTTAATATTAGCTGTTTGTAGGCAGAAATCAGACATGTACCATTTTTGCTTTGCTTCCATAATCTTGAACTAGCAGAATTACTTTTCAAATAGTAAAAGGAAAACAAACAGCCTGAAATGGGAGAAATTAAATTTTTTAAAAGTGAGAAGGTCATAAAAGTTTCATTCAGTTTAAATGAATTTACATTTTCAAAACTCAACTAAACTGCCTCTCAGGAGTTAAAGGCACTGAAGATTTGATCTCAGAGCTATTGTCAATATTCTTTATGAAATTATGGAGAATATGGAAAGTACCAGGAAACTGAAGGGAAACCAATGTTCCAGTTTCCAAAAGGTGTGAAGTTGATCATAAAAACTCAAGTCTATTGCCTTAACTTGAAACTATGACAAAATTTGAAGAGATTGAACAAATATAAAATATTTTAAGTATTTAAAAAAGAATGGAATGATCACCATGAATCCATGTGAATTCATAAGAACAAGATATGTCAAACTCATCTCATCCCCTGTGCTCAATTTTATAATTAACTACTGGATTAGAGAATAGTAAAGTCATGCGCCATCTTGTCTTTATGAAGTGGTTGGCAAAGTCTCTTAGACTATCCTTATGGAAAAGGCAGTGAAATGTTGACAATGAGACCAGTTTACAACTGGTTGAACGGCTACTCCCATACTGGCACCCCATAGGGTTTATCTAACTTGTAACTGGTATCTCTACACACAGATTCCCCAGAGAGACCTGCTAGTGAATATTAATTTGCATATACTCAGAAAGTATGGATTTGTAATGATGGGTTCTTTTGACTAAGGATTTGTATGTTGAAACTTGAGTGTCTGGATTTATTCATATGATTGAGATTTCAATTACAGACTTTTCCCCACCTGAGCTGTTTGTGTAAGATATATCGATCCATTTTTGTGTTTCATGAATAAACTTAATAAATCACTTAGAAGTCAGGGAATAATTTAACACTTAAAGCAAAGGCTGGCTGGGTAAGAATGCTAAATTATGAAGAATCTTTTCCCCTTCCTTGTTTAGCAACAACTGCATTAACCCCAAGTAAATGTTTTTCATACCCTTGAAATGTCAAGTTTCTGTGAAACTCTGCCTAAATAAAAGGCTGACTTTTATATACAACTTGATAATATAGATTTACTCAGCAGTGTTTTTGTGAGTTAACGTTTCTGTTGGCCTTCTAGTAATTCCACAGTCATCTGCCTACTCAGGATATTTGGAGTTTTTGTTTTTTTAAACAAATTCCTTGAAATCCTATCAAAGAGGGAACCATAATACTATGTCCCCTTACAGAAGGTCTTTGGTTTCTTGAGGCAAGGAAGTCCATGATGACTACAATATCCATTGTATTTTACTGTTAATTATTAATCTGAAAGAAGGCCAACCCTGTATAAGTTGTTAATCTTTTATAATTGACATTTCACTGCTGTTTGTAATATTTTGTCCTCATCCTTGAAGATGTGTGATGACTTCTTTGAATGACTTGCACATTTGAAGTAAAATATCACATTCATGAAATTGTCCCTTACCCCGTTCTTGGCAACTATGCATTTCATCACTGCATCCAGAACCCCAGCAAGGGGTGGTAATTGAGAGTGAGCGCAGTTCCAGCCCAGGTAATCCTAGGTACCATTCTTTAAATCTAGTTTTTTGCTTTAACTAGCCTCCCAGTCTTAAGATCTTGTAGGCCTTTGGAACAGGAAACGAGGTGTTTTAACTTCATTTCCACTGTAAGAAGCCCCTTTAAGCTGTAACTCGTGATCTATGTCTTTTATTAGGGCGTTGTCTTTAATTATATCTGATTTAATGGCTGTTATTTTAATTGGATTAAAATCCAGTCTGAATTCTTAGCACTATATGGTTACCTCTGTGAGCTATACCATATTTTACAGGAAAGTTTCAAATTAAAACACAAAAGCTGGGTTAGAAAAAAAAAAGTGTTGACTTGTGCCATCTTCTTGAATTAGAGGCATTATCAAGGCATTATCCTTGAATTAGAGGCATTATATAGAATACACAGATGAAGTAATATTCATGAAAATATGTTGGATAGAGGATTTTTAGATATTGGAGCCAGTACTATATTATTTTAAATGGGAAAAAACAGTGATGCATTCTCTATCCAAGAGCTCTAAACATCCACAAATATCACTAAAACTTTTAAGTACCTATGTAACAACCCATCAAAGCTTTTGTATAATATTTATTACAAAGCATTTGGACTAAATAAACTCATTATTGGGTATGTTTTTGTTCAATAAGAAATGAGACTATATGGTATTCTTTTAATTTAAATTCAGTTTAGTTAACATATACTGCATTATTAGTTTCAGGGGTAGAATTTAGGGATTCATCAGTTGCATGTAACATCTAGTTCTCATTCCATTACGTGCTCTCATTAACACCCATCACCCAGTTACCCCATTCTTCCACCAACCTCCCCTCCAGCAACCCTCAGTTTGTTTCCTACAGTTAAGAGTCTCTTGTAATTTGTCTCTCTCTCTGTTTTCATCTTATTTTATTTTTCCCTCCCTTTCCCTGTGTTCATCTGTTTTTTTCTTAAACTCCACATATAAGTGAAATTATGTGGCATTTGTCTTTCTCTGACTGATTTAATTCACTTAGCATAATACCCTCTAGGTCCATCCATGTCATTGCAAATGGCAAGATTCCATTCTTTTTGATGGCTGAGTAATATTCCTCTGTGTGTGTGTGTCTACACACTACATCTTCTTATCCATTCCTCTGTTGATGGATATCTGGGCTCTTTCCATGGTTTCGGACATTGCTGCTATAAACATTGGGGTACAGGTGCCCCTTCGAGTTACTATGTTTGCATCCTTTGGATAAAAATACCTAGTAGTCAGTTGCTAGGTTATAGGATAGTTCTATTTTTAATTTTTTGATGAGCCTCCATACTGTTTTCCAGAAAGCCTGTACCAGCTTGCATTCCCAACAACAGAGTAAGGATTCCCCTCTCTCCACATCCTCGCCAACATCTGTTGTTTCTTGAGTTGTTAATTTCAGCCATTCTGACTGGTGTGAGGTGGTATCTCATTGTGGTTTTGATTTGTATTTCCCAGATGTCTAGTGATGTTGAGCATTTTTCATTTGTCTATTGGCCATTTGTATGTCTTCTTGAGGAAATGTCTGTTCATGTCTTCTGCCCATTTTTTGACTTGATTTTTCTTTCTTGTTAAGTTTGATAAATCTTTTTTAAATATTTATTTATTTGACAGACAGAGGTCACAAGTAGGCAGAGAGGCAGGCAGAGAAAGAAGAGGAAGCAGGCTTCCCGCTGGGCAGAGAGCTCGATGTGGGGCTCGATCCTAGGACCCTGAGATCATGACCTGAGCCAAAGGCAGAGGCTTTAACCCACTGAGCCACCCAGGTGCCCCAAGTTTGATAAATTCTTTATAGATTTTAGATACTAGCCCTTTATCCGATAAGTCATTTGTGAATATCTTCTCCCATTCCATAGGTTGCTTTTGACTTTGTTGAATGTTTCCTTTGCTGTGCAAAAGCTTTTTATCCTGATGAAGTCCCAAGAGTTCATTTTTGCTTTTGTTTCCATTGCCTTTGGAGACGTGTCTAACAAGAAATTGTTGTGACTGAGGTCAAACATGTTGTGGCTGTGTTTCCTACAGGATTTTGATGGATTTCCTGTCTCACATTTAGGTCTTTCATCCATTTTGAGTTTATTTTTGTGTGTGGTATAAGAATGTGGTACAGTTTCATTCTTTTGCATGTGGCTGTCCACAATTTTCCCAACACCATTTGTTGAAAAGACTTTTTTCCATTGGACATTGTTGGAGATTAGTTGACCATAGAGTTGAGGGTCTATTTCTTCGTTCTTGGACGATACAGTATTGATTATGAATTATGTTTTTTTTCCACCCAGCAGTGAACAAATACTGTGATAAAAATAAGAAACGGCATAATATGATTCCATCTAAATGGAACTTGGGTTGGTAGAACCCCTGAATGCCTGGCAGAAACCAGTTCTGTAACCAGGGCTTCTTCTGTGTTATCCCTGTAAATATCTTTCAGGCTTTCTTCTTTGATCACAGAGGGGTCACCCTTCCTCAGGATCTATTTTTGACAAGGCAAAACGGGGACTTTTTGCTTTGTGTTTATTAGTTTAGGATCCGAATGTTATCTCTAAACTTTAGCAGCACCCTGGTTTCCTGCTTGAATTAACATCCTCTCATTTGGTTATGCTTGTTTATACCTGTGAGAGAAGACCAAAAAGTGGGGGGACTAGAAATGCTACATCATGGAATGATAGTTAAAAGAATGAATTGATCTGTAGTAATCTTTTGGCTTATCTATCCTTGTCATAATTAAGCTGTTCCAGATAAATCAAAGAGTGTATTTTAATTGCCTAGTCGTTTCTTACCCAGTATAGTAATCCATTATGTTGTAGCATTGTCCTTTTGTAACCATGTGAAGTCTTATCTAGTGAACAGTGTTTGGATGGCTTTGGTCTTCACTTAAGTTCAACCCTTACTATAAATTCACGGCTATCAGATTTCTGTAATCCTCTATTTTTCTGCTTAACATGTTTTTGAGACCTCTGATAGTCCTCTTTTTATTTCCCACCCCTCCCCCCCCAAAAAACCCTCTTTCATCCTCTTATTAAATCACCTTGTGTTTAGGAGTCAAGTGAGTGGACAGCAAATGTTTTTGCAGTCAGAGATAGGCAGAAGGATCCAAAGTAGGGTCCATTTGGCCTTTTGGAAGATGGCCATTGTGGGAGGAAGCATGGCTAGTGGGTGGCTAGTGAATGGGTTTGAGTCAGAGAATGACAGAGCTAGACCATGTGGAAGTTTGGATTTTATCCCGAGTGCAAAAAGAAGTCATTGGCGAGGGGGCACTAAACAGAGTGGTGATTATCTGGTTTATGTTCAAAATCTCACCTGGCTTCTGTGTAAGTGGTGGGAGCAGAAGGAGGCAAGAATGAATACAGGGAGACAGATTAGAAGTCTGTTGCAGAATTCGAGATGGGAAATGATGGAGGCTCTGGAAATGGAGAGAAGTGGACATGAAGCATGTTTTGGAGGTAGAATTGACAAAAGTTGCTACTGATTGGATCTGAGGGATAGAAGTGAAAGGAGAAATCAGAAACTTCTGATGACTTACAGCCTTTGGGTCTGTTCTGCTGGATTGATGGTGCTATTATTTGCTAAGACAAGGAAAAGTAGAGCAGAGGAAAAATTGCTGGAGAGTGGAATTAAGAGTTCTGTTTTGGCTAGCTGAAATTTGAGGTGCTTGTTTGACTTTCAAATATATCTGCAGTGTATATGAATGAGTTTGATGGCTTTGGAGCCTGGTGGACATAGGTCAGGGATGGAGACATGATAAGAACGTAGAAGTTGTCAGTATATAGATGGCATTTAAAGCCATAAATGGAAATTATCTTGGGTATTTGTCATATTCTCTGATCTATACCTTGTCCCTCCCCTACTGTTGTTAAATTTTGCCCACATTAGGTAGTATAGGTACATATTATTAATTATAGTACTCTAATCATTTGTTTTTAGAAAACAATGTTTTTAGCAAAATACTCTGATTTCTTCTTGTCTTGTCTATAGCTAAATGGTTTAAGGGTATTCAATCACTAATGTCAATATTTAACTGGAGATCTATCAGTTATGTGATGTCTTCTGTGGTTTTTCTCGTAGGCAAAGTCATTAATAAAGATTTGCGACATTACCTGAGTCTTCAGTTTCAGAAAGGATCAATTGACCACAAATTGCAGCAAGTGATCAGAGATAATCTCTACCTGAGAACAATTCCATGTAAGTATGAGACTGAATAAAAGAAGGTAGGGCAACGTATCCTTATTTAACTAATCGAACATGTAGAAGTAATTCAATAGAGTATCTCATGCCAAATTGGGAAGACTGAGTTGGGGCACTGGAAGGAAACAAAAATTGGGTAAGGAGAAAGTTTTCCAAGGACATGCAGGTCTTTTGTTTTTAAAGTAGAAAAACTGGAAGATTCTATGTTGTAACTTTAAAAACAGTCATTAGACTTTAAGAATTTAAGACTATCTATGTATATTCTGCTAACTAAATTTTCTTCTGTAATTCAGTTCCAAATGTTTATTCAATAAGAAAAAATAATAAACTTTTTCACTCTCAGTGCCTCATACACAGAGAACAAACATTTTTGTATTCATTATTAGGACATTGCTAATTTTAAGATCTGCCTCTTCCCCAAAGGAATAAAAGGAGGAAACACAGTACCTTCTCTGTAGTAATCCATGTTGAATTCTTATCTAGATGTTTGTATATCTTTTCCTGTCTCAGTAGTTTTCATAGGACCTGGTTGTTGTTGTGGTTGTAAGGATGCTGTGCATGCATGCGCATACGTGTGTGTGTTAACACACGTAACAAGAAACCATGTATGCTTACATTTTGGCTTTAGTTAGCAGAAGTCTGGGGAAGAATAAAAAGTAGTAAAAAATAAAAGGTTATAAAAGGATGTTCTGGTTTGTTTTCCTTTTCTGTATTTTTGAGCTTCGTATAGATAGTAGTTTTTATAATGGCTCTGAAATTCTTAATTTCTTGTTATTTAATTTCTTGTTCTTACACTAAGCCTGCCCAATTACGTTCCTTAAATACCAATCCTTCTGTACTGCCTTAGACCCTCACCCTTTCTTGCTTGAACTTTTTTTTTTTTTTAACAGATAACAATATGTAGGGGCAAAGAATGAGGTGAAAAATCTTGATCCTGGGACAAGTTACTTGATCTTCCTGAACCCCAGACTCCCCACATATAAAATGTGAATAACAAGAGACACCTCTTATGTAGTTCTAAGAATTGAAATGAGAACACGAGTGCAAACCACGTGTCCTGGAGTAGGCCCTCAGTGTCTTCTCTTCCCCATTCTAGCTGCTTCCCCACCTCCCATGTCCCCTCGCTCTGGTCTCTTAGTGCATGTGTGACTCTTGTCCATCTCCAGATTATCTTTCAGAGTCTCTCACTGAGTGTAAGTCCAGACTCTTTTACATGCTATAAATTTTTTTGGTTTTTGTCTTTAAATCTGACTTCTTATGTATGATTTCCTCCTGTAAATCTACCTGGTCAGATTTCAGAATTGCAACTCCTGCCTTTCTTTGCATTTGCCTGGTGTATCTTTGTCTGTTGTTTTAATCTTTCATCTTTCTGAAAGTCTTTGTTTGCAAATAGTGTTGGACGTTTTAGACAATCTGGAACTTTCTTTATATTTATTGATGTGATCTATGTCTTGAGTCTCCTATTTTGTCATGGTTTTCTATTTTACCTATATACACATCTTTTGTATAAAAAGCCTTCACCATGGGGGCGCCTGGGTGGCTCAGTGGGTTAAAGCCTCTGTCTTCGGCTCAGGTCATGATCTCAGGGTCCTGGGATCAAGGCCCGCATCGGGCTCTCTGCTCAGCAGGGAGCCTGCTTCCTCCTCTCTCTCTGCCTGCCTCTCTGCCTACTTGTGATCTGTCAAAAAAAAAAAAAAAAAAGCCTTCACCACGTGCATAGTCCATTTTATTTCCTCTCTACCCTGTTAGAAAGGTTTATATCTTTATTTTAATGGGTACCTTTATAATTCTATATAATACTCTGTTCTTCCTCCCTTCCTTTTTTTGTTTTTGTCCCAACAGTGAATAATATTAAATTATCTAGTTATTGCTTCTTACTCCTTTCTTCTCTCTCCCATCATCTGACTTGAAATAATTTTTTTACCCCAAAGATAATCAGCAAGCTTATTCCATTTCACATACGCTTTCCTCATTTTCACTTTTTTTTTGATACTTGACCTGTGTCTATATTAACAGAACAAACAGCCATTATGTATCGCACTCTCCCCTTTATTATCGTCATTTATTCTTTATTCTGTGGGTAAATACACATCGAATATAACTACCAATCCTTATGTTGTTGTTTCTTCAATAACTGTGGTTTTCTAAAGCTTCTTCTCTTCTAGATTTCCCAGGAAAGAGTCAGAGGATCATCACAGTTGGTCTAAGGCCTTTATGCTTACAAGTTTGTTTGGATGTATATGAAATCCGTGCCTTATATTTTCTTCCTTGACTATCTTAATTCTATTAGTTGATTATCTGATTGTCTTCTGGCATCAAGCGTTGCTCTTTAATGGTCTAAAAACAATCTGATTTTCATTACCTTGTAAGTAACTTGGTATTTTGCCTGCGTGAGGTGTCTCAGGGTAGCATTTTTAGTTTCATAGCTCTAGAGCTCCCTCTTCCCTTGTTAAAACAGCTTAATAAAAACATGGACTTTCGGCTGTACTCTGTACTTTTACTTGGGTCTTCTTTTAAATTTACTTGTGATGTCCTAGTTTTGCAGTTTCTCCTCAGTGTGAGGTTTTGAAAGGAGTTACAGTTTATTTGGTTGTCATTCATAAGGTCCAAACAGCTGCAGCCTTTTCAGATCCTAAGAGGACCTATTCACCGAGACACTGAAGTTTCCACAACTCCTCCAAGAATGCAGTGGTATGTCAGTAACAGCATACCAAATGGTCTGTAATTACCATTCTTTACTAAAAGATACCAAATCTTCTTGGAGAAAATTCTGATTCCAGGTCTGGCGCAAGGAAAGAACAAGATGAGCTTGGAACATTGTAATTATCCCAGAAAGTATGTAAATGCCTAAAAGACTATGGGGACATATCAGAAGCACATTTTTTTTTTAAAGCCATCTAGAAGGGGTGCCCACTGACAAGATCTGAAACAATTTGAGCAACAAAATTAATAAGAGAAAGAAAGGCTTCTACTGTTACTACTCTATTGAAGGGACAAGACTATGATCTCTAATAGAAGTAGAAAGGAGACTGCACACAAAGGAGTCCTATGGTTTCATCAGCCTTCTGCCTGGAGCCACATTCTGGGCCATGTTATAAGGAGGGGAAGCCCAGGGAGAATACAGAGGATTCTGAGTTGAGAAGGCAGAAGTCTGAGTTCAAGAAGTCTGAGGTGCCTGAGATTTGCAGGACAGAGCTATGAAGAAAGGAGAGAAGAGAGCTATGAAGAAAAGGAGCTCTAATAATAAGCATAAGTACCCCCTTGACTCTGTTGCTGAATACTAAGCTGAGAATGTATGGGATGAGACCCCCACATGGCATGCACAGATTGTCTGGGAGCCATAAGTTAGCAGTTTTCAGAGTTTATGCAGTGCTGGGAGAATCTGGGTTCTAGTCCACCTAAGTGGAGAGACCTCAAGGGTCATGGCTTACTAGTAGGGCTAAAATAGTTGTAAGCTCCTTGGGGCCCATTTTAACAAAGCTTAATTAAGCAAGCCCCCAAAGGATCAAGTAAATATGCATATAACTTGATTGTTAGCAAAAGGAAAGGAAGGAGGGAAGGGAGAAAAGGGGAAAACCAATAGCCTTTAAAGGAAGAAGACAAAATTTCGACACGGAATAACATAGTATTTACAATGCCTAATTTACAGTGTCTAATAAAAATTATTAGATATACAAAAAAGAAGAAAATATGGCCCATAATCAAAAGAAAAGTCAGCTGATTAAAAAAAAAAAACAGAAATAGATGACATATAAACAGGTATGACCAAAGTAAGCATTTTAGAGTTATTATAAATATGCTCAAGGATTTAAAGAAAAGTATGAATAAAATAAAAGAGAAAATGGAATTTTTTTTTTAAAGAATTAAATGTAACTTCAAAAATTCATGGATGGGCTTAACAGCAGATTAGAAACTGCAGAAGAAAAGATTGGTGAACTTGAAGACATACCAATATAAACGAATCAGACTTAAACAGAGAGGAAATAGACTGAAAACATAGCTTTTTGGTTTTTTTTTTTTTTAAGATTTTATTCATTTATTTGACAGAGAGAGATCACAAGCAGGCAGAGAGTTAGGCAGAGAGAGAGGAGGAAGCAGGCTCCCTGCTGAGCAGAGAGCCCGATGCAGGGCTCGATCCCAGGACTCTGAGATCATGACCTAAGCCGAAGGCAGCAGCTTAACCCACTGAGCCACTCAGGCGCCCCAGCTTTTTGTTTTTTAAAGTTACCAGAGAAAGAAAGAAAGAAAGAGACATTTCTGTTTCTGCCATGAAAGACTAACTGGTACTGGATTTACCTTCTTACTGTAAACAGCTAGAAATTGGGCTGTTTTCAGAAATTGGGTCATATGCAGAGCAGGACTGTGATTGGTTCATACTGAGCTATGCACACTGTCAAACCAAAGAGGGGAGATATGGAAAAAAACAAATGAGGAACTATAGGCTGAAATTTTTCCAAATTTGAGGAAAACTATAAATCCACAGAGCTGTAGATCTCAACAAACCCCAAGAAGAAACATTTAAAAAAAAAATCAATATATTATAATCTAATTGCTGAAAGCCATTGATAGAGAAGATGTGAAAGGCAGACAGAAAAAAGATACATTAAATACAAGGGAAGAAAGAATGACTGTAGACTTGTCAGCAGAAACCAGTACAAGCCAAAAATCAACGAAATGTCATCTTCAACATGCTGAAAGGAAAAACTGCCAATCTAGATTTCTACATGCAACAAAAATATCCTTAAATAATTTTTCAGGCCAAAAAAAAAAAAAATGGTGAAGGAATTTTTCACCAACAGCACTAGAAGAAATACTAAAGGAAATTTTCAGGTGGAATGGAAATGATACCAGAGTGAAGAACTGAAAGAAAATAGACAACCTCGTAACTGGAGTTTAAGATTTCAACACCTCCTTTAGGGTAGGTAAACAAAAGATCAGTAAGGTTATAACAGGGATAACACTTTGAACCAACTTGACCTAATGGCTATGTATTAGAACATGCCTCCCAACAACAAAATATTCATTCTTTTCTAGGGTACAGGAACATTTACAAATGAAGACCATATTCTAGGGCATAAAACAAGATTGAATAAATTTAAAAGAGTTTAAATCATATAAAATTGTATTCTGTGATCATAATGGAATTGCAAGAAATCACTTAACAGAAAATTATTTTGAAAATCTCTGATTATTTGGAAATTAAATAGCACACTTCTAAATAACCTGTGAGTTAAAGCCACAGGGAAAAATACAAAATATTACACATATCAATTAGCATGTCAGAACATAACAAACCCAACATACCAATTTGTGGAATGTTGGTACAATGGTGTTTAGAGGGAAATTTATAGTGTTAAATACTTAGAAAATAATAAAGATCTCAATCAGTGATCTAAACTTCTAGCGAAAGAAGAGCAAAGTAAAGAATCTAGCAAAAGAGCAAAATAAACCCAAATTAAGTAGAAGAAAGAAAATAAACATAAGTCAATAAACTAGAAAACAGAGACTAGAGTAATCAATGAAACCCAAAGTTGATTTTTTTCTGATCACTAAAACTGGTAAACTTCTAGCCATAGAAGGTAAAGAGAGAAAACATTGTTTAACACTATTAGGAATGAGAGAGATGGCATCATTAAAAATTCTACAGATGTTGAGTGGACAGTCAGAAATATTCTAAACAACCTGACAACAGTAAACTGAACTCAGATAAAATGGAAACATTCCTTGGAGGAAAAAAACTACCAATATTCACTCAAGAAGAAATAGATGAGAGATGCCTGGCTCAGTCAGTTAAGCATCTGCTTTCAGCTCAGGCCATGATCCCACGGTCCTGGGATTGAGCCCTGAGTCAGACGCCCTGCTTGGTGGGGAGTCTGCATATCTCTCCCCCTCTGTCCCTCCTCATTTGTTCTCTGTCTGTCACTCCTTCTTAAATAAATAAAATCCTTAAAAATAAAGAAGAAATAGATGAGCTTAATAGTAGTTCTCAATCTGTTAAAGGAATTGAATTTGTAGTTTGTAATTTTCCCATTAAGAAAGCATCAGGCCCAAGATGGTACAGGTGAATTGTTCTGAATAGTTGAAGAAATAATATCAATTCTACACTGACTTTTTAAGAAAATAGAGGAGGAGGGAACTTCGCAACTCAGATCTGTGATCTGATCATTATCCTGATTCTAAAACCAGACAAGGACATTAAAAGAAAATAATATTAGACCACAATTTTTCATGGACCTAGAACTTAAAACTCCTCAAAATATTTTAGCAAAAAATAAAATAAAATAAAATGTATATATATATATATATATATATATATATATATATATATATATATAGCAATATGTAAGCAGGATAATAGATTATGACCAAGGGGTTGTGACAGGAAAGCAAGGTTGGGATAACATTGGAAATTTATATTGTAATGGATGGACTGGAAAAGAAAAACAAAACACATGATCTCCTCAAATAGATGCAGAAAAAAAAATCACCTGACAAAATTCAACTCCCATTCATGGTAGAATCACTCAGAAAACTAGTCTGCCATTTATTATTTAGTGCCTCTTGACTTCAAGTTACTCTTTTTTGCCTGGGTATGATATTGCAACTTTCCTCCTTTGCCACCTGGTAGGTACAACATCAAATTATCTTGGGGCTGGCAGGAAGTATACTGGAGAAAGAAGAGTCATCTTTTCCTACTTCCAATGTGTCTTTTTCTTTTTGCTCCTGCCTGCAAAAGGACAGTCAGTTTCAGCAGTGCTCCAGCAGTCAGTTTCCCACCTCACAGGCGGCCTGAATTCCTCCAGTGCACCTGCTGACTTTCTTGCAGTTTCTTAATGAGTTTGATGGGCACCCCACATGGCTCCCCAGATTTCAACAATATTCCCTACAAGTGGTTTCCTACTGGGTTTCTGGCAAGTCCAGCCAGTGTCCCAGATGGTTTTCTAAGAAGTTTGAAATAGCTCCCACCACAGCCAGCTTACTGGTGAATTTCATCAGTATTCCAGCAGACTGTTCCTTGTCTGCCAACCTTGACCCATCAACTATGAACCAGATCCGTCCCCAGGCTACGATGGCACCTTCTCAGAGAAGTCTGAATCCGAGTTGGGGAACATTCCTCTCTTCCACGTTTGTTCCTTATTTGAGTGTTCTCCCTCAGGGTGCTATTCTTTAAAGTTCTCTTTTATTTCCTCTTAGTTAATTCCTCGTAAATAGTTAATCATTTTTTGTGTTAAGCTCTCCTTTTTCAAGTTACCATGTTTCTCTCACCTGTTTGGGTGCTGGTCAATACAGAATTGGTACTGGTAGTAGTCCTGGGAGACAAACCCTCTAAGAAGGAATTTTAGATTTGGTCTTGTTCTTCAGCTTGAGCCCAGTGCCGTGTTCCTTCCACTGGAAATAGGGTGCTCGTAATTCATGACAAGAAGTAGCATCACAATTGAATGACAGTGTAAACTGGTTGATTGAGGTGAAGTGCTAGCTGAATCAAGTACCTTGGGAACCCAAATGGCAGCCCTCGACCTTTATGGCAGAAGAATGATGGCTACAAACCCCATGGTGCAAAATGGCTTTTCCTCAGTGTACCAAGCACTTTAAAAATCTCCTGGTTTATTATTATTATTATTATAAATCAATAAAACAAAGCTATAAGTCTCAATACTTATATCTGTTACAGACATTTGCTGATAGAAAACATTAAAAGGAAACATAAATACAAAAATAAAATTAAAAGTTTGAAAGATAAATCCACACATATATCCTATTTGAAATTTTCACTCCTAAAATGAACTTGTAAAATACAAGAAGTATCACTTGTATTATTTGATAATTTTGACTTTGGTAACAAAGATTCCAGACATTTTAAAAATTTTTCATATTACATTCATGCTTCTGAAATTATTGTGTGTCCAAAAGCATCTTCAGATTGGTCATTGGTCATTTGAATAAGCTCACTTTCTTTTTTAATGGTGAAAATATGTTGTCTCCTTGCCCCAATTTTGGTTTTGCCATTGATATCTATATTGCTTTTACTTCAGATTTTACACCAGTTGCTGATTTCAGGTTGCAGTGTTCCACAACAACATTCGCTTCTCTACATTTCTTCTATTAAAGGATTTACAGAGCACTGAAACTCATAGCACATATTCAAACAGCGGAAAATGCCAAAGCTCATCGTTGGGTAGTATTCAAATAACATTCAGATCTGCCTTCAAGGTTAACATTACATAGAATCACACATCAGAACTGCCAATTTAAAGACTTATTTAGTTTTCAAAACCAGTGATTTTTGGAGAATACCACTCGTAGGATTTATATGAAGTATAAATGCATCTAACTGCGCTAATAGTGTATTTGCGAGAAAGACTCACTGTTAGCAGACAGGGCCTTGACCTCACACTTGTAGCTCAGGGACAGCTGCAAGTGGATCGTGACTGCTGCTCTCCCACGTGCTTCTGTCCTGATGCCTGGAAATGTCGCCTTGACCATTCAGTTTCATTTGTCAGTATTTTCTGCTCTTTGCTTTCGGTTGGTATCTTTAGATTCCTTCAAATCAGTAACATCTCTATGTCAGATAATCAAGCTTTAATTCTCATAGGAGAATTATAATACTTTTTCCCCTCATTTTCTCTATCAACTGATTTTTCTGAAGATTTAGAAAAAGGAAATTGGCTGAGAGACTTCAAGGAGGAATGCCTTCACGGAAACAGTAATGTAAATCGACTATAGCTCTCATCTAGGAGTTGGTGAGAATGTGAAGTATATTTACTTCGGGACATTTTCTTTTAAACATACACTTACCATATGACCCAGCGTTTCCACGCCTAGGTATTAACATAAATTTAAATATGTGTCTGCCCAAGGACTTGTAAGTTTATAGCTGCCTTATTTATAGTGTCCCAAATCTGGAGCCTTCCCAAATGTCCATCGATGGTGAATGCGTAATCAAATTTTGGTATATCTGTACAACAGAATACCACTTAGTAGTAAAAGGATGTTGAACCACAGCATGATAGATCTCAGAAGCATCATGCTAAGTGAAAGAGGCCAGGTACAAACCACTACTGGAATCAGTGAGAGCTACTGGAATAAGTGTATGATTCTACGTATATGAGATTCTGTTAAACACAAAACTACAGTGACAGCTGATTAGCCACTGCCACAGGGACATAAGAAAACTTTAAGAGTGATGAATCCCAAGACCCAAAGAATTGTACTGCTGGAATTAGTGAATTTGATTGTAGGTCAGTTATATCCAAATAGAGCGACCAACTAGATTACCACAATTGTTTTCTTTTATATCATTAATAATTAGAAAATGAAAGTTTACAGAAAAATATTTACAATAGCATATAGGCATTTGAAATACCTAGAAAATAATCTCTAAAGAAGTGTAAAGACTTCTGGGCGCCTGGGTGGCTCAGTGGGTTAAGCTGCTGCCTTCGGCTCAGGTCATGATCTCAGGGTCCTGGGATCAAGGCCCGCATCGGGCTCTCTGCTCAGCAGGGAGCCTGCTTCCTCCTCTCTCTCTGCCTGCCTCTCTGCCTGCTTGTGATCTCTCTCTGTCAAATAAATAAATAAAATCTTAAAAAAAAATCATTCAAAAAAAAAAAAAGTGTAAAGACTTCTGCGAGATAAAATTAAGAGGTCATAAAGAAGATCTGAGTATACCGACCGATTTTTTTTGTTCCTGGATTAAAGATTCAATATGGTGAAGACAGGAGTTCTCCTCAAATTGATTAATAGATTCATTCTAATCCCATAAAAATTCCAGCATGTTTTGCCTCTTTCTCTGATTCCAGGTTTTATATGGAAGGGCTAAAAATAGAAAAAACAAAATAGGTGGACTTGTTCTATTTCATACCAAGATTTATCATGACAATATAATAATTATAGCACCATTGGTAATGGTGCAGGAATGGTCAGTGGATAAACAGGATGGAGGAGAAAGCCCAGTAACACCCAGTTTTATGTAGACATTTCTATATGAGATTTCGATGATAGAAGTGACATGCCTGATGAGAAGGGGAGACAATTGATTTTTCAGTAAGTGTGTTGAGTAGCCGCCTGGAAAAAAAAGAAGTTGTGCTACTATCCCCCATCAGGCTGAAAAAGATCTGTTTTAGTGCACTAAAGTACCAGGTGTGAAAGGCAAATTTGTGATGCTTTTAACAAAGAATATAGAATATCTCCATCCTTAGGAAGGATTTCTTCAATAAGACACAGAATCATTAGCTATAAAGGGAAGGATTCATAAAGTTGAGTACAATAAAATGAAAAACTACTATCATTAAAGGACCATTAAAAAAGATGAGAAAAAATCAGAGTGGGAGAAGATACTGTCTGTTGTGCTACAACATTTGTTTCTGTAACACCAGTAAGTTCATATATGACTGGTAAGTAGGTGGGGTAATGATGTCAATTTAATGAAGGTAATATTGGTTCTTACTCCACTTTCCCCAGCAAGCTAATGTTTTGTGTTATTAAGTAGCAGTGAGTAAACAGAATATACAGAGTTGAATGGCTCATGTACCGTGCATGGTGCCCATTCACCTCGGTTTGGCCTCTGTTCTCAATTTAGACATGTGCTTTATCTTAAAAATCATTTATTGCACTTTTTACCTTTTCTTCATTATTCAGTAGCTCCAACTCCCCTTAAAACACTTTCTTTCAAGCTATCTTTTATTTTTTAAAAATTGTTATTTAAAGGGGCGCCTGGGTGGCTCAGTGGGTGAAAGCCTCTGCCTTTGGCTCAGGTCATGATCTCAGGGTTCTGGGATCAAGCCCCGCATCAGGCTCTTTGCTCAGCAGGAAGCCTGCTTCCCCCTCTCTCTCTGCCTGCCTCTCTGCCTACTGTGATCTCTGTCAAATAAATAAAATCTTTTTAAAAAATTGTTATTTAAAGACAAAGTATTTTATTTACTCTGGTATTTTTATTAGGAATTTAAAATATCTTTTTAAAACTGCCCAAGTATTTTTAATTGGGGTCATTAGTGATTTTGCTAGGCTCTGGTTACAAAGTTGCAACAGGTTTTGAGAAGTCAAACCTAATGTATTTTCTCTGTAAGCTCTACTTTTGGGGGAACATAGTTTTACAGAAAGTACTGTTTCTAGAAAGTACTTTTTAAATTTTTTTATACTTTTTTATTAACATATAATGTATTATTAGCCCCATGGGTATAGGCCTGTTTATCGCCATGTTTACACTTCACAGTGCTCATCATATCACATACCTAACTCAGTGTCCATAACCCAACCACCTTCTCCCTATAGAAAGTATTTTTTAAAAACGATTTATTTGGGGCGCCTGAGTGGCTCAGTGGGTTAAAGCCTCTGCCTTCGGCTCAGGTCATGGTCCCGGGGTCCTGGGATCGGGCCCCACATCGGGCTCTCTGCTCCGCGGGGAGCCTGTTTCCCCCTCTCTCTCTGCCTGCCTCTCTGCATACTTAGGATCTCTGTCTGTCAAATAAATAAAAAAAATCTTTAAAAAAACAAAACAAAACAAAAACGATTTATTTATTTGTTTTAGAGAGCGAGCACAAGTGGAGTGGCAGAGGGAAAGGAAGAGAGAATTTTTTTTTTTTTTGAAGATTTTATTTATTTATTTGACAGAGATTATAAGTAGGCAGAGAGGCAGGCAGAGAGAGAGGGGGAAGCAGGCTCCCCGCTGAGCAGAGAGCCCAATGTGGGACTCGATCCCAGGACCCTCAGGTCCCAGGACCTGAGCCGAAGGCAGAGGCTTTAACCCACTGAGCCACACAGGCGCCCCAGAAAGAGAGAATCTTAATCAGTGAGCACTAATTATACTTAAACACTGAGCACAGAACCTGCCTTAGGTCTGGAGACCATGACCTAGGCCGAAACCAAGAGATGGTTGCCCAACCGACTGTGCTACCCAGGCTCCCCCTTATTTCACATTTTTGTAGAAACTCTTCCTTTGCAACATATATCTGGCAAAGGACTGAAGTGCTTTATCAATACTAAGCCACAGTTATTTCACACTTTAACTTACTGTCTGCAATTGTATTGTATCTTACAGTAGATGGAATCTTTTGATTTTATTTCTTTTTAAAGATTTTATTTACTTATTTGACAGAGATCACAAGTAGGCAGAGAGGCAGGCAGAGAGAGAGAGGGGGGAGAAAGCAGGCTCCCTGCCAAGCAGAGAGCCCAATGCAGGACTCGATCCCAGGACCCTGAGATCACGAGCTGAGCCAAAGGCAGAGGCTTAACCCACTGAGCCACCCAGGTGCCTGAATCTTTTGATTTTAATTGCCAGGGTTTTTTTTTTTTTTCTTTTTTTCTTTTTTTAGTGACAACAGCATTTTGGAAGCTGTTAATTACTTACATTTGATAAAGTACTATAGTAAAGAACTACAAATCAAGTTTTAGAAGACAGGCACCCCAACAGAGAAGTGGCAAAAGCCTTGAACAGTCACTTCACAACAGAAGAAATCTCTATGGCTAATAAATACTTGAAAAAGAATGAGTGATGCCATAAATCAGTTGCATGTTAAATACACAGTGAGATGCCTTCACATGGTGGTGGAAGTTTAAAAACCTGACTACAAGTGTTAATGTGACATAAAAAGATGCATATGGCATGATTCCGTTCATATGAAGTTACAAAAGAGGCAAAACTAAGCTGTGGGAATGCATTATGTAATTGATAAAACAAAAAACATTTTAAAGAAGAATGGAAATCGACATCACAAATAGCAAGATTGTGGGTACTTTGGGTGGTGGAGGAAGGAGAGATGATTGCAGGTGTACAAGGGGGCTTTTGGTCTCCTGGGGATACTCTGCTTCTTCACTTGGGTGGGTTTGCTTTATTATTACTTGTTAAATTTTACATATATGTCTTATGTACCTGTCTGTATATTTCAGGATAAAACACAAAAAGGGGAATGATCAGTTACATCAAATGTTGCTGCTAGGTTAGGTATTATGAGGACTGAGATTTGAGTATTGGGCTAAGCAAAGTGGAAACCTCAGATGAACACAGCACATTGTCTCAGTGGAGTGGTGGGACAGTGATCTGATTGGATTGGGCTCGAGAAACAGGGAGGAAAGTAAAGAGTAAACAGAACTTGGAGGAATTTTTATGTAAAAAGAAATACAGTAGGGACTGGAGGTGATATAGAAAGCTTTACACTAAATATATAGAGTATCAGGAGAATATCAAGATAAATTTTCTGGAACGCTGAAGGCAATAGGGTAGGGTAGATGTAAGGCGAGAACTTTTTATATGTATGGGATTACCCATCTTTGGAGAGAGGATGTGAAAATTTGTAAAACCTACATTGGTAGAGAATTAACATTTAAGCCCTTTTTAAGTCTTGGAAATATATGTATGTGTGTCACACAGAACATTTCATATCTGCTAATGGAAAGAATCATGAACATCATCTTGCTTAACACCACTTTGCAGAAAGAGAATGAGGCTCAGAGAGATTAAGTGCTTGCTTAAAATTGTACCATTACTAACAATCCCCGACTAAAACAGAGTAGCTTGCCCCTCGGATCAGTGCTCTTTTTATAGTATTATCTGTAATACAGTTTGCTCTTAAATCGGGTTTTTCAGGTTTTATATAATCAGGATATTTCATAGTGGAATTTATTTGGATAATATTTCTATTAGCCTTTGTTGCAAAACAAATCACCCCAGAACTTAATGGCTTAAAATAAGCATCATATATTATTTCTCATGAGTCTGTGAGTTAGATGAGCTCAACTGAGATCACTCATGTGGCTGCAGTCATTGGCACCTTCACCAGAGTTAGAGGGGCTAAGATGGCCTCACTTACATGGCTAGAACCTTGGTGCTATTTGTTGGCTGGGGCTCTCTCATCATAGTGTAACCTGGAAGTACTTGGTGGTGGAATCATTCCAAGAAAGCAAAGATGGAAGTCTAGACTCCTGAACCCCTACATCATCACATCCTCTGCATTAAATTTTTCAAAGCAAATCATAAATCCAGTCCAGATTTCAGATGAAGCAGCAAGCTGCCCCATCTCTTGATAAGTGGAGGTACAAAATATTGTGGCCATGTTTTCCTATCTATCATAGATAATTATAAATTTTAGTCATTAAATTTATTTTCCAATGTTAATTTTTAGTTAATATGAAGCTAAAAGCAATGGATTTGGGGAATCTAACAATGTAGTTTAGCCAATGCATGAGAAAACAAATTTGACAATGACAAAAATATCTTAACAAAAGAAAGTTCTGTTTCAAGCTTTTTTATCCTTTGTGATATAAAACAGATAAATGCTCATTTTTTAATAAAAAGTTGGGTAGGAACAAGGGGAAAAACTTACTGAATATAATCTCTGTTGCTTATAGTATTGGCTAAATCATTTTCTAAGATTGTTACTGTTAATGTTTTATTGTCTTTGTGGATTTATTTCATGTTACAGAATATAATAGAATGTAATACAACTAAAAAGAGCAATTAATAATTTTCCATTAATTATAACAGTGTATTAATACACATATATATAATGTGTAACATTATTTCCAGATACTGTGCCAATTATATTTGTGTAAAGTTTCATGTAATTTACTTGACAACTGTCTGTATTGCGTACCTACTATGATTTCAGTGTTAAGACTTGGGACTGTTACTCTGAACCATGTAGACATCCTTTCATGTTCCATCCCAGGAAGGAATCAGGGAAGGTTCTTTAAAGAAACTTCTTAAGCCAGGATGTAAAGGATGAGTAGATAGATGTTAGCTGAGGTAAGAGTGGGAAAGGGAAGAGGAAGTCTTCCAGGAAAAGGGACGACTTGGACAAAGTCCTTGTGGAGGTAAGCAAGTTCAAGAAACATTAAAAGAACTTTAAAAAAGTCCCCCAAACAAATGAAAAATCAATTATGGCTAAAGCCTAGAATGCGAAAGGGGTGAGGCAAGAAAGAACCTGAAAAGGATTTTCATACTGAAGATCATAGGAAAGCTTTGTTTGATAGAGATTTTTTTGTTCAGATCATTATTTTGGAGAAGTCACTGGCTGCAGTTCGGGTAAGGGACATAGCCGGAGAAGAGTAAGTGTTGACCCTATGATACCAACGTTACAGACCATACCTAGTGCTATGAGTTAGGTGAGTGTGAGAATGAAGAAAAGTGTATAAATCCTAGACATATTGAAGAGATTGAATCAACCCGATTTACTGACCAGATGTGGAATGGAGAGAGGAACCCAGGATGGCAGACTCTCTGCCCTCCGGCATGGAGTGCCATTAACGACTAGGGAGCATACGGGGAGGAACAGTTTTGAGAAGGCATTGTTGTGCAGGATTTGCTACAATATCCCAAATCTGTTTTGAGGCTAAACCCTTGGGTCTCTCCTTTGTATTCTCTACTATTTGAAGTAATGTTTTCAGTATCAGTTCACAAAAATGTTGGTTCATATTCAGGAAAACTCAGTCACATGTAGCAATGCTGCCATAACCTGACTTTATACTTCTGATCTGAAAGATTTTACTTTAGTGTGAATTCCTTGATAGGAATTTGCTATTCTGTTGCCATAGTGTATTTCATTAAATAATGTACTTCTTAAATTTTTGAAATTACTTAAAGAGAATAATGGCTAAGAAGCAATATGTGAGTACCTATCTTAAGCCTTAAGCCTTTTATTCATTAAACTAAAATAATCTCATAATTAATATTTGTCCAAATTTTAAAACTTAAGTATGTTAAAAGAACTTCTAAAAATTGTTTGTTTTGATTTATACCAGAAAAAAATACATAAGGTAGCTTGATAAAAATGAAATCTGTATACACCTGAAACTAATATTATATGTCAACTATACTTAAATTTAAAAAAAAAGAATAACCATGTCCCACAAAATATGAAGTCTTATCATTTGTGGATTTCTCTTTCCTTCAGATGTTAAGTGGTGATAATTGAGGTGATAGAAAGTTAGTTTCCTTTGACAGTAGAAATCTGTTAGTCTTTGTAGTTTGAATTTCATAGCTATCTGTAGATTATATTAAAGTATATTTAGTCATCCTACATTATTGTCCTACTTTCACCTAAAAACATTGCTTAAAGTTTTCTGATCCTCATTCTAGAAGATACCATATATTCAGTAGTGTGTTTTCTCCCATGTGTTCTCAATGGACTGTATTTTCTATTCTCACTATTTTGTAAGTTTAAAGCAACCTGTTTTTTTTTTCTTTTTTTTTTCCCCCTTAGGTACTACAAGGGCCCCCAGGGATGGGGAAGTACCAGGGGTGGACTATAATTTCATTTCTGTTGAACAGTTCAAAGCACTGGAAGAGAGTGGAGCACTATTAGAAAGTGGAACGTATGATGGTATGTCCCCAAATACTAACAACAGCAGCAACCCAGGAAACTATCTAAATGGCTGGAATTGCTTCAAAGGGAATTTGATTAGTAAAGTACCATTTTTTTTTAAGTTGTTTTCTCTTCGTCTTCGGGAACGTTTTCTTTTTGTGAGCCATATGTAATTTACAACCTAAAATGGGATTAAATAGTAAGCAGAAGCATTCCATCATATTATAAAGCTGATTGTGAAGAATATACTGAAAGCCTTCAAACCAGACAGTTTGCATATTTTGTAGTAATTCATATTCATCATATGAACTCAACAAGTGTTTGTTGTTTGCTTTCTATTTGTGGTTAGGATACCAAATGCTGTGCACTTTAAATAATCTATAGTGTGGCTCTCTTGGAGAAAAGAGAATATAGATTGGGGGGAAAACAACAAAAATGGAATAATTGGTTTTCTTTTCATATCTCTTCTCTACTCATTTCGGGGAAGTAGAGACTTACTCAGTTTCAATTTTTTTTTTTTTTTTTTTTTACTCAGTTTCAATTTTTAAATGATGCTGTGTTCCATCCTCTGTTCTCCCTTCCCTGGCACGCTTGTCCACTCCCATAGCACGCTGTACTTCTCCGTCATTGCTTTCTTGTGCAGTGGTAGTGGCCTTTTTCACAAACCTTGTGGGAAAACCATATCACGTCTTTCTTAGTAGTATCTTAATGCATAGAGATGGTTCAGTAGTGTTCAGTAAACACTAACCTTGTATTCCACATAGCCAAGTCTGTATTGGTGTTCTAGCCAAAAGAATAATTCTTTGTAATTTCTCTTTAGCTAGACCCTGGGCTCAAAATGGTGGAGTCATCATTTACTCCTTCCCTCTCCTTGCAGTTCCCATCTGTCTGTCACCAAATCTGGCCATTTCTTTCTCTGTAACAGCTTTCATGATGCCTTTCTTTTCACTCACACCTCCTCACAGGCTCCGGACAAGCTCAGGTCTGGGCTACTGCGGCCGTGCCTTCCCTCTGTCCAACCCACCTGCCCATTGCTGTCATGCTTGTCTCCCCCGAGTGCTGCCCGGCTCGTGCCTGTCCTCTTCAGAGTCTCCCGAGATCTCCTTTTTGCCTGCTTATGTATGCTGTGCTTTGTCTGCATTCTCACAAAATGTGTCTTGTGTGCATGCATGTATTATTCACATCAGGACTGTGCTCTCGATCTCATCCAGTTTTTAACCGTTCTCCATTATTTCAGTGTTTCTTAGATTCATTCATGTCACTGTCCTATATTTACATGTAATCATTGCCTTTTAACCACTGCACAGTGCTCTGCTGCCTTCTACTGAACCCCTCTTCTAGTAACTGACTTCCAGATTGCTTCAAGTCCCCCCGCACCACCACAGATAGAGCCGCAGCATTCTCCTCCTCTAGACCTGTGTGAGGATGTCCCCTACCCAGGGGCAGAATTGTCGGGTTATAAGGTCTGCGAGTACTAAGTCTGATGAAGGAGTCGCGGCCGCTCCGCCGCTGCATTCCCGCGAGCCTTGCTTGGGGGCTGGGTTCCTGTAGCACTAGAGGAAGGATTCCATGTCCTCACTGGTCTGCTCTTTCATTTAGCCAATCTGAAGCTTGTGGAGTGGGAGCTCCTTTTAATTCTAGCTTCTCTGGTAGTCAGAGAGTTGGAGTACCTTTTTATATGCTTGTTGGTGTTTTGGACTTCTGCAAGTTGTTTTTTCATTTGTGTTGTATATTTTTTAAGTGTGATCTCAATCCACATTCCAATTTATGGACTTTCCTCAGATAGTTAGGTATTTATTTAGATGTTAATTCCTTATTGGACACAGATATTTTCTCCCGTTTTATCACTTCATATGCTTGTCCGTTTGTCTCTTTGTTAAGCAGAAATCCTTAATTTTTGTATGTCAGATTTATCACTGTTTTTCTTAGGGTTTGTGCTTTTGAAGTTTTGTTGAAGAAGTCCTGCTCTGTCCCTAGATCACAAAGGCATTTTCCTTCATTTTTCTCTCTTAAGTATAAGAACATGGGAGATGACAAAGTGGCATATTACATATTATTAATTGCTATGTGCTAAATTTAAAGGAAATGCAAATTGAGGTAGACCATTTCACACCCATAAGATTGACAGAAATTTTAAAGTCTGATAATTGTGGGCAGAGGAAACTCCTGTATACTGGTGGCAAGAGTATAAAATGATACAATCCCTTTGGGGTGCATCTTGGCAATAGCTAGTAAATTTGAAGATGCACTTAACTCTTACCCAGAAGTTCCCTTTCTGGAAGCCTGCTCTAGAGAAATCTTTATCTATGTGCCTACATAGTCACATACCAGCACAGTTATTACAGCATTATTTGAAATAGGGAGAGAACGGAAACAGCTCTGTTTTAGTAGGGGAATTCATAATATTTACTTTAACTTGTTCATGAAAATGGACTATTATACAGCAATTAAATAAACTTGAATCTACATATATGAACAGGAACAAGTCTTAGAAATATAATTGTATAAAAGGAAAGTTATCAAAGAATACAGTACAGCATACTGTTTATAAAAATATATGAAACGTTAGAAAAACCTTTATGAACCTTTAATGAAAACAATGGTATTTACATATTATGTATGCATATACATTCATCCTAATTGTATACAATGTGCAGGGAAATGACACCAACTTCAGGAAAACTCAGGGAGAGCATGGGAAGGACTGACAGGAAGTTAGGACCTTAACTGGACATGTAAGTATGTCCTTAAACAGGGAGAAAATGGAGACCTGAGAGGAATCTAGCAAAAGTTAAATAAATAAATGTTTCTAATATAAGTATCTGTGATTTTATATGTGTTTAAAATATTTGATAGTTGGTAGTTCTATTTGAAAAATAAAACCTTCAGAAAAGAAAAAAAGGCAGGAAAAAAACCTCTCCAAAACAGTTTCAAAAAGATGAAAACCTTTTTCTGTCATTAACTATAGTCAAGATTCACAGACCATGTCATTTTTATGCCTTGCTGTGTCTCAAATCTTGATATTTACCAACAACTCAAGAAAAATACTCAATTTCCTTATAAGCAATGCTAGTATTCTTTAAGTCCAATAATTATGTTTAAATAAGGAAGTGCCAGAATTTATTATGAAGTCCTAAAATCTTAATGATCATGGTGGCAATCAAAATATCCTTAATTTGTCTGATTTCACCCTAGAAAACAGGTAAACTTCCTAGAGTGAGATAATAATTACTAAGACTACACAATAAAAATGTGTCTAATGTTGCTACTAAAACTACCATCCTTAGGGAAGGAGGATTTTTGATTTTTATCATGGAATGTCCAGATTCGTGGGTAGCATGATCGTTGGACACAGTGCAGGAAAAATTGAGATCCTGGAGCATCCTGTTCCCCAACCAGACCTCTCTTTGGAATATTTCTGGATCCTCCATCCCAGAGAAGTATGAGCTGGCCTCTTTACTGGGTCCTTGTTTTACTCTGGGCTAGAAAGTTTGCAGAGACCCTCTGAGTCTGTTTTAATACAAATCTTTGCATCCATCTGCCTGACGGGTAACTCCATTTCAAATGTGGACTTGGGAGCAGTGGATTACTTGAGTGGGGAGAGAGACAAGATGTAGCCGAAAAATTTTTTGGTTTGATTTCATTGTTTTGTCTTGAATATTTTAATGACAATCACCACACAAACAAAGTCAGATGTCCAAAGAATTTATCTTAATGCTTTTCCCACAAGGCACACATGGCTCAAGGTAAATTGATTTGTAGATTTGCCTCTGTATGGTGGTGAACAACCTATGCTTTTTTTCATCAGAGACAAATAATTCATTATATACCCCATTAATTTATTTTATGTGATGAGCATCTTAACTGCCGCTTTAGGAGTCCAAGAATTTGATTAGAAGGTGTGATTTTAAAAATAAATAAATGAAAGAAGAGTGTGAATATTTTATTCCCTAACTATATCTTTCGATAGCATTAGCATAGTGGCTGATAAAAGGTAGAAACTAGCAGGAGCCACAGATTGTTAATGTAGCTGGAACTTTCAAGTGGTTTTCCATTGTATTTGGCTCCCTACTGGGAACTGCATGACGAATTAAGATACTCAGTTGTTTTCATCCTACTCTGGAACATTTATTTTTACTGCGAAAATTCCTGATCTTCAAAACTTAGAATATTAAAGTATTTCTTGCTTTCCTGAGAGTAAGCCAATATTGAATTATGCTAATAATGTCTCTATTTGTTCAATAAATTGTCAAATAAAATAATTAGAATGCTCAAAGAACCTAAAAATTACTTTTATATAAACAGCCTACATTTCAGCACACACTGGTTCTTAGCTTTATCCTTTACCCACATATTTCCTCATTTTACCAAAATAGTTCATTATGTTACACATCAGAATGAAATTACTTGAGTTCGTTTTCTCTTCTTTTACTCCCACTTCTTATGCCAGTTAGTCTTACATGAGAGCATTGATGCATTTAAATTCACAAATCAGGCCCTAATTTAGAGCCCATGCAAATCAAGCCCTGTAGGAATAAATAATCTGTGTATATAAAGTCAAGTTCCTATCCTTAGTACAAATAGTATTAAGAAGTTAGCGTTAGAATGTACATGGTGAAGGACATTTGAGAAATTAGTTCTTCTGTTTTCTCCCTCCTCCACTCCCAGGAAGAAGTGTTTGGGTTTCCTTTTGGCCATTCAGAAACCTTGGTATGAAACAGCAGGGCAGAGACATGGGATCGTTTTGTTCTGCCTCTCAGTTCAACATCAGTCCTTTCAGCTGCCTATTTTGTCCATTTCAGGAAACTTCTATGGAACTCCCAAGCCTCCAGCAGAACCCAGCCCTTTCCAGCCAGATCCCGTTGATCAGGTCCTCTTCGATAATGAGTTTGACACAGAATCCCAAAGAAAACGAACTACATCTGTCAGCAAGATGGAAAGAATGGACAGCTCTCTACCTGAAGAGGAAGAGGACGAGGACAAGGATGCTGTCAATGGCAGTGGAACTGCAGGTTTGTAAATAGTAGAACAACTTCTCATTGATCTTCCAGGTTGACTTGAACACGACACGGACCTGGAAGCAGTAGAATCTCTCCCAAAACATGCGTAGAGCAAGTTATGTGATTCTAATTATTTGTAAAAGGTTGTGTGTGGAATGAAGTGTGTCTCTGTCAACCGTCTTACAAGCTGAGGTGAGGTTGCACCAAGTGGCAGTTGTGATCAGTCCGTGATAAGCTATCATTAGAAATAACGTAACCTGCCATGATCCCACTGCTTGAAAGATCTGAGGTTCTGGGAGATGAGAATCTGGTTGGTCTACATCGTACTTTACAGGGTATGAACAAAATACAGTTTTAAGATACAGGCTTCAACTAAAAACATGCCAGTAAAAATTATCTGGAAGATGTGTTAGCGCTATGTTGAGTTTAAATTCTGAACCACTAAAAAAAAAAAAATTCTTTTTCCAGTCCTCTCTTATTTTTCACTAAATGCAAAACCAACAGAAATTTAGTGGTGAAGAATCTTCCTTCAAGTACCCCTTAAAAAATGCAGTGGTTGCTTGGAAGACTCTTACCCTTCTAATTGAGCTTATAAGTAGGAAGCTACAGAAACTCAGCAGAACTAATTCTGGGCTGTTTATTATAATATGTTTATTCAAAACGCTACAAGATGAGCTTCACAAGGGCTGGAAGTTTTGCTTGTTTTGTTCATTGCTCTAATCCTCACACCGTAAACAGTGCCTGGCACAAAGTAGGAACAAAGAAAAATATTTCCTTGATACCCAATAAATGGATGAATTTGATAACGTCCCCAAATTTGCAGAACCCATTACCATATTATTTCCCCAAAGCATCGGTGTTTTCTTTCATCAGCTACTAAAATTTACCGTCTTAATATGTCCATTTGTGTCGTGCTGTGGAGTGTGAGTCCTGTCTTACAGTCCTAACATCTCACATAGCTACGCCACATAATATGTTTGATGTTAAATTAATTACCGCAGTATACTTGGGTGTAGAGACTGAAAAGAGGCCTGAAAAGGTTTAGGTGAATTCAGTCTAATTCTTTACCAATGTTTAGTTAAGGGAAATCATCACACAGTACAGCCATTTGAGGTTGATATCAGCTTTGTTCTCCCACCAAGTGAATGAAATCTGTTAACATTTTTAAATGTTTAAGACTGGGATTAGAGACCATAAATCTGTCCCAAGGTGGGAATTTACATATTCTCATTTGGGGCAGGGCGGGGGCGGGTGTTCTCTTTTTACTTCCTAATGCAGAGCTTCTCAGTGACCACTGCAGTTTCTTCGGAAGGAATCCTCTCTGTGATCTGCATAGCTTTGTGTTTGTCTTGTAAACCCGTGGTTAAACCAGAGGTTACTAACTTTTGCTGGTGATATTTAAAGGGCAAGTATCCAAGAGTGGGAGGCAGTTTGTATTGTGTGTGGGCACTTCTGCTGGATTATATATTTCTTTGTAAGAGAAAATATCCACACTATTTAACGAAAAAAACAAAAACAAAAACTCAGGACTAAAAGCCCTTGGTCTTTTCTGAATAAGTAAGAACTCTAGTTGTTAACTTACTGAAAGTTGTGGAAATGTGCTTTGTGTGTTGCTTTTGAGGACTAGAATTCCTGCCTTGAAAAATCAGAAAATTGTTGGTGATGGAAGGGGTGAGGGGATAGTTGAAGAATAATTTGTATACACCAGTATGTGTATTATTTTATATCTTGCTGAAGAATTCATGTGAGAATGCTAATATGCCCAAATAGGAAGACGTATGTTATACAATAATGCTAAAACTTTTTTCCAAGTGTTGCTTGTTACATAAACAGTATTTTCAAGTCATTGGCTATTAAGCAAACTCTCTCACACAGTCATCTCACTCAACTGTGTTCAGACAAGTATGAGAGATCATATAGTTGCATTTGTTTTCCTCCAACATACTTCTGTCCCAAGATTGTGACTCCCTTCCAGACTGATTTACAGATTGGGTGCCTTTTAATTTCTGTCACTTTTTTCCACCTGGAGAATGAATCGTGTGTTTTATTCTAGCTATGCATTCAACAAATAGTTATTGAGCACCTGCCAGGCCACTAAGTGGTAGGCATTTTTCTAACAGCTAGGAATAAAGCACTGAACAAAACAGACAAAAACTCCTGTCTTCATGAACTTTGCCTTCTAGTGGGAGAGAAAGAATTATCCAACATGAGTCAATGACATATGGCATATTAGAGAGTGCTAACGAGAAAAAGCAGAGGAGGAGAAGGATAAAAAGTGGTGGTGGCCAAAGTTTGTGATTTTAGGTAGAATAGCAGGAAAGATCTCACTGAGAAGAGGATTTTGAAAGAAGTGATGGTATAAACTCAAAATATCTGGCAGGAGAACATTCCAGCCAGAGGGAATTTTAAGTACAACTGCCTTGAGGTGGGAGCATGCCTGGAATATTCAGACAAAGGCAAGGAAACCAATGTAGTTGGATTCAATGTGGACAATGCATTATATGAGGTTGGAGCAGAGGGATGGAATGAAATAGAACAACGAGCAATGAGATCAGTCGGATGGTGATTGGGGGCGTGTGGAAATGCATATTATGTAGGATTTTATACGTCGTCGGAAGAATTTTGCTTTTTAAAAAAAGAATTCTGCTTTTTATTCTGAGATGAGAAAGCTTGACGGGGTTTTGAGTAGAAGAGTACCACGATAAAACAGATTTTAAGAGGCTCGTTCTGGTTACTGAATTGAAAACAGGCAGTAGGACGGCAGGCATAAACAGCGATACGAGGTAAGAGGTTATTGCAGTAATTTACACGAGAGATAGTGGTTTGGACCAGATGAAAGAGTGACAGGGAAGTGGCCTGAGCCAGTAACATTTGCTGAGACTGGATTTGAGGTCTGAGAGCACAGGGTCAAAGATCACTTCAAGGTTTTTAACTTGAGTATCCAGAAGAATGGAGTTGCCTTTATTGAGATGAGGTAGAGGCCCCATTGTGTAATGGTTAGCACTCTGGACTTAGAGGTGAGGTAGATTGTTGTCGTCATCGTCGTCGTTGTCTTTTTAAAGATTTTATTTATTTATTTGACAGACAGAGATCACAAGTAGGCCAAGAGGCAGTCAGAGAGGGAGGGGGAAGCAGGCTCCCTGCTGAATGGAGAGTCTGATGTGGGGCTCTATCCCAGGACCCTGAGGTCATGACCTGAGCCGAAGGCAGAGGCTCAACCCACTGAGCCACCCAGGCACCCCGAGATGAGGTAGATAGTAAGAGGAGTCCGTTTGGGTTGGAAAAGTGTAGTAGGAGCTTCAGTTGGGATATTTTAAACTTGAGGTGCTTGTTAGACATCCAAATGCAAATGTCCTATTTGAAGTTGGATCTAAAGTCTTAGTCTGGTCTGAAGATGCCTGTTGAGACATCATCAGCAATACAGCATGTAGAGCAGTGAAACTGACTGAGATCACCAAAAGAGTAACTCTAGGAAGAGAAGAGGAAAGGTCCAAAGACTGAACCCTGAACCTCTATGGTATGGAGCTCAGGCAGACTGAGAAGGCACCAGGAGGGTAGAGGGGCCTAGAAGCTAGGGGAAGAGAATGATCAACTATGTCAGATGCCATCTATAGGTCAGATAAGATGGCTACTGAGAATTGATGTTTGGATTTCACTTTGTGGATGAAACAGGGTCATCCGATGAGATTAGGGATGAGGGGGAAGTGATGGTAGATTTAAGAAGAAGAGTATGAAACAGTTATCCAGGAGAGTGTCAGAGTGAACGGACTAGAGGAATTTCCTGTGATTATCGTACACCATTATATGCTCTCTTGAGGTTAATGATCACAAACTAAAAGTGGACGAGTTATTGTAACCTGGGTCCAGCTGCAGGTGCCAACATAGAGCAGGTGGAAAGAGTTAAGCAGAGTTAGGCTTCAGCTGGGCACATATGCTAAAGTAAGTTTGAGGCAGAGAAATTTGTAGCGTTTGCAAGGGAGCGACGATCGTGGCTGATCATGGAACTTAAATTGCCTAAGTAGGGCGATGAGGACATGGCAAGGGCGCAGATGAGGGGTGAGGAATGGTGAAGGGTAATAAATAGCAGTAATAGTGGATTATAGGACTTGTTTGAATAAAGGACAGTGGGAGCAGAAGTACTATATGTAATGACATCTAAGTCCTCTCCTAAGATTCTGATTACCCACAGCTTGGAGTTGTAAGTTTGAAGCTCATGAATTGTGAATTCCCTAGACAGTAACCATATTTTAGTATTCTCACCTACCTTATGGGCGCTGGGACTCTCAAAGGATTGTGCTATCACCAACAGAGAATTATACTTAACAACAGAAAGTCTAGTGAGTGTAATTTTTTTTAAAAACTAGTATTATTCTAAAGGCCTGTGCTAAATGTGTGTGAGAGAGGTTTGTATAGCCGTTCAGAGCGTAGATCACCTATATTTGAATACTGACTTTGTTATTAGCAGCTGTGTGACCCTGACTAAGTTAACCCCACTGTACCTTAGTTTCTTCATCTACAATCTAAAACACACGTGTATAGTAAATCATCATAGGGCTGCTGTGAGGACCATGAGTTCATATAAATAAAGTGCTTCAAGTATAGCCTGGTCCATGAAAGGGCCCCCTAAGCCCCCCTGCAGACATTTCTGTGGGTCGCACACTAACTCACATGTATTCCCAATATTCCCAATTGATTCTAGTGCGGCTTTCGCTGCTTTCCCAGGCTGGCGTCAGAGGTGCTCTACTGGGTTGGTATCACTTAGCAGATGAAAAAAATTCGATACGTCTGTTTGTTACCTCAAAAAATGATAGCAGAATGTGAAATAATACACAAGGAAATTTGCATTAAAAGTTTGGCATTTTGTTGGAAATGAAGAGAGCTGTTGGAAGCGAGTGTAACTTTACCTACTTTGTTCACTGCTCTGTGTTCAATGGCAGAAAGCAGAGAGAGGCATTCTGAGTCATCTGATTGGATGAAGACTGTCCCGAGTTATAACCAAACAAACAGCTCCATGGACTTCAGAAACTATATGATGAGAGATGAGAATCTGGAACCACTGCCCAAAAACTGGGAGATGGCCTACACCGACACAGGGATGGTCTACTTTATTGAGTAAGCAGATGTCTGTATCTCCTTGAACATGCCCTGTCGCTGTGGGGCCGGTCTTCCCATTGCTTTATCCTCATTCACACGGCTTCAGTTTCTTTTGTCTTTCTTTAAAAAGATTTTTCATGCAATTAACTGTTGATTCTTTAATCTGATGACTTCCCTGGATGATATTTCATTTTTATTTGACTTGGATAAAGGAATCCTGTATTTGACTTATGGTTTTATAAAAGCAGGAGGATTAATAGCAGGTTTATCGCTAATAATGAAACCTGTAGGCATGGAGGGTATTTTGGCTTGCTGTTTTTTTAAACTTTTGATAGGTGGTCCAATTTGCTGAGCATTTCAAGAATTACCACCCTGTGGAGGGAGAGCATATTTATTATCTGAGCTGAATATTTTCTGTTCTAGATATATTCAGACAATATAGTTGAATAATATGGGAAGGAAATATCACTGATCCTCAGACTCATTGGTACCATATAAACTGACAAACCCTAATTTATGAGAAAGCAGTAGTAATGTAAATATAAATATATTATGAAGCTATAGAATACCACATGTATTTGATCAACCTAAAATTTTATACGGTTTGCACCAGAGAAGAATAATATGCCAGTAATTTTTTTGGAAGTTTCATTATGAAGCATTTTTATATTTTTATGCAACTATAATTCTCATCTTTAAAATAATTTGTACATAGGCAGAATGTGAATGTAGTGAAGTTATAGAATATAAGGTAAATAACAATTACAATATTAAGGGCCGGACTCTACAGTCAAGGAACATATACTTAAACATGAATTAGGGGTGGGAGACTTGAATCTGTTTCCTCATTTGGTCCCAAGTTCCACATCCTTCCCATAGACTGAGCCTCTTGCTTTTACCAAGTGGAATTATAGTATTTAAAAGACGTAGATTTTGTGTGCATTGTATTCTTTTTACCATACATGCTACATAATTGATTATATTATACACGTGCATAAACATTAGTGACAAGGACTATGCAAAACAGACAAAATCAGGTATACTTTTCTCTATGTACAATTTAAGGGGTTGTTCAAGGAGAACTTAGACTTTTGACTTTCGTTCTGATTTTAGCACTAAATCCCCAAGTAAGATGGAGTTATTAGAAGTGCCTAGAGTATCTTTAGAAACAAAGTATGAGACATTGAACCTGACAGTACTTTATACTGTAAATGGGGATAAGTTAGTAAATTATAGAGAGGGGATAGAATTTACAAAAGAAATGCATTTATAGTTGAACATTGTTAAAATGCACGAAAGACCTAGATATAAGACCTGAAATCCTAAAACTCCTAAAGGAAGACACAGGGACAAATTTCATGGCATTGAATTTGGCAAGGACTTCTTGGATATGACACACAAACTAGAGGCAACAAAAACAAAAATAGACAAAAGGGACTTGATCAAACTTAAAAACTGTGCGGCAAAGGGAAGCAGTCAGTGAGTGGGGAAACAACCGGCAGAATAGGAGCAAATATTTGCAAACCTGTATCTGATAAGGGGTTTGTAACCACAATATAGCTGACTAGTATTTGCTGCTGTAGCTGAAGTATTTGATCTGCGTTACTACTGCTGTTAAATCACGCCTCTGTAAGAAAATCGGTCTGTAGCCTTTAGCTATCATGTTTTGGGTCTAGCCCTGATGGACATTTCTTTACCTTGGGAAATATTGGGTAAAATCCTAGTAGATTGCCTACATCTGCTAGTTTAGCAATAAAAATTTTGGAGCATTGGAACCAAAGTTAAGCTTTTCTCAAGTAGCAATTTTGAATTTGGTTCAGCAAGATACATACATAATTTTTTTTTTTTTTTTCTAACAGTCTACATGCTGCTAAGCCTCTCTGGAGCTCTGATCCTTTTCATGTTGCTAAAATCGATTTAACTGGCTTGAGTGTGGAGAAATTATCTCTTTGACAGAATGGATAACACATACTTTCTAGAAACAATCCCAGTTTCTCCTATTTGGATTATCCATTATTCAGCATACAAATGTGTTTCTACCACAATCTACCAGCTAGTATCATACCCGGCAATGTGTAAGAAAGGGGTTGCATGGCCCAGAGTAGCTCAGGAGTTAGAAAAGTCAGAGAAGGTACGATTAATTCCCTGAAACCATTGGCTTAATTTCCTAAGAGTAATTAATATAAAGATTAAGGAGTTTATCTCATGGTTAAAAACACCGATGAATGATAGTTTGTTCACACTGTTATTCTCACACTACTATGATAATAACTTTAATTTACGTATCATTTCTTCGGTGTATTTTCCTTCATGGTGTTTTCTTTCTTTAATATCTTCGTGTTTCAGATGTTCGTACCGTACCGCTGTCTGCTCAGCAGTGTGATGGCTTTGTTTTAGCCTTGGTATCTGCTGCCTGGTGCAGTGCTCCTTGAAAGCACGTGCGGCCTGCTTCATAAGAAGGAGTGTGTGTGAGAGGCAGGGCGAGGGGTCTTTTGGAGCTGCTGCCTTTTTTCTGTCCAGCATGTGATTCATAGTTTGTAGAGTAGACTTTAACTGTACCGATGACTTTTACTTCCATGTTGCCGAAAGAGATACTTGAAGACTTTTTATTTTATGCTTTTTAAAGAACCCTTTAGAAGGCAGGGGAATCAGTCCGTCTTGCACTGTATCGCCAGCCGTCAGCACAGTTCCAGGCGGCACAGGTACTCAAGAAATAGAAGGTTTTTTGAAGGGAGGGAGGAAGGAATTCAGCCAGCAACCAAACAAGGTCTTCAAGGTAGCTTTTTCAACCGGATAATGCACAGTATGGGGCTATATGCCCACCCTTTGAAATATTTTTGACTGCTTAAACCAGTGTCTGTTATTCTGTTCTTGGCATTTTACCTCTTCTTTAGAGTCTTCCCCCTCAGATTAGTGTCTCTAGCATTGCCTTCCCTCTCTGGCAGTTTTGAAGGAGCAGATTGAGAACAATAGAGTTATTGAATCAGAGGTGTACAAACAGCCTGTAGGAGAGAAATGTGCAAACATCATATACCTTTCAGTCACTCTTAATCTTTGCTTTTGAAATACTTTCCTCCCTCTTTATTTGACCGTTTCTAACTGAAATCTTTATTCTGCAGCCACAATACCAAGACAACCACCTGGTTGGATCCTCGTCTTTGTAAGAAAGCCAAAGCCCCTGAAGACTGTGAAGACGGAGGTAGAGCTTCAGAAATCTTTTATACTGTACTTACTCACTTAATCCCTTCTTATTCTTCTTGCTTAGACAGTGAGTTTTCATAAAACCTAAACAAACCATAATGTGCCTAAGCCCATAAGCAGCAGGTGGGTATCATACTCAACTGACTCTGATAATTATGTCATTGCATCTAATTTTTTTTAAAGATTTCATTTTTTTATTTATTTGACATAGAGAGAGAGATCACAAGTAGGCAGAGAGGCAGGGGGTGGGGAGGGAAGCAGGCTCCCTGCTGAGCAGAGAGGCCCGTGCAGGGCTGGATCCCAGGACCCTGAGATCATGACTGAGCCAAAGGCAGAGAGGCTCTACCCACTGAGCCACTTAGGCGCCCCCATTGCATCTAATTTTATGAAAGACTTTATTTCTCTCTGAGAATTCTTGTTAAGAGTCTTAATAAAAGTAAATTGCCCTTTTGCACATTTGTTTTAAAGACAAAGTTTTCAGTTTCTAAATCAATATTTTAATAAATTAGATACATTCTTACCCACAGGGTAGCCTCATCATGGCTATTGAATCTTCAAAAATATATTTAATTTAGTATCACTAGGATAGGTGTGTTAGTATTTATGGCTAAGCTTTCATTTAGAGCATCAGTAGAAATTCAGTGAAAGCCTCCAATATACCCCACCCTCCTATCCCTACCCACACACAGTTTTTACTGTTTAGTAGAAAAATTTCTCTAAGGATTCTTAGGTAGTAATGCTTGTCTGTCTTATGTATTATACCATTTTTAATTATACCATTTTTAATAGTATAGTCTTACACATAAATACAGACTTTACCCCAACCAAAGTTGTTTGCTACATCTTCTTGAATATAGAGTGAAGGTGAATAAAATTTGAATTCATTTTGTATCACTGATCAGAAATTATTTACCTTGGTTAAAAAATGAATGCCTGAGAATGAGTTTCAGATAGGCCTCCTATAGACTGAACTCCAATCTATTAAAAAAAATTAAACAATTTATACATTGTGTTCTACCTGATTGCAATATTAAGATTTTTTCTAGGAATAGCCAGTTGGAAAATGGAATTATTTTAAAATTGCTTGCCATGATATTTTAAAAAATGAGATACCTTGGCGGAAATCTACTGAAAGATGCAAAAGACACACTGAAAACTACAAAATATCCCTGAAAGAAATTAATGAAGATTTGAAATAATTGAGGAGATACACTGTGTTCACAGATTGAATGACACAGTACTGTTAATGATGTTCATTTTCCTCAAACTGTTATCTAGATTCAGTGCAATCCCAATCTAAATCCTCTGAGTCTGTCTTGCAGAAATTGACAAGCCAATTCTAAAATATATATAGCTCCAATTTTCCAGATAACTGTCCTTAAAAGGACAGAGGTAAAGGACAGAGGCAGCCAGATTTGAAGAGTTACTATAAAGCTCAATAACCAAGACAGTGTGGCATTGACATAAGGGTAGACAAGTAGATCACTGGAACAGAACAGAGAATCCAGAAATAGATGCACACATATGTGGTCACTTAATCTATAGCCCAGGTGCCAAACCAATTCAGTGAGAAGAGGAGGATCTTTAACAAATGGTGCTGGCAGAACGGGGTGGATATTCGTAAGGAAAAATGAACTTCAACTATACCTCACTCCATACACAGAAATTAATTTCAAATGGCTCAAAGACCTAACGATAAAAGCAAGAACCCTAAATCTTTTAGAGGAAAATTTAGGAGAATAACTTCCTAATTGCAGGATTAGCAAAGATGTCTTAGGCCACAAAAAGTATGAACCATGAAAGAAAAACTTGATAAATTGGACTTAATAAAAATTTAAAATTTTTATTCATCAAAAGACACCATTAAGAAAATGGATGGACAGAGTTGTAGGCTCTGCGATATGTATCTGACAAACGAATTATATCCTGAATCTGTAAAGAATGGTTATAACTCATTAATAAGGCAAACAACCAAATTTTTAAATGGGCAAAATTTTTAAATAGACATTTCACTAAGGAAGATCTACACATGCCCAAAAACCACTAGTATAGAAACTTAACATCATTAGTCATTGAGGAAATGCAAATTAAAACCACAGAGAGATGCCGCTTTATATCCACTAGAGTAACTATAATCAGAAAAGACAGATAATAACAAATGTTGGTGAGGACAGGAAGATATGGTACCCCTGGTGCAGTGCTGGGCAGAATATAAGATGGTACAGCTGCTTTGAAAAGCAGTTTGACAGTTTCTTAAGGGTTAAATACAAATTTACCACATCACCTAACAATTCCAGTCTTAGTCATCTACTCAGGAGGAATGAAAACATCTCCATACAAAGACTTGCCTGTAAATATTCATAGTATCACTATTCATAACAACCCCAAAGTGGAAACAGTTCACATGGCCACCAAATAATAAATGGATAAATAAAATCATCCAGTGGAATAGTATTCAGCAATAAAAAGGAATGAAATAGTTTACATATAACAAAATGAGCAAATCTCAGTGTGTTATGCCAAATGACAGACACTAGACCCAAAAGAACAACTACTATAGGATTCCATCTATGTGAAGTGTCTGGAATAGGCAGATCTATAGAGACAGAAAGAGCAGTAGTGGTTGCCCAGTGGTGAGGATGGGAACAGAGATTAAATGGCGTGAGGGAGCTTACTGGGGTGATAGAAATGTTCCAAAACTGGATTGTGGTGATGGTTGCACAACTCGGTAAATTATAAAAACTCCTTGAATTGAACACGTTTTTTTAAAACAGATTAATTTTATAATATGCAAAATATACCTCAATAAGGGGGTTTTTCAAAATGGCCAAAGAACTTGGACACTTCACCAAAGAAAACAGCAGAATAGGAAGGACCTGAAAAGGTTCTCATCATCATTAGCCATCACTACAGTGAGAGGCCATTCACACTCCCTGGAAAGGCTAGATTCAAGGATCATAGGGAAATCGTAGAGCATCTGGGAACTTTTACTCGTAGGTGGGGAGGTAAAATCATGTGAACATTGTGAAGTACTTTGGACAGTGCCCATGAGGCATTGTCTCAAGAAAAATGAAAGCCCATGTTCCCCAAAAGATTCTACCTGATCACGGCAGCCATATCCATCACTCAAACCTGGAGACATTCCAAATACCCATCAGCGGAAGAATGGATAAACAATTTTTGGTATATTCATACAATGAAATACTACTCAGGAAGAAGAAAAAACTGTTGATAACAGATAACAGATGTTGATAACCATCTCAGAAACTTGCTGAATAGAAGAAGCCAGACAGAAAAGAATGGATATTCACTTACGCATTAAAGTCTGAGAACAGGCAGACTCCATCTATGCTGATAGAAGTTGGAAAATGAGGCAGGGAATGGGGAGGTTGGTGAATTGAAATAATTCTCTGGAATGATGACTATGTCCTCCACCTTGTTTAGAATGGTGGTTAGGAAGGCACATGCAATTGTCAAAACTCATTTTTTTTTAAACTGAGCGAGCTCATAAGATCTCTGTATTTTGCTGGATGTTTATAACATACCACCTTTTCTATACGGCTTTCATCAGAAAGTTCCATATGGTGAAATCGGCCACTATAAGGGTCAACTTGAATAGATAATACCAGAGAATTTGATTTTCTGAAGTGGGTGAGTGTGGTGTTCGTCTTCTCAGGTACCTCTCTGTTGCCGCTCTTCATGCCCTTTCCTGCGCGCTGATTGTTCCGTTCGCCTCTCTTGCCTTTTCCTGTTTCCGTGGTAGGATGTGTTTATTGTCCGAGCTCTAACTATTAATCTACTCTAGCTGGCCTCCTTTTTGAATCTCTAGTATGGTCCTCTTTTGAATTCTATTTTTGTATTTCCTACTGCATTTGAGACTTTTAAATTTTTTAATTTATCTTTGTTTTAATTTTAAAACATCATTTGTATCAACTTTATCTCCGTAACCAAAAACATGTAGAGACTTTAAAAAAAAAAAAAAAAAAAGTGCCCTAGTAGCACTTCTAATACACATATTTAAAACTAAGTGACATCTTTCTCCCAGAGTCACCCCGTCTCTCTTTCTGTCATGCTCACAGTCCCCTGGGCCAGATGATCAGAGGCACATCTGCTTCTTCCTCTCCTCTTGCTCTATTCCCTATACAGTTAGAACTTATTTTTCATAATTTCATAATGATTCTACTGGGGCAAAAAAAACTAAGTTTCTCTCCTATTTTACATACAGATTGACAACGCGCTCTTTCTCATTCTGTATGTCAGATGATCGTGCACAGTACCCTGCGTGTCTTGGGGGGAAAATGGACATAGCACTATTACATTTGTCAAGGGCAGTCAGTAAGGTTTTACAGTTTACTTGTGCCCAGTTAAGAGGATATATAGACCTTGTTATTTAGTTTTTAATTCCCACACAACTGAAATGTGGCTTAAAAGGATTTCTGCAAAGATACCGCCTGTTGAAGATAATACAAATATGCAAGCCCAAACGAACAGTAAGTAAACAGCAGAGCTGGTACTTCCTATACCTCATGTTAGCTTTTTAAAAGCACATTGAGGTAAAACCATGATAATCATTCATTTCATCTTTATCTCTTTTTTTGTTTGTTTGGTGTGTGCTTTATTATGTACATAGTAGTAGTGTGGGACACATTATTTATGGATAACCATATACATCTTGAAGCACATGTTAAGTGTTTTGCTGATAAGGCTACATGATCAAAAACCTTTGGCCACATTGGCTGTGACTCTCTGGAATATAACTGTCTTACACTTCTCCCTTGTTCAAATACCTATAATGGCTCCCTACAGTCACAGAATAAAGTCTAGTTTACAGTTGAATTATATTCTATATTTCTTTTTTGAAGTATTTTCTTTCTTTTCTCCCAAGTATTTTCATGTCACAAATATGACACATTTTTGTCTTTGCCTCTGCCACGTACCCATCTTTTTAGCCAGGAACAAGCCTCACTCCCTGTGTCCGCCTGACTCAGACCTACTTCTCTTCCTAAGCTCAGTTCTAGCTAGAGTCTAATTTCTTTGTCGCCTCCTCTGTCGTTCTCTGCGGATCAGAATTAGGTGTTCTCTTCTCTGTGCTCAACAGTAGCACAGGATATATTTCTACTGGAGCATGTGTCACATTACAGAGTAACTAGATGCATATACTCTGTAAGAGTGATGATTTTGTCTTCCTTATCTACCTCTCCCTTCAGTAGAGGCTTAAATGTTTGGAAGGAGGGGAGAAGGAAAAGGGGGAAGGGAAGAAGCCACTCTGTCCCCCAGATTATTTCAGCCTCCTTGAAAATATGTTTTAATCTCTATGAAGCTCTGGGCAGAGGCCATGAATAGTGCGTCTATCTTTGGGAGTCAATAGAGAAATAAGACCCAGGAAGCAGAGGGATGGGTTAGAATGGGAGCGGGTGAGCAGACATGGCTTTCGCTCTGCACCTACATAGGCTTACTGGTGTTTTACCGCCATAGAAAGCAGCCTTCAGCTGAGTGCTGAAGTCTGGTTCTCTGGCCTCTCTGATCAGCTAAGGCCCCCTCCCCTAAGGCAGGCCTGGCACATCAGACCAGACTGCACTGTATGCGGGCAACAGTGAGGGAACTCAAGAGCCAAGCCCTGAGCCAAGCTGAGTTCATGTCTAAAAGTCTCCAGTCAGATAGGATAGACTTTCTTCCTTGGAGAAAAAAGGAAAGGGGCTCAGAGAAAGGGAACTGTGTCTCCCATTCTCTCCCCTCTGTGGAAATTTGAAAAGTTGGATGAATGTGTCCCCCTAATGCTCTTTACATTGAAGGTGACAATATGTCTTGGTTGGCCCAGAACTAACCCAGCTTATACCTTTTGTCCCAGCATCATTAATAATAGTGTCTCCTTTTACTCTCAAAAGTGAGCAGTCATTATATGGTCATCCTCATTATATCTTTCTTAAGATAGAGCAACCACAGGTGCACTTAGTATTCTAAGAATGTTCAAAACTTTTTGATAGAAGGGCTACTTTCCATCCCCACAGCTGGGTAGACCTTCCTCAGGTCACCTGTACTTACTGTGGGAACCCTGCAGTTGCGACCCCTGAGCCTATTTGACGCTCAGCCAACGTTACCACTTCTACTGTGCACTTGGTCTCCTCCTTGAATGGTGGAAATGGCCCCATAATTCCCTATTTCCCTCTACACTAAATCTGACTTACACTGGTGTTCCCCACAGTGCTTTCAGAGTAGAAGCTCGATAAGGGATAATAATAATGAAGATATTTGAAATGTAAGTTTTTGTAGTTTAAGATGTTTATTGCTTGTATTCTGCTAAACATTGAAGATCTTCTAGAAAAACCTTAGTTTCTAAAACTTGCCCTTTTCCTTCCTAGTCTTCTGATATCGAGAACCCAACTGTATCTTGATGGTGTATTCGTGGTTTAATTGATGTACATATCTATCTTCATTCAACTAAAATAGGTAGTGCTTTGGCTAAATAGTTATCCTAAAAATAAAATATCAGGAACCCATTTTATACCAGATCACCTCTTTTATGATGAAAGATTCCATTTTTACTAAAGGCTAAAAAATACTAAATGTTGATGGTATTGTGGAGCTTAGGGAATGATAAAAAAGATTTATCAACTGACTACTCCACAATGAGAAAATAATTGCAATTCATATATTTAAATAAGAAAAATATTATCTGGGCAAGAGGAAACAAAGATAAATTCATGGGCTGTAGAACCAGCCAGCTGCTTAATACTGCCAGAAATGGTTTTGGGGAGAATGCTTTGGCTTCCAGCCCAGAAAGATATGGTGTTAGGTCTTTCTTATCTCAATAGTAGATAAATACGTTCTCTTGGCCCTACTCCTCACAGTTCTCAACTGTCTTTTCCACAACCAAGCTTCGGAAAAAAAAAAAAAGGTAGGTCATCTCTTCTTAAGGACTCCACCTCCTGCTTTCCTTCCCACTATTACAATATGCTGACTTCCGCCGCCTACCTTTTCAGTGAAAGTGCTTGTCTTAAGGTCACCAGTAGCCTCCTGATTCCCAGATTTGGTGGTCTCTTTTCAGCCCTTTGGTTCTGACAGCTTTGCAGAGTGTTTATTAGTGTTGATCATGCTCCCCTTCCCTGTCTTTGACACCCTTCCCCCGACTATTCTTAACTTTCTCCATCTGCTCCTTAAATTGTGAATATTCCTGCGGTTCTATTCTCTACCTGTTCTGCTCACAATTTATCCAGGTAATTTTGTCCACTGCTGTGACTTTTTTTTTTTTTTTTAAGATTTTATTTATTTGAGAGAGCGAGCACATGAGCAGGGGTGAGGGAGGGGCAGAGGGAGAGGGAGAAACAGACTCAGGGAGCCAGGTGCTGGGCCCAATCCCAGGACCTGGATATCATGACCTGAGCTGAAGGCAGGTGCTTAACTGATTGAGCCACCCAGGCACCCCTGTTTTGGCTTTTTTTTTTTTTAAGATTTTATTTATTTATTTGACAGAGAAATAGCACAAATAAGCAGAGCAGCAGGCAGAGGGAGAAAGAGAAGCAGGCTCTCCACCAAGCAGGGAGCCCGATGTGGGGCTCGATCCCAGGATCCTGGAATCACGACCCGAGCCAAAGGCAGTTGCTTAATCAACTGAGCCATCCAGGCGCCCCATGCTGTGGCTTTTAAACACAATGTCTCTCAAATCCTTATCTTCCCACATTTCTCTTTTGAGGACCAAGTTTCAGTCTCCATGAGATTATGAGATATCTCTGCCAGGATGTTCCAGAGGCCCCTCGAACATGTTACCTTTCCGACTGAGCTCAGTCTCCTGTATGCCCGCCCTGTCTGCCTTCAACAGTGACGTCACATCCCCCCAGCTCATTGAGTCCCAGCCAGTCCCAGCCTCAACTGTCTCCTCCCTGGATCCTCTTTATTTTGTTCTCTCAGTACTGACTCTTAAATGCTTGCCATCTCTTGAGTGTCCAGTGGTGCAAAGGACAGTACCAGGGACCTTTTACATTTTATCTGTCCCCTAAATGCCTCTAAATCCAAGTGAATACCACTTTCCTATTCCCACAGCTATTCTCATGGTAGGTATTCAGTCAGTATTTGATAAGGTATCCGCTTCACACCAGAAGAGCCAGTAACCTGGGAATCGTCTTGGCTTCCTCTTCTCTTTTCTTCCTCCAGTCTTCATGGGCATCACTGAGTCCTGTTACTCTGCCTTCTGTGAACATTCTCCCGCACCTTTCCGTCTACCACTGTCTTAGTACCAGCCTTTGAGACTCCTTGTCCAGACTATTGCCCATTTTCTTATTTGTCTGTCTTTATTCTCCATGCCATCTAGTCCATCCTCTGTTACTGCTGCCCATAATCCTTCTCAAATATAAATTTAATTTTGTCTTTGTCCAGCACGATCAGTTCCATTGTCACCTAGATAAAGATCACAGTCATTAACGTGGCACTCAAGAAATGTGATTTGGTGCTTGCCTATGAGATAAGCACCTTGCATACAACCTTCACTCCAGTCCTATCAAATTATTTGTAATTACTGAAAATCCCACCCATTCTTAACCCTTCAGCGCTCTTTGACCTGTCGGAATGGCCCCCTTCTCCCCATTTCCAAATCCTCCTCCAAGACTGCTCAAACATCACCCTCTTCTAGAAGGCTTTCTTGATAGCTTACCAGGCAATTGATGTCATTCCTCAGCACACACACACCCTCAAAAGCTGGTGTTTATCTTTATTATGTAATTTATCTTTCTGCCTTTCTGCTTAGACTGTGAACTTTTTGAGGTCAAGAACTGTGTTGTGTTTCTAATTATTTTTGCCTAAGGAAGAAGAAAAGAGGAGGAAGAGAGGGAGAGGAAAAAAGGGAAGGAAGCCAGTGAATTAATTGACCCACTGGATAATGTATAAAACTGCTGAGTGTTTTAGTGTTACTTTTATTAACTTTATTTTGAATGGGTAAATAATAACCGCTTCTTTATCTGCATTAATCTGCCCTACAGAAAACTGGCTAAGGCTCTCAGTGGTGAGGAATTAAAGCCATAACTAAAAGTAACCCAGAGAATAAATTACCATTTTATTTACTGTCCTAAAAAAGGATGTGCTTTTTCTGTTAGTTGCTAATTAAAATGCTGAATCAACTTCTAGATTAATGCTGAAATATATTTATGTTGATCTTTTATCCTTTTTAAGTATTAATACATTCTTTTTAGTGAGTTTTTTAGATATCACATGGTTTCTACAGTTCTTGCAGCTCTCTAGACTTTTCTAAAAACAAAGCATAAATCTAGTTGTGGTGCCGTAATAGGGCCCAGCCTCACTCAGCACCACTCAGTTCCCGAGGTATTTCAAGAAACTCCCTATTAAAGAAAAAAATCTCTTTCATGGAGGATGCTTAATGGTAATGCTTTGGTAGTATTATTAAAGAACATATTTTACACATGCAATCTAACAAATACTTTTCTCCCCATAACAGTTACCTGGTCACAAATTATTATCCTTACTTAATTGGCAATTCTTTGCTTCACAGCTGTGGAGGATCAAAGTGAGCTGAAAAATGCCTCAGTTCTTCTCAGCTGTTTTATTCTGTTTTCACATAGCCATTTTCAACTATTCCCTTCTTTTCTACCTCAGACATTTCAGCCCGGTCCTTCAAAGGAAAACCACAAAAACTCACCAAGCTTCAAAACCACCAATCATACACACACACACACAGAGAGAGAGAGATAGAGAGAGAGGCAGAGAAATATGATGGAAAAAAGGGGTGAAGGTGATTCAGAGCTTTCATCAAGGGGCTAGTCTTTTATTCTCTGCCTTTATTCTGAATGTGAAGTAACTTTATTAGCACATAACAGTTCGTATATCTTGTCAGCTACATTACAGTGAAATTTTTACCTAGAAAGTCAGTGCATCAAAACTACACTAAGTGGGAGAAAATTAATAAAGCTTTGAATATATTCTAAGCCTACTTGTTGTCTAGTATACATTGTGTGTGTGTGTGTGTGTGTGTGTGTGATCCTAGCAGGAAAACACTTGAGAAGAAATTGAACATAAAAGTATGGATCATTATAGCGTGTAACTGTGGGTTTTTTTTTTAAAAAAAAGAAAACAACTCCTTTTTGCTTGGCTCCTATGTATAAATTGTTAGCACTAAAACCACCTGCTAGGAACATTCCTGCCAAGTGAATCCATGTCTTACTAATAAAATGATTCTTCAGAAGCCTTAACTTGGAAAACAGTGGGAAAGAAAAGAGGGTTCTTTCTTGACAGGGTCAGTTTCTTTTGTAGAGACCAGATTTTTTTTTCTTTTTTAAGCTATCAGATATTCACCTACTGTCAGTTTTTCTAGGTCTATTTCATTGGTCAGTTACCTGGAATGAATAATATATAACAATCCCATGTGGGCGCCTGGGTGGCTCAGTGGGTTAAGCCACTGCCTTCGGCTCAGGTCATAATCTCAGGGTCCTGGGATCGAGTCCCACATCGGGCTCTCTGCTCAGCAGGGGCCTGCTTCCCTTCCTCTCTCTCTGCCTGCCTCTCTGCCTACTTGTGATCTCTCTCTGTCAAGTAAATAAATAAAATTCTTAAAAAAAAAAAATCCTATGTAAGATAGTTCTTTGTTACCAGACACAAATATAGATTCTACAAAGGGACTGTGGTCATTATTTCACATTTTCCTTCAAAAGTTCAAGTTAATGCAAGGGAAAGTGGGTATTTTCTTAGATGTAAAGGAAATCTCAATTGCTCATCTGAAAGGAAAAAAATCCAAGGCTGGACTTTTTTTTAGGGGGAGAGTGGGGCAGAATAACAGACAAAATTGACAAGTCTTACGTATAATGGTGAAGAACGGAACAAGCAGCTGCTGCTTGTACTGAACCAGAGGGCCAGTGTATCTTGCACTGACATTATCAAGCTGTTTAAATGAAGGATCTACACCAGCCGATTTTTTAAATAATTAACGTTTTATGGCTTCTGATTCAGGTAAACACGTTTGAGTTGAAGGTCATCTTTTGTTCTGGGCTCCTAATTACCTGCTGAGACACTCGCTAGCTCCTGAAGAAGCCAGTCAGACCCAAGCCCTGTTTGTTTTTTGAAAGCAAATCCTCAGCTTTTGGCCGGTCTCCCAAATATGAGTGGCATGAACTAAAAGACACTTAAATTCACTCATAGTGAATTCTTCTCTGTTGGTTTCGAATCTGGCTTTTTACTCCCTTATTTTTCCCCCCAGAACTTCCTTATGGCTGGGAGAAGATAGAAGACCCACAGTACGGGACATACTACGTCGAGTAAGTTTGTTACCTCAGTTCAAACTCTCCCAAACGTCTTCCCTTCGCTGTACAGCTTTAGGGGATCACCCGAATACAACACTTTATGTCTCAGCAACCCAGCTTCTGAGGCGTTCCATGAGGGGAGTTAGAAGTAGGGACAGGAGCATTTACTTCAGTGGTTCTGGGCTCCCCAGAACTTGGCTTTGAAGTAAACAGAGCAAGAGGGACGTGGCCACGCTGATGAGTAGCTGGGAGTGTTACCATTACAACCACGGCATCTGAAGAGGAAAGTAGCATATAGAAGACTGTGAAATGGAGGCATGGACTAGATGAAATGTTAGGGTCACTTCCAGCCCCACAGCTATTTGGTCGTGAAGGCGGCAAAAGCACTGTAAGGGCAGTGAGCCGTAATGATCCAAAGTTTTGGAGTACTGGATTAGAAATGCTCTGTCTTCCAGGGAGTTAATCAAGAAACACTTCAGGGGGAAGAGGTTGTTTCTTACACAGCTGCTACGGTTAAATTTAAACTTAAGTGTGTGTCGGAGCGGAGCACAGAACACCTGCCTATGTTAGAGAAGTCAGGGTGTTCTCAGCGTCCTCAGATTCTTCTTTCCCTCTTTTCATGTATGCAATTGCGACATTGTTATGATGAGCGATTGCTTCCTTTCCAAATGCTATGGGTAAAATTTTGACCTCAGGCAGATAACTGCCTCAGAAATGTTGCTGCCACGTACCCAGAAACTAGGAGTCTGAACCTACTGCCGAGGTAGTGAAGGCCAAATATCATTACCTGAGAAAGTAACCAAATGGGAATCTTCTAGATCTAGGATTGCTTATTAATTTTTCATCACTTCTTGGTGTAAACAAATGTCATTTCCTAGTATTTATCCCTGTAGTATCTCTGATTCCTGTCCTGACCCTAGTCTTTTTACTTTAACAAAGTATAGTTGGCACACAATGTCACCTTTATTTCAAGGGTACACCTTGTCTTTATGAGAATGTGTAGATTGTTCTTGGAGTCCCTGAGGCTAGATTTTTGGAATGATTTCTTAAAATCGAACGTGTACCCTAAGAACAGTTCAGTTTGGCTCTTCAGTATATAAATCCACAGGGTCAACACTTTGGTTCCTTTGGAAGGCTGTGCCTTCTTAGTTTCATGGTGGTGTTTAGTATCTTGTTGATATTGTCATGTGAAAAGTAGACAGCAGCTCTTTTACTGTGGTGGTTTTTTCTAAAGCATATTTAGTTAAAATAAAACAACCGTTTCTCAGTCAAAGGACTATTGGAAGGCCTACTGGAAAGGTTTTGTGGGTCCCCCCCCCCCAGCTGTTTAGCCTATTTAAATTTGGCTTCAATAAACTATTAATTACCATTGACACTGCTGCACATTTCTGCAATAATGATTCTCACTCTCTTATTGTCTGTGCCAAGTAAATTTGAATACATGGTCAAGAGGTGAAAGTCATTTGCCTCTTACAAAATCTTGGGCTAAACGATCTGATTCTCATTAAGCAAAGATACCATATTGAAGCAACTTTCGGGTGAATCCTGAAGTGACCCACTCCCAGTTGTCACAGAGCGTGTGTAAGATCGCCTGAATGAGAGGCAACAGCAGTGGCGACATGATTTTGTCTGATTGTTCCCAGAACAGGCTCATTTTGCAGGAGGGTAATTTATTAGATTAAGAAAGAGCAGGCTGTACTCAAGATGCACATTAGCAGGGAGTCAGCTGAGCTACAGAGTGTGGCTTGATTCCCAGATTAGTCAGGTTTTGAATCCCGACCATAGTAATCTGCAGTGAGTTTACTGATGGAGATAAAAAGCTGTTACTTGAATGGCTACTCTTTGGCGCTCTCACTTTGTCAAACCAGATGGCACAGTGATTGCTTTTGGCAGAGCCTTGTAGTAGTAACACCAACTGCAATGGCACTTTTTCTTTGCAAGTATTTATTTTCGGGGATGAGATTCTGAAATGGATTAATTTATTTTTGAAAAAAGAATTGTTCCAAAAATTTAATGGCAGGCCTTCTATAAGAATGCATACGTATTTAGAAATGTGGTCTTCCTGTATTGCATTGAATGTCTTGACGCACTTGGGTTTCAAAGTCAAAATATACCTCTGCTCACATATCTCAAAATCATCATGATAGAATAAGGGTCTTGTTTGTGGAGATGAATTTTTGAAATCCACCTATGATACACAAAATATTAATGCAGATGACATTCCAAGTTATATGCCCTTGATTTAGTCATGCTTCTTTGCTACCCTTGTTTAAACAAGTTTTCTCTGTAATCTGTGAGGTACGCCTGTCTTACTTCCCATAGCTAGTTATATGGAAAACAAAATCTCTTACATCTAAACAATATTGTGAGTATAAGTAACTAAATGAAAAGGAGAGTGTTTTAACTTTTATGTTTTGTTTTGTTATTTGGGTAGCATTTTAATCCAAGTAGTTTAAGGTGACAGATGCAATTACTCCCTGCACTAAAATCTTACAGTCTTTTGTCAAAGAGTTTTCAGGGAAGGGATTACTCACTTGCATACTTCTACTCTCCTCTCCCACACAGTACAATAGAGTATAAATACAAATTACTACTTTTTATGTTTTAATGCCTAGGTGGCAAAATGAGTCATTCCAACTGATGACGTTAAAGAGAGCCAGGATTTATGCTAAACAGGTTTATTCTTTGCTGAGTGTCAGTTTCTGGTGTTTTTATTTTTTTCTTTCAAGAACATGTAAAATATCGGTACCTAATAAATAATTGGTTCCTAACTTAATACCAAAGATCTCCATTCCCCCCGCCCCAGGGCTTATCAGTTAACTCAATGATAAGGGCCTCACCTTGGTAGGAAGCAGAAGCATACTTGAGAGTTCGCGAAATCACACCCAAAGAATTTCGAATGGAACTTGCCATGTTTAGAACTCTGAAACAACTACATCTGTTGCAGAGTTAATAATGCACCAGAAGCCTAAATGACATAGAGAAAACCAGCACACCTTGCCCTGGTGGGTCCTTGCTACCCTCCTCCATCACCGCCATTAATGTTCACAGATGGCAAAGTAATTATCCAACTTGTCGGACCATTTGTAGGCAAATTTTGTAATATTCACCCTATCTAAAGGCAGTCATAATCTGAGATTCTCATGATTTGATATTTAATTGTTGGTATTTGCTAATGTTACTTCTCATTAAAGTGGATTCTACGGGAAAATGCTGTCATTAGGCTGAAATACATTTGTACCATGGAAGTACTAGACTGTGATTCCCATTGCTTCTGAATCGGAACTTGTTTAAATAACTTGTGTGCAGTAATTGCATTCTTAACCAATATCCCACTGACTGGTTTGCCAGACTGACCAGTGCTCTGCCCACCTTCCCCCCGAAACGTACTGTTACTACCCGTCACGCATTGACCATTGTTAGCCATTTGCTCACCCTTGGTGTCCCCAGGCCGTTCTGCTTTCCCTCACAGACTTGTGTGCTTTCCAAAGCAGTTGTGAACATTCCCAAACCAGAAATACCAGCTAAATTTCTATTGTGATTACGTCATTATTTTAATCATTATATAATTATGAAAAAAGTTAAGTGTAGAAGAGTTGTTCTGTGATAGAAATTGATAAAAGCAAATCTCTTTCTTAGTTATAGCGCTAAATTGATGTGGGTCAGTCAGTTGGAAAAATAATAGTAAAATTCAAGAAAGCTTCTGTACTCAAATTTTTCCAAAAGCATCTTCACAGCTACTTCATTTGAAAGAAACTTGAATTAAAATCCTCCTACCTTTAACTGCCTTTTAGAAAGTGAACTGATCCATTACCGACTGTTCTGGTTGCATTAGATGTGAGGGCGTCTCCTACAGCTTTGAAAACTATTATTGGCTCTGTTGGGCACCTCGATGCAGAAGCTATAGTGAATGCTTCAGCAGCTTTCACTTTTAGGCATTTTCCATGGGTCTTTCTTTCGTTGCCAAAAGCCCTTCCGCTACCATCTTTCAGCTTCTCTGAGTTTCACAGTCTAGAGATACTTGTTTGCCTCTTCACCTATGGGGATGAAATGGTCTAACAGCCTACTTAAAAATAACATAACTCTTTCATTTTAAACTGGAATTCTTGTTTGTCTACTTTTACAGTCACCTTAACCAGAAAACCCAGTTTGAAAATCCAGTGGAAGAAGCCAAGAGGAAAAAGCAGTTAGGACAGGCCGATACTGGATCTTCAAAACCAGGTAGAGTGTTTTCCTGTCTTTTCTTCTAAGAGTGCCTTTGAAATTTATGTGCTGAATTAATGAAAATAATCTGGAACCTTTTATTGTTGAAGAGTTGAGGTGCAACAGAGAATATCTGATTTTTGTCACTGTGAAGATAGGAATAATCTTAATAAAACATCTAAACTTTTTGAGAACACTGGGATTTTCCCAGGTTGCTTAGATGGGAAGTGTGAAATAGTTGGCAAAAGGTATTGAATAGTTTTGTTATGGGCTTGAGGTTGTGGTACAAAGACTGCATTGTTTCCCAGTGTTTCAGGCCGGGACAGTCTGAGATCTCTAATCCATTCTGTGTTTCTCCCAAGTTAATGCTTAGGTCTGATGTGTGGGACCATCCAGGATTCTTTATTAACTTATACGAATGAATCCATCATAGTATTTGCCTGTATCGTTGATTCCCAGCGTGGGATGGCAGGGCATCAGTCATTCAGTATCATTTGGGGAATATTTTTAAAATACATAGATCCTAACATTTTTATGAGCCTAGCCACGTGTATTTTGAAAAAGCTGCCTGAGAATGTCTTACGTTCCACTCATCCCCCCTCATCTCTCCCCCCTCCTCTATCTGTCCTAATAACCGGCGTTCTGTCTGTGCGGTCATACTGTACAAATCAAGTAGACTTCTCTTCTGTTGTCCACAAAAGAGGCACTTGTTTCTTACAACTACTCTTTAGAAACATAGTCCTGTCCCTTAGGTTTTGCATTTGATTTAGCAAGCATTTTTATTTAACAAATATTTCTGAGCACCTACTATGTGCCTGGTGCTCTGCCAATCACACAGTATTCAAAAACAATTAGGAGTAAGACGGGTCTTGCCCTCAAGAGTTCACAGGCTGATGCAGGAAATTAATGGTTATAGATGGTGTTCGGTGCCATCCTCGGAGAGTAGTTAAGTGTGTGGAGAGTGGAGCAGATGTGAATCCCAAATATGTAACCTTGGATGAATTCCCTAAACTCTTTGTGCTTCTTTTTCTTCATCAATGAAATAGGAATGAAAAGAGTATTTACCGTGTAAGGCGGTTCTGAGCATGCAAATTAATATATAGAAAGTGCTTACAATGCTATCTGGCAAAATGGTGGGCAATAAATACTAGGTCTCATTGTTATTAATAGAGATGTACATGTTGTATTAATAGAAACTTATTAATAGGTGGCGTGAAGGAGGGAGTGCTCACTTCTCCTTTGGTGAAGAAAGTCAAGGACACAGGAACTTTCAAAGCAGAGGACACATTAAGAATGGATCTTGAAGTATCCAGAAAAGTTAAATCAGACCGTTGATAATTTTAAAGGAACAAGAAGGCCTGCCAGGTAGAAGGAACAGAATATATAAAGCCACAGACGCATGAAATGGTGGTCCAGGGGCCAGAGGACAGAGAGAAATGGTTAGAAAAAGTAAAAAAAGATGAGGTTGTAGGGAGAGGCAACCACGAGAAGGAATGAGTCTCAAAAAGAAGTTGAGTGTTTGTGTCCCATGTTGCTGAATAGTCCAGAAAGGCAAAAATTGAAACGCATACACTGAGGTCAACACCGTGGAGGTGATTTGTCACTCTAGCAAAAGCAAGTGGACAGGAAGTAAAAATGCAGTAGAATGAAGAAGGAATGGTGAGTGACAAAGCAGAGATGGGGTGCAGTTACTTGTTTTGATAGCCTTGATTCAGAGAGGCTAGACAGAGGACACTAAGTTGAGAGAGAAATGAATCCCCACTACACGTATGGAAACTGAGACTTCAGTGAAGAGAAGCCTTTTGCTTAGAATCATAGTGAGTATCAAGCCAGAATTTGCACTTAGTTTTATTGAGTTTTAAATTCAGAGTTCTTTGCATTAAAACATACAGTTCCTGAATGCCCATGTCTTCATGGCCATGTATCAAGGGCGATCTCTCCCTCACTGAACTCTAAGCTCCTCAAGGGCAGGGAGCACGGGTGTGAGTGTGGATGTGTTAATAATCTGGGTAACCAGACACTCTCATGAGCTGGGCATCAAAAGGAGAATAATAACTTAGGCTTTGTCTTTCAAGAGCTCGTGATATAGGTAGGGGAAGAGATAGTATAATAGCAGACATAACAAAGGAGAGACTTGGAACAGAGGGGAGAGAAATTAAATCTGACTATGGAGAGGGCAAGAAAAACTTCCTAGAAATGGTAGAAGTTATGCTAGTTCTTGAAGAATGATGGCTACCATTTATTGAGCTACTGGGTCAGCTATGCAGTTGGATGCTCTGTATACATCATCTCAGCTAAGACTCAAAATATCTCTGCGAGGTTAATATTATGGTCCCCATTCAGATGCCTTGATAGCATCAGGTTACTGTTGTTGGATGCATCCATTCCAATGATACGCTTGCCACAAGGACAGAAGTACCCAATTTCTGAGCCAGGATGCATGTGTTTGTGCTCCTGTACGTTTATTGAGCACTTACTATTTGTCAGGCCCTGTTGCCTGTGCTATTGAAGCTTGGCCTAGTTTAATCCCTATACCAATCCCATGAATGAGGTGTACTACTACTCCTATTTTATAGATGAAGCAACTGAGACTTTACAATGTCAAATAATAAAAATAAAAATAAATAAAAATAAGAGGTCAAATAACATTCCAAGATCACTCAACTAAACCCCACGGTTTGGACTTAAAATCAGGTATTTTAGAATCAAACACCGTTCCTTTGTGCTTTTCTTATTCTCTGTGTTTAATTCTGACAAGACCTAATTCTGACCAACTTGTCATTAGCTTTGGCTGTTTTATTCATAGTTTCAAAATTAGGTATTAGCTAGAGCTGCCTTCTCCCCCTTCTAATGTTTGCACATCTGAATCTCATGTGTCCTATGCTGATTTTCTAGTTTTGCCCATAGGAGGCAAATGTTATTCTTATTCCAATGTTCACGAGGACTAGAGCATGACATAGCTCACCAGAAGTATCACAATATTTGAAGTATCATAGTTAAAAGTGAGAAAGGTACATTTCATTAGATCTTGTCCTCAATTGCTTGTGTACACAGTCATTAAGCAGATGATCTGGTCCACAACCTGGGAGGCAACCCCCAGTGGGCAGTCCTAATCAGCTTACACGACTGAATAGGCTTTGAATGTGTTGAATAATTTTTTTTAAGCAATATTTCGTTCAGAGACAGATGGCTACTTGGAATGTCAGAGACTGAACAAGAGCTCAGCTCAGCTCAGCAGTGCACGGAGAGATGACCAGGAACAGGCTTGCTGGCCAAGCTCGGAGAGGCCTCCCAAAATAGTGTCTACAGTGGTCAGTGCACTGCCCTCTGGAGTCTAGTTCCCCACTTTGAGAAGCCCAAAATAGTGGATTTTCCTTCTTTCTTTCTTTCTTTCTTTCTTTCTTTCTTCTTGCCTTTCTTTATTTTATTTATTTGTTTTGTGTCAAGTACTTTTATTTAGAAGAGATCAGTAGAACTGGGAGAAGTTTTCTTTTTCTTGTACCAAAGGCCACCTTTATTTAGTCTTCTTTTTAAAGCAGTCTAGTTTAAAAACGAGAGGTCGAGAGAGAAGAACAGGAAACCTTCCACAGACAGACACACACACACACAGATGGGGTGGGGACCATGTCAGTAGACCTACTCCCACCACAAGCCTACTTTTGTCAGTATCTTCAGGACACCCCTACCTCTGGAGGGAACCGTTTACACTGCCCAGTCCCTGTCGCCATATGGGGCAGCTCCAAAGATGACTCTTTTCTGATTGGTAACAGGCTTTAAGGTGTACCTCTTAAAACCCTTTGCTAAGGGCACCTGGGTGGTTCAGTCATTAAGCATCTGCCTTTGGCTCAGGTCATGATCCCAGGGTCCTGGGATCGAATCCTACATTGGGCTCCCTACTGAGCAGGAAGGAGGCTTGCCTCTGCTGCTCCTCCTGCTTGAGCTCTCTCTCTCTCTGACAAATAGATAAAATCTTTAAAACAAAACAAAACAAAAAAAACCTTTGCTAAGAGGGGCAGTAGCAGCTATCCACAAATAACTCTGGGCTCAATACAGTGCTGAGTGTGAGCTCTGTATGAAACAGGTCATCTGTGTTGATTGAAGTCCTTAGGGAAATGAGCACCCAAACCACAGCAGGATACCACTCATGCTCACTAGAGTAGCTGGAACCAGAAAGCACACAGTAACCAGTGTCGGAACCCTCATAGATGCCAGTAGAAATAGAAAATGGTGCAGCCTCTTTGGAAAAGTGTGGCAGTTTTTCAAAACGTTATACGTAGTTACTCTTAAGTTTATGGCAACTGCTGCCCTTCCAGTCCTAGTATATACAGAAGAGGCATGACAGTGTATGTGCACACAAAGCCTTGTACGTGAATGGTCATAACAGCATCACTCCTAATGGCCAGAAAGTGGAAACAACCCAGCTGTCAATCTACTGAGAAACAGATAAGTAAAACGGGATATATCCCTACAGTGAAATATTACTTGGAAGTATAAAGGAATAAAGTCCTCATACATGCTAAAACCCAGATGAACCTCAAAAACATGATACTCAGTGAAAGAAATCATTCAAAAGATCATATAGTCCATGACTCCATTTATATGAAATGTCCAAATTGGGCAGAGGTGAAGACAAAAATCAATTCAGTGATTGCCTAACACTAGGGTGTGTGAATGCAGGTGAGAGAGACCTGGGGAGTGGCTGCTAACCCGCATGGGTTCCTAAAATTAGGTGATGATTGCACAGTGTTGACTGGCACACTTTAAGTGGCTCAATTATCATATGTGATTATATCTCAATAAAACTATTAAATATTTGGCAACAAATGTTAGGCCATCTTTTTAGAAGTTAATTTAAACAATGCTTTGTAAGTTATTAATTGCACAATTAGATCTTTTCACGGTTCTCAAAAGTGCCCAAATGCAGCCAGAGAGGAGAGGAGGGGAAGGAGAAGGAGCTGTATAAATTCATTATTTGCCAATACGGATCAGTTTCAGTTTTAGGATCATCTGAGGAAACCTCCAAAAATGGGCTTTTCAATGGAGCTGTTTGTTTTCTTCCCAGAGTATTCACTAAACATGAGTAAAAGGGAAAGAAAGGTGAAGCTATTTACTGATAGTTTAGGAATTCATGCCTTCATCAGATACAAACTGAAGGCTGCAGGAAGCCCGAGTTGTGAATTATAAAAAGTTCTCAGTGTATCTCAGTATATTCTTTTTCATAAGTGTGTAGCCTTCATCCTCCCAGAATAGTGTTTTCTCAGTAGAGCTCAGTAGATGTTTATTTAAATGAAATGTACCGCTGAATGGTGTCTAAGACTCTCAGGAATTTAATAATAAAAGGTTATCCCGCAGGTGCATATTTTGACTTCATATGAAGGACTCTTTGGGTTGAGAAAAAGTATGAATAAACAAAGCAATGAGGGGTTGATAAAGTACATGCTTTTACCTTTCAGATAACATAGAGAAGTCCTGTAAGAGATGCCTGGAGTCACTGGCTAAGGTTTTTTGTTTTTGGCTTTTTTGGGTTTTTTTTTAGTAGTTTATGAAGTTGAATTCGGTTTCATAACATTAGATTCTTTCTAATGTGCATCCCTTTATGGTTTTTTATATTTAAGTTACATAGACTCTCTTAAAGTTGACTCTGAGGGCCATGCTCATTGTTTTTATTTTTGTTCTCAAACCCATTTCTCGTTTTGGTGCAGACATGGAAAAATCCCACTTTACTCGAGATCCATCCCAGCTGAAAGGCATCCTTATCCGAGCATCGCTGAAGAAAAGCACAATGGGTTTTGGCTTTACCATTATTGGTGGAGACAGGCCGGATGAGTTCCTGCAAGTAAAAAATGTGCTGAAAGATGGTCCTGCAGCTCAGGATGGGAAAATTGCACCAGGTAAGGAATTTCTCAGGATGGTTTGAAGAGCAGTGGTAGTATAGTAAGAACTATGGAGGTTTCATTTACAGATATTCTTACAAAACTGACATACGATAAATATGTATTTACATATTTGATAACTATATATGCATATATTGTACATACCATTTATATACATGGAGAACTAGATTATACAGCTGGGGAGGGAGAGTCCTCCCTATTTTAGAGGATAAAATAGTTTATCCTCGAAATTCAGTGCATACTCGTTTTGAGGGAGGGACATTTTTTGTAAAGCAAGTGTACATCTAGAGAAAGCATATTAAGGGTATTGATTTTTTTGAGTAATTTGTATCATCTCGAGATAACTTCTCCAGTGTGCTAAGATAAAGTCTGATTAAGCATCTCAGAGAACTGTTTGGCTGTTTTTCTTCGATGATGTAGGGTACTTTGGGAGCTATCTAACATGTACCTATAATCTTTCCTGAAAAATGACCCACTGTGATGTTTATAGTGATGGGGAACAAATGATGTCCCATGATTTTTTCCCCAGTTTTGTTTTGTTTGATTTGGTTTGGTTTTTGCTTCCTTAGTCTTACTGGTTGTTAGTAAAATTAAACTCTGATGTTAAGAGTTGTCAACATGAAATTACTGTTTGCACAGAGCCATATAAATTTGTCTTTTATATAGTTTTCCCAAAGTCTTTACTTGCTAATTATTAGATATTTTTATATGGCTGACAGTTTTTATGGCTGAGGGGGTAAGAGGAAGTTCAAGAATGGTTACAGTTACGAGGGAGGCTTAAGCACTCTTTCCCAGAAGGATGTTACTCTGCCTCTAAGGTCCCTTCTTAGACTGTTTGCTAAAGCAAATGTGTCCCTGCTTTTGAACAATTCAGTTGCCATAGTATTTTTGATGGCACATACCAACTTATTTTCATTTAGGATAGGCATCTCTCATATTTTGCTTTCCTCCCATTTAAGACTTAAAACTGGAAGCTAAAAGCAAGAGACTTAAGACTTAAAACAAGAAAAGTTAAAATAATCAGAAGTTACAAGAAAAATGATTTGTGCTCTTATGACTTCATGAGATTAACAAACTAGAGAGTAAAATCACTAGTCAACATTTTTAAGCTCTCAGTTTTGCCCTTTTTTTTTCTTTTAACATTTTGTCCACAAAACACCTTTGGTAGCATTTGGATGTGTTGTCAGGGTTTCATAATAGAGATGCAGATTTGTCTAAAACTGATGTCTAATTTGTATAGCAATACAGTACTTCCATGGAAATTCTGGAAACTTACCAGGGAAGGGAAAGTCCAAACTTTGTTTCTTATTAGTCTGATCTCTGTGTCGTCTTACATTATGAAACACATTTCTGCACACTTTAACGTTTGTTTTAAATACCATTTATGTTGATTTTTTTTGAGCCTACATGCAATCAGAACAAATTAAAGCACCTGTATTTGGCAATAACCTTTTAAATAATCATATTCAAATAAAAGCAGCAAATGGATGAGACATTAGAGGGCAGGTTTTTAAAGTTAAGACTGCATTAAAAAAAAAAATTCACCACTGATGAATGTCATAGAGTAATGACTGTGCCACAAAGTGGTCGTAATAATGTAAAATCAGAAAAGCAAAAACAATTTCTACAAGAACGTGTTTAGCTGACTTTTCTGCGTCTTAAATAATACGTTCTTTACTTGTGTTGGATTCACTTGACACTTGTTTCTCCTTTCAAAATCTGAAATTAGGATAAATTGAAAATCTGTACAATTAAGACTGAGAAAGATGCCAAAGGGACATACATTCATAATCTACATGATTGTAATCTTCAGCCCTACATTTTTCAAACTAGAATGAATTTTTAATTTTAAGTAATTAATTGGCCTCTATAATTACTGGCCTCTTAAAATCAAGAACCAGAAGGTGGTATTGAAAGATCACCTGTTTGTGTTCATCATCACTAGCCCTCAGGGAGATTCAAATTAAAACCACATTGAGATATCACCTTACACCAGTTAGAATGGCCAAAATTAGCAAGACAGGAAACAACATGTGTTGGAGAGGATGTGGAGAAAGGGGAACCCTCTTACACTGTTGGTGGGAATGCAAGTTGGTGCAGCCTCTTTGGAGAACAGTGTGGAGATTCCTCAAGAAATTAAAAATAGAACTTCCCTATGACCCTGCAATTGCACTCCTGGGTATTTACCCCAAAGATACAGATGTCGTGAAAAGAAGGGCCATCTGTACGCCAATGTTTATAGCAGCAATGGCCACGGTTGCCAAACTATGGAAAGAACCAAGATGCCCTTCAACAGACGAATGGATAAGGAAGATGTGGTCTGTATACACTATGGAGTATTATGCCTCCATCAGAAAGGATAAATACCCAACTTTTGTAGCAACATGGACAGGACTGGAAGAGATTATGCTGAGTGAAATAAGTCCAGCAGAGAGAGTCAACTATCATATGGTTTTACTTATTAGTGGAGCATAACAAATATCATGGAGGACAAGGGGTGTTAGAGAGGAGAAGGGAGTTGGGGTAAATTGGAAGGGGAGGTGAATCATGAGAGACTATGGACTCTGAAAAACAATCTGAGGGGTTTGAGGTGGCGGGGGGGCGGTGGGAGGTTGGGGTACCAGGTGGTGGGTATTATAGAGTGCACGGATTGCATGGAGCACTGGGTGTGGTGAAAAAATAATGAATACTGTTTTTCTGAAAATAAATAATTTAATTAAAAAAAAATAAAAGAAAGATCACCTGTTTGTACGAGTAGCTGATGGAGTTATTTGCTCCTTGTCTGTGGACTGAATACCTACTGCCATGAGCCTTGCTTTGTGTGGCCGCTTAGGTATGACACAGAGGATATACTAACAATGACTGTATGAATTCACAGTTATTTTTCAAATGATTCCCTTGAGCTTGAGGTCATAACTCTTTGCCGCAAAGATAATTAAGGTTTCATACATTCATATTTTTTTTTTAGATAAGAACCACAGAAGGGAGAATGATGTGTCTGTGTTCAAAATCTATCTTTTCAGCAGTTAATGAATAGTAAGAGGTTTTCAGAATTCAAATTTAGATGATGAGTTTATTTTTGTTCCACCCTACCCCAACAAAACATTAACTTACCTGGTGGTTTTAATATTTTTAACACGTCTCTTAACAGGTGATGTTATTGTAGACATCAATGGCAACTGTGTCCTTGGTCACACCCATGCCGATGTTGTCCAGATGTTTCAGTTGGTACCTGTCAATCAGTATGTCAACCTCACTCTATGCCGTGGTTATCCACTTCCTGATGACAATGAAGATCCTGTCGTGGACATTGTTGCTGCTACTCCTGTCATCAATGGACAGTCATTAACCAAGGGAGAGACTTGCATGAATACTCAGGATTTTAAGTCAGGAGCAGTGGTCCTGGACCAGAATGGAAAACCAGGACCCACCTTGATCAGTGACCGTCTCAATGGACCATCGGATCTGAGCGAGCAGCGAGCATCCCTGGCATCATCAGGCGGCTCCCAGCCTGAACTAGTGACTATCCCTCTGATTAAGGGCCCCAAAGGCTTTGGGTTTGCAATTGCTGACAGCCCAACAGGACAGAAGGTCAAAATGATACTGGATAGTCAGTGGTGTCAAGGCCTCCAGAAAGGGGATATAATTAAGGAAATTTACCATCAAAATGTGCAGAATTTAACACATCTCCAAGTGGTAGAGGTGCTAAAGCAGTTTCCAGTAGGTGCAGATGTACCGTTGCTTATCCTAAGAGGAGGTGAGTAAAAGCACAAGGAAAAATCTTCACTGTTTGTGCATTTATCTCTGTTAATCGTCCTTCCTTCCATGGCAGAATCTCTTTTCTCCCAGCAGACTTAACTGGTAATTAGTGTGCCTTTTCCTTAAGGTTCTGTCTGACTGCTTCCATAAGCAGCATTTTTGGCAGCAGTTTTTTTTTTTTTTTCAGTTATTAGTGGTTTCATTCCTGTCTGTTATGGATTTTCTTCCCTGTATATTCTTTTTAAAATCTGAATTTATGGTTTTAGTGATTAGAAAGAGTCACAGCATTGTGCTACTTCAGATGAAATATATCCTCTTAATTTCATTTTCTCTGTCGATGGCAGTAGTAGAAATTGACGCTTTCCACTGGTGGTTCTTCATCTGGGCCTCTGTGATGTACCAGGGATGTTTGGAAAGAGCTAGTGTCTCTGTGAATAAGCAAAAATGGACAACAAAATATTGTACAGAACAAAAAAATCTGTTTTGTGAAGCAATCATGAGCACGCGTGCTCACGAAGCTTTTCTCGGAAGCTTTAGTATCGGTCTGTAAATGTTAATCAAACCCCGCAGTCCTCGTGTGAGAGAAATACAATTTTTGTTTTCCAAGGTCATCAGCTGACTTGCACTGCTTGCAGGCGTAAATCCAGGTCCAAGGACTAACCATCAAGTTGCATTTTGATGGGCCTTCTTAAATCCCTACCTATGAATGATTCGTATTTTTAAGAATAAAATTTAGCCCTTCCCACTTCTCTCTCTGGCTTTTAGTTTTCATTTTTGAGCCAAATGGGTAGTTTAACTTCACTGGGATGTTTTTGAATTTCCTCATTACTTGGAACTATTTTTGTTTCTTCTCTGGGTGAGGCAGTAGAATGTGCTCAGAGTAAGGGGAGGATCTCTGTGGGAGGGCTGGAGAATTAGCCACATTTTCAGCACATATAACAAAAAGACCAGGGTTTGGTGTCAGGCCTAATGTCAGTTTCCTGCCTTGCTACGTGTTCTGTGGTATGAGGAAGTAATGTAATCTCTTTGAGTCTTTGTTGACCTGATATATACAGTGGTAGTAACACTTACACCTTGGGATTGGCACGAAAATGAAGTGAGATAATATCCGTACAACACCTGGCATACAGCAGGTGTCAGCCATAGAGTTACTAGCCTACTAAAGTCGAAGCTAGTTTTATCATAAGTGTGATCTGGAAATGCTTCCTCTGTTTTTAAAATTTGGCTCATTTTTTTTTAAGGTCCTCCTTCACCAACCAAAACTGCCAAAATGGTGAGTATACAGTGGTCCTCACATGCTTCTTCCCAACACGGCGAGAGAGATGCGGGGGGGCCCCCTCCATAAGAACAGCACTTGGTGCTGGTGATTACCCCTGGGAGAAGTGAGGAGGCATCCTGCCCTGGGCTTGTGTCAGAGACTCTGGGGAAGCCTGTGAGTTAGAGAGGAGGTGGGCTTTCCTGGTTAAGTGTGTCTCCCGAATGCTAATGGCCTGTCCTGCCAGTAGCCCTGCCCTCTCAGTGGTGCAGCTGGAAGACATCAATGTGCCCACTTAGAGTCCTTCTGCTCTCTTGGTGTTTCAGAGGAGCAAGGGGGAGGAAGTGGCTACAGGTGAGGGCAGAGAATGAAACCTGGGACATCTTCTCCTGACGCCCAAAGAGCAGTGAGAGCTTCACGTCATTTCCTGGGGACAGTAAACACCCATCGTGAGATTACGTTCTCACAGTGGACTGAGCAAGACTTTCCAGAGTAACTGTGGCCTCTGCTCAACTTGCTTGTCATCAAATTGATAGGCTGTGAGACTTGAAACAGTGTTTTCTTTATCATTCTTCTGAAGAACTGAGTAGCCTATTTAGGGAGCCGTATAGCAAAGAAGACCTAAAAAAGGGTACAGCAAACAGTGCCAGGAAAGAAAGTGTGCTGGGGGCAGATGTGTAGCTGCCGAAATACCCACATTACGTGGGTGTGGCTATGAAGACGATCATGTATAAAGTCCTAATTTAGATCTAGTTTGCTCTATTGGGCGCCTGTCATCTCGCGATGGAAAGATGGGCTTCCTTAACCATCCACCGTAGGCTATTAAAGGAAACACTGTCTGATAGAAAATGGGTGAATTCTTTCTAGTTCACCCAATAAGATCCTCTACAAATTTGCTGTCTTATGGCTCAAAAGGAAAGCCACATTCCGTACTTCTGTAGATGGCACCACTTAACAACCAGTGTGAACAGAAGTGCTTTTTTAGCCTGTGTAGTTAAAATGGCACTGTGTTTCCCTGTGTTTCTCTGGTCATTGTTTTGAATTCCTGTGCTACCATTCTATTTTATAGTGGCTGCCAGCGCCACTAGGTGACCCTAATGCTTTATGACTGCTGGCCTGGTGCTGCTCTGACAGATCCCCAGGACATGCCAGGGAGAGGGGAGGCGGCTGCTGTCCTTGTCCTGCCTCCCGACGGGGCGCTGGGTCAGTGACACTGGGAGAGCACTTTGTAGTGGCCGTCCTCACCCCACTCCCCAATAAGCTGCCGCTGCTCCTGCATCCTAGTCCGCATTTGTAATTTTACCTCAGACATCCATAATCTGCCTCCCTCCACAAGAATGCAGAACGGGCTGTTCTCAAAACCGTATTTATTTTCTCAGGCTGTCTATTGGATATCCCCCCCAACCCAAATTTTATTAAGTCACATTGCCTGGCTATTATTTTGGGAAAGAATGGGAAACGTACGAACATAATTAGGTCCCCTTTGCCCTCACTGGACTGCCCCGCATGGTGCGTTTTTCCTTCCTGTGTTTGAACTGGCCATGCGGGGTTTTCATAGTGTCCTCTTTATAGCCCACATTAGAGGTAACTCTTCTGACCCCATTTTCTGAGAGAGAGCGGCATCTCAAACATCTGCCCCGGGAATTAAATAGAGTGAGTGGGGAGGTGGGGCGGATCTAGAGCTTCATGGGGCTCTTCGCTCGGGAGCCCCCCCCCCCGCCCCCGCCGCATGCTGCTGCCCTGGCTTATGTCCCTGCCCACCTTCTTCCCAAACTCCGTTCGTGTCTTGGGGCTGGAGAAAAGGGCAAGATCGTGTAAACTTAGGACTAATTCAGACCCTTCAGTTGACGGCAGTATAAATCTTTTCTAATTTAAGTTAAATATGTTTTGACAAAGTGCACACCGCTATGAAGGTAGATTCCTACAAGGCCGCAAAGACGCCGTGGCTTTGACCCTGCACCCGCCCCACCCCCGCCCACCTGTCATCCCTTGACGCACCCGGTTCGCACAATAGTTTTATGAACTAATCAGCCATCTGGTTTTCTAAAATACTAAGTAAGGCCCTTTTCCATTTCAGAAAACAGATAAAAAGGAAAATTCAGGAAGTTTGGAGGCCATAAATGAGCCCATTCCCCAGCCTATGCCTTTTCCACCCAGCATTATCAGGTCAGGATCCCCGAAATTGGATCCTTCTGAGGTCTACCTGAAATCTAAGACTTTATATGAAGATAAACGTAAGTAGTTGTGGACTATTTCAGGAAAGCATGCGACAAAATCAATTTGAGTTTTCTAAAAAACTGGGATTGTAAAGCTTTCAAAACCGTATTGTAAAGCTATTCCTTCCTCCCAGTTTTCATTTGACTCTGGGCTTCTTCCATTTATATTCAACATTCATTCATCCATTTTTTTTTTTCAAAACCAGGGATAAAGTGCCTACTGTCTACCTAACATGGTTGTAGGTGATGGGAGTAGGGAGATAAATAGGTTCTGCAGGCCCTGCGCCCAAACAGATGATTAGCCCTGATTGGAAAAGACAAATATGTAATCAGAGAAGTCTGTCTAAATGAGTCCAGATGAGTCTCACTGGGACCCAAAGGAGGAGATGATCAGTTTACCAGTGGGGGTGGCAGGAAGCATCAGATACTGCTTCACGTGGCAAGTTAAGCCAGAACCACGTCTTCAAAGACAAAGAGGTATTTATGAGGCAGAGAGAAAAGGAAAGAAAGCAGGAATAACCGTTGCATGTTGACCTTGCACAGCCTGGGTTCTGCAAGTAGCCGAGTTCGGCTGGGTCCAGTTGGCACCAGAAACCAAAGGGCGGGGGAGCAGGAGCCAGCAGGCTGGGGAGGGAGGGCTGGGGAGGGCAGGGGAGGCCGCTCTGAGGAAGCTGGAGTCCATCATAGAAAGGAGAGAGAGCCGAGCAGTGGTTTCACTGTAGGTAGGGGTGATCGTCTTGGACTTGTATTTCGGAGATTTTCCTGGCAGGGGTGTGAGGGGTGGTGAGTCAGAAAGTGTGCAGCCTGAGGAGGAGACCAGCGTAGACTTAGCTCAGAGGAGCTCAGCTGAGAGGTGATGAGCGGGGAGCATGCAGAAGGCAGAAATTCAATTTGGTGCTCATTTGTTTAAAATGAAGAATGTTTTCCAGAGTAAAATTGCAGATTCTGTAGGCTTAATTTTTTCCAAATTAATTTGTTTCTGAGAAATCTAAATCTGCCTTGGAAACTGTGTACACAGGTAGAAATATTATGTATAATTGGCTTCATATTTAACCAATTCCCGATCTGTATCTTTTTTTTTTTTTTAAGATTTTATTTATTTATTTGACAGAGAGAGATCACAAGTAGGCGGAGAGGCAGGCAGAGTGTGTGTGTGTGGGGCGGGGAGCAGACTCACCGCCGAGCAGAGAGCCCCACGCGGGGCTCGATCCCACAACCCTGGGGTCATGACCTGAGCCGAAGGCAGAGGCTTTAACCCACTGAGCCACCCAGGTGCCCCCCCGATCTGTATCTTGATAGGCCCAGGCCATATTCAGAAAGATGGAAACCAGAGGCAAATACAGCAAAGCAATAATTTAAATTAATAGAACTATGGAGAATCCCTTTCTTCTGACTTGCCATTGATAGGCTGGTATATTCTTAGTATTGGTGGACACTATACTTTGGGCCTTCATCTTTGGGCCACATCTGTAAAGTAACTGAGTTGGGCTCCAGAGTCTTTTATCCCTAAAGTTCAGTAATTCTAATAGGATTCATTTCTTAAAAGAGACTGCTTCTAAGAAACATTATCAAGATTTACCCTGTCCGATATCTTAATTTTTATATCTCTCCCCAGGTTTCTAGCAAACACTTCTTGCTTATGAATAACATTAATATTTTCTTGAAGATCAAATTATTTTATTTATGAAGTAGGTTTTTCCAGACTTCATATTCTGATGAATGCAACCTGCCCCTGGGGCGCGGGATAGGGTGGGTGAAGAGCCTGGACTCTAGAAATCAAGCTGGCTTGAAATCTTAGCTCTTGCGTTTACTTGCTGCCGACACTGGACCACTTCGCTAGGCCTCAGCTTCCACAGCTAGAAAATGGGGCTAATGATAGGTGTTAGCGATCATTATTTCCTTTTAAAATTATAACCATTTGCAAAATTAGGCTAAGCAAATATGGAATGCTTTTCAGAAGCAAAGATATTAGTTTAGTAGTAGAATTAAGGCATTGTACGGACTCTCTTTTCCTAGTATTTGTCCAAATGTTAATTTAGGTAATTTGTACCTATCAAACATCAAACTTAAATTGGATGATTCTGCACTTAATATCACAACACGGATTTGAAACCATTAAGATTTAATGGCAGCATAATGGAAGTGGAAATGTTCCTGAGCACTTGTCATACAAAGTTTTGTTTAGAGCTGAAAATAAAGACTTAGAATTGATTTTTTTTTTTTTTTGGTACTAGTATGTAGTGGTATGTTCTTGTGTAAGTTTTCACCTACCAGAGAGTTCTGAAGTTATAGTTCATTGAACTCGATACTATGATCCTACTAAATAATTGCACTGTTTTATTATAATCCTTTTTAAGTAAATCAAAGCATTTTGTTTTTTGTATTTATTTTTCTATTTTTCTGATTTTTCTTAGCACCAAACACCAAGGACTTGGACGTTTTTCTTCGGAAACAGGAGTCAGGATTTGGCTTCCGGGTCCTGGGAGGAGAGGGACCCGACCAGTCTGTAAGTTCACATACGTCAGAATTTGGCCATTCCTATGAAATTGTGGGTGGCTGTTCAGTAGAATATGGTGCTTTTGTTCTCTCTCTCTCTTTTTCTTTTTTTTTTTTTTTATGATTTTGTTTCCTGTAAGCATCTCCAGAATGAGAGGAAGAACTGCATATCTGCTAGTGTGCCGGGGGTGGGGGGGTCTCTCAGTTATCTTGGTGTGGCGGAGGCTAGAACTGAAGGCAGGGATTGAATATGTCCGCTGTCAGTGGGGCAGTAATCAATTTCTGTCCTTCTCTATGTACCTACAGCTTATTTTCAATTTCTGTTTCCCTTTGCCTTTGTTAAATTTTAAGACCCTTGCCTTCTCTAAGAAAGAAGCATCCTGTTTGCCACCATCAATCAGTCTGTCCTTTGACTGAATGCGCCGTAAACAGGTGGCGTGAGCCTGCGCGTATTTGGTCACTTACTCTTATTAATGGGTTGACACTTTCATGCTCAGTACTTCGCCTGCCATTTCATCTGCCATACCTGTGAAACTAGAAAAATATAAAATAATTGATGTTTCTGTCCAGAAAGCATAAGGGTTATGTTTGTAAAGCATTTAAAAATCTAGAACTTTATACACGATTCTCACATAAAGTTTAGAGGACAAATGTAATAGGTTCTATTTTTAAGTCTTGCCCTCAGTTTGAATGACAGAGAAGTAATGTGCTTTGTAGAGTTGGAGAACATATTTAAGTTTTTTCTGTGTAATATAAGAAAGACATTATTATCGTGCTTGGAAGTGAGTAACAGTAACCTTTTAAAATGATAGGCTTCTGGGGTGCCTGGGTGGCTCAGTGGGTTAAGCTGCTGCCTTCGGCTCGGGTCATGATCTCAGGATCCTGGGATCGAGTCCCGCATCGGGTCTCTGCTCAGCGGGGAGCCTGCTTCCTCCTCTCTCTCTCTCTGCCTGCGTCTTTGCCTACTTGTGATCGCTCTCTGTCAAATAAATAAATAAAATCTTAAAAAAAAAATGATAGGCTTCTTTCTATTTCTGGATAGAAGAGTTGATTTATATATTGTACATGTGTTCTAATTAGCCATATTGGCTATAGTTAAAACAATGATCGGAGACAAATAAAGCTCCAGGCAGGTTATCCAGTGGCTTGACTGTTCTTGGTGGAGAATGGGGTTCTGTTTTCATGCTTCCTATTTTGTTGATCCGTATAATGATGACTGAAACATTTTCAGAGTTTATATCAAACAACTTGGGAGAACCCTTCTCTTAAATGTCAGGTTTTAGCCGCTCTGAGTCTAGGCCAAACATTCAGGATTCCCTAATTACAGTAGTCTAATTGCCAGCAAACAAGATGAGCCAGATCCGTTTACCTCGATGTAAGTGGACCTCAGGCCATTCTGTTCCCCTGAGATTTCTGCTGCTTTGCGATTTAGGAACAAGAAATATTTCTTGGTTTATATACTGAATTTCCACTAGTAACCATATGTAATGGGATTTTCTTAAGAATTATCCCAGTTGCTCTCAAGAAAACCTTTGCTGATGGCATTCAGTACACTTTTTGTACTTTTTAGTAGCTACTCCACAGAATTGCATTTTCTGAATTTAATGTCTTTTGTCATATTGGTAGAAGTGATAGTGGCACTTTTTAAGTCATTGAACAGCTTTGCATTTTCCATCTTGCGTTTACGCATCCCTGAAGATCCAGGAGGGATCACGGAGTGGGGTTATGTGAAACGCCCTTTTGGAGAATGGTCCCTTTCCAAGATACTGCCTTTCTCAAATGTTCATGGTTGGACTGCACAAACAGTGTTGGTTTGCATAGTACTGAGTTAGGAAGCCTTTAGCTCAATAGTTAAGGGCCGTAGGGGAGCCTAGTCCACTGTAGAGACCAACCTACGCTTCGGTATCTTATCAGATCTACATCGGGGCCATCATTCCTCTGGGCGCCGCGGAGAAAGACGGCAGGCTGCGTGCAGCTGACGAGCTGATGTGCATTGATGGGATTCCCGTGAAAGGGAAGTCTCACAAACAAGTCTTGGACCTCATGACCACGGCTGCTCGAAATGGCCACGTGCTGCTAACAGTCAGAAGAAAGGTCTTCTGTGGTATGTGAGCCCATCCCTGCTTCATAGGCTAATCAAGAAACAAAGAGACTTAGTGTGCTGTCTGTACAGTTTTGCGGTTTCTTTAGTTTGTTTCTTGGTGTACGAGATGAGCCAGGGCCTGCCTCGTCATGGGAGGTCATGGAACATCAGAAGGATCCAGAAATAATACTACTATCGGAAGAGAGAAAGAAATTTGGGGCCTCTAGATTAAGACCATATTAACATATTGACAGATTTTGCCAATGTGGTATTATAGATGGGAATATCAGGTTAAGTCTGTTTTCTTAAAAAGAAGTACAGTTTTTTAGTCATATCAAGAAATCCCTTGAGCTGAATAGCAAAAGATTTTGGATCCTGAGGAATTGCTAAATATTCAAAGAGGGCCAAATGTTTCTGTTTGAGTACTTTTAATATGTCATTTAACAGTAAGAAAAAAAATGTTTATCGAGTGCTTACTCTGTCTCAGACATACAGATTCTTTTATTTAGTCTTTACGACACCAGGATATAAATACTGGTGTTTTACAGTTACCCACAAAACAGTTGAGACACGTTACTGGTGAGTAGCAGGGTCAGGATTAGAACAGGGAGTGTAATTATAGAACCCAGGGTCTAAATCATTACATGAGGGTGGAAAAACATTTTCCTCATCAATAGCTTTGTGAATGTTACATCGGAATTTTAGAAGTGAGTTCTTGCCACTTGAAGATCTTAAAAAGACAACCCTGTAGCACAAGAATGTGAGCCTCATTGAGGTAGGGACAATGATGCACTTAGCTAACTGCTGTATCCCCCACACGTAAAACAGTGTCTGCCTGGCACAGAGCGGACATCAGTGAAGGTGTGTGGACTTGATGAATATTTGCATTACTTTTAAAAATGAGGCTCTGTGTTTTTGATTGCATCTTCCAAAGGAAAGGCCTGCCTGTTTTTCTATGAACCAGACATTTAAAGACACACACAGATTTTAATGCTGTGTCGGTTGTGTTGGAGTCAGAACATAACCACATGCGGTAAAAAATGTGCTGTTGTACAACTAGAGACTGGCTCTCTCCCGGAGAGCATCATGAAGATGTTTTGTAGTAGTTTGATACTCCTGGAGGCATTTAGCTAATTTATTATGACCACACATTATACAAAAAAAAAAAAAAAAAAACCTTTATTTTTCATTAATGATTGGATGTTGGCAGCACTTTGTTGAAATTCTAAGACATAATCTCAGAATCAGGTAGATTTTGAGTCAAAAGACCACTTCTAAATGGATATTCCTCAGTGGCGATGTGTTCTGGCTGTTGTTAATGATGGCTCCAGTTATGTCAAATTATGACACAAAATTTGCCTGTTTTTCTAAATCAGTTAGAACTAACTTGTGTTATTTCTTGAATTCTGATGTCATACTTGAATGGGAAAAAATATGTAAGTTTACGTCTCTGCTTGCTGGGGATCCCTAGGACCTGTTCTGCTCCTGGAAGAATTGGCTGCCCGCGTGGACAGTTTGTCATTTGCTGGGCGCAGTAGGCGGCGGGCCACTGAGGTTAGCACATCTGGTATCATCAGTCAGGAAGGCTGCACCTGTAAAACACACTCTGTAGGATGAATCCTGTGTTGACGGCTAACCTCTCAACCAGTGAGAGGCAGCACCTCTGCCCCATGCAGTGAGCTCCCTGGCGTCACCAGCGTTAGTCCCACACCGAGTTATATTTAATGTTAATTTTAAAAGGAAGTCATACCGGGTCAGTTTTCATGACCAACTTTTGTTAAAATTACTGATCAGAATCCTGCTGGAATTAGGACAATTTCAGGAAGAATGGGTTTACCGTGAGCTTTCACAGAAGCTTCAAGAAAGCTTCCTTTAAAATGAGATACCATAGCATTCTTCAGGTTATAGGCTGGCGAGTACTGAAGATGTCAGCCCCAGTGCTGCCCCCTACAGCTGCACTCCCACGATGTCCAGAGCTCATGTAGGGGGATTGCTTTTCCGTGCTCTATGGTATTCAAATCTCCTTTGTTCTGGGAGAGGCTTAGCACAGACACACTTCAGTCAACAAAAATTATGATGTACCGGAAATATCAGAATTGGTCGTGTTTATTACAGAGAAACAACCGGAGGAGGACAGCTCTCCAGCATTCCTGTTGACACAGAATGGCTCACCCCGCCCGCACCGAGCAGAGGTCCCAGCCAGGCCTGCTCCGCAGGAGGCCTACGATGTTGTCTTGCAACGGAAGGAAAATGAAGGATTTGGCTTTGTCATCCTCACCTCCAAAAACAAACCCCCTCCGGGAGGTAAGGACTGCTGTAGCCTCCTGTCCCTGCAGTTTGAGTTTTCTGACTCTCCCAGGGGGCTTCGTGAAACCTAATTAGGAATTATGTATACATTGCCTTAGAGACTTCTCTTTTTAAGAGCGATGAATATTTTCTTTATTTCCAAACCAGGTGGTCTGAACCTGAACTTTCAGGCCTCAGGTTTGTCTCTCATCTCAGGTTTCATAAAATCAGTCTTAGCAGCTTTGCTCTGTTTGCATCCAGAGGGGAGGGATGTGAGGTACGCTCCCTCTGAGATTCAGCAAAAGGACAATGCTGAGTTTCTTCAAATAAGGAGGCATAGATTATTTGTTTTGTTTTAATTAGAAGAAACTGAATGCAGAAATGAATCAAATACTAGAAGCAGTTGAGAAGAAGCAAAATAGATTAACAGAAAAATCTTAACCCAAATATGTCTTAAGTAGTCCTATTGTGTTGTTTAATCATAATTGCCACATTCCAGCTCAAAAGGAACCTTCTTGAATGACAACAGGCATTCTTATCTTTTATAGATGCATCATTGAAAGGTAAAATTTTTGTCAGAACTTTAAGTATTAATCCAAATATCCTGAACCCAGTTTAAAAGAATATTGTCATCTAGGAAGGACAACTGCATACATTAACTCCTCCAGCAAAGGAGGAATTCCCTCTAGTATGTTCAGGGCGGTTACGATCCGGCAAATCAATATTTGTTTTGCCTTTAAGTTTCTAAGAAATAATCATCTTTAAATATAATTAAAAAGATCCAAGTGAATGTAAGATGAGAACCAGAAAATTGAGATTGATCTATCATACTTGTCTGGTGACTTTATTTTTCCAGGTCAAATGGTAAACATCTTTGACCACAGGAAAACATGTGCTTGCCTTTGCCAGTGGATTTGATTATATCCTGAGTAGTAAGATCCTTTTAGACTAGATGGTCACAAAAGTCTTAGAAAAAGAAGAAAACCCTTTTCAGGAGTGTTGGAAGCCACACCAATTTGCAAAAATCTTGCTAAAATTAATGCAAGTGTGTAAAGGAAGAAGATCCTATGACATGGATGAGTTATTACTATAGTATCAGGTCACTGCTCACTGATACTAGTTTCCATTTTCCAAAAGCAGTTGCTATGGTAACCCTTGGAACTGGAACTGTCACTGAGGCTCTGAGGATGATTATGTGGCCTGTGTTGGAAAAATGAAAGAAAGCAGATTTTTGGTGGGTTTTGTGTTAAAGCGTTGGAAATCAGGATTTCCCAAACCAAATAACCATTTTAGTTAACCATACTCTTTTCTAATGCCATACAATAATCCCACGCATTCAGATTAACAAAAACAGTGCAAGATTATTACTCACTGCGAGAGATGCTAACTGCTTTCTATACCGAAGATACTCCTTCTCTAGAACTGCCGAAATTAGGGGAGAGCCACAAAACAAAGCAATATAGAGAAATTCAGAATAAGTTGCCTTATTTATATAGGCTTAACCTTTTTGTAGTTTTTGTTGATGTTTAAAATATATGTTGCATTTTAATATATAGTAAGTATATTGTTTCATTGGTGCATGTTTGTCTATATTTAAATTTTTCAAATATTTTTATATTTATTCGTCTTAATTGTTTCTTACTATTTTGATGGTTTTGTGTACCATAGATGCTGGTCTCTGTGTAAGATAGTGTCATTAGCTGTTGGGCTCTGTAATCAAACTCAGCTTCATGCCCCACTTATGTCTTTTAATAGCTGTCTGATCTCGGGCAAATTACTTACCCTCCAAGAGCTCCAATTTCCTCTTCGAGATGAGGATGATGCTAACACTTCCTGTCTCAGAGGAGTCTGAGGATTAAAGGAGATAACGCATGTGAGCCCTTAGCCTGGACCTTTACTAAAAGCTGCTGGTGACTGTTGGAGCTTCTGCTGCTCTGGCCATTGTGTTATTTATAAAATTGTTTGTCTCTTGCTTTTTTTTTTTTTTTTTCCCTTTAAGAAACTTTAAAAAGTTTATCAATACTTGAGTAACGAGATGGGAAAGAAAGCCAATTAAAATGTAAGATCGAGGCAGCAGCTCATGTGTAGCAGGAAATGAGTGTTTGCAGCTCATTAATTATCAACCTGAATGGTAAATTAGACTTCGGGTACCCATGAATTTTGTATAAAGTCCTTGAGCTTTTCAGTCATTGGTGAAACCCCAGAACTGGTAATTTCACTGAAATGCTAGTTGATAATCTCACAGAATGCTGAGCCCTGCAAGCCTTCTTCTTGGGATTCTTGTGCATCTCATGTAGATAGAAGGAGGGTGCTGGGGCTGGGGTGGAGGGGTTTGGGTGAGGAGCTTTCACTCACAGAGACTGAGCAGTAGCTGTGGACTGCATTACAGAGAAGGTGTGGACAGACCAGAGTTAGCACAGGTGAAAAGGCAGGGAAGTTATTAGACTAGCTCATACTTTTTGGACCTTGTCTTGGTGTAGATTGGTACTCTGTTCGGGATGGATTATTTCTTCCTTCTGATTAAATGTATTTTCTGGTGACATCTGTTCCAAGCAGAGTTCCTGGCAGCATCTCTGACACCAGTCATGAAATTCTGAGATTCTTAGGGTGCCTGGGCGGCTCAGTCGGTTAGGTGTCTGCCTTCGGCTCAGGTCATGATCTCAGGATCCTGGGATCGAGCCCCACTTCGAGCTCCTGGGTCAATAGGGTGTCTGCTTCTCCCTCTGCCCCCTTGCCCTGCTTGTGCTCTCTCTCTGACAAATAAATAAATAAAATCTTAAAAAGAAAAGGAATTCTGAGATTCTCTGCGGTCGACTTTTTCAAAGATCAGGGATCAGGGTCCAGCACCCTTACTGCCCTGGCCCCAGCTTGTGTAAGTGCTCAGTGAACAGAGTATCTAGAAAAGACCTCTCTGTGTTTAGGATCAAAAGGACTTAGCTAGTTTTTGCTTTGCTGGTGCTTCAGAGGTTTTAGTGCTTCTCTTTCTTATCATATACTTTTCAGCTCTGGTTGCAAAGGATTCTTTGAGAGGGGACATTTCCAATTACTGTCCTTTTTTTCCCTGAAAGAAATGTTTTAAGAGCACTACAGTGACCTCAGCAGCTGGACATTCCAGTCTGGGAGAAAGATTTAGGCCAAAGATGAAGACGGATAAACTGGTTTTATGGCCAATGCCTGTGGACTTGGTATACCAGCAAATGCAAGGCAGGACTTGAGACTTTTCCTTAGCTTTGTGTGCTCTACAGGGTTACTCTGAAAACTTCCCCGTCTGTTCAGAAGTTATCCTTCTACTGGTCTCTTTGCTGTTTTTAACTGTTTCGATAATACAGCTGTTAGCACCGAGAATATGGTAATCTGACTACTCTTACCTTCCTTCGCCCGGACAACTAACCCTTCGGGAAGTTCTGTCCCAAGATTTACCGATTCTTTCTGAGCACATGGCTCACGTGATGAGAAGGAAACCACTGAGACTTCAGAGATTCACTTGGTTTGATGCTTTCCCAAGTCTGAACAAACCCTTTCAGCATGCCAAGGAGCCGAATGATTTCCTTCTCATTGAGAATGAACACCTTGTACCAGTAGATCTTTTCTCAGGAGAAATGCTAAGGTATTGAGGTAGAAGGTCACCACAGGGCCACTGTCTGATTTAGAATAAGATGGTTTCTTTCTTTCTTTCCAAAATTTTTATTTATTTATTTGAGAGAGAGATAGCACACGAGCAGCAGTGGGTGGGAGAAGGAGGCATCCATCCCAGGGCTCCATCCCAGGACCCTGGGATCATGACCTGAGCCAAAAGCAGACACTTAACCAACTGAGCCTCCCAGGGACACTGTCGCACAGACTCTGACCTGCTGTTCTCTCCGTGAATCGCTCATGCTCACTGGCACAGGACATGGCCCACTACCCCAGATGCTTTTCTGATTACTTTGCTTTAAAGAAAATGGTATAAGTGCTTGATATAATTCAGAGCTAAAAGGCACTTGCTTCCAACGTTGATGTCCTCTATTTTAGGATAAAATCTCTCACTGTGGAATCCTGAAAGAGCAGGGGAGTGCCCCTGTCTGTGGGGCTATAAATCACAGCCAAGAATAACTTTCATTTCAAATGAAAGCCTATTTCAATGTCCCTGACATACACCTGCCATGACTTAGAAATATAAGGAGCCGATTTTACTGTGGAAATTAAACATACTCAAAGTGCCATTTTAAATATTAATTATCCGTATTTGTTATAGTCAGTAGTCCGCTGGAGACAAATGCCCGCCAAGTTTACTGACCCGGGTAAGGAAATTCTTAAGGAACATGGAAGGAACATTGTTTCTCAATGCAAATGCCCCCTTTTAAAGGGGTGAAAGATATTTTGACAAGATTTCCTGAGAGGGTCTGAGGACTCGTTTTAAGCTGGAACAGCCAAGTGTCTTCAGAGTCTGGGAAAGCCTTCAGCATCATGAGCCCTTAGAGCTGTGTGGCGTGTCTTTGCAAATGTCTTTGACTCTGCTTTGTGCAGTTAGGGCAAGAGTTTATCCATGAGCCAAATAATCTCAGCCTTAAACATCTCATGTTCTGATTCCCCTCAGCTTTTCTAATTTAAAAAAAAAATCTAAAGGCACACACAAAAGGAGTGAATTTTGGATTTGTTTTAACGGTCAGTCCTTTCACTCTGCCTGGATTTCTGAGCAGTAACCTCCAAGTCCTAACCTTGAATTTGAACTGCATTTATTTACAAGGCCCCCTGTGGGAGTAAATGCCCCCTCAGCAGAACCAGAGGTGGTCTCATTGTGGCAGTTTCTGAAATAGCCAAAACAGGACGCAGTCTGCATGGCCAGCAATCAGTAAGGACCATCCGCTTCGTGAGAGAGTAAGGTATCAGGGAGGTCAGTAGCCTTCAAACAGGAGTGTTAGGAGGGCAGTGAGAAAACTGGGGAGAGGTTCGCGGTGAGTGAAAGGCAGCCCAGAGGTGTACGTGCTGCAGCTGCCGCCGTGTAAGGAGTGTGCACGCGTGCGGGCCGAGAGCCGAGGACCGCACGGAGATCGTCACTGCCGGGTAAGATGGCCACAGGCGACACTTTCTTGGCCTACATTTAAAGAACGTTTTTTGATGTTATGATGCGGAATTTTTAAATGATGATAAATCCAGCGCTAATGTATCTTAAATAATGGAAAAACCTGGGCGTTTGTTTCCCCTAGTTATTCCTCACAAAATCGGCCGAGTCATAGAGGGAAGCCCAGCAGATCGCTGTGGAAAGCTGAAAATCGGAGATCACATCTCTGCGGTGAATGGGCAGTCCATTGTTGAGCTGTCCCACGATAGCATTGTTCAGCTGATCAAAGACGCTGGTGTCACCGTCACACTTACAGTCGTTGCTGAGGAAGGTAAGGAGCCCGTCACGTTGCCTTGCACAAGCTCGTGTGAGTGACACAGGACGGAGCCCTTGGAGGCCAGCGGTTCCTTCCAGCACCGCCGGCAGGACCGCCGTGATAGAACCGTTTAGATACTCTGGAGTCTCCTCGTTTGCCTCTTCCACTGAATGAATTTAAGTGACAGTTTATTAAGAAGTTGTCAGTAGCTCGAGATAAGGAATCCAGCTCGCGAGTGGTGGCTGTTTCTCTACAGGCTGGAGAAGCAATCACCCAGAAGGGAGAGAGATTGGTCATACTTCTCAGATCTTATTTTCTCAAAATAATTTGTTCAGTTTCTGCTTGCTGGCGTGAGAGGAAATCCTCTAAAGATTCAAAGATAGTCACTGTTGCTGTCAAGCCTTTTGTGTCAGGGCCAGGCCCAGTGTGCCTGTCCTCACCGCCAGGGCTTTGTTCTGCGAGGCGCTGTCTAAATGGGGGGCCGGGCAGTGCATAGGAGCAGCCCGGAAATGGGGCATAAAATGCACTTAGTGTCTTGCCTTGCTTTAGAGCTGTCTTTTCGTCATTAAGGGTTTCTAATTAGGAATTTTGAACAGCACCCGTTAGTGCTCTTTGTTCATGAATTACAAGGTAAGGATTACATAATGTGCCTCTCATTTTTCCCGAGTTTGCAAAACTAAGAGCGGGGAAGCCCCAAAGCGCAGAATTAGGGTGAGTCCAGCCATCTTTCCTGTTCAAACCCCGTGTACTGTAATGGTTGTTCATGGCCCACGGTGCCCCGTGGTCTTCTTAGTGTCATCAGTTCTGGGATCTTTTTGTTCTTGATTCTTCCATTCTTCACTCTTCCCGCTGCCCTTCCCTCCCACATTCATTCGTAGCCAAAGTAGTATGTGACTCTGCTGCCATCCCAGCGCCGGAGGGGCATTTCCACCTGCATGTGAGCTCTCCAGCCCTCGGACCTGGTGACATCCCTGCCCCGGCCCATTTCCCTTTTCTAGTCTGGTCCATGCTCTGCCAAGACTCTGTCCCAGACTCTGCTGCTCCTTCCTCCTCAAAATCCCCACTGCAGAAGCCCAAGTGTTTCCCCATTCTCTGCACAGAAGGTGTTTTATGAGTTTCATCCCAGCTTCCTTCTACAGATTCCTTCCAGATCCGCTCCAGAGCAAGGCCTCTTTGATCTCTGTGCCCATGGTACCCCCCCGCTCTGTCCTGTGAGGCCCCCGCACTCCGCCACCCCGCAGTTCACTGAGCATTGCTCCTGTGTGATGGTCTCCCTGCTGAAGTGCTCTGCTTTTGGAAGACAGTTGACTGTGATACTTAGTAGGTGGTCAGTAATTATTTTTTGAATGAAGAAATGAGTTCAATGGATGAACGAATGGACGAGGGAATGAATGAACAAAAAAACAAAGTAAAAGTCAGGCGACTTTCAGTTCTGTGCCAGTACCTAGCTCAGAGGCGTTAGATGCCCAATAGAAGAAGTGAGGCCTGTAACAGACATCGTTCACGGACACCTGTCAGCTAGCTGGATGACCTGAAAAAGCCACTTAAGGTTTCTGCCCTGCAGGTTTTTATCTGTATAGTGGAGCTGATAATGTCTATTTCAGGATCTCCATGAAAATTACAGTGGAAAACATACCTAGTCTGCATAAGTGCCCTGAGGTGCTCATCTAATGGTAGCTGGGTCATTTCACCCCATCTTTGCATGACTGACCCCCACATCTGGGCTTCTGCCCACATCTCACCGCCTAAGGACAGAGTAGCCATATTTAGTAAGCACTTAACACTATGGCAGGTGTTAGAAACACTTGACATCTGTTCAGTTGTTTCATGCTCAAACTAATCCTAGGTAGGCACTGTTGTTTTCCCATTCTGTAGATGAGGACACTGAGCCTCCCAGCACTTAGAGAACTTGCCCACAGTTACAAGGCTTCTGACAGAAGCAGAGTGGGAGTCTGCAGACTGGCCCCAGGATTCGCGCTCCTGACTGCTATGCCTTTCCCAACCACAGTATCCAGAATGACCCTGCCCGCCCCAGTCCTCTCACGCTCCGCCCTGCTCGACTTTGCTTCCTTGCACTGATGCCTGCCTGAGATGAGTGAACCTGTGGTTTGTTTACTGCCGTCTCCCCTCCGCCACAATGCAGAGTCAAAAGATTCCTGAAGTTAGACTTCTTGTCACATTCAGTGCTGAACCCCAAGGGCCTAAAACAGTGTCGGGCACATAGTAAGTGCTCAATAAAAAAAGTTCTTGAAGGACTTTGGGGCAGGTTTCTTTGTCTCCCTTTGCTCACTATGATTACTTCGCTCTCCAGAGCTTGCTTTTTAGCCTTAAATTTGTTCTGTGCCCCACAAAGAAAAGTAGGCATCGGCATCACAGGAGATCGCATTTTAGGTTTGTTTGGAGGATGAGGTCTGTAGTACACTCACGTCAGTGTGCCTGGCACGTAGCTGCGAAAGAAGCTCCCTCAAGTAGTGGGACCAGCAGTCCTCGTGCTCAGTGTTTCTCTAGCCATGTGTCAAAAGGACCAGTGACATTTCCAGCCCACCACAGCCAGCATTTTTGTGACATACATAAAAATGAAATGAAAAATAAAAATCAAGACATAAAATCATTCTGTCAAGTCATGAGAAAATGTTTTAAAAGCTTACTCTTGGTCTCTATAGGCGTCTTACTGCTGACCAACCCAAGAACCACACACCCAGTAGCTACAGGATAAAGGGCTCAGTAAGAGAATTAGTAAAAAAAAAAATTGGGGGGCCAAAATTACCCTTTATTGTGGATGGTGTTTGAGAGGTTATCCAAGATTGCTCAGGCATTTTTCTTAAAGGAAAAATGAACTTTGACGCTGTGGTCCGAATACTTATGGTCGTACTCAAGATTTTCTATATAGGGCCAGTCCGTGTTTAGGCGAAATAGAACAGTGGAAGGAAACCCCCCAGCAGTACATGCTTTAGAGTCTGTTCCAGGGGCGCCTGGGGGGCTCAGTCCGTTAAGTGTCTGCCTTCAGCTCAGGTCCTGATCCTAGAGTAATGGGATGGAGCCCCATGTCGGGCTCCCAGCTCAGCAAGGGCAACTGTTTCTTTCTCTCTGGGTCTCCCTTTGCCCCTGCTCCTATGCTCATGTGCTCATGTGTTCTCTCTCGCTCACTCCCTGCATCTCTCAAATAAATAAATAAGATCTTAAAAAAATAATAGTCTATTTCATATGTAAACACAGCCTGTTAAAATGCAATCACATTTGACCCATAAAAATCACATTTCAGTCTTACACCTTATTTTATTGTATACTCAAGTGTTATTAAACCAGGGAAACAGTCAGAATCTCTTCTTCTCAGGAAAAAATGTCTCTTCTGTCCATAAAAATCCCATTCATGGAGTTTGTAAGTCTTCCAGGTTTCTCATTATATTCAGTATAAAATCTTTCAACTGCACTGAAGAATCAAATGAATATTCATCGCCCTAGAGCTGTTTTCAGAAATCACACCTTCAGATCTATAGCTCAGAGCTGCGGCTTTTCCCCTGGGGTACTGCTTCCCTACGGTCCAGAAGCTGCTCGCTGTTCATAGATAAAAGACAGCTGGAAAGAGAAAAAAGTGGTCCTCCCATTCTGTTTTTTCCCTTTTACCGGATACTATTGAATAGTTAGGGTTTTTGCCCAAAGAAATGGGTTAACCAAGTTCCCAAGCCACATGTCACATCTGCTATAAAACTCTCCACCGACTGGTAGCTCAGGGCTCCAGCCTTGCCCGCTGCCACGCCACCAGCCACCGCTTCCGCACCAACCCGTGCTCCCGAATAGGACGGCAGTGGACCGCGCCTGGCTCTTCTTGCTGACTGTAAAGACGTCTGCACAGTGTACTATTTTTCCACGTTGATTTCTCCTTGCGTGTTAGGTTCTGGCCATCCCAGGTCTAAGAGTGACACAGGTCACCCAAGCTCCCCAGGGCCATGATAAAATGGCTCCGGTAGCATTGCCACCAAGTTCTCTGCCTTGTTTTCCGTTTATTTATCTGTTTGTCCCCATCTGACTCTATTTTCTGCTGTCATTACTCTCACTGCTCCCACTGGCAACCATTCCCGTGTGTGGTGTGTGCCTCATTTATTTTTAAAATACATAATTGTGTGTGTGTTAGCATTTATCTTTGAGTTACATGGGATTGTGTTATAGATTTCATGTTGGTTTTCTTCTCCCCATTCCCAGAACCGCCGTATGTTTGTTTCTTTGGCGTCCCGTTACTGCTCCAGGATCCGAGCCAGGGTTTCACAGGACATTTATTCGTTCATCTGCTTCCCACCCCCCCTTGCATGTGAAGCTGTAGCTCATTGTGATTTTGATTTTTGTTTCCCCAGGGACTAATGACCTTGAGCCTTTTCATGTGCTTTTGGCCATCGGTAGATTTTTCAGTGGAGAAATGTAGGTTCGGGTATTTTCCTCCCTTTTAATTGTATTTTTGATTGTCGAACTGTAAGACCTCTTATATATTCTGATATTAGATCCTTAACAGAGCTGTGCCTGCAAGCATTTTCTCCCATTCGGCAGGTCGTCTTCCCGCTCTTCAAATGCTGCCATTTGATGCCCAGAAGTTTAATGTTGATGAAGTCTGATTAATCTCTGTTTTGTTTGGTGTCATAGCACCAATTTTAAGATTTATCCACTTTGCTGAAGGAATATAATCAATTGCTTTTAACAACTTAACAATTTTTCATAGTATGTGTTTAACACACATTACCCGCCCACTCCGCCCCCCAGACAGCCACCTCATCACACGCGCTCCTGATAATCATGCCCACATATGTGTACCTTATAAACAGTGTGAGAATTTCTTGGAGTGAAGTCGGTCTATCAGAGCGTAGGCATGTGCTTAACTTGAGCAGGTGCTTCCAGCTGTCCCCTATCATTGCCGTACCTACACTCTGAGCAGCAGAACACGGACGTTTCTAGAGCTGTATGTGTCCACCAGGATGGGGCACAAGTCTGCTTTCAAACCCGCCCAAGTATGGGAGGTGTCCTCATTGGTGTTTAACTTGCATTTCTCTTATTACCCATGAATTTGCGCATCTCATCAGATGCCTGTTTGGGGTTTTTTTTTTTCTTCTATTGGATTGCGTCTTCACATCCTTGACTCCCTTTTCTTGCGGGATTTCAGTCTTTTCCTTGTTGATATTTAGAGATTCCTTAGGAATTTTGCAGGAGTTTAGTTTGAGAAAGTACAGTTCAGTCTGAGAAAGTACAAAGATCTTTTCCTGTCGTCTGTATGTTAACTTTGACCATGGTGCCCTCCACTAAACAGAGCTTCTGAATTTAGACGTGATCCCATTAGCCAATTTTTACCTTATGACTTAAGCTTTTGAAGTTATATTTCAGAGAAGTTACCCTTGCCCACCCCATGTCACAGAGATTTTCTCTTACATCATCATCTTTTTGATTTGTAATTTTGCATTTAGTTCTTTAGTGGATCTGGAGCCTCCCTTTTATATGTAGTTTGGGGAGGAATCCAACTTTATTTTTTTATTCCCATATGGAGCGGGTTTTTCTAGCACAGGCTGTTAGATCACTTCTTTTTCTCATTGGTCCATGTCACCACCACTCCTGTACCTCCCCTTTCAACAGGAGTCTCCTAGCTCTTCCCTTCTATTGACTCATCTGGTCTTGGGTTAATTTACATATACATTTTTCATGGTAATATACATGATATATTTTTATTTTATTTTATTTTTTTTTTAAAGATTTTATTTATCGGAGAGAGCGAGCACAGGGAGACAGAATGTCAGGCAGAGGCAGAGGGAGAAGCAGGCTCCCTGCCGAGCAAGGAGCCCAATGCAGGACTCGATCCCAGGACGCTGGGATCATGACCTGAGCCGAAGGCAGCTGCCCAACTAACTGAGCCACCCAGGCGTCCCCAACATGATATATTTTTAAAGTGTGTGTGTGCATGTATACATATCCATACATGCTTTAAAAAAAAAATCTTTAACTTTGTGCTGTATGCTAGTATCTGTCTTTTGAGGCAAGTTTTTACCCAGTCACCCCCTATACACATTCCAAATTTGACTAGAAATTCATAAAACTTTCCTGTATAAAATTTTAGAGGAGATTATGATGCTCCTGCAAAAAAAATCCAACTGCAATTTTTATTTAGATATATTGAATATATATTAACTTTGGAAGAATGTATACTTTTAAATACTAAGTCATACCACCTAAGAGCATGGGATGTCTTCTCTACTTATTCAGATTATCTTTTGTGTCCTTCAGTAGAGTTTTAGAAAGTACCCTCATAAGATTCTCACTGTTCTTGCAAAGGATGATTCATGGTACGTTATTATGTTTGTCACTATAGTTTAACTATGAAATTTTGTGTTTTTCTCTGATACTATACTTTCTCTTAAATAATTGCACACAGAAACCCTAGCAAAAGTTTAATTCTCATTGAGAGAGAGAGATCTACTTAACCCATTGCTTTATTATCTGAAGAAATCTCAGATAAAACAGAGAGAGCATAGGCCTGTTTGGCATCATGGGATATTTAACTTTGAGAATTAGAACAGCTCTTAACACAGAAGTAAATTGGAGAAGCCATGTAGCATGGGTCGAAGGACTAAAACTGAAAAAAACAAAACAAACAAAAAAACCCAGTGATAGAAAGTTTTATTTAACCTTTCAAGGACAAGGAAGGAACATGGGAATGAAACCAATTCGTGGTCCCGGATGCCACAGTGACACGCCCATCTTCAGGGAAAGGTAGAGGAGAGGTTGAAATGGATCCGCTGCTTTTTCCTGTCCTGAAGTTAAAACACCCATTGCGCCAGCCAAGCTAGGAAGCCAAAAAATTATCTAAATTGGACTCCTACAAAGGTGCAAGTATCTCCCCAGTCATCATCTTGTTGATAGAAGTAGTTTCTCCCATCAGTTTCCTTTCCCTTAATAGTAGCCATGAATTTACGACAGACCAGAATTCAGCTATGTGATGGGCCCTTAAGGTTAGAGGCAGGTAACTTGAAATTGATGTACCCAGTGAGCAAAAGTGGAAGGACTTCTGGGAATTTCTGGTGGGTACAGGAATATAAATGTAAATGAGGTGTGATTCCTGCAATCAAGGAGTTCGCGGTCGAGCAGGAGAAACAGGTGTTCTCCTAGCGCTGACACAAGGCGGAAAATGCTATGAAGACAGTGTGCCTAAGTGGCCAGGTAGAGATTTCACAGAGGAGGTGACATTTTGAACAGGAGATGAAGTGGGAAGACACAAGTGCCCAGGTGATGAGTCTGGATGGTATCTTACGAGCAATAAAAAGTTACCGTGGGTTTTTCAGCAAGGCAGAGGAAGGCTGGGTTTTCAGTTTGCATGCTAGGACGGGCATCCAGGAAGCAGAGTGAGGTTGGTAAGGAGACCAGCAAGGAGGGCCAGCCTAAGTAGCTCGTTAAGCTAAATAAGAAGATAAGGTTCATGATAGTAATTTAAAAGAGCAACAAATTTCCAGGGCTCCCCCCCCTCCAAAAAAAAAGTTTATACTCCACTCTTCCTAAGCACTTGATTTTAAAGCATTGAACAAACTTTTGTTAAGGTCAGTATTTCAGAATGTACACTTTAAGAGAAATACAGCCCCAGGTAAGACTTTATCATTTTGTTGATGATAATGATAATAGAAACATTTATATAATGAATATAATATGCCAGGTGCTATTTAAAGCTTGTTTAATACGATAACCCCACAAGGTGGCTATAATTCCCTTTTTCTGGATGAGATGATTAGAAGCACAGAGAATGTAAGTAATTTCCTCAAGAACACACAGCACGAATTGCATGGAGTACTGGATGTGGTGTATAAACAATGAATTTTGGAACAGTGAAAAAAATAAAATTGAAAAAAACCACACAACTAGTAAATGATGAGTCAGGCTTAACCCCTGTCAGTCTTGACAGAGTTCATGGTCTTATTCACTAAGCTGTGCTCCCTTTCTCTGATATTTTAAATATCATGTGTTTAATATATAGACAGGATAAAACAATCGACAGTTCCAGCTTTACAAATATAAGTGCGACAGCCTTAAGAATCTCTCTTGACTGGTACCTCCTGTGACTTGCCATCTCGATGCAAGCAGTTTCTACCGTGTTTAGTTATGAAACCTGCCCTCAAGAAGGTCTGGGGCTGCTGGCGATGATACAGAAATAGTAACTTTTTCCCCACACATTTGTGCTCTCAGAAAACAGAAGCAGCGAAGTCTTTGCAAACATTTGTCAACTCTTGGGATGGTTCTAGAAGTTTGCCTTAGGTATTCGTGTGAGGCAAAATAATGGCTCCAGTATTAAAGATGCAGGTCACAGATCTGTGTGTGGTTTGCAGACTGGCTTCTGCGTCCCAGCACTCCTGAGACCCATCTGTGTCATCTAGAGTTGTTTACCTGTTGTGGGGTGTGTGCTCTGGAAGGATACAGGATAGTTCCTGGCGCTCTGCCCTCTAGATAATGCTGTCAAGTGTAGACACTTCTGATTTTCGTGTGGTATAGATGTTCAAAAGAATACGATTCCTGTTTTCTTCAAACATGAGCATTCATCAAAGCCACAGGGGAAGAAATGTTAACGTTCCTATTCCAGACAGCTGACTGCCATGCTGTCCGCGCGGTAGTCACTCGGATCAGGAAGGCTGGAACCATGTGCTAGCATAGTCTCACTTTTGCACACCACTTGGCCTTTGCAGTTTTATGTACAAAGTCATATTTTTATTGTCTTCTCACGTGAACAGAGCATCACGGTCCACCATCAGGAACAAACTCAGCCAGGCAAAGCCCAGCCCTACAGCACAGACCCATGGGACAGTCGCAGGCCAACCACGTGGCTGGGGACAGGTGAGGCTGGTCTTTTTTCTCTCATCTCCCCACTCCTTAGCACCCAGCCCCACTCGCACCCCCACACAGGTACACAGTCAGTTATCTTCCCACACCCTCCCCTTCCTCGGTACCTCCTCCCTCCTGCCAGCTGCATCCCCGGGCACAATAAGTATCCAGTCATGCCTGATGATGGGGATTAGAAAAAAAAGTGACAGTAGCTTCTGGCTCTGCTACTCTTGGTCCTCGTAACTTTGGTAGGAAAGCCGCAGAACCACATGCGTTGCTCTCTTCTCGGACTACCTGAGCAGACCAGAGCAATATTTGTACCTATTTCTTTTTCCTCCTTTGTTGAAAATACTAGCATGTAACAAAAACTAGATTTCCAGAAATTCGGCATCTTCACGGGCACTGGCACTGCCAGAGAGCTGTTTCTCACCGACGAGGTCAGCTCATCTCCCTCTGGGTCAGTTAGTTGAGTGCAGTCTTCCTTGCTATAAACTACACCGAGATGCCCTTAAAGCAAAAACCAAACCAAAACAATGGGAGGTGCTGACAGACTCGACGCTGGAGTTAACGGCCAGATTGCCCAGCACCTCTGGTACTAGAAACAGTCTGCCTTCACGGCGGTTCGTCAGGAGAATGGCCAGCTTCGGACTAAAGAAATTAGTCTGCCTTTACTTTCAGACTGTTTTCATTTTCTCCGTTCAGAGAGTGACTGGATTTCTCTCTTGTAGAAGTGCTCTAGAAGGTGAAATTGGGAAGGATGTCTCCACTTCTTACAGACATTCATGGTCTGACCACAAGCACCTTGCACAGCCTGACACGGCGATGATTTCAGTTGTTGGCACCCGGCCCAATCAGGTAAACGGACACCGCACCCCCCAGCCCAGAGGTGGACTGTTATTTTCATTGGCTACATTACTGACACTGGTGACTTCTTACTACAAATCATTTCGGACACATTGTTGCCAAGGTTGATAATTCTTAAAGACTTGCTGGGTATTTGGCATTCCATTAGCTTCCACGAGAAGATGTGAAGGGTGAACAAGTTTACCCTGGAATTGGAGAACTGTGCACCCTGGGTCGGGTACTTAGAAACAGCGGTGTTGGAGTTTGCCGAAACCCCTCCCCAGGGAAAATTAGTCAAGATCTCCTTAAAGGAAGCATTTCCCCAAATTCTATTCTCTGATCATTCTTTTGTATGTTGACCCACTAGTGGAGAAAACATGTGATCTTCAGCTTAATTTAGGCTGCATTTGTAAAGTAGCTATTCAACCAAAGCTTACATTCCTTTCTTACGATATAGAAATGCATATTGAGCGTATAAGTCATAATCTCCCAGCTCTAAAAGTAGTCTCTTCAAACTCTCAATAGAACAGCCCACAAAAACTTACTTTTCTCCTACTTCTTTCTTTCCCAGAGCCTTGGTTGCTACCCAGTGGAGCTGGAGAGAGGCCCCCGGGGCTTCGGGTTCAGCCTTCGCGGGGGGAAGGAGTACAACATGGGGCTGTTCATCCTGCGTCTTGCTGAGGAGGGCCCCGCCATCAAAGACGGCAGGATTCACGTGAGTTGGCTTCCTCTCCCAACCTTTGGTTCTTCCTCCAGACTGAAAATGACTGAAAATAGTTGATCAAAGGGAATGCAGAAACCTCCCAAAGCTAAGCAGCCAAGTTTTCTGTCCCTAAACCTGAAAGCAGCTGCTCCTTGTTTCACTTTCGGATACCTGGTGATTTCCTGTCCTCGCTCTGGTATCCTGGGCGCTACCGCAGTGCTGCTGTTTTTACATCTTGACTTTAGGCCATAGGAAACTTACTTTTGGCTTACACAGTCAACGTTTGAAGGCAAATGAATTAGTAAATAAAATATACTTTCATCTTATTAAAAGTCTTAGAAAAGCCAGGATAAAACAGAATCTTTAACTTCTTCCCAGAAATAATGGGCTCAAGATTTTTTTTTTTTTCCTCTCAGCTACCCACAGAGGTAGACGGAGATCAAAAAGCATGACCCTCCCAACCTTTACTAGTATTTGAAAGACTGGAATTCATCTGGGTAATGGTTCATCCCAGGTGTTCTCAACTCTGAAACACTGTAGCTTTGTACAGGGCCCTGCAGCTCAGACTGTTTCTGCAGGAAGGTATTTCCCCCCCTTCTCTGAATGTTACTTCAAGAGGAGTGATATATAGGGACATGTGCTGGCCTCGATTTTAAAAAAATAATTATGGTGGAAATTTTAAATTCTAGACAGCCTTCCCTGTACTGCTCAAGAGAACTTTGGATTTCTCCCTCTCCCAGCAGTCGGCAGCAGGGAAGATAATTTTTGTTTAAAAATCAGATGGTATATTCTAATAATATTTGGAAAAGGCTTCCAGGTGATTGCAGTCTTGAATTTTCCACATCACTGCCCTACTCCCATTACTCATTTGGGAAACATGTGTTGAGTGTTTGCTTTACCCAAAGCTTTTATGAATGAGGACTGAATGAGCTGGGAGAAGGGGTGTCCCTAAAACAAATAAGACACCACCCTTTTTCAAAATGACCAGACTTATGCACAAGTTCAAAGGAGGTAAGGATGAGTGGAGATTTTGCAGAATGGGTGGCACTGGAAAGTGGGTAAGATTTCAGTAGAGAGAGCGGTCCTTTTCCTTCCCCTCCCCTTTAAAAAAAAAAATCTATTTAGGTATACTTTAAATCTGTTGGGTTTGGTTTTTTTGTTTTTTTTTTTTTTTTTAATCTCCCATTGTACACCTGCCTGGGTGGCTCCGTTGGTTAAGCATCTGACTCTTGATCTCAGCTTAGGTCTTGATCTCAGGGTCATGAGTTCAAGCCCTGTGGTTTAAAAAAAAAAAAAAAAAAAAAAAAAACCCTCCCATTGTATTGAGTGTCATTAAAAAAAAACAAGCCAAGAACTAGGATATAATTTTAAAATGTTGATTGCAAATATAGCCCTCAGATGATGCACTAATCTCACTAAACAAATAAAAGGCAAACAGGCCTTAAGCAGACAAAGTTTGTTTCTAAAATATGTCATTCTTTACAAATGAATGGGAGCTTTGGACTTCCATGATTAAACCAACTAATTTCAAAAGCTCTGATATTTGAAAACAAAAGGAAATAAACTATTATGATTATGCCCGGGTTTATTCTAAAACTCAGAAATTAGCTTTTCAGAGAATTCTTTTTCTGGCTACCAACCTTTCAAAATCCTGACTTGCTAAGGATCATGGGAGTTTTGTTACTAGTGACCACTGAGTCTGGGGGCCGTTGCCAAATGAGGAGAGTTTATCTCCAGCAAACTCACGCTATGGAGCTGCCTGAACTCCCTACCTGCCACGCCCCACCTCCCCCTTCCCTTTCACCTCCCCCCAATCCCCTATCCCCCAACTCCCTGGCCTTGTCTTTGTTTCTGTATTCTAGTATCTATACCTATCATGTCAATGTCTTCAGCCCCGATACAGTGCCTTGAATGGTTATAGTAGATGCTTTGTAGATATTTGTTGAAAGAGTAGAATGGATGAAAAATACTTAAAATGAGAGAATTGGCTTTTTCAAGATTAGCTGCCAGAACTTATTACTGCATAGACAGGTCTTGGAATAGATAAAGCAAGTGGCAGACAGTGTAATAGTGTAGTTCAGTAGGATAAGGAAAGGTTAACCTGTAATACAGATGGAAAGGTGTTGAGAGGCAAGGGCATCTCTACATTTAGTGGGTCCTAAGCCATCCATAAATCTGGTTAAGATCTGGAGAGGAGTGAAAAAGGTGTTCTGGGAGAAGAGAATGAGATCAGCTGAGTGGGAAAAGCTTGTATTAGGGGATAGCATCAGATTTAGTTAGATCTTCACTATAGGACAGAATCAGATGTAGAAAAGGTGGAGTCTGGCATCTTCCAGGCAACACGTGTTTTCACTTAGTTTTAGTTTCACAAAAACCCTCTAAAGGGAGGCGGCATTATCCCTACTTACCGATGTAAAACTGAGGCTCAGGAATACTAGGGCCCTCTCTAAGGTCACTGGGCCTGTGATGGCCACAGTGGGACCCAGGGCTTTGGTTCCGTAAGCCTAGTCTGTGTGCTTCCCACATCAGGCCCTGGCTGGCGTGTGTCTGGATTGGACTGTTTAGGGGAAGCATATTGGTTCTCAAGGCCTTCTGAGATCATGTAAGCAGTGTGCTAGAAATATTATTTTGTAATTTTAATACAAGATGTACATTTTGGGTGACTGTTGTTAATATAGTAACTTTTTTAAGGAACAATTTTTCTCTAGTCCCTCTTCCACTTCGTTTCTTCCTTTGGTTTTTCTGTTCTCCTTTTCCCTCCCTTTGATTTCTCTCTTCTTTCCTCTCTGTCCCCCATAATTTTATTTTTCAATAATACAAACCTGAACCTGAATTATTCATTATTGGTTCTATTTATCAAAACATGTATTCTTCATTTTATTTTTGACACATTCAAAAATTTTTAAAGTAACAGAATTTTCAAAGAATGTTCACATTTCTATCTCAGAGGTGCCTTTTTTTGTTTGTTTGTTTGTTTGTTTTTAAATCTCCAGCCTGTACAGTCCAGTAGAGAAGTTTCCCCCTCACTGAGGGCCTTTCTACCAGAAATTTTAAAGCCATGAGGGCTCTAGTGTCCTGTTAAAGTTAAACAAAAATGACACCTGGTGGCAGATCTGTTCAATTACAAGCTTTATTGCAATTCATTTGTTGTACTAAGAGAAAGAACTAGGCAGCTTAGGACAGTGAATTTAATGTGACTGCAATCAATGACAACCTTAGTATGTTTCACAAGACATACCCAAACCATGTTCTCAGTAATGTCTGCCTTAATTTTCATTTTTCTCATTATCAGAAGTATTTTATACCCAGTACTAACTTATCATGTGTATTTCCTTATGCAAATAATTTTTCTTCAGTCACTCATTAGGGAGATCTGAGTATTGACTTTTGTCTCACATATATTCTAGATACAAGCTTGTTTATTAATTATACATATATTACTTTTTCCATCCTGTTTATCATTTTGTTTAAAGATTCTTTTTCTACTATGTTAAATCCATCTATCTTACTTGATATTCTCCATTTCTTCTCCCATAAACATGCAGCAAAACAATCTCTCTTCTTTCTCATAGTTGACATTTTTTGCAGTGTAGAGAGTGGGGTACAGCCTCAGGTGAATCTTCTCCTAATGCACTTGAAGTCTTTTTTGGCAAGATGGGGAAATAGAGAACTTGAAAAGTAACATTTGTCTCTGTTTTATCAGGTAATCAGGTTTTATCTCATTAAATCCTCCCCTGTGCCCCAAGGTGGGTGCTGATATTGTCCCCATTTAACAGGGAGGAAACCGAGCCCACCCAACCAATAGGAGGTAGACCCAGGAGCGAACCACAGACGCCAAAGCCCAGCTTTCTGGCCCCTGTGCTTTGCACGGTCTGTGGATTCAGACTTCCCCCAGCCTCTGTTATATAATTATTGGGTCATCTTCTGTTGTGTTATTTCTGGATCATTTTAGTAAGCTCTTATAAATATTTGAGCTTCTTGGAATTTCAGTAGTTTTCCACTGTTCAGTTTTTCTCTTTTGAAGCCAGTACCCTTTGCATGCTTGTCACCTTGAGACATATTTTTAAATCACTACCATTGTTATCATTAATCAGGTCCTTTGCCAAAAGTTATACTTGACTCACCTATATTATCCCTTTTTTTAATAACTAAACAGCATTTCTAGTATACAGCAGTGATACTAACATCTTTTTCTGATCCCCAGTTTTCTGTTTCATAGGGAAATTATTTTACGTTTAAGTCATGAGTGTAAACCAGTTACTGGTTTTAAATAAGTATCAATATGTGCTCCAGGCTGTAGTTTGTCAGAGTTTCCATCTCTGAATATCCCAGTTACCGAATGCCTCGTACATGTACAGGGTGCATGGGCAACACAAAGGAGTAGGCAGTTCTCCCCGCAGGCCCGGAAAGCCTTCAAAGATGAGGAGCCCAGATTTTAGAAAATAAATGCAAGATTCCGGTCAAGTTGGAAAGTACCCTTCACGGGTAGATCATTCAGTGACAGGCCTGTGGCAGGCCTATGACAGGCGCTGTGATCCACAGTATCCTGTAGATCATAGCGAAGTTACCTCTGGTGGCCCTTACTTATCCTTTGGTGGAAAACTTAGAATCTGATTCATGAATTCAAGGGGCCTGGACCCCATTTACTAGTCATATAAAACTTTCTCCTGCAGGATTTCTAGAGTAAAGCAAGCTGACCACTGTCTCTTCCAATGGCTATCCTCTGTCCACACATCATTGGCCTTAGCACTATAGCACTGTGTACAAGTTACACGTCTGACAATTAGCAAGCTTGGGTGGCTCCAGAGCAGCAGAGAGGAAGGATGCATCGTTTCATGTTCCTGTGAATGTTCGCTCTCTAGGTGGGTGACCAGATTGTCGAAATCAATGGAGAGCCTACGCAAGGCATCACACATACTCGAGCAATTGAGCTCATTCAGGCCGGTGGAAATAAAGTTCTTCTGCTTTTGAGGCCAGGAACTGGCTTGATACCTGACCACGGTAAGTCACGTAGCTCACCTGGAGCCGAAGGTGGCCGGGGTGTTAGAGAGGGGGCAACAGCAGGAAAGGAAGCTCTGGTGGAAGGGGAGAGAGGGTTTACTGGCTAGTTCAGAGGTAAACAGCAGAGCCATCTGAAACTAGTTACACAGCAGAGTTATTGTAATACTGCAGAATCAGTGCCTTTGGGCCTGATTGTTTTGTTGAGATGGAATTTGTAAAGCAGTTTCCACAGGAAACATATAGTTGCTTTTGTAGAGAAATGTGCCTGTAAAAAAACAAGGATATGGGCAGCAAGTGATACATTTGAAATCTCTTCAAATGCTAAGAACTTTAGGCTTTTCTGGTCACTTGCCGAAAACACATTTCTATGGCCCACCTGCGGTCAGGGAGTCAGATGTGGGACCACGTCTGGACTCCAGTGCTGATCCTCAGTTTCCCGGGTTTCACTGTATGGTTCTGAAGTATCACAGGATTTGCAGCTCATTGTTGAATCGAGTGCACTAGCCTAGGAGTAGAGTACCACACCCCTGGGACGTGTCCCTTCCAGTTTCCTCCCCCCAGCCCCCAGAGCTATTGAGGGACAAGTCTAGACATGACCTCCTACAGTCCCCTCCAGTCTATAATTCTTTGACTGTGTGATCTTCCACCACCTGCTTGTAAACCATACGTTCCCCGTGACATCTTTGCTAACTGCGCTGTGATTTTTTTTTTTTTTTTACATAGTCCTAGGCTTTTTCTCTTCCTTCTTCAGGTTTGGCTCCTTCCGGTCTGTGCTCCTACGTGAAACCTGAGCAACATTAAGGCTTTCAGGGCTTTTCTTGGTCTTTCCTTAAAAAGACTTGGTAAATTTGCATGTCTTGTAAATCACTTCCTTCTTTTTTTTTCTGTTTAATTAAAAATGCTATTAAATACATCTCTTTCTATCTTCTGCACTTTTCAGTTCTCTTTTGACATTAAATTTGACAGCTTAATGCAAGAAAATTATTGACAAATGCCCAAGAAACCTCATTCTGGCTACCACAGTTGGGTCTCCTTTACTAGTGATTTTGGCATAGCTCTATCCTTTGATAACAGCCAAATTAGTAAGCTTCCTGGACCAAGTAATTTGGTTTGATTTTATTATTTCTTCTAAGTTTTTTATTGGGCGTTACTACTTACCATATACAATGTATGAATTCGTCGTATCATGAATACATAAATTATTGGAAGAATGACTGTTACTCTGTGTGTATTTAAACAGCCTACGAGTACAACCACCTCGTGTACAAGCGCAGCTGTCTGCATGCTTGTCTGTGTATACGGCCCGCCTTTATCGGGTGCGCTCAGCGTATATACTCAGATTGTTTGAGCAGTTAGTCCAATTCAAAGGGCTGTCAGAGTTTAAAACTTACAGTTCCTCTTTATAATTCTAAAATGTAATAATGTCCCACTCAAATCCCTCTTTGCAGGTGATTGGGATGTTAATACTCCTTCGTCTTCAAATGTGATTTATGACGAGCAGCCACCATTTCCCCCACCTTTCCATTCTGCTTCCGTATTTGAGGAGTTTCCCGCACCAGGAATTGAAGAATCTTTGATGAGAGTTCAGATATATGAAAAGACAGAGGAATTAAAGGATGGTGTGCCTGAAAAGAAAAGCACTTTAAATGAAAATCTGTCTGATAGAAAGCAGCACTCTTTTCTCCAGAAAAATGTGAATAAAGGGGATCCACCTAGCAGTCATGGGCAGAGTGACAAGAAAAACCTCTTCAGAGTAGAAAACGGTGTTACACAAAGAGGCAGATCTGCTAGTCCCAGAAAGCCCGCCGGCCGACACGCAGAACATTCGGACAGGCTTCCCAGTCCTCTACTAGCTGACCCCAAAAGAAGACCCAGAGATCGATCACTCAGCCCCAGGAAAGGGGACAGGAAAGGGGGGCAAATGGACACCAGGGCAGGTTCTGGACAGGATCACTGTGGAAGAAGCAGAGGACGGTCTTCCAGCCCAAAAAAGCCGCAAAAGCCTGAAGGAAACAAAGGCCGAGTGAACACCGAAGCCAGATTACCAGAGTCTGAGAGTCAGAGAGGAGGGGGCCGGGCGAGGGACGGGGCTGAGCAGATCTCCGAGGGCAGAGAAGAATCAGGTGTTGTCTGGAAAGACACAAAGCAGAGCCAGTCTGGAAAACACAGAACACGGTCTCCAGAGAAAAAAAGCAAGAGAATGGAGGAAAAGTCTCTCCCATCCAAAAAGACTAGTACTGCCGCTGGTAGAGTACTATCTGACCGGGAGAAAGGAAAGAAGGCAGCCTTAGGAGAGACAAGCTCCAGCAAAGAGAAGCCAGGAGAAAATGCCAGAATATCAGACAAGAAGCTGAAGCAGGATCCTGAAGAAAGGATGGTTTTAAACAAAACCCCAGCTCCCCGAGGAAAAGAACAAGAGGTGGCCGACAAAACCAGAGAGAGCGGAGGGTTCCAACCTGAGAGCGCTTCTCCCGTTAAGAAAACACCCATAACTCCGGGGCCCTGGAAGGTTCCAAGTGCACACAAAGCCGCAGGCACTACCGGTGTGGCTGAGAAACGGCTGTGACCTTTGGTATAAAACAAAGAAAAGCAAGTTGTAATCTCTTCTTACTGAAAAATGGCATTTTTCCAAAACAAAACCCCAAAAAGTCATTTTTTTCAGAAATTCTGAAGCACACACATTTTAATTTGAGCATCTTTTTAGCCAGGCTGCATGAAGGGCCTCAGGACTGCTGTGAGCCAACTGTCCCGGGGCAGCCGCCCATCCGCGTGCAGCTGACGTGCCTGCTCCTGGGGGGGCCGGCCCGCCTCCGTGGGTGTCCCCACCCACACGTGCAGATATGCACGGTGCGGTCACAACTCACTTGATACCTGTGCCAAGTTATCTACTGTTTCATGTCTCTTTTATCTGTCTCACTCAGCTATTTCCACAGGAATGAAAAAACTAGGTTTGGCTTGGAAGTTGATATTCTCAATAGCATGCTGCATGTTTACAGAGAGACACATTTGAGTCCTTGCAGAAGAAGGAACTGTTAACTCATCATTAAACATGGCAGTTGCCTTTTCTACCAGCTACTGGTGATGGCCCAGGCCCAGCTTAAAAATGAAACTCCAGAACATCACTACTGAAAAGAAAAACAAAATGGAGTCAGAAAGTGACACTCTCTTCATGTTTTTAATTCGGCTGGATCAGGTATTTCAAGTAACTGAAAGATATTACTTACAGTCAGATGTTTAAAATGAGCTAGTGCTTTAGGCAATGAAGAGTTCCCCTCCTGCTGTATTATCCAACCCTGATGTGGTCATAGCATCTCAGGTCACCCTTTTCCTTCAGTTTATTTCGTTACGAAACCAGAAAGAAGCATGTGGAAATACTGCTTACTGCTGTTCAGAGAAAAACTGCCAGGTTTCTATTTCTGGATATTTGGGTTGGACCTCCTACTACTCATTCGTTAGTCGTTACTACATAGTGCGTACGTGAAGAGTCAAAACATGGTACAGATTGTGAGGGCCTCAAGCACCAGGCAGTTTCACAGATCCAGGACCAGGCCTCTGGCAGCAGCTGTCCAAGCTCAGGTGTTTCGAAGCAGAACCTGCGTTCAGACCTGCCAGTAGACAGCCCTTGCTAGATCTGATTTCGTTTTAGTTTTTAGCTACAGTAACTTATTTAAAAAACAAGAAAGGGAGACTAGACATCTGCTTAGCTTGTACATTTTCAGAATTCTTTTTAAAAGCCTAAGTAAAGATGTTTGTTGGGAGGTAGAGACCATTTTTAGCTCCATAAAAGAGATCGAGGATTTTCAGGCCCCAGAAGCACCATTCGGTAGCAGCAATGAATAAAGGAGCGATCTCAGAACACAACCATTTTATGGAGTATTCGAACACACCTGTTCCGTCACCCGGGTTCATCTTGTTCTTGTGAAACATGGTACGTCCAGGCCCTGTCCTCTCAAGAGTCCGACTGTGAAAGTCTTTAATGTACCAACTGAAGCTGCCCTTGTAGCTGAGACATACCTTCCCAGAGCGAGATTTCTGAAATCCCCTTTCATCCAGGACTGTATTTACCCACCTCTTGTAACTACTTGAATAGAGAAAAATTAGGAGACTTGATCCATGCTAAGAATTTAGCACCACAGAAATGATTTATTTTCCCTATAGTCCACAATTAGTGATAAAAATCCTATTTTTATTGTTAACTGTGACATAACTTTGATATCATATGTTGTCAGTCTGATGTGGCTCTTTTCTTTCTAAGTAACCCATTACTGTACTGACTATATACCGACTTAGCAATGTGGCCTTGGAATGCTAAGCAAAATATGGATGTACTGGTTGTAAATGTTTATATATTGTACAGTACCTTTATATATACACCTGAGGTTCTGATTAGAGAAAGAGATCTGTAAATTGCTCGTTATTTTTTATATAGATATTAAAAAAACAAAAACAAATACAAAAATCTTTTTATGGCCTGCATTTCTTTGTCTGTCAGGCTTATTTAATGTTGCTTTCCCTTTACAGGGCTAATTCCTATCACAGTCTGTGTCCTCAAATAGATTTTGTTCCTCCAAGTGAGGAATTTTCAAAATCCTACAATCAGGAAGACTCAGTATGATGAATTTTCCTTTTATCTGTATGTAAACCTTGAAATTATCATTATACCTGTTCATTGTAAAGAAAATAGCTTTGCAGAAATAATTCGCTACCCCTCCAAAATCTTTCCCTACCCTGTCAGAGAGAAAAGGACTTGTCCTATGGGAAGTTCAGCGAGTAGACCTTGCTAATGGATAGAGTAGTGTAAGTCCAGTAAGGTCACGAAAATTTTTCATCAGACTGTGGCATTTCAGCAGTAAGTCATTTCATTTACTATAGGTTTCACTTACTTTCAGAATGAAGTGTTTTGACTTGGGTTTCATTTAATTTTTGGTGTGACTGATGCCCAAAACCTATTTTACGCCCATGGTTATTTTACTCTTGCAGGTAAACATAAAGTCCTACCATTGCATGAACTCACACTAAAAGTGAAACCCGAGCCCCACAGTGGAGCTGCATGCCATGGCAAAGGCTGGTCTAGGAAGTGGCACCAAAATAGTTTGGGTGGACCTGTCTTCTCATGGAGTTCTGGGACGCTAGTGCATTGTCTTGCTACCAGTGAGACACTGAGATCCTAGTTACATCAAACTGCGTATAAACCAAGTAGAAGTCTCAGACGCAAAAGCATTTGGCTTTTTATTTCTACATGACAATATCTTGGGTTTTCCCTTTAAATAGATATTCCCACGTAGGAAAAGCCAGATGCTTTTAAACACATGCACAAATGAAGAATTTCATAGTATGTCCGACATTCAAAGAGTGTGGTTTAGAAAAGCAAGGAAACTTCAAATTATTTAAACTGTGTAACAGTCTACCTCTACAAAGATGTGTTTAAGCTGAAGCTCAGTCCATAGGTTGCTCCTGCAGAACACTGGTAACTGGTATAAAAACAGACTTTTGCACAAAATGTGACGTTTCGCTCTAGAATGAAGACTATATCAGAGCAACTTTTTACGTCATTGTGTCATGCTCCAATGCCTAAGAACTATATGCGTGTGTTAAACATAACAGGTTGTTTTATTCAGGCAGCTCTTTACTGGTCATGCTCTCAAGGCTTATCAGCAATACAACGACTTGTTTAAAGCATGCCATAATTATTACATGAAGTCTGTAATCTCTGCTTTAGTTAACTGAATTAGTTTAAGAGAGCCACTAACTTGGATCAGTCTTCATTGTTGCTGTGCAAGACAACCTCATGGGGAGAGCGTGATTCTCACCACTAGAGAACTCCGAATCTTTCTCATCTACACTAAAAATATGAAAACATAGCCAAGTGCTTTAACTTAGTCTAAACCTATGATTTTGACAGAGAATCCTTTGAGAATTTGTCTGTTTCAGACAGTGAAACACTGTTTCACAGTGTTTGCAGTAAAGCCAAGCAGAACTATTATTAGCAAATACACAAATCTAGAAGCTTATTTTGTCCTTAATAAACAATCATTTGTTACCTTGAGTAATACCTTACTACAGCTTATATGCTCAGGCATGCTGCAGGGAAGGTATGGAATTATTGCACATTTGTGAAATTCAAACTTCCTTATTCAAGATGGACACCAATCACTGCAAGAAGCAAAGGATTACTTTAAATGATTAAACTAGTCAATACCTGTATACATGAGATTAACTTTGATGAACTTCTCCATAATCCCAACTCCTATGCCATATTGGGAGTCAGACCCACTTAGCCCACTATGAGTGTGTAAATCTAAACCATTTCAAAAGTGAATAATTAATGCAAATACTCTGTGGGATTTAGAATTTTTCTACGTGTCTTTGAAAGTCAGGAAACCATATGCTAGTTAGACAAGTGTTTAGTTATTCAACTATACAAAATATTTGGCTTATATTATACATTAGCTATAATATTATACATATTTAGGAAATTTCAGGTTGTACCTATATACCAATTTTAAAAGGGATAATTTTTCCTGATACAAATTATTAAGTGAACAGGTATTTCTCTTAACCTTCAATAATTATTACTATTCCGGGGCACCTGGGTGGCTCGATGGGTTGAGCAGCTGCCTTCGGCTCAGGTCATGATCTCGGGGTCCTGTGATCGAGTCCCGCATCGGGCTCTCTGCTCGGCAGGGAGCCTGCTTCCTCCTCTCTCTGCCTGCCTCTCTGCCTAACTGTGATCTCTCTCTGTCAAATAAATAAATAGAATCTTTAAAAAAATAATAATAATAATAATAATTACTATTCCAATTAAATGTATAAATGGTCTAATCTAGCCCTGTTTTTACATCTTGGTTTTGTTTCTCTGTAACAGCTAAATCTTACTGAAGTATATTATAGCTCACCCTTTTTGGGGATCAAAACAAAATCCCAAGTTCCAGGGCACCTGGGTGGCTCAGTCAGTTGAGCATCCGACTCTTGATTTCGACCTGTGATCTCAGGGTTGTGGGTTTGGGCCCTGCATCAGGCTCTGCTCTCAGAACGGAGTCTGCTTGTCCTTCTCCCTCTGCTCCTTCCCCTATTCGCACATGCTATCTCTAAAATAAATAAAATCTTAAAAAAATAAATAAAAGCCCAAGTTCCTAGAAATTATACAGAGAGAAATGAAAGCACTGAGGGTTCTCCTGAACCATGAAGTACAACCCTTCCATCCTAACAGGAAAAAAGTTGCATGAACGTTAAATTCCTCGAGGTGTACTCATTCATTCTACACATACATTCTATTTATATTGAGGACCTATTGTGGGGTCAGGTACTGTTTTGCATTCTGGGGACCTAAAGAGGAGACAAAAATTCCCACCCGAAGGGGCTCATATTCTAGTGGTGGGGAGAGGAGGGGGGTTAGAAACAACTAGGCAAAAAATAAGAGAGGGGAACCTGCAGAGTAGGAAGATCATCCCTTCCACGTACACACCAAGGCTGCAACTACATATAGCGCAACTCACTTGGAGAATGACCTGATGACTAGCAAAAATCTCTTCCGCTGCTTGAAGATACAGAGAAAAAGCCACATTGAGAAGGGCAGGAGGGGCAAGTAAGGAGCCAAATGCTTAGCAGGTGGGAGGAACAGTACATGTACAGATGTCTTCCTTGGGGAGGGAAGGGTTCAAACCCCACATCGGGCACTCCTGCCCCAGCCCTGGGGATTTGTTCAGGGAAGATGGGCCACACACACCACCTGCCACCCCCCTCCCCATAACTCTTTCTTTGAAACTCTAGGGACTTTGAAAATCAGCAGGGCTTAACTAGGGGAAAGCCAAAGGGCTATAGGAAACTAGAACTTTGTTCTTTAAAGGGCCCTTCCATTATAAGAGTCCCAGAAGGAGAGAGAGAAAGGAGCAGAACTTAAAAAAACAATACCTGCAAACTTCCCTAACCTGGGGAAGGAAACACATCCAGTTCCAGGAAGCAAACTACTGAACACAAAGAGGTCCACGGCAAGACAAATAATTAAAATGCCAAAAATTAAAGAGAGATAAATCTTAAAAGCAGCAAGAGAGGAGGGGAAAATGGTGGTGGAGTAGGAGGACCCTAGGCTCACCCATGACTACAACTAGATAATTACCATATCATCTTAAATGAAGAAAATCAAACTCCAGAAATCAAACTGGAGACTGACAGAACAAACCACAACTAAAGGAAGAGAAGAGGCCACATTGAAGAAGGTAGAGAGGTAGCTTGGGAGAGAAACTGATCGTGGCTGCCACGGGCACACAGAAGGGCAAGAGACAAACTGGCACGCAGGGGAGAACATGGGGAAAATGAATTCCCATAGCAACTGGCTTGGGAATGAGAGGGCCCACATATTGTCTGGTCTTACCACCAGTGGGGCCTAGAGCCTGGAGTTTTCAAGGTTGCGTGCTTGGCTCAGGGAGACCTCAGAGAACATTGGGCTGCTCTTGGAGAAAAGCCAGGGCAAACAGCCAGTGGACATGCAATGTGGCCACAGTGATCTGCAGAGCACCTGGGGCACACAGTAGGGAGGTTAGTTGCTCACTTTGGAGTGTGTCCCAGAGAGGCAGCATTCGTGGAGAGATCCCTCTGGGAACAAAGGCACTTTGGGTACCATTTCTCTCCCCCACACCTTACCTTAAGCATAGGGCCATCTGCAGGACCCAGTACAGTGCCAACACTCACTACCCCCCTGCTTAGACCAAGCTCTGCCCCACCCCCACGCTTTGGTGGAACTGTTCATCCCAATCAGCTTCCCTCAGTCACAGCACTGCAGGCCCCCTCCCTCAGAACACTGGCCCAAACCCTGCCCACCACAAAACTCACACTCTGGGAGTTTTGCAGAGTTCTAGTGGCCGTGGCAACAGTTCTCATTTCAGAAGCAGACCAGAGCTTAGCTAGTTAAAACTCACCATATTCAGGCCAGGGTCCAATACTGCCCATAATTAGCCTAAGAGAGCCACTGCAGGTGACTGGCCTGAAGGACAGAGTGGCCATGACACAATAACAGAGCATACACAGCACACATTAGAGACAGTCCCAGAAGTGCCAGGCTCTGGGGAAATGGTACAATACACTGGAGGGCACGACAGGACCTCTTCTTCGTAAAGCCATTACCCTCAAGAACAGGTGATGTAGCTGTCATTCCTAACACAGAGAAACAGACCCGAAGACTTAGATAAAATGCAAAGACAGAGGAATTTATTCCAAATGAAAGAACAGATAAGGCCATGACCTGAGATACAAGCAAAACACACATAAGTAACATGACTGATGGAGAATTTAAACCAATGATCAGAAAGATACTTGCTGGACTTGAGAAAAGAGTACAGGACATCAGTGAGACTATTAACAGAGAGAAGGAGTAATATACCAGAGTTAAAGGGCCTAATAAACAGGGTGAGAAAACGCTTGATGGAGTGAACAGCAAGATGGAAGAAACAGAGAAACAAATTGATGACCTAGAATACAGAGTAATGGAAAGTAATCAAGCTGAACAAGGAGAGAAAAAGAATCATGCAAAATGAGAATAACTTAGGGAACTCAGTGACTCCATCAAACCTAACATTTGTATTGTAGGAATCCCAGAAGAAGAGAGGAAAAAAAAGAGATCAAAGATTTTATTTAAAGGATAGCTTAAAACTTTCCTAATCTGGAATGGAAACAGATACCTAGATCCAGGAGGCACAGAGAACCCCCAACAAAATCAACAAAAGCAGATCCACACCAAGACATAATGTAATTAAAATAACAAAATAGAGTAATAAAAAATATTAAAAGCAGCAAGACAAAAGAAGTCAATAACTTACAAGGGAAACCTCATAAGGCTATATCAGTTAAAACTCACATAAAAATAAAAATCAGGCTATCAGGATTTTTCAGCAGACACTTTCCAAGCCAGAAATACATGGCATGATGTATTCAAAGTGCTGAATGGGGAAAACTAGCAGCCAAGAATACTCTATCCAGCAAGGCTACCTTTCAGAATAGAAGGAGAGATAAAGAGTTTTCCAGACAGGGCGCCTGGGTGGCTCAGTGGGTTAAAAGCCTCTGCCTACGGCTCAGGTCACGATCTTGGGTTCCTGGGATCCGGGCCTGCTCTGCTCAGCAGGGAGCCTGCTTCCCCCTCTCTCTGCCTGCCTCTGCCTAGTTGTGATCTGTCAAGTAAATAAATAAAATCTTTAAAAAAAAAAAGTTTCCCAGACAAACAAAGGGAGTTCATGACCAGTAAACCGGCTCCACAACAAACATTAAAGGGGACTGTTTGAGTGAAAAGGAAAGAAATGAGAGTATAAGGTAGAACACACAGGAGTAGTCAAAATGAACATTCCAATAAAAAGATCAGTTAAGGAACTCACAAAATAAAAGGATGTAAAATCTGATACCATATACCTAAACTACAGGGAGGCAGGGAATAAAGATGGTTTCAACTTAAACAACTACCAACTTAATATAGACTGCTAAATGCAGATGTTAAATACAAATCTAATGTAACCATATATCAAAGAGCCATCAATAAACATGCAAAATAAAGAGAAAGAAATCCCACTATATCACTAAAGAAAACCAGCAAACTATGAAAGGGAGAAATACAAGAAAGGGTCAGAGAAAAACTTCAGAAACAACCCAAAAATGCAATAAAATGGCAATAAATACACATTTATCAATAATTACTTCCAATGTAAATGGATTCAACACTGCTATCAAAAGACACAGGGGGACAGAATGGATTAAAAACAAACAAACAAACAAACAAGACCCATCTATATTCTGCCTTTAAGAGACTCATTTTAAATCTAAAGTCACCAGTGCTCGCTTCGGCAGCACATATACTAAAATCTAAAGTCACCGGCAGATTGAAAGCCAGGGTCTGTAGAAACATCTCTCATGCAAATGGATGTCAAAAGAAAGCCTGAGTAGCAATACTTATATTGGACAAAATAGACTTTAAAACAAAGACTGTAACAAGAGACAAAGAAAAGCACTATATAATGATGAACAGGACAATTCAACAAGAAGATGTAACAACTGTAGTTATTTATGCACCCCACACTGGAGCACCCAAATACATAAAATAGTTAATAAAAAACTTCAAGGAACTAATCAATAATATTACAAATATAGTAGAGGACATTAGCACCCTACTTACATCAATGGACAGATCATTTAAACAGAAAATCAACAAGGAAATAATGGCTTTGAATGATACCCTGGACCACGTGGATTTAACAGATATATTCAGAACATTCCACCCTACAACAGCAGAATACACATTCTTTTCAAGTGCACATGGAACATTGTCCAGAACAGGACACATATTAGGCCAAAAAAGAAACTGCAAAAATTCAAAAAGATCAACATCATATCATGCATCTGAACACAAAGGCCAGCATTACTCGTGATAAAAAGCCCTCTAAAGGTAGGTCCAGAGGGAACATACCTCAACATAAGAAAAGCCTTATATGAAAAACCCACAGCTAATATCATACTCAATGGGGAAAAACTGACAGCCTTCCCCCTAAGGTCAGGAACAAGACAAGGATATCCACTGTCACCACTTTTATTCAACACAGTACTAGAAGTCCTAGCCACAGTACTCAGACAACAAAAAGAAACAAAAGGCATTCATATCAGTAAGGAAGTAAAACTTCCACTATTTGCAGATGACAAGATACTCTACATAGAAAACCTGAGAGACTCCACCAAAAAACTGCTGGAACTGATAATGAATGCAGTAAAGTCACAGCATACAAAATCCACATACAGAAATCTGTTGAATTTCTATATGCCAATAACAAAGCAGCAGAATTTTTTTTTGCATTTACAACTGCACCCAAAATAATAATGTACTTAAGAATAAATATAATCTAAGAGGTGAAAGACTTGTGCTCTGTACAAGACTTATACACAAAGAAATGGAAAGACATTCCCTGTTTATGGACTGAAAGAACAAATATTGTTAAAATATCTACTAGCCAAAGCAACGCACACTTTTAATGCAATCCCTGTCAAAATACAAACAGCATTTTTTTTTTTACAGAACTAGAACAAACAATCCTAAAACTTATATGGAACCACAAAAGACCCTAAATAGCCAAAGCAATCTTGAAAAGGAAAAGCTAAGCTGAAGGCATTATAATTCTGGACTTCAAGTTATATTACAAAGCTGTAATGATCAAAACAATATGGTACTAGCACAAAAACAGACACAGATCAACAGAACAGAATAGAAAACCCAGAAATAAACCCACAATTATATGCAATTATATGGTCAATTAATCTGTGACAAGGCAGGAAAGAATATCCAATGGGAAAAGCACAGTCTCTTCAACAAACAGTGTTAGGAAAACTAGAGAGCAACATGTAAAAGAATTAAACCGGACAGCTTACTCACATCATACAAAAATAAATTCAAAATGGATTAAAGACCTAAATGTGAGATCTGAAACCAAAAAAGTCCTAGAAGAACACAGGCAGTAACCTCTTTAACATCGGCTATAGCAACATCTTTCTAGATGTGTCTCCTGAAGTAAAGGAAACAAAAGCAAAAATAAACTATTGGCCAAAATTAACAAGACAGTAAACAATGTGTGTTGGAGAGGATGTGGAGAAAGGGGAACCCTATTACACTGTTAGTGGGAATGCAAGTTGGTGCAGCCACTTGGGAAAACAGTGTGGAGATTCCTTAAGAAATTAAAAATAGAGCTTCCCTATGACCCTGCAATTGCGCTACTGGGTATTTACCCCAAAGATACAGATGTAGTGAAAAGAAGGGCCATTTGTACCCCAATGTTCATAGCAGCAATGGCCACGGTTGCCAAACTGTGGAAAGAACCAAGATGTCCTTCAATGGACGAATGGGTAAAGAAGATGTGGTCCATATACACTATGGAGTATTATGTCCCCATCAGAAAGGATGAATACCCAACTTTTGCATCAACATGGACAGGCCTGAAAGAGATTATGCTGAGTGAAATAAATCAAGCAGAGAAAGTCAATTATCATATGGTTTCACTTATTTGTGGAGCATAAGAAATAACATAGGGGACATGGCGAGATGGAGAGGAGAAGGGAGTTGAGGGAAATTGGAGGGGGAGATGAACCATGAGAGACTATGGACTCTGAAAAACAATCTGAGGGTTTTGAAGGCTGGCGGGGGATGGGGAGTTGGGTGAGCCTGGTGGTGGGTATTGTGGAGGGCATGTATTGCATGGAGCACTGGGTGTTGTGCATAAACAATGAATTCTGGTACACTGAAAAGAAATTTAAAAAATTTAAAAAAATTAAAATTAAAAAAATAAAAAGATAAAAAAATAAACTATTGGGACTTCATTGAAATAAAAAGCTTCTACGCAGTGAAGGAAACAATCAATTAATCTAAAAGGCAATCTACAGATGGGAGAATATATTTGCAAATGATAGAGCCAATTAAGAGTTAGTATCCAAAATATATAAGGAACTTATAAAACCTAACACCTCGAACACAAATAATCCAATTTAAAAATGGGCAGAAAATATGAACAGACACTTCTCCAAAGAAAACATATAGATGGCCAACAGACACATGAAAAGACACTCAACATCACTCATCATCAGGGAAATTCAAATCAAAAGTACAATGAGATATCACCTCAAACTCCTCAGAATGGCTAAAATCAACAACACAAAAAACAAGAGGTATTGGTGAGATGTGGAGGAAAAGAACCTTTGTTGCACAGTTGGGAATGCAAACTGGTATAGCCACTCTGGAAAACAGGATGGAGAGTCCTCAAAAAGTTAAAAATAGAACTACCTCAGTTGCAGTTGCTCTACTGGGTATTTACCCAAAGAATATCAAAACACTGGGGGGCCTGGGTGGCTCAGTCAGTTAAACACCTGACTTCAGTTCAGGTCATGATTTCAGGGTCCTGGGATTAAGCCCTTCATCAGGCTCCCCACTCAGTTGGAAGTCTACTTGTCCCTCTCCAACTCTCCCTCCCCCAGCTTGTACTCTCTCTTTTTCTCAAATAAATAAAATCTTAAAAAAAAATCAAAACACTAATGCAAAGGGATAAATGCACTCCAATGTTTATAACAGCACTATGTATAAGAGCCAAGATTTATGAATGGATAAAAAAGATGTGGTATACACACACACAGACACACACACATACATACATACAATGGAATATTATTCAGCCATAACAAAGAATGAAATTTTGGGCCCATGGGTGGTTCAATCAGTTAAACATCTGCCTTCAGCTCAGGTCATGATTCCAGGATGCCTGCTTGATGGAGAGTTTGTTCCTCCCTCTCCCACCTCCTGCCCCTATTCATGCTCTCTTTCTCACTCTCACTCTCTCAAATAAATAAATAAATAAAAATAAAAAATAAAGAATGAAATCTTGCCATTTGCAATGGCATTGATGGAGCTGAAGTGTATAATGCCAAATGGAATAGCTCAGTCAGAAAAAGATAAATTTGATATTATTTCACTCATATGAATACAAATGAGCAAAGAGAGGAATAAAAGAGACAAACAAAGAAACAGACTCTTAACTATAGAGGACAAACTGATGATTACCAGGGGAGAGAGGATGGGTTAAATAGGCAATGGAGATTAGTCTCTACTTGTGAGGACCACTGGGAAACTAAATTAAAAACCTTTTAAAGGAAAAAAAAAAACAAAAAAACAAAACAAAAAAAAAAAAACAGGCAGCAAGAGAAAAGCAACCAGTTACCTACAAGAGAAACCCCACAAGGTCATCATCTGATTTTTTTAGCAGGAACTTTGCATTCCCAAAGCGGGTAGCATGATATATTCAAAGTGCTGAAAGGAAAAAACCATCAACCAACAATATTGTACCCAGAAGGGCCATCATTCAGAATTGAAGGAGAGATAAATTTTCCCAAACAAAAGTTAAAAAAGTTTATCACCACTAACTGGTCTTACAAGAAATGTTAAAATGACTTAAGTGGAAAAGCCAAAACTTTAGTAAAAATTTATGAAAACTAAAACTCACACTGGCAAAAGCAAACACATAGTAAAGGTAGCAGATCAATCACTTATAAAATTTGTATGAAGGTAAAAGACAAAAGTAGTAAAATCAATTATATCTACAATAATTAGTTCAGGGATACGCAAAATAAAAAGATGTAAAATGTAACACCAAATACATAAAATATGGAGAAGGGGGGTATAAATTTATTACTTTTAGAATATGTTTGAACTTAAGCGAACATCAACTTAAAATAGACTCCTGTATACATAGGATGCTATACATAAACCTCATGGCAACCACAAACCAAAAACCCCTAATAAATACACAAAAAATAAAGAGAAGGAAATCTAAGCTAACACTGAAGAAAATCGTCAAATCACAGGAGAAGGGAGCAAAAAAAGAAGAACGGGGACAAACCACAAAAATAAATAAATAAAACAAGTAACAAATGGCAATAAGTACATACCTATCAATAACTACTTTAAATGTAAGTGGATTAAATGTTCTAGTCAAAAGACATAGGGTGACTGAATAGATGGGGGGTGGGGGGGACCCATCTATATGTTGCTAGAAGAGACTCACTTCAGACCTAAAGAAACAGACTGAAAGTGAAGAGAAGGAAAAAGATACTCCATGCAAATGAATCCAAAGAAAGCTGGGTAGTAATACTTATATCAGAAAAAATAGACTTTAAAACAAAAACTATAACAAGAGACAAATAAGGCATTATATAATGTAAAAAAAACTTGTGGGCTTAATAACAATTGTAAATATGCACCCAACATAGAAGTACCTAAATATATGAAGCAAATACTAATAGATAAAAAGGGAGAAACTAACAGTAATGCAATAATACTAGGGGACACCCCACTTCCATCTAAGAGGAAAGTTTATAGCAACACAGGCCTACCTTAAAGAATAAGAAAAATCTCAATCTAATCTTACACCTAAACAAATAGAAACAGAAGAACAAATCTTAAAGTCAGTAGAAGGAAGGAAATAATAAAGATCAGAGTTGAAAAAATGGAGACTAAGAAAACAATAGAAAGGATCAATGAAACTAAGAGCTAGTTCTCTAAAAAGATGAACAAAACTGATAAAACACTAGACACTCAAAGAAAAAAGGAGGACCCAAAATCAAAAATGAAAAAGAAGTTACAACTGACACCACAGAAATACAAAACATTACAAAACACTACTACAAAAAATTATATGCCAACATGTTGGACAACCTGGAGGAAACAGGTAAATACCTAGAAACACACAATCTTCCAAAACTGAGAAGGGAAGAAAAAGATAATTTGAACAGACCAATTATTCATAATAAATTGAATCAGTAATCAAAAATCTCCCAACAAACCAAAGTCTAGAACCAGCTGGCTTCACAAGTGAATTCTACCAAACATATAAAATAGAGTTAATACATACCCTCCAACTCTTCCAAAAAAGTTGAAGAAGAAGGAATGCTTCCAAATTCATTCTACAAGGCCAGCATTAACCTGATACCAAAAAGAAAAACACTATGAAAAAAGAAAATTACAAACCAATATCCTTCATGAACATGATGCAAAAATCCTCAACAAACTAGTAGAAAACTGAATTCAACAATACATTAAAATGATTATTCACCATGATCAAGTGAGATTTATTTCAAGTATGCAGGGATAGTTCGATATCCACAAATCAACCCACATGATACATCACGTCAACAAAAATGATTAAAAAATCATATGATCATCTGGATGGTAGAAAAAGCATTTGATAAAATTCAGCATCCATTCATGATAAAAACTCTCAACAATGTGGGGAGAGAGGGAACATACCCCAGTAAAATAAAGGCTATATATGAAAAACCCACAGCTAATATCATACTCAAGGGTAAAAAGCTGAAAGCTTCTCCTCTAAGATCAGAAATGAGACAAGGATATCCACACTCACCACTTCTATTTAATATAGTACTAGAAGCCCTAGATGCAGTAATCAGTCAAGAAAAAGAAATAAAAGGCATCCAATTGGTAAGGAAGAAATAAAGCTGTCACTATTTGCAAATGACCTAATGCTATATATATAGAAATCCTCATGACTCCACCAGAAATTTAGAATAAATGAATTCAGTGAAGTTGTAAGACACAAAATTAATATACAGAAATATGTTGCATTTCTATACACTAACAATGAATTGTAAGAGAAATTACAAAAACAATCTCATTTATAATAGTACCAAGAACAATGAAACACTTAGGAATAAATTTAACCAAGGAGGTGAAAGGTCTGTACTCTGAAAACTATAAGACATTATTAAAGAAATTGAAGATGATACAAATGAAAAGATATGCCATGCTCACATATTGGAAGAATTAATATTGTTAAAATGTCCAATACTACCCAAAGCAATCTATAGGTTCAGGGCAATCCCTATCAAAATATTAAAAGCATTTTTCATAGAACTAGAACGAATAATCCTAAAATTGGTATGGAACTCCAAAAGTCCCCAAATAGTGAAAACAATCTTGAGAAAGAAGAACAGGGGTGCCTGGGTAGCTCAGTGGGTTTAAAGCCTCTGTCTTCCACTCAGGTCATGATCCCAAGGTCCTGGGATCGAGCCCCACATCGGGCTCTCCACTCAGCAGGGAGCCTGTTTTCTCCTCTCTCTCTGCCTGCCTCTCTGCCTACTTGTGATTGCTGATCTCTGTCAAAAAAATAAATAAAATCTTTAAAAAAAAAAAAAGAGAAAGAACAACAAAGCTGGAGGTATCACAATAATCACAATATTAGATTTCAAACTATAATACAGAGCTATAGTCATGAAAACAGTATGGAACTGACACAAATAGACACAGATCGATGGAACAGAATAGAGAGCCCCAAAATAAACTGTACTTACATGGTCAATCTACAACAAAGGAGGCAAGAATATACAACAGGAAAAAGTCTCTTAAATGAATGGTACTGGGAAAGATGGACAGCTACACACAAAAGAATGAAACCAGACCATTTTCCTATACTATCCACAAAAATAAAATTGATAAAAGCCCTAAATGCAAGAGCTGAAAGAGTAAAATTCCTAAAAGAAAATATAAGCAAGTAATACTCTTAAAGATTAACCTAACAGTATTGTTTCGAATATATCTCCTCAGACAAGGGCAACAAAAGCAAAAATAAACAAGTGGGACTATATCAAAACAAAGAAAACAAACAACAAAACAAAAAACATTCTACAGAATGGGAGAAGATATTTGCAAATAATATAGTTAGTAAGGATTAACATCCAAAATATATTTAAAAACCCATACAACTCAATGCCAAAAAAAACAAACAATGGAATTTAAAAATGGACGGAGAATCTGAATAGATGTTTTTCCCCCAATAAAAAAGACATACAGATGACTGACACATGAAAAGAACCTCATCATCTAATCATCAGGAAAATGCAAATCAAAACCATAGTGAGATATCACCTGACATCTGTCAGAATGGCTAGTATCAAAAACATAAGAAATAACAAGTGTTGGCAAGGACATAGATAAAAGTGGACCCTCTTGTACTGCTGGTCTATTGTTGGGAATGTACATTTGGTGCAGCCACTTTGGAAAACAGCATGGGGGTTCCTCAAAACATTAAAAAGACAAATAACATACGATCTAGTTAATGTGAATGTTAATTCTCTCCTGGGTACTTGCCCAAACAAAACAAAAACATTAATTTGAAAAGATATATGCTTCCCTATGTTTCTTTCTTTCTTTTTTTTTTTTAAGATTTTTTTTTCTTTTTTTTTTTTTTTATTTGACAGAGATCACAAGTAGGCAGAGTGGCAGGCAGAGAGAGAGAGAGAGAGAGGAGGAAGCAGGCTCCCTGCTGAGCAGAGAGCCCGATGCGGGATTCGATCCCAGGACCCTGAGATCATGACCTGAGCCGAAGGCAGCGGCCCAACCCACTGAGCCACCCAGGCGCCCCACTTCCCTATGTTTCTTACAGCATTATTTACAATAGCCAAGATGTGGAAGGAACTTAAGTATGGACAGATGAATGAATAAAGAACACATTGCGTACACAAACACAAACACACACACACAGACATACTCTAGAATATTACTTAGCCATAAAAAAGAATGAAATCCTGCCATTTGTGACATGGATAGACCTAAAAGGTGTTATGCGAGGTGAAATAAGACAGAGAAACACAAATACCAAATGATTTCACCTATACGTGAAATCTAAAAGACCAAACAAACAAAATAGAAAACGGACTCCTAAATCCAGAGAACAAAGTGGTGGCTGCAAGAAGGAAGGGGAATTAGAAGATAAGTGAAATAGGCAAAGGGAATTAAGAGAAACAAAATTCCAGTTATAAAATAAGTAAGATTTTAATTTATTGTAAATAAAATGGGGTGTAAGTACAGCATGGTGAATGCAGCCAATAATATTGTAATAATTTTGTATGGTGACAGACGGTAACTATACTTACTATGGTGAGCATTTTATAATGTATGTAAATGTCAAGTTACTATATTATACACCTGAAACTAATGTAATATTGCATAACAACTATACTTCAATTAAAAGCAAGTAATTTTTAAAAAGGAAATAAAGGACTTCTCTGCAGTAAAAATTAAAAAAAAAAAAAAAAAACAAGATGATCAGATTGTGTTAAGTGGCCTGAAGGAAATGAATAGGGCCATATAACTGACAAGGAGAGACAGGGAACTACTTTCAGGTCATCAGAGAAACAAACAACTGAGCAGCCATTCAGGGGAGAACAGAAGAAAATGTATGGTGGACACAAATCTGATATGAGAAAGAACTTGGTGTAATGGAGGAACAGAGGGAAGCCAGGGTGATTATACGGTCAATATTGAGGAGTGAAGCTGGAAACAGAGGCAAGCCTAATAATGAAGGACCTTGGAGAGCACCACAGGGAAAGCCAGAAAGGGCTTTAGTAGGAATGATCTAGGTATACAGTTTCCATATTTTTAAGCTCGTTCATGTGGCTGTGGAGAACCAACTGTAGGAGGAAAGAATGGAAAGGCTCAGCATGTAATTCAGGTGAAAGTGAAGGAGGCTTAAACCTAGTAGCAGAGGAAATGTAGCACTGACACAAAAGAGAGGAGCCCCAAGAAGAAACCCTAAGCAACTGAGTAAACTTCGTTCAATTTGCCAAGGTGGGAGAGACATTTATTCTCCCACCTTAAATAACAACAATGAAAAAAGGAAAAACATATATAAAAAACAGGTTTTAAATCTTGGATAATAGAGAGTATAGGAAAAAGGAATTAAATGAATTGAGCCCCATGACTACCCCAGATTACTGCTTAGATGCCATTTCTAGGCTGCAGTTCAGGAAGGGGGAACCCAAACTGAACCAAGCAGTCTTGCTGTGTTGAGGAGACAAAGTTAAGAATTTGGAAAGATCAACACAGCTGGAATTTGCAAAACAGAGTACAGGAAAGAAGACAGCTGCATAGAGAGGACAGTTCCAAAAAAACATGTAGAAGATTCCTTTCAAGTCCTTAGGTAAGTACTGATCAGCACAATACTAGTTGTTGGGAAATACCAAACAACAGGGAAAGAACTACCAAAAAGAAGTGGCAGAGAAATTCTGAGCTGGGAATAGTTTGTGTTCCCACGGTCCAACTGGAGAAACCTCATATAATAAACAGGACATTGGGTTGAATACTCGGGAGGCTATTGCTTCAGTAGGGGAGAAAAGGAGCCCTGACTACAGGCTGCTTCAAAGCAAGACTTGAAATGATCAAACCGTTTCTGAGTAACTTGACTGTACTCCAAAACAAAGCTCAAGAAGATTTAAAAGAATACACATATGTACACAAAAACCCAACATCCAACAGTATAAAACTCACATTCAATTTAAAAATTACCAGGCATGCAAAGTAGCAGGAAAATATTATCCAAAACAAGAAAAATCAAGCATTAAAAACAAACCCCAAAATAACACAGATGTTAACTCTTTTAATGTCCCTATTTACTATTCCTATGGTAAATACATTCATTGTGTTAAACAAGGTAGAGAAAAGAAATAGTATATTAAGGAGAGACATGAAAGATTTTTTAAAAATCATATTTCCACAAGCAAAAATACATTACTTATGGTTAACAGCAAATTAGTGCAGAAGAATAAGTTGGTGAACTTGAAGGCACGGCAACAGAAATTATCCAAAATTCAACGCAGAAAAAGAAGACGGGAAATGTACAAAAACATCAGTATGCTGTGGGACAACTTTGAGCAGACTAACATACATGTAAATTGGAGTCCCAGAAGGAGGTAGGAGAGAGTGGGGTAAAGAAAACTTATTTTAGGAAATTTTCCTTAAAAATGCTGTTAGCCTTTTTTAGGAAAAAATGTTAGCTAACAGCCCAAAATAAACTATATAAATCCACAAGTCCAATAAGTGCAACTAACTCCCAGCACAAAAATCATGAAGAACACTACACCAAAGTACAAATTTGATGATTAAAAAATCTTAAAAGCAGCAGAGATTTAAAAAGATAAGAACGACAGCAGACTTCTCACCAGAAACAACGCAGTTCAGAAGGCAGTGGAGCAACACCTTTAAAACTAGAGTTTTAGACCCAGCAAAGATATCTTTCAAGTACAGATTCAAAAAATCTTTCTCCACAAGGTGGGCCTGTACACCTTGCTAAAAGGATTTTGGATTTTTATCTTCAAAGTAATTGTAAGCAACTAACAGATTCTAAATGATGAGACCTGCATTTTCAGGAAGACACATTAGCTTTCTGTGAAGAACAGACTGGGCTAGGGGGACAGGGGGTAATACATATGTAAGAGCAAAGGCAGCATAAACTTGTTCCCCAAAACAATGAATGCTGACATTGACTGGGGTCGTAGAAGTGGGTATGGAGAACAGTGGGCTGATTAGAAAAATATCTAGAAGATAGTTATTCAAAGACTTGGTGCCTGGATGTGAGGCTGAAGGAAGAGGAAGGAATCAAGAATGATTCCTGTTTCCAACATGAGCAACTGTACTTCTATATAATTTTACCCACCTGAAAAAATAATTTAAACCAATTATACACTATCAGACCTCTAACTGAAACAACCTATAAGAGTAAACTATTCTAAATGCTGCATTTAAACTAAACAGTTCACTGGGTAAAAGCTGCAGATAAAAACCAAACAGCACTTTTTTGTAGCAGAAAAAGCTACAGGCATGAGCTTTGTTCATCTGAAATTTGCACTGAGCTCAGTCTTGCATGGACACAGTTGCTATTGTTGCTTATGGAAAATAGTAAAAGCATGATTTCTTGGAGTCATCTGATGAGATCCTGAAGTGCCTTTACAGAAGAGTTGCTTCTACAGGCAAATCACTATATTGGGGCTGTACATTTAAAAGAAATTATAACTCTCATGCAGCATTTAAAAATGGCTGCAAATTTTTAGTAATCCCTCCTAGTTCAGCAACTTTGCTAACCTATTTTTCTATGTTCACAGTTAGGAATCCACTGGTGAAAGATTTTTTAAAGGTCTTAAATAGTAACAACAAATGTTTGTTGTGGATTTACAAAGGGCTACGCACTATATGCTAAGTACCTTCCATGATAATTGCATTCAACCTTAAAAACTCTATTAGGTAGTAGTTATTCCCATTTAACAGATGCACAGAGGTTAAGTAATTTGCCTTAGATTATGAAGCCAGTAAATTGCAGAGCCAAGGGCATGAACCCAGATAGGTCTGACCTCAATCCCTGGACTCTTGGAAAATTCATCTTTAAACTTCAGAAATCTTCCTGCACATTAGGATACATATAATTGATACACTGATTTTGTGTGGGTACATACTTTATGGATAATACCTAAGTTTCTAAATTATTTCCTTCTAAAAATTCACAAAATGAAGGGGAATAAAAGTACACTTATCATGTAATGAGCACTGACTAGAATATAGAATTGTTGAAACATCATCTTGTAGGCCTAAAAATAATATAACACTGTAGATTAATTCTATTTCAACAAAATAAGATAAAATAAAAATTCATACAATCTTATCATTAAAATGTTCAGACTTTCAGGGCACCTGGGTGGCTCAGTGGGTTAAGCCGCTGCCTTCGGCTCAGGTCATGATCTCAGGGTCCTGGGATCGAGTCCCGCATCGGGCTCTCTGCTCAGCAGGGAGCCTGCTTCCTCCTCTCTCTCTCTGCCTGCCTCTCTGCCTACTTGTGATCTCTCTCTGTCAAATATATAAATAAAATCTTTAAAAAAAAAAATTCAGACTTTCAATTTGCTTCAAGAGATTCTTCGAAGCAGAGAGCTTAAAGAGCAAGAATTGTATGTAGGTTACGAGAGTTTTCATTAACATACGTATATGCATGTGTGTGTAACAGGGAATGATGATGAGAGAACCCAAATCATCAAAAGCATAACTTGGCTGAGTATAGACACTAAGGAACTGAAAGTAAACCGACGGTTGGGTATCTTGAGTCATACAATGAACTATCCATGCCTTACTTAGCACTGTGATAGGCAACAGCTCAGAGGATTTATGTGGAAACCATGTTGTGTGACGGACATGAATGAGTACACATACACTTAACACATCTCTGGCTGAATTACACGGCACATTATATGCATGTCTCTTTCCCCAAAAACTATGCAGTTATGGGGATTAACTTCAAAACTGTAAGTGAATTAAAATTTTCTCCACAGTTAACAGAAACTCACAGGTTAAAAGGTTATTTTTGTTTTCTGCAACAGCAACAAAAAAAAAGCCTAGAAACTGAAATTCTCCAAGAAAATTCTTTATTTGGGTTCAACCTAAAATAGTTTAAATTTGATATCTCTTTGTTAGAGAAAAGAAATCTCCAATTGTATAGACTTAATAGAAAAGTACTGAATTTGCCATTTCCAAGAGAAGATATTTTTTGCATGCGTTGGGCATCTACCACAGTAACCCAAAAGACTACTTGCAGTAAATTACTATAAGTGTCACAGCTCTGAATCTGAAATGCCCAAAATCAATTTCCTAACTTAGAAAGTTGTCCTTCTTACCATAACGCATGATCTGACTATTCATAATGTTTGAAAACCATGAAAATACAATTTTTGGCATGTGCACCGCGCTGGTAAAGGATTTGTTCCTCTGAAAACACCATTTGTAAGATTAAGCAGAGCAGAGGGCACCTCTGTGTGTGAACAAGCAGGTAGGTGTCTCATGGTTTCTGAAAGTCCTCTCCTTCCTTAATGGGCCAGTACTGATGCCAGCAAGGGGAGAGTCCAGGCACATGGCTCAGCTTATGACTTAATTTTCCACAGCTAAGAAAAGAAAATCACCAAAATTGGTTAGTTTGAAAACCAACAGTTGGGGTTTACAAGTCTACTTACATGATAATGAACCAAGAACCCTTTACATAAGAAGAACAATAGCAACCACAGAACACCATAGAGAAACATGAACAATTCCCAGGGTCAAAAATGACACACTGAAGTTCGTGGGTCTTGGGTTTTCATTCATTCTGCCACTGTGTACATCCCTAGATGAGAGAACAGCCATCCCGCAGCCCATGCTATTAGACTGACATGAGATTCAAACTTGACTTTGTGTTCTATTCAAGAGCACAGTCTATTTCACTCGTGTCAAATGAGGAAACCTAAGCTAAGAAGCCTGTGCACCACCATCAAAATGTCTATTTTACCTCAAGAGTTCTTATTCCAATCTCTCTCTTTCTCTCTCTCTCTCTCTCTCTCTCACACACACACACAGGGTGAAAAGCAAGGATTATTATATTTGGTCATTTTTAAGACTAAGCAGATGCTACAGAGTACTGGTCTCACTTACTCTTATATTAAATCCTAGAAGATCACTTATAACACCTGAGACAGCAGAAAGGATAACGACTCGTGTGATATTGTAGATTAAGGGATTCATTGTCAGTCCATAGAGTCTAAATGGTGTGTCCAACTCCTATAAAAACATGAAAGAACGGAGATGAGATCCATGGCCTCTCGATGGCCGCCACTGATTTCTGGGCTGTGTTTTAGGTCTTGGGTGGGGATGACTGCGTCAGGCCATTTCCTTCATGTTCAATAGCTGCATTCAAAAAACCTCTAATGGACTCTCATCTACTTCTCCACTAGCTACGTGATTAAATGTGGGTTTGCGTGGTATGTTATTTGTGATTTTTAAGAAATGTTCAGGGGCGCCTGGGTGGCTCAGTGGGTTAAGCCTCTGCCTTTGGCTCAGGTCATGATCCCAGGGTCCTGGGATCGAGCCCCACATCAGGCTCTCTGCTCAGCGGGAGCCTGCTTCCTCCTCTCTCTCTCTCTGCCTGCCTCTCTGTCCACTTGTGATCTCTGTCAAATAAATAAAAAATAAAATCTTTAAAAAAAAAATAAATAAATAAATGTTTATTTGAAAAATGTGACAGATGTCAGCAATCACCTGAACCTGGGTAATGAGATGAGAAATTTTTTTCTATGTAGTCATTAACCCCAAACTATCAAGTTGGTATTTTGAATGTACACGGCCTGACATCTACCTATTCCTACAGTCCCCTCCAGTAAGTAAAACATTGATTTAAGTGCTAGTAAAAGTGTATCACGGGATATTACTTACTTTCAATAACTTGGTAGACAGCTTTAATACATTATTTACTAGAGTAAGCTGTTCTTTCTTATTCGGCTTTTTCTCCATCTTAAGATATAAATTAATCTAAGAGAAAAAGGAAATATTAAGGCAAATCTCACAAAAAAAGATATATACATACTGCATTAAGTCTGGCAGATTTGAGAGTAATATATTCAAATAAAATACATTTTGAAATTCCTGCAGTTATTTCTACAGAATACATATGTCACATGCCCTACACCCCACCCCAGTCAGTCACATCTGGCAAAGAAAAGCTATTTAGTGGATTTAAAAAAAATATATATATATATAATATGTATGTATAGATATATAAACAAAAAGTATAATACTAATTATAACACAACAATTAACATATGAATTCCTTCAGTTCAAAAGCTCTGTCTTACTCTTTTTGGTGTCTCCCACATAAACTAACATCCTTGGGAAACACAAATGAGAGGTAGGAAGATAGCTGCTGCTTTTCACTTGCTATATTTCCTTATCTTTTCTCTGCTAGGAAATATTCCCCACTATAATTCTAAGGCAAAAAAAGAAAATCTAATGATACCAAATGTTTTTATTTATAACTTATGGATAAACATGAAATCAAAATTAAACAAACAAAACCCCTTTATACTACTCTGTATTTATAAGAAACATTTCCCAGTCTTAAAATCCAGTCACGTACTAAAGAGCAAGCATTTTCGAAACACTGAATGTATTCTACAGCTGATAGAGAAGAAATTCAAGAAGTTTATTAAACATGCTTAAATGACAAGTACTACAGAGATCTAATATTTGATGTGGAATATGTCATTAAAAACATGCTCCATTACCACCAATAAAGATAACTTTATAATATACAAAATACTTCCAATCCATAAGATCTTAATTCTTACAATTCTGGGAACAGGTGGAGATTATTACCCTCATTTCACGAGGAGGAAACACTTACATAGTAGCAGAGTGACTTGTAAGTTCACACAGCTAGAAAGTGCTAAATCTAAACTCAACCCTCAATCTTCCACACAGACTTTATTATTGCCATCTCTAACCATAGCACCAAGTTGACAAGGACCAACCAATACCTGCTCAGTAAGTAATATTGAAACATTGCTGTATTTCTTATTGGTTTCAGACCCCAGTGAAGCAAGACGCAGCAAGAAAAGTAGTAAAGCTGTTTCCCAGATCAAAAATTCCCAATTATAAGCATCATTCAGGAAAGTTTTATGCCCTTGGAGAACCTATACAAAAGACCAAAAAAAGTTAAGTTTTTCATTTGTCTCCAAATCTATGGTTCCCCTCCTTTATTCTAGCAATTTAAAAAGATTTAGAAGTCACCAATATTTTATACTCAACGCAGAAGAGTTTTAATACTCATATAAAGCATTATCTTTTTAACTAATCACTATTTCTTTAAGTTCCTTGATTTTTTCCTTTGCATGAAAGACAGCAAAAGTCTGGGAGTAACAAAGGAGGAAAACATACAACAAGTGAAGTAAGACAAACACATTTCCAGCCTTTTAACTAGTAGTATGCCCACTCATGATTATTTGGTGACCATTTTTCAAAGTATTAAATTTGCATTTATCTGACTAGTAGGGCTTCCTAAAACATGTGGCCCATCCTATTAGTATGACTAGAAAATCCTGAGGATCAATTCTTTACTCCATTCGAGGACATGAATAACAAGAGCAGCAGCAGAAGCTACCAGTTAGCAAATGCCTGTTATGTGCCAAGTTTTCTGTAAAAGTCTTTGGTTGTTTCAAAATTTACTCAAGTCAGCCCAAGGTAAAATGGGATTGATTGAAAAATATACAGAGAACCCTCACTGAAACCAAATGCTGGCCTTCGCAAAACCAGGAGGTCCCAGAGCAGCTCCCTTCTCCATCTCTCTTCCTGGAGGGCCTTTGGGCTCTCATCAACCACTCCTCTTAGCTAATTCTGTTGCCTTGCAAGAACCTCGTTTACTGCACCCCTGACTTTGACTTGCTCCAGTTTTGGCTTATCATAGCACCCCACTGGCCCCACTGACCCCCTACAGACCTTCCTTCTCCAAAGTCCACTGCTGATATCTCAGCTTTTCTATTCTAGTTTTCAAAAGAGGGATACATTTAGCTTAGCCTGGGTAAAGTGTTCACCCCTGCCTGTAACCAGGGGATGAAAGTAACAACTATAGCAAACTAGACCCACCTCTTCACCAGGGTGGTTGGTTTATAGCAGTAGATAACACACAAACCATAGTCAAATGGCTATAAAACCAAACACAAAGAAAAACTCTTAAAACCAGCCAGAGATGCCAGGGGGAGGAGGGTAGGGAGAGGGCGGTGGAGTTATGGACTTTGGGGAAGGTATGTGCTATGAAGTATGTAAACTTGGCGATTCACAGACCTGTACCCCTGGGGCTAATACATTATATGTTAATTTGAAAAATAAAAAATTAAAAAAAAAAAAAAACCAGCCAGAGAAAAAGGACATTACTTTCAAAAGAGCAGCAATAAGACTAACAGCTAACTTCTCAGGATAAAACATGGAAATCAGAAAACAAGAGAATCTTAAAGGTACTGAAAGCAACTGGCAACCTAGAAATGTATTCTCAGCAAAAACATCCTTTAAACATGAAAGTGATAAAAAACATTTTCAAACAAACAAAAACAATTCATTATCAAGCCAATTATGCAAACAGGAGGAAAATAATCCCAGAAAAATACAGAAATGCAAGAACTAATGAAAAGGGTAAATATGTAGGTAAATATAAATGAATAATAAACTACAAAAAATAATAATCTTGTGGGTTTAAAATATATGTAAAATTTAAATGAAGGACACTACTAATGGGTGAATGAGTAAATGAGATAAAGTGTTCTAAGGTCCTAGCATTATCAAGGGAGCAGAAATTAATAATTTATTAGACTAAATAAACTAAGGATGTACGTTGTAATCTCTGAGATCAGTAGTAGTAAAAGAACATATAACAAGTTAACCGAGAGGATTAAATGGAAGACTATAAAATATTAGATTAATAAAAGATGGCAAGAAAGGAAAGAAAAAGAAAAATTAATAAGTAGACTAAATAAGAACTAAACAGTATTTTATACATGGTAATTACATTAAATAATGAGCTAGACAATCTAAAATACTAAGTCTGTGAAGCTGGATTAAGACATAAGCAATCAAAAAAAAAGAAAAAAGGATATGTTGATTACAGGAAACATGACTCAAATATGAAGACAAAATAAATGAAAGGGTGGGCAAAGACAACATGCAAAAACTAACCAAAGGACAGCTGGTGTAGTTAATACCAAACAGAGTAGACTTTAAGTTAAGAAACATTAGATTCAGAGACGTAAGATCATGAAAGATAAAGAACAGCCTGACACTTTTCCAGGTTAAAGGAGACTAAAGAGACAAGATAACTAAATGCACCATGTGGTCTTGGGTTGAGAAAAAGTAATTATGAAGGTCATAAAAGCCATCTTGAAAATATACAAAGTGAAAATTGACAGAAATAAAAGGAATAAAAGAGAAATTCACCATCACAGTAGACTTGAACACACCTCTGGCAATGGCTGACAGAATAAGACCAAAAACATGATTAAGGATGTTGGAGATGCAGGTAACACAACAAATAAATGTGGACTAATTTACATAGAGAGAATGCTGCTCACCCAAACAACAGAACACAAGTTCTTTCAAAGTGCTGATGGGGATTTAATAAAACTGAACATATGTCAGATAATAAAGCAAGCCTCTACAAATTTCAAAGGAGTGAAAACATTCAGAATATGTTCTCTGACCACAGTAGAATTAAGTTAAAACTCAATAAACGGAACAATACAAGCTAAGCCTGTAACTTCTTGTAATGAAGAAAGCAGAGAGGTCCACCCCCACACCCCCCAAAAAGATACAGGGACCTGTTGAAAGGATACAGGAGGGAGCTTCAAGGGTCTCCCACTGGCCAAATCTGGGACAATTTAGCCATCAAAATGCAATAATAGATACATAATAGATTACAATCTATTCGATAAAAATCAGAATGTATGAGTCCATGATGGAAGGAAGGAAGGAAACGAAGAAGAAACAAAGGAAAGGTCAACCATAGGGTAACAACTAACAAACGTGTGGAAGGAAAGATGGAGTCAGAAAAATCACTATTCTGTTACCCTCATGGCATGACAGTTTTATCACCAATCAAAAATTGCCAACTAAAATTAGAGTGATCTTAGAGTCTCAAAGCACTCAGAATTACTTTATTCTCATTTCAAAAAGTAAGGAAAATTAACAAGTATTCAAAATAGCAAAAGAAATTTACATAAATTAAAAACAAAATAAATATTTCAACACAACCATGCTGGTGCCTTGCTCTTGAGAAACAAATTTTCATCATACACACACACACACACACACACGTCTAGAATAGATAGTGAATCTTATTAGAATTTCCGTTCTTCATTAAAACAAATATAAAACTCTTACCTGGGCACAGCAAATGAAAGCAATTGAAAGAGTCAGCAAGAAGACTGAAGATACAACCACATCAACTGAACGCTGCGGACCCCGTCTCTGTGGAATAAGACACATAGGTTAGGATTACAGTTAGAAACAGCAATGGCTCTCACGCCATTCACATACTGAATTTTACTACATGAATGTGAGAAAAAATGTTTATAAGAAGTTTCTGGCATAGGATTTTAATACATTTTGGACATGTTTCACTTGAAGCGCTGAAATTCATTGCTGTTCCAAATTAAGAGTATGAGTGATTCACTGATGTATTTTCAGCTGGAATATTTTCCAAAAAGTCAGAAAAAGATGCAACTTTCAATTTTTGATTCTGCCCTAGGAATTTATTTTGCCTTTTCCCTTTCTAAGCTCTTATTTAGTTACTTCTAACAGCACAGCAGACAGATCACTTCCAGCTTGGTGTCCAGCATGTCTGTCGACCACTGATACAATCCGCCCAGTACACACGACTAACTCCACCACCCACTGACGATCTGCTGCCAGCAATTTCAGTGAGCGGGCTCCCTGCATGTTTTTTCTATGTTAGTCAGGTGAAACTCACCTTTAGAAAGGAACGCAGTGATAACCATATCTTAATGTTCTCCACTTTTTTAAGTCTGAAATGAGGTATTTCGTATTTCCTAGCTTTCCTGGCAGAGGTAATATGGCTGAAGAGTTTTGCAAATAAAAATCTCTAGAAGGGTTTAAAAAAAAATCATAAAGTAAAAGGTACAAATGTGTCTCTGTGTACATATTTATATAATTGCAAGCAATATTCCCCATATATAAAAAATAATAAAGGATGAAATTGATCACTTAGGTCATCAATAGCTCATGGCCCTGTTGCTTCCAAACCACATTCCACTGTAATCTGTGTCTCTATAACATGGTACACTCCTGACATTTTCAAGGAAAATTCTTGGCAGACCTTTGTGAATCCCCAGCTTCTCAAACACAAACATTTACAGGATTCTGGTTTAGTCCCAAATTAAATTTCCATTCATGTTTTTTTGCACATAACACCAATATATCAAGTCCTCAATTCCAAATTCTTATAAGAATTCAACAAATCTATTTCTCACTTGATCATTTTTCACAGAAACATTTTGACTTTGAGGCTAACTACACATGTCATGGGCAAACAAGCACAGAGACACACTGAGATACAGGTGCGATGCGGTCAGCCAGGCTGAGTCCCTGCCTAAGGCATTTACTCCTACACATGAGCTCAGCGAAATGCCAGATTATAACATGTCAATTGTGAATAACCGATACCACGATAACAATCGATACCTCGATTGTTAAACCCACAAATACCAAAAGCCCATTCATCAATCCTTCATTGCCCACATTAACTTTTGGAGAGAGAACAAATCAAGAAAAGAAAATCAACTCAATGAAATATTATATGCAAAAGCAGAGGCAAGAAATTTTACTTAACTCTCTACTGACCTGTTTATACGTTCTCTCTGCCACACACATCATGAAAAAAAAAATCCAAGTAAGACACAATCTTTCAAAAAAATTAATCATAGACAAAATAATGATAGGCGTAACAGGTGGTGCCCCACAAAAAAGAGTCATGATCTCCTCAGCTGAAATGGATTTTAGCTGGTCAAGGCTCTTGTCACGGAAAAGTCGATGTAAGAAAGGAAAAAATGCTAATCCAATGGTGACGACATTTCCCAGCATCTGATAACCTACTCCTTGCTGATATGCATTCACCTGGGAATTAATTTAAAATGTCCAACATTATTACACAGTTAAATGGAGTTACCAAGAAGTATTTACCAAGTACTACTTAGATTATTAAAAACTACATGTTGAGGCGCCTGGGTGGCTCAGTGGGTTAAGCCTCTGCCTTTGGCTCAGGTCCTGATCTCAGCCTATGAAATAGCTGATCATTAAACAGGTTTTTGGAAAGGTTTGAAAAACTCATGAAATCTTACCCTGCTCATGATGATGCCACTTATTTCCAACACAGACATATCCATCTTTTTGCACTCATTCCCTTTCTTTACAGACCTGCTTACAACCCCACATCAGGCTCTCTGCTCAGCAGGGAGCCTGCCTCCCCCTCCCTCTCTGCCTGCCTCTCTGCCTACTTGTGATCTCTGTCTGTCAAATAAATAAATAAATAATATTTAAAAAAAAATACCTGTTTTATAGCCAAAAGAAGTATAAATAAAGATGATTTATCACTCTTTGATTTCATTAAAAATCAGGCTTAAATGAGATAAAGAATATTTGCAGAAGTATACCTGAATAATGATTATGTTCACAGAGAACACTGTAACAGATCTAAAAATATACCCAAGTAAAGATTCTAACTACAACATGAAAAAAATATATATTTGTGCTTCAAAGGCAGAGTCAGTACTTTGGTCACTGAATAGAGCCTATGAAATAGCTGATCATTAAACAGGTTTTTGGAAAGGTTTGAAAAACTCATGAAATCTTACCCTGCTCATGATGATGCCACTTATTTCCAACACAGACATATCCATCTTTTTGCACTCATTCCCTTCCCAGATTATTGCACTAACTCGATCAGAGGCAGGACTTGAGTTCTGAAGCCAGAATAAGTGGTTCTAAAAGAAAAAAAGAAAAAACTCTTTCCATCCACCCTTCTTTCTTTCCTCTGTTGGATCTCTCTCCCCACTGTTCAGTTCTCAGGCCACATTCACAGCGCTGGACCTCATCATTCCATTCTCTCCTTCCGAGAGCTCATCATGCCCATAGCTGCCTCTGTGATGCTCACCTCTGGTCCCTTTTTTCTTCAATAAGCCAATATCTGACCTGGAGTGAGACTAAATGTCTTCTGTGATGATGGGAAGTAGAATTCCATGGTCTGTCAAGGTGGCTTCCCCATCTAAAGGTCTAGAAGTGAGCCTAAGCTTGGTTTACTCATGGCATGCTAAGGAGAAAAGTATTTCTAGAGCAGAGTGACTGTACTGGAGACAGCAGGAAGTTAGGTAGGGGAGCTGCTAATAAGTCTTACATGTTACATGAATGACTGAGGAGTTAAGCCTTTCTCTGGCCTAATCAGGAACATGGAAAAGCATAGAAAACTCAAGAGGAGAAAGCTCAAGATTTAAAAAAAAAAAAAAAAAAAAAAAGTGCCATTTCCTTCTGCTATGTAAGTTCTTATTCAAGTACCAACTCAAGTCCCATTTCACCATGGTCAGCTCATTGGCACAAGTCTCACTATTCTGCCCTTCCCTGAAATTAAAGACCCTTAGAGTCTATATCAGACAAATTAGCATGTAATTATATGCTACTTTTCTAATGTCCTCTACTTATTTCCCCTATAATCATCTTGTCCTCAAGCTAAAATATAAATTTCTAAAAAAAAAAAAGAAAGATCACATGGTGTATTTCTTCTCTTTTTGCTACAATGCTCAGTACAATGCTGATGAGCATCTACTGATTTATTCATTGGTGATGCCAAAAAAAATGTATGAAGTGCCAACTACGTAACACACGCCCCAGATACAAAGGAGAACAAGACAGACACTGTCCTTGACACCAAGGAGATTACAGACTGATGGGAGACATAATTAAATAAAGTTACTGCACAGCATTACAAGGGAAAGAGGGCTTCAGAAGCAAATGAGAAAGGCTTCCTAAGGAAGGATCATTTAAGCCAAGACCTGAAAAAGAAAAAGGAGTGAGCTGAAGGAACAGTATCAGAGAAAGTGCGTTCTAGGCAAATAAGCCAGAGGCACATGGGGAATGGCACGGCCCTGAAAGAAGTTCAACTGTGGTAAAGTAGAGCACGTGAGAGCTGGGGGAGGAACGATCAAAGAGGAGACTGTATTGGAGTGAATAAAGAAATGGAAGCAAATAACCCCAATGGGGGAAAGAGCAGTTAAAGGATTTCAAGGGGAATGACATGATCGCGGCTGCAGTATGGAAGAGCAGACGAAGGGAGCAAGCCCACAGAAGCTGTTAATGATCCAGATAGCCCCTAGCAGGGGACACACAAGTAGACAGAGAGATATTATTCAGTGGAGTTAAGACGATGTGAGGACAGATTAGAAACGTGCTGGAGAAGGAGGGGTTTCCCAGGTTTCTGCCTTTGGTGGTTAGTAATAGATTCAAAAATATGGAGAATAGAAGAGCAGGGTAGATAGTGGAATTGGGAATGATGAATTCCTTTTGATATGGTGAGTTTCATGTTACCTTACATATGCCTTAAAATTATACTGAAAATCCCAAAAGTGCAAAGGACGTCAAGATCATCAGGATGCTATGCAATGGTTACTGTATTACTATATTACTAATTATGTTACTCCTAGGGCCAGTATAATGTAGATGAATCATCAGACGAAAAGTAAATAATCTTTAGATTCAAGCTTTGATGGCAAAATTGAAAGAAAAAAGGCTTAAAGCTTTAATGAAAAAGTGTACATGGATTCTGGTTAGTCTTTAAGAATTGTATACATCTAATGAAGCAAGATTTTTTTCATAAAAATGTGTAACTTAAGTCAATGGTAACCTAGAGTCTAGAAAATTCACTAATTCAACAAATGAATATCCACCACCCAGTATTTATAAATCACTGTGGAAATATATAGCCTAAATGACAACAACCAAAGCAGAAGAAATGATGACATTGCCCCAAACATTTGAATGCTGATTTGAGACCCACTTCTAACCATTCAATCTATCTAGCAGTGGAAAAAGCTCTCTCATGAAGTAACAATCACTCCGGCTCTAGAAGTATTTAAGCAGAGGCCACTGATCATCTGATGGGGATACTAATAACAATGCTAACCTTTTTTCAGGTGCTCACTCTTTGCCAGACATTGTGCTAAGCACCTTCCTATTACCTCGTTAGAGCTATCACAATAGTCCCAAGAAGTGGTAACTATTATTACCACTTGAGGAATTCCTACATTCATTGGAAGGTTCAAATACCTTCTAAGGAATCTCTAATTTCAGGCTATCTGATTTTGTGATATTAATATAAAACCTAAAATTAAAAGCATCACTTGGTTTATACATTATTAGAAAAGCAAACAATTCCATTTCTTAGTAATTCATATATAACACTGTGAGTCTGCGAAAGTATGAGGTTGATGGACCAAACAACCCCACTCACATAAAATGAACATTAAGGATCATTCTAAGGAAAATAATGAGAAAAAGTATTATGAAGAAAAACTTAGGTTAGGGCAACTTCAGAGAACTCCCCCCACCCTGAGTTCTAATACCAACATCTTCACTTACAGACTATACTCAATTTCCTCATCTCTAAATTAGAGATAATAATAGTATCCACCATATATGACTATAGTAAAGTCGATGGGCTAATATGGTACCTGGCCTATAAATACAGGGACCATCACCTTTACAGACCTGCTGAAAAACATCTTCTTTGGGGTCACGTTTGGTCCCTGAGTGAAGGGTATTCACATGGGCCCCCTCACTATCACTGGTGACAGACGATCGACACTCTGGGCCATGCAGTAGGTCATCCCATAGCATATCCTCAGTCTCCGAGTCATGGCGGGTGCTCTCTGAGTCTCTTCTTGACATGTGGAGGCTTCGGGAGCCACCACTCATGCCCGACCTCGAGCCCTTTCAAGGAAAACAGAAAACCAAAACTATATATATTTTTTTCATTCATTTTTAAAAGCAACCATCTATCTGAAATAAAAGTCAAACAAGTTATCTGTGGTGATGACTGGCAAGCTTTCTTAAGTTGACCCCTACAAGGCTTCACATAACAATAATACATTTTAATAAGTCAACGTCGAACTCCAATGACTCTCTAACAAGCAGGGTTTAAAAGGACACCCTCTGAGAAGTTTTCGCCCAGTCATGAGATGGTTCCACTCAAGTTCCCTGGGATGACAGTGACCTCTACATGCATATCCCGAGGATCTACCCTGGGTATGGGTGTGGCCAAGCCTACTGACATACCCCAAGGGTCCCCTAAATAATGTGAGTGTGACTGCAGATCTAGTCACATCCCGGGGACCCGGCCAAACATGGAAAGGACAGTCAGACTGAAAAAAGGGTGCACAGTGCGGCTCTCCTGCAGGACAAACATAAATATGCAAGTTTTTCCACATCCCGGACAGGCTTGTCAATCGAAGCGAAACTCACACTCCCACCATCTACCCCATTCACCTCTGAATGGTAACCTTCCAAATGGACAATAGTGAGATTTGCTACTCCCACCTCTCAGTGGTGGAAGACAGGAATGAGGCTTGAGAATAAGGCCCACATTCCAAGTCAATATAAGGGAGCCTTCTCGTCCTCTGGGGACTAGCAAGCCCTTACTGAGCCTCATCTCATCTAGGATGCTTTTGAGATGAGAGTCAAAGTGAAACAGCTCTTTGCTTTTTGGGGGTGAAAGGCCACAGGAAAGCTGCCAGACAGGTAGATAGACAGGCGGTGGCGGGGGAGGCCAGGCTGACAGAAGCACTCTTTTAGGACAACCAATAAAAAAAGCAATGGATAAAGATATGACACTGGGGACCAGGCCTGGAACAGTCACCTGTCAGAAGGCTACCTTACCTGACTGAAGGCTGCCGATTCAAATTCTGATTCTGCCAGACTATCCGAATCCCGAGCCGTGTGACACCACTTGGGAGTGCTTTTCTTTACCTGACAAAAATGAAGCCAACCAACAAAAGGAAAACATGTCCAACATCTTGTGACTATTCAGTGATCTGGGGATCGATGCCGATACTTTTACGAACTCAAAATTACCTGAGTGTTGAGGTGCCTGGTAAGTATGGATTTTCTATTCTTCACTTCACAACCGTTGTCACTTGAGGCCCCTTCCACACTCCTACGTAGCATCATCATCTGTGTCCGGGCTTCACCGTCCTCCTCACTGGACAGATCATCCGAAATCCCATTCCCCAGTCGCCTGAAAGCCTCCTACAAAGAGAACAGCAATTTCTTCCCAGGGCACAGCCCAAAATACTCCAGTAAACCGCACATGCAAAAACAAAAAAAGCACGTAAAAACTAAGAAATGATGCAAGTAAGCCAAAAGTGAACAAGCCTATATATTACTCCGGTCTCAGTAAAGAAAAACAGTGAACTCTCTTGGAACTAAACGGGCTCATGGACATACTACATAGAGGATAGAAGCACAGGCTTGTGTCTGGGGCACGGCCCTTCTCCTCACTAACATGTAACTGGAGGCAAGTCACTAACCTGAGGCTCCATTTCCTCGTCTGAACAGTGACGGTAATAAAAGCCCTATCTCACAGAGCTATGAGAACAATGAGCTGACTTACTATGTATAAAGCACTCAGGATAGTGCCTAGTTGCAGTAATGGCTCAAGAATATTAGCTATTTTTGTAATTACTACATGCCACCATCTAACAAACGAGAACATATTTAAGATGACGCAATTGAAGGGTAGTTTCAGAGCTAGACCATCTCGGCTACACCTAGAAGATAGTCTCCCAAACCCCTCTCATATCATCACTACATCTCTGCAATACAGCCAGGGGTCGCTCCATGGATCTGTTGATGATACCTCCCGGCCCACTGCTGAGGCTGGGTCAGCAGCCAAAGAAATAACATGCTCTCGTTCCAGAAATTAAAAGAATAAACTACAGTCCTCGTGTGTTATTCTCCTTTTTGTGTTCTATGGTTTCACATTTCACTTATTTGTTAAGATAAATTACACAACCCTATTAGAATCTACTTGACATCTCTAGCAGAATCTAAGAATGGCCAAATATTACACAGGAAAGGAAAGATTTTGTTATATATAAGTATATATTTATATATAATCATCTAACTCTTACCCTGTGGCACTTTTCTCCATCTGAAAATTTTGCTTTCTCCCTTGTTTGCCACATTTTAATCTCTGGTCGACACTGTCTCTTCTTAATGATAGGATGCAGACAACTTGAGTCATTGTCCGTTTCAGTCCCTTTGTTACTGATTAGTTTTACTCTTTTACTCCTAATTTTAAAAAAGAAAAAAAAGATTATTAGCTTGTTTTCTAAAAGTAGTATCTTTCACGAAATCATTTGCATTTGAAGAATTCAAGTTGATCCTTGAACAACATGGGTTTGAACTGCAGGTTCCTTATTCGTGGATCTTTTAAAAAAATACCATATAGCGTTACAGATGTATTTCCTCTTCCTGATGATGTTCTCAATCACATTCCTTTCCCTCTAGCTCACTTTATTGTAAGAATATGGTATATCATACACATAACACACAAAATGTGTGTTTATCAACTATTCACATACTATTACTAAGGCTTCCAGTCAACAGGCACCCCTAGCCCCTGCACTCAAGGGTCAACTGTGTATTATTCTGGAAATCAAGAAAATTCAGCCATTTTTCAGGCTTCTGGCTTGCCTAGGTATCTCTAGTCTCCAAAGAGGCACCATAGTTAATTTCGAGACTAAGCCTCTTCTTTTCTGTTTTGCAAGGAAGTGGGTTCAGTCTTCCCTTCACCCTCTCAGACAGGGTGCCAATGCCTACCTCACATCACCTGTTTATGTCACTCGAAGAAATGTCTTCCCTGTCCTGTCTCTCAAAGACCAGCAATTCTTGACTTCAAGACTCCTGCTGACTACTTCCCCTCTGAAAAATCATTCCGTCTGCTGAACAGCATGGCCTTTAGTCAGCAGGTAATATTCAGATATTTTTACATTGCTATGATTGCATCATCCTCTTATCTTCCTGATTAGAGAGTAAAATCACCAAAAAACAGGGATGCCCAGTAGGGCACACAACGTTCAGCACAAAGAACCCCAACTAAAGAGTATAACCTATCTTAAGAAAAGTATGTGAGTATATACAGGCATCCCCCACCTTTCTAAAGTTCACAAAAGTAAATCAAAAATTTGCTTTTCTGAGAGACCCACATTAGGACCAGTGTTGGCTAACCAGAAGAACTCTGAAGAGGATTTTCGCTTTCACAAGAGAAGGTGTAAAGTGCAACTAGCAATCAGCACTTGTTTTACAGCAAGTCGTGACAGAAGCCGCATGCCCGGCAGCAGCGAGGGAGGCCCCTTGGAGCTCCTGCCCCGGGAGCTACACTCAGCCTCTCAGCATCCAGCCAACATGGCTTTGAACTACATCTGGGAGCATCTGTGCTTTGTCTCCACTTCTTTCATGCATCCCTTAGCAAGATGCAACCTAAGGTATCAGAAAAGCCTAAGAGGGGCTATTGTTTGGGTCTGAGGAGGCTCAAAAACGTCTTCCGTATAAATTCACGGTAATTGCTTCATTGCTTTATTCCATTTCGGCCTGCGAAAGGCTTCACAGGAACTCTCTACTTTTGGGAAGGAGGGGGAAACGTGTACCTCATCTTCGAAAAAGGAGCAGGAAGAGCACTTTATTTTTGAGTCATAGTCATTAACAGATGACAAAATAAGTATTTCTTCAAGTCATACTAGTGTTGTCATGACACTGTAAAATTGTGAAGGAGATAGAATTTGTCTTGGATCCATTTCCCTTTCTGACCTACAGCCCATCAACACCAGCTTCCTGCATGCCATTTCAAAGAGGTATCAGCTTTCACACTGAAAAATACCTGATCCTTTTAAAATTCTTTTCTCCCTCAAGATGTCAGCCAATATGGTTTAAAATATTTACCCCTTCTAAGTATTCATATTTCTGTAAACTTGTGATCTAAAATGTCATTAAAGCTTAAATAGAATGAAATTTTTATAGTAGAATCCTGGACTTATGGGGAACCTGACAGACAGTGGAGATATATGGAGGAAGCAAATCCTTCTAGAACCGTTAATGCTCACAGCACAATTATAATATGCTTACACTGTGTTCTCCTACTTAGATTACATACTAGGTTAACACTGATGTGAACATAAAATCAAATAAACATTCCAGTGTGATACTTTCTCACCTGTTCCCAAAGAGAGTCTCCCAAAAACCGCCAATAAAGGGAATAGACTCCAAAGTTTCTACTCCTCTGACTTTATCAGAGGAGTTATTTCCATTTTCTCGGCTCCCATCACTGTTGACAGTTTTCCGTAATTTTCTACAAACAAACACACACACACAAATTCAACAACTTCAGATTATTCAAGAACTTTTATATTTCTGCCCTAAATATCCCTACAGAAATTGATACCAATGGGTTACAATGTGAAATGAATTACAGTGAATTTCATATAATGAGGATAAATCATGCAAGAATGTTTCTGACTGAGGGGGCGCCTGGGTGGCTCAGTGGATTAAGCCGCTGCCTTCGGCTCAGGTCATGATCTCAGTGTCCTGGGATCGAGCCCCGCATCGGGCTCTTTGCTCAGCGGGAGCCTGCTTCCTCCTCTCTCTCTGCCTTGTGATCTTTCTCTCTGTCAAATAAATTAATAAAAAAAAAAAAAAAAAAATTAAAAAAAAAAAAAAAAAAAAAAGAATATTTCTGACTGAGGAGCAAAACTGGATTTCAAACCAAAGTCTTAGGCTATCATTCTGTTCAATATTTATTTTTTTTAAGGATTTTATTTATTTATTTATAATTTTTTTTAAAGATTTTATTTATTTATTTGATAGAGAGAGATCACAGTAGACAGAGAGGCAGGCAGAGAGAGAGAGAGGGAAGCAGGCTCCCTGCTGAGCAGAGAGCCCGATGCAGGACTCCATCCTAGGACCCCGAGATCATGACCTGAGCTGAAGGCAGCAGCCCAACCCACAGAGCCACCCAGGCGCCCAAGGATTTTATTTATTTATTTGACAGAGAGAGAGAGAGAAAGATCATAAGTAGGTAGAGAGGCAGGCAGAGAGAGAAGGGGAAGCAGGCTCCCTGCTGAGCAGAGCGTGATGTGAGACCCAATCCCAAGACCCTGAGACCATTACCTGAGCTGAAGGCAGAGGCTTAACCCACTGAGCCACCCAGGTGTCCCTCATTTTGTTCAATATTTAAGGAAATGGAACTGATATTTCAAAATATTATTAAAAGAAAATTTTCGCACCTATGACCAACAGTCTTTTCAGGAACACTCAACACTACTAGTAGAAGGAACAATTCCTTTAAATATGGATGTCAAAAATCAATGCATTGGACACACTTCATCAGAGAACACAAAATAATAGCAACTGATCACTTTGTATGGCTACCTGAAGTAGTTAAAAGATATATCCTATAAATCACCAATGGGATATATAGCATGTGATTTCCTTAGAAATCATTCAATTGTTTTTTTCAATTCAATTCAATTTTTTAATTCAATTAATTGAACAGAATTATCAAGGAATCCTTTTTTTGAAAAAAAGTTTTGAAAATAACATTCAAAAATAAGAATAAATATGCTGAAATTCATCACACCAAATTAAAAAAAAATCTTTAGTAACTATTTAGGGGAACAAAATCTACAGATATTCTGAGGAATGATAATATAAAAAAAAAACAAAAAACAAAAAACTTTAACAGTTCCAAAACCACACATAGCACATAATCAATAAAAACATGCCATGACCTCAATGTGAAGAAATGTCAAATTCCTATTAAAAGCTCAGAACACGGGACGCCTGGGAGGCTCAGTTGGTTAAGCAGCTGCCTTCGGCTCAGGTCATGATCCCGGCGTCCTGGGATCGAGTCCCACATCGGGCTCCTTGCTCAGCAGGGAGCCTGCTTCTCCCTCTGCCTCTGCCTGCCATTCTGTCTGCCTGTGCTTGCTCTCCCTCTCTCTCTCTCTCTCTGATAAATAAATAAAATCTTTAAAAAAAAAAAAAAAAAAGCTCAGAACACTTAGAAATCCATTTTTATTATATACCATTGAAAAAAAGGTAAAAATTTTAGTAGCACTAACCTAATGTACTAACACCCATATTTATACAGTGAATTTTCACCAAATTTTGATTAAGACTATATTTTGATGAACGTGTTTTCAACATCACTATTTAAGGTAAATTTTAATAAAGTACAATATAGTATCAGATTTTTCCTTGAATGACAAAATCTCACCTGGAATTACAAGGTCATGACAATGTTTCCTATCATCAGGAAGAAAAGTGAAAGCCAAAAGAATAATTTCAAAAGGCATGCAAAACAGAAGATTTGTAATTAATTTCTTTGAGGATTTTGTAAGCATGTACAATGCCTCTCCTAGAAAATACACAACTACCAAGTGTAATTTCTCATCTTACCTTCTTCTCCGATTTCCATTGTTTCCCGATGGCCTTGTTATTTGAGTAGACACGATCTGACAGTGGACAGTTCCCATGAGTAACATAAGGCACAAGGGTCCAAGCACTTCACTTACATTCACAATAGGCATCATAAAATACAACACGAGTGCTAGAACTGAAAAGAAGAGGTTTCAAAATGTAAAATATAAAGAAGGGCTCATTTTTATATCTAATCTTAGCAATTGCATAAACTTTGTTACAAAACCCTATCAATCTGAAAAGTACAAGGAAAAAGCACATAATATTCGACAGTGCAATCCACCTGCACATCAGTTGAATGAAAACTTGAGGCCTTAGGTCAGAGCAAGAGAAGAATAATGGGTTTGAAGGATCTGCCTTCCTGTCAGTATAAGAATCTAGATACTTCAAAAGGCTCTCCACCACCAAACAGCTAAATGCTGGATGATACATACTACGAAGTGTTGTTCTGCTCAGAGGCACAATATTTTTCCAAGGCCCACACCTGTACCAGCAGCAGTTAGCAAAGCTGGGATTTGAACCAAGGCAACTGGGCTCTAGTGTCCTTACTCTAAATGACTATGCTATATACTGCCTCTTCGTACATGCATATGAACTGCCCAAAGAATCAGTGGTGAAAGGAACAGAAAACATCAAAAATTATATCCCAAAAAATCCAGATATAATCTCACAAATTAGTTCTTTGAGACTTTAACATAAGGATAATTCTTGTGATATATCAACTATTCCTATGTGGAGAAAAAGCTAGCAAATTTGTTTCATACCCTAACACCCTATCACCCAAATATAACAATGATAGCACCAAAACAATAAACTACAAACCTTGCTGGCTTGTGAATGTGAACAGAAGTTCACTACTGAAAGGCAGGCACTGTGAATGAAGGGATTTTCATCTATTTGGCTTGCTGCTATAGCTAGATCAGTAAGTAGCACATAATGGATACTAAATATTTGTTGAATGAGTAATTAAAATACCATAAATCTGAATAATTCACCAAAACCATGCAGGGTTTATGCTGGAAGGAAAAATATCTCAGAGCCTTGGTAGAACAATACATGTATAGACATGGTAGGCATTTACATATTTGTAGACTGAAATGATTTAATCTGATAATTTAATAACATGCAATTTGGGTCACATATATACAAATTATCTCAATTGACAATTGGGTAAAAGGCCTTGTCCCTGATTCCTGGGAGGTAACCTCTAAAACCTTGGAATTTCTCAAGTGATGGAAGTTATTCACAGAGGGCCTCTTGGACCAAACCTGATAGTTCATGCCAACGAGGTGACTTCAGACGGGGTTAACCATAGCAGAGAAACCAACCATGTGATTAGAGGGTTGAGGCTTTGAGCCACAGTGTATCAGCCTGACCCCTGGGGGAGAGGTAGGATGGAGGGTTGAAGACTGAGTTGCCTACTTGGCCAATGACTCAACTGGTTATGTCTATATAATAAATCCTCAGTAAAAATTCTGGATACCAAAGCTTGGGTGAGCATCCCCAATGGGCAATTGTCTATTAGTATTGCTACCCATCATGGCAAAAAGTGTACCAAATCCCTGAGAATGATGAACACTTCCTGTTTGGAATCCTCCCAAACTATGCATCTCTTCTAATTCACCAATATAACTTTTAGAATAATAAAACTAATAAAACTGTAATTATAAGTATAGCACTTTCCCGAATTCTGGGAGTCATTCTAGTGAATTATCAAAGGAATCAGTAGGGGACCTTCAAAACTGTAGCCAGTGGGTCAGAAGTAAGGGTAGCACTGGGGACTCCCAAAGTGAGGCTGGTGTCTGAAGTGGGGGGAATCTTACAAAGGACCATACGTTTAACCTGTGAGTTTGGCCAACTCCTATAGTGAAAAAACATTCAATAAAAATCAACATTTGTTCCTGATTTATAATTAATCTTAAATGTCAATCTCTTCTAAAATACTAGGAATATAAAAATGTCCCTAATATACCAAAGAGGAAATGAACACGCATCATACTGAGAAAGACACTCAGAACCAGGAACAAAAGGATGAGCATTCTTACTGTTACTACTTAATGCTTCTCTCTTACTGTTACTACTTAATGCTTCTCTGAAAATGCTGACTAATTCAATCATAGCAAATGAAATGTATGAAAAAGGAGGAGACCAGATTTTCATTATTTATCAGCAACATGGCTGTATGGTTAGAAAATGTGAAAAAAGCACTGAAAAACTATTAAAATTAATGAGGGTTTAATAGAATGCCTTAAGCAGAAGTATTCTTAATAAACATAAACTAACAGCTTTCAAATGTAATAGCACTAACCAGTTGAAATTTACAAAACAAAAAAAGTGTTGTATCTGCGGGAGCAAGAACAAAAATAAAAACAAATATTCCACTTTTATGGGGAAGCACTGAAGCATCTACTGATGGATGAGTATATGAACAAAATATGGGACATACGTATAATGGATTCTTATTCATCATTTAAAAAGAAGGAAGCGTACATGCTGTGTATGGCTGAGCCTTAAAAACAGGCTAAGTGCCACAGACCAAGCTCAAAAGGACAAATACCCCTGCCTCCACTTGTATGAGGTATCTAAGTAGTCAAATTCACAGAAAAAGAAAATAGAATGGTTGCCAGGGGCCTGAGCTTCAGGAGGAACTGGAGAATCAGGCAATTACTGTTTTAAAGGTAGAGTTTCAGTTTGGAAAGATGAAGTTCGGAGACAGATGGTTGTGATGGTTGCACAGCAACGTAAGTGGCCTTGATGCCACCAACTGTAAACTTAAAAATGGTGAAGAAGGTAAATTATATATTGTGTATATCTTACCACAATAAACAAAATTTGAGGGGTGCCTGGGTGGCTCAGTGGGTTAAGTCTCTGCCTTTGGCTCAGGTCATGATCCCAGGGTCCTGGGATCGAGCCCCAAATTGGGCTCTCTGCTCAGCGGGGAGCCTGCTTCCCCCTTTCTCTCTCTCTCTGCCAGCCTCTCTGTCTACTTGTGATCTCTGTCTCTCAAATAAATAAATAAAATCTTTAAAAAAAAAAATTTGAGTTTAACTTTGAGAAGATCTAAGCAGGCCTCACAAGAAATAAAAATCCCACAAAGCTTTACTGGGAAATAGAACAGAAGACTTGATTAAAAGGTGAGATAGATCTATTTTCTTCCCATCCCCCCCAAATATATCTATATCTTCATGGGAAGCGGGAGATTACAATTTAATTCCAAATTATTTGTTTGTTGATTAGGATAAAATAATTCTAAATTATTTTGAAAAAAAAAAAAAGTAGGTAAAAACACCTCAGAAAATACTGGAAAAGAATACTAGAGGAATATTTCTGCTCAATGCTAATACATATTAAACAACTATACTAATTAAAAAATGTGGTGCAGATATGAGAACAAGACAAATGAATTGTGCAGAATATGTGTTTAGAAAGAGACCATGGTGTATATGAAAATTTAATGTATATGGGCTCCTGGGTGGGTTGGTAGGTTAAGTATCTGCTTTCAGCTTAGGTCATGATCCTGGGATCAAGTGCTGCATTGGGCTCCTTGCTCAGTAGGGAGCCTGTTTCTCCTTCTGTCTGCCACTCCCCCTGCTTATGCTCTCTCTCACACTCTCTGACAAAAAAATAAAATCCTAAAACAAAAAAAGAAAATTTAACATATATAATTTAATGTATCTCAGTAAGAAAGAAAGAAATTCTTCAATAATGAACATGTGAAAAGATATTTAACCTCACCTTTACAAGCTACCCAAAAAATGCAGACCAAATGAGCAAAACACAATTCTTTTGTATATCCAATTAGGTAACAATCTTTAAAATTATAATAATGCTGGTAGACTCTGGTAAAACAGGCACTCTCATCCACTACTTTCCAAAAGAAGTGTACCACTAGCAATTTGATTTTATGTACTAAAAGTCTTAAGATGTTTATATTCTTTGATCTCTTAATTCTATTTCAGAGAAGAAATTCTAAGGAAATATAAAATATGGAAAATTTTGTTCACAATGGCATAATTAATAGGCAAAAAAAACCCAGGAACAATCTAAATGCTTACAATATGGGAACAGTTATATAAGTTGCGGTACTTTTATATAATGGAATATTAAGTAGCTATAAAAAGTATTTATGGCAAATCCATATGAGAGACTCACAGACATGAAAATGATCATTTTAAATGATGGTGTGTATCCATGATGGTGTATCCATATGACGGAATATTATCCAGTCATTAAAATTACAGCCATTTCATTACAACGAAATAAAACTAAAAAATATGGTTCCTTATTCACACTATTCCCATGCCCTCAATAGCCACATAGGACTGGATAAGGCAGACACAGAATATTTCTATCACCACAGAAACTGTATTGGACAACACTGTACACGACTTTAGAAAATTAAACTTACAGATTTGTAAATTCAGACACTTATCTTTCCCTCTATAACTTAACTCAAAAAAACCTACAGAGATAAAAGAAAACAAAAATCACCCCAAATCCTTCCACCCTAACTCAACCTGCTCCTACTCTGTTCTAATTTATGTCTTGTTGTTCGGGTATAACCAGAGTGTGCACATGGTCCCATTTCACAAAGTACTCCCAGTAGGCAGTGGCCATACAGTGGGAAAGAGAAGGTGCTGGGCTCCTGCACGTAGTGAGAAGAGAAAAGCCAACATCAGGTAGTTGTGTAATACAGAAATTAAAATAGATTCCCAGGGAATGGTAGGACTATTTAGAAAGCATACACAATGAATTCTGGAACACTGAAAAGAAAAAAAAAAAGTATAGATCGGGATGGCTGCCCAGTGAAAGTTCCATCTGAGTTTAGATCTTAAAGATGAGAAAAAAGATAGCCATGTGAAAATCCGTAAGATTGTTTCAAACAGAAGGAAGAGCTCTGTGTGCAGCACGGAAAAAGGGCCATGATGCCTCCAGCGGGCAAGGAGGAGCACGGTAGGACATGACCTCTGAGAGGCCAACAGGGAACAGATCATGGAGGGCCCTGCAGGGTGTCGTGAGGACTGATTTCACTCCAACACCAGTGAGAAGTCTCTCAGGGTTTTAAGCAGGAAAATGACATGATACGGATTCTATTGTAAAAGATTTATCTAATTGCTGTGAAAAGAATGGTTGGTAGAAAGCAGGCTCAGAGTAGACGTTATTCTAGTGCTCTAGGCAAGGCGATGCTGGTGTGATGGACTATGACAGGGAAAAAAAAAATCCCAGAGTTCCATGTTGGACATGATAGGTTCAAGATACCTATTAAATCTCTCTACATAAATGCCTAAAAGCAGGCAGTTAGATTTACAAGTTTGAAGTTCAGCAGAGATCTGGCCTGAAGATATAAATTTGAGAATCACCAGTTTATCAGCTATGTTTAAACAAAGGGGTTTGATGGGAGTACCTAGAGAAGAGAATCCAGGATCCAACCTTGAGGTAATCCAATATTCAGAGGTCACACAGAACAAAGATTGAAAAGGCCTGGCCAGGGGCGCCTGGGTGGCTCAGTGGTTTGGGCTGCTGCCTTTGGCTCGGGTCGTGATCTCAGGGTCCTGGGATCGAGCCCCGCATCGGGCTCCCTGCTCCGCAGGAAGCCTGCTTCCCTCTCTCTCTCTCTGCCTGCCTCTCTGCCTACTTGTGATCTCCGTCTTTCAAATAAATAAATAAAATTTTAAAAAATTTAAAAAAAAAAAAAGAAAAGGCCTGGCCAGTAAGACAGGTGGAAAGAAATTCAAGAAAGATGAGTTGGACAATTGGTTTGCCTTCTATGTGCAAATAAATCTAAGATCTCCATATGGTGTATATCCCTTCATTCAGGGTAAATGTAAGAACAGTAAAGTCTGCATTATCTAACAGCAAAAGCAGCAAAAAGAAATTGTCATAATTTATTCCAGCCCTCTAATTACCTTGCATGAGGTAAAGCAGTAGCAGCCAAACAAAGATTCTTAAAGAGGTCACCTGAATCCACCAGTTGCTGAACAAGGGGAAAAACACAACTCTTACAAGCCCCTTCCGAGTCAGAGATGTCCATGGAATTTCAGGTTTGGCTTTGGCAAATGTTGAGCCTTTAAATATACAATAAAACAAAACATCAAATATTTACATACACTACTTGTTAACACTGTATTAAAAACAGCTGAGAGCAAAAATCACCACATAACCTGTCTGGTTAAAAAGAATCCTCTTAGGGCGCCTGGGTGGCTCAATGGGTTAAGCCTCTGCCTTCCGCTCAGGTCCTGATCCCAGAGTCCTGGGATCAAGTCCTGCATTGGGCTTTCAGCTCAACAGGGAGCCTGCTTCCCCTCTCTCTACCTAATTGTGATCTCTCTCTCTGTGTCAAATAAATAAAATCCTTTAAAAAAAAAAAAGTATCCTCTTAGATGTTCATTAAATATAATAACTTCTTGCCTCAATCACTAGGACAGGAGCTCAAAATAAATCAGGCTGACTTGAATGTTATGCAATGTATTTTTTACACAACAGCAGCTTCCAAGTTCATCCATCTTTCACCTAATGTGATTACATAGCCACAAAGAACCAAAGCAAAGGAAAAAAAAAATCTCAAGGCCTGAATGATGAGGGAAGAATATTCCCTTTGGAAATTAAAATAGGCCATCATAGAGGGAAGGTATCTAAAAAAGAATCTCTAGCACTACGACGAAATAATATAATAAAATACATAAACCAACTTTAGAACTCACCTCTGATTAAGTCAACGTCAATCAAGTCTGGTTTTATGTGGCCCATCTTTTTTGGTTTGTTTTTGAAGCCCTAGGATAAAACAAAACAAAACCAGAAATAAGGGTAAAAAACCCTTTTAAGTACAAAAGGTAAACTTCTATTTCTTTCTTTCTATATCTGACTCCCTTTTACTGGAGACACTTTAATCCTATTGTTCCTTGAAATAACTTATCATTAATGTTTTAGTATGTAGTTTACCAAGTAATGCAAGAATATATTTTATCACTTTTTAAAATGATCCAACAAGTCAAAGGACAAGGAAGTACAAAATAATAGTCCCTTCAGCCCCTCTCCTTCTCCTCCCGGTTTCAGTCATTAAAAACAAATAACTTTCTTTTTTTTTTTTTTTTAAACTGTTTCTCTTGGTATTTACTTCCATACTATTCTTTTTTAAGTAGGCTCCACATGTAGTGCAGAGCACAACATAGGGCTTAAACTCACAACCCCGACCCCAAGACGTGAGCTGAGATCAAGAGTCAGGTGCTTAACTGACTGAGCCACCCAGGTGCCCCTACATCTATACTTCCAAATAATATGTTTATGCTGCCATTTTTCAATTTATTGATTTTAGAAATAATCCACTGACTTCTAATACATCATGTGAGAATTTAGCTCTTACACAACTAATTTCCACATCCTAACTTCCGCCCCAAAAACCTATATCCTGACATGACTGATGAAGATTGATAAGTCAGTCATCAGTAGTTACGATATGATCACTATGAAATATTGTTCCCTAGAAGCCATGCTTCATAATCTCCTAGTTTACGGAGTCAGCTAAAACATTTATCATTTTTCAAATACTCAAATGCCAGAAAATTACTCAAGTCTTTTTTTCTTTAAAAAAAAAAAAAAATTCCTGGAAATGCCCTTCCCAAGAAACTTCTATCCTCCTGTTGGTTGCTCTTGGGGCCTGCTGCACAGCTAGCTCTATGCAGGACTTCACACTATCACCCTGACAACTCCCTTCATCTCTGTGGTGAATCTCTAACTCTTACATCCCATGTCTTTCTGGAGTGCATCCTTCAGAAGCTTCCTGAGAAAGCAGTGCAGAAGGTAACTTTTTGAAGCCTCACATGTCTGAAAATGAATTCATTTTACCCTTAAGCCTAATAAAAAGTTACACTAGAGTGTAGGATTCTAAGTCGTTAATAATTTTCCTTCAGGAATTAAGACCCTGTTCTACTCTTTCTAGCTTCCAATGTTGATGTTGCAAATTCTAGTGCCTTTCTGATTCCTGACCCTTTGAGTGTGAATTGTTTCTTCCGTCTGAATCTTCACTTTATTCCTGGTGTTCATAAATTTCATAATGATATGCCTTGATATGAGTCTTTTATATCTATTGTGCTGAGAATTCTTTCTATGTGGCTTTAGGGAAGTTTTCTTATAATTTATTTTTATATTTGTTCCCTTATCAGACATAACTTTCCTATTTTCTACTTCTTTTGTCTTTTTGTTCTGCTTTCTGGAAATTTCCTCAAATTCTCCCATTGAATTTTTGATTTTGACTCTGAGTTCATTTCTGTTCTCTTTTTCTTTTGGAGGATTTATTCAAATACCTAGTAATCAATGGCTTTCTTTATATATTAGAATGAAGCACTGAAATGTGATTGACTCAATATTCTACTTCAAGGTATATACCCAAGACAAATGAGTATTTCACTAAGTAATATGTAAAAATGTTCATAGAAGAATAATTTCTAAGAGCCCCAGATTGGAAACTACCCAGAGACAACAATGGGATATTGCCCATCAATAGGAGAATGCATAAATAATTTTGGTGTTGTACTAAATAAACTACAATTACACAACATGAATGAGTCTCACAAACATAAAACTGAACAAAAAAAATTAGATTCAAATGTCTATGTATTGTATAATTTCATTTATATAAACATGTTTATATATATATATGTTTCATAATAAAAGGTTACACTAGAGTGTATGATTCTAAGTTGTTAATTTTCCTTCAGGAATTAAGACACTGTTCTACTGTTTTCTAGCTTCCAATGTTGCTGTTACAAACTCTAGTGCCTTTCTGATTGATTCCTGATAATATTCCTAAATAAAGCTCAAAAAGGCAAAATTAATGTATAGCACTAGTAGTTGGGATACTGGTCTACCTCTGTTGGTAGCAGTGACTGGAAAAGTATGGAAGGGAAGCTTCTATGGTACTGTTAATTATCTATCTCTTGATCTTAATGCTGATTACATGATTACATTAAGTTTAAGAACATTCCTCAACCTTTACACTTAAAATTTTGTTATATATACATGTGTGTAAGTATATCCATATTTACTGAACATGTTTTATTTCAATAGAAAGCCTGTAAAACTTACTGGAAGCTTTATGTGTATGAGTATAGCTTACAGACTTGGGATTTCACTGCAGGGTAATCAACCAGCTTGAGGGAATCACCAAATGTCAATATCTGGAGGCTTTTTTTTGTGGGGTCATTCAAGGCTCTTTGAAGAACTTTCCAGTATTCTCTTTGGTTGAAGATTAGGAAGGCTAAAGATTCCTGTGGTGGAAGTTTTAAGATTGAATCAAGGGGTTCACAATTTTGCTTTTAGTATCATGATTCTCACCTGCCCTTCAATGTCCACAGACCCTCTTCCAATGAATTTTCTCAGAAGAAATATCACCAGTCTCCCTCGTAAGGGCATTGTTAGCCAGTCTTTAAGGGATTGACTAGGAGACAAAAGGTCTAATCTCTCTGTATACAAAGTTCATTCAATACCCCATTTAACTGCCTCACATGAAACCTGATGCATTCAAGTCCTAAGCCTTTCTGGGAAGTTCTGCAGTGCAACTGGCATTTTCCCCTGCTCTCCTGGCACTCTCTTGCATTCATTTTTCATCTTCCAAATACATGTTGATCTACTATCTACAGAGATCTTCCTCCTCAATGGACTTTGTGGATGTATTCATTTTATACAACCCCTTTATGGATTCCTTTCATGTAATTTAGTGGTAACTCAGAAAGGAGAGATTATAAATGTGTGTGGCCAATCTACCATGTTTAACCAAAAATCTAGTGATAAATTTTTTTTTCTGGGCATGAAGAAAGAATCCTTTCGGGGACTTTGTCTTCTACCACCTCGAATTAAAAGTAAGTTTGTGAATTACCTTTTATGTTTCAAACTACAGTTTTGGTTTACTACTATTAATAAATAAAACTTTGAGAAGATGGATTTTAATTTTATACTCAACATGTGTAAATGCTAATCCAGTTTTAGAAATTAGGTATTTAAGCATTAAAATTAAAGTAAAAATGAAAGGTTATAGCCATTTGCTATTTCCCTCTTTTAGACATTGAGCCAATACTGATCTTTAGTTGTTTAACTAAATAGTTTTGGCCAAACAATTTCTCTTAAGTGGGTCCTATGTTTCTATCCAATTCAGCTACAAATTATAGATTTTATAGAAGAAAGTTTTAAAACCCTAAATGTAATAAAATTAAATCTAAGGAGGAATCAAAATTTGAAAGTCACACATTTCAGAGAAAAAATTATCCTTTGAAAAACATGTACACTAATTTTTGAAATGTGCATAATATCCATGGGAATAAAAATTTAGCTAGATACACAATCAGAAATGAAAATTCTAAAAGTAAAAATATCACTGTATTATTTTCTAATAAATGAAGACCTTGTAGACCTTTATTTCCTTCAGACAAACACCCAGAAATGGGATAGATGGATCAAATCATAGTTCTATTTTTAACTTTTGCAAAAGCCTCCATACTGTTTTCCATAATGTTTATACCAGTTTACATTCCCACCAACGGTATATAAAAGTTCTCTTTTCTCTACATCCTCACCAACACTTATTATCCTTTGACTTTCTGATAAGAGTCATCATGGCAGGTGTGAGGTGATATCTCACTGTGGTTTTGAATTATACTTCCCTGATTATTAGTGATGTTAAAGAGCTTTTTTAATATACCCATTGGTATATCTTCTTTGGAAAATGTCTGTTCAGGTCCTTTGTCCATGTTTAATTGGATTACTTGTTCTTAGCTACTGAGTTGTAAGAGTTCCTTATAGATTTTGAATGTAAACCCCTTATCAGATATATGGTTTACAAATTTTTTCTCCCATTCCATAGGTTGCCTTGTCATTACTGCTTCCTTGGCTATGCAAAACACTTTTTAGTCTGATATGGTCTCACTTGATAATTTTTGCTTTTGTTGTCTGTACTTTTTTGTCATATTCAAAAAACTCTTGACCAAGGAGCCCCTGGTATCTTCTAGGACAATTTCAGGTCTTACGTTTAAGTCTTTCATCCATCTTGAGTTGATTTTTATGTGCGGTGTAATATAAAGGTCTAGTATCATTCTTCTGCATGAGGATATCTACCCAGTTTTCCCAAAATCATTTATTGAAGAGATTCTTTTGCCCATCATGTATTTTTGGCACCTTTGCCAAAGAGTAGTTGACTGTTTCAGCATAGGTTTATTTCGGGGTCTCCATATTGTCCCATTCATCTATGTGTCTTTTATGCCCATATTTGCTGTTCTAATTCCTGTAGCTTTGTAATATAATTTGAAATCAGAAAGTGTGATGCCTCCGACTTTGCTCTTCTTGCTCAAGGCTGCTTTAGCTATTTGGAGTTCCTTGTAGTTTCACATGAATCTTAGGATTGTTTTTTGTTTGTTTGTTTGTTTTTGCATCTGTGAAAAATACCATTGGAATTTCGATAAACGGCTTTTTTTTTTTAAAGATTTTTTTTTTTATTTATCTGACAGAGATCACAAGTAGGCAGAGAGGCAAGCAGAGAGAGAGGAGGAAGCAGGCTCCCCGCTGAGCAGAGAGCCCGATATGGGGCTCGATCCCAGGACCCTGGGATCATGACCTGAGCCGAAGGCAGAGGCTTAACCCACTGAGCCACCCAGGTGCCCCGATAAACGGCTTTTAATCTGTGGATCACTTTGGGTAGTATGGACATTTTAACAATATTCCTTCTTCCAATAAATGAACATAAGATATCTTTCGATTTATGTGTGTCTTCTTCAATTTCCTTCACCAATGTTTCATAGTTTCCAGTGTACAGATCTTTCACCTTTGTGGTTAAATTTATTCCTAAATATTTTATTCTTTTTGATGCTATTATAAATGGAATTGTATTCTTCACTTTTTAATAGCTCGCTATTAATGTATAAAAATTTTCATTTTCATTTGTCTCATGATATTTTTTATTTCTTCTTTGACCTATTAGTTGTTCAAGAGTATGTTGCTTAATTTCCACATATTTGTGAATTTTTCCATTTTCATCCTGTTACTGATTTCTAGTTTAATTCCATTGTGGTCCAAAAAGTTACCTGAAATAAATTCAGTTTTTTTAAATTTGTTAAGACTAGTTTTATGACCTAACAACTGATCTATCCTGGATATGTTTCCATGGGTGCTTGAAAGGAATGTATATTCTGCTGCTGTTGGATAGAATGTTCTTTATATGTCTGCTAGTTCTATATGGTCTAAAGTATAGTCCAAGTCCAATGTTTCCTTATGGATTTTCTGTCTCGATGATCTATCCATTGTTGAAAGTAGTATACTGAAGCTCCCAATGATTACTGTATCATTGTCTATTTTTCCCTTTAGGTTTGTTTATATTTGCTTTATATATTTGGGTACTCCCTATATTGGGTACATAAATATTGAAAAATGGTATATTCTCATTGTTTTCATTTTTGTCCTGATAGTTTGTTTTTAGTATAGAGAAATGTAACAGATTTTTATATATTGATTTTGAATCCTGTGACTCTACTGAATTCATTTATTATCATTGTTTCTGGTGGAGTCTTTAGGTTTTTCTAAATATTGTATCAAGTCATCAGCAAAATGTAACAGTTTTACTTCTTCTTCTTTGATCTGAATGCTTTTTATTTCTTCTTCTTGCCTAACTATTCTGGCTAGGACTTCCAATACTATGTTAAATAAAAGTGGAAAAGGGGCATTCTGTCTTGTTCCTGATCTTAGAGAAAAAGCTTTCAGCTTTTCACCACAAAATGTAATGTTAGCTGTCAACTGTGAGATCTCATCTTTTGCGACAACATGGATGGGCCTTGAGACCATTATGGTAAGTGAAATAAGTCACACAGAAAAAAAAATATTTGATTTGATTTGATGATTTATCTTATATGTAGAATCTAAAAAAAAATTAAAAACCCTAAACTAACAAGCTTATAGATACAGAAAAGAGATTGGTGGTTGCCAAGAGCTGAGGGTGGGAGAAATGGGTGAACTGGATTTTTCTATTAGTTTAAATAAATTGAATAATAATTAAAAGTAATATAATAAGAAAACATTGGCCTCAAAAGACTTAGATATGATGGGCTGAACAGATAAACACAGAATATTCCATCCACAAGCAACAGACATATTCTTTCTCAAGTGCACACATTAAATTCTCCAGGATGGATTATATTAGCCACAAAACAAGTCTTAATAAATTTAAGAAGAATGAAATTATATCAAGCTTTTCTGAACACAATGGTATGAAACTCTACATCAATTACCAAAAGAAAAGGAAAATTCAGAAATATGTGGAGATTAAATCACATGCTACTAAAAAAAAAAAAACCTCAATGAGTCAAAGAAGAAGTCAAAAGAGGAATTTAGAATTTGAGAACAAATGAAAATGAAAATGAAAATACAACATACCAAAACTTAAGGGATGAAATAAAAGCAGTTCTGAGAGGGAAGTTCATAGTGATAAATGCCTACATTAAGAAAGAACTCTAACAAGTAAACAACATCTTAACTCTACATCTCAAGAAACTAGAAAAGAGGAACAAAGTCCAAAGTCATAGAAAGAAAGAGCAAAGATCAGAGTGGAAAGAAATGAAATAGAAACTAAAAAGACAATAGAGAAGATCAACAAACTAAGAGCTGGTTTCTTTAAAAGATAAACAAAATTGACAACCGTTAGCTACACTTACCAAGGGGGAAAAAAAAGAGGACTCAAACAGAATCAGAACTGAAAGAGGAAATGTTACAACTGACAACATAAAAACAAAGGATCATAAAAAAACTAATATGAACAATTATATGCCAACAAATTGGACAACCTAGAAGACATGGATAAACTCCTGGGGGGGGGGGCCTCTCAAAACTGAATCAGGAAGAAATAGAAAATTTGGACAGACTGATTAATAGTAAGGAGATTGAATCAGTAATCAAAAACCTCCCAACAAAAACAAAATCCCCATACCAGATGGCTTCACTAGTGAAGTCTACCTAACATTCAAAGAATTAATACCAATCCTTCTCAAACTCTTCCCAAAACAGAAGAGGCAGGAATGTTTTCAAACTCATTTTATGAGGCCAGCATTACTCTGATACTAAAACCAGACTAGGACACTACAAGAAAAGAAAATTACAGGCTAATATCCCCAATGAATGTAGATTAAAAATTCTCAACAAAATATTAGCAAACTGAATTAGCAAACTGAATTCAACAATACATTAAAAGGATCACACACCTCAGTCAAGTGGGATTTATTCCAGGGATGCAAGGATAGTTCAACATTCACAAATCAATCAATGTAATATATTACATTAACAAAATTAAGGATAAAACATATTATCATCTCAATAGATGCAGAAAAAACATTTGGCAAAATTCAACAATGATTTATGATAAAAGCTCTCAACAAAGTAGATACAGGGGGAATGAACATCAACATAATAAAGGCCAAATATGGCAAGCTTCATTTTTTCATTCACTTGATTTTCTAAATATATATTACTAATTCACCTTGAAATACCTTGTAAGTCTTAAAAATCTGTTCCCAAGGGCGCCTGGGTGGCTCAGTGGGTTAAGCCACTGCCTTCGGCTCAGGTCATGATCTCAGGGTCCTGGGATCGAGTCCCGCATCGGGCTCTCTGCTCCACAGGGAGCCTGCTTCCTCCTCTCTCTCTCTGCCTGCCTCTCTGCCTACTTGTGATCTCTCTCTGTCAAATAAAAAAATAAAATCTTTAAAAAAAAAAAAAATAATAAAAAAAAAAAAATAAAATCTGTTCCCAATATACTCAAACACAACAAATATCAGTTTCTCTTTTTTCCCTCTTGAAGATATCCATATCAGTTTTCTGTCTTTCTGCTTCTTTCTAGTCTCATTGTTTTCCAGGCCCGATACGAACTGTCATCCTTGGACATCTCTTAAATATCCTGGAATTCCCTTTACCTCTCTCTGTGCTGGCTATCCTGTTTCCTATACTATGATTTCCTCTTTTTTGGTTTACTCATTCATTATAATACTGTGTATGTTTTCCCATGCTTTTTGAGAGGGGACATGGGTCATGTATTTTTTTGAAACTTTGAAGATCTGAATATGTCTTCATGTGGTGCCTTATACTTGGCTAATAAGCTTGGCATAAAAACTCCAACAGTATGGGGTTCAGAGAGCATCTAGTTTGTTGAACACATGCACACCAGGACAATGACATACCCCAACTCCACAAGGACATAAGCTCCTATGCTCTGGATCCTCCCAGACCTTACCTATGCATCTCTTCATCTAGTTTATCTGTATCCATTATCATATCCTTTAATAAACTGATAAATGTAAGTATTTCTCTGAGTTCTGTAAGCCACTCTAGCAAATTAATCAAACCTGAGGAAGGGAGCACGGGAACCTGATTTGCAGCCACATTGGAAAGAAATTATGGGTAACCTGAGGACCTAGTACTTACTATTGGTATCCAAAGTGGGGTGGCAGCAGTCTTTTGTGGGACTGAGCCTTTAACTTGTGGTATCTGACATTATATTATAGAGCTGAATTTAAATTTACATAGAGAGCTGAATTGAATTGTAGGACCCCTCCAGATGGTTTCAGGAAGAACTGCATGGTGTTGGGGAAACTTCCACATGTTTGGTGACAGAAGGAAAGTGTCTGTGTGAATAGTAAAAGAGACTCACAGGAGAAACATACAAGGTAGACTGAACGAAGTTTTGTTTGTTTGTTTATTTAAGTTCTGAAATAGGATAATGTTCCTTAGTATAGGTGCTAACGACTCAAAAGATCATTTCATGAATGTAATAAAGGCCATACATGACAAACCCACAGCTAACATCATACTAAGCAGTGAAAAGCTAAAAGCTTTCCCTCTAAGATCAGGAAAAAGAAAGGATGTCTCCTCTCACCACTTTTATCAAAATAGTGCTGGAACGCCTAGCTGCAGCAATCAGACAAGAAAAAGAAAGAAAAGGCATCTAAATTGATAAGAAAGAAGTAAAACTGTTCTTACTTATAGATTACATGACACTATATATAGAAAACCCAAACATTCCCCCCAAAAAACTATCAGAATAAATGAATTCAGTAAAGTTGTAGGATGCAAAATTAACAGAAATTTGTATCATTTCTCTATACCAATAAATACTAGCAGAAAGAGAAATTTAAAAACGATCTATCTCACTGACATTTGTATCAAAAAAAATAAAACACATAGGAATAAATTTCATCAAGGAGGTGAAAGACTATATTCAAGAACTTTAGGACATTGATTACAGAAACTGAGGATGACACAAATAAAAGATATACCATGGCTCATGGATTGGAAAAATTAATATTGTTAAAATGTCCATAATACCCAAAGCAATCTACAGATTCGGGAAAATCCCTATCAAAATACCAATAGCATTTTTCACAGAACTGGAACAAAATAAACCTAAAATTTGTATGAAGCCACAAAAGACTAAGCAATCTTGAGAAAGAAAAACAAAGCTGACAGTATCAGAATATCAGATTTCCAATTATACGACAGAGCTATAGTCCTCAGAGCAGTATGGTACTGACACAAAAATAGACATACAGATCAACACAATGAACAGAGGACCGAGAAATAAACCCATGATTGTATGGTCAATTAATCTACAACAAACAAAGCAAGAATACATAAGGAGGAAAAGTCAGTCTCCTCACTAAACGGCAGGGAGTTGAAAACTGGACAGCTACATGCAAAAGAATGAAACTGGACCACTTTCTTAAAGCACATGCAAAAACAAACTCAAAATGGATCAAAGACCTAAATGTAAGATCTGAGACCATAAAAATCCTAAAAGAAAACATAAGCAGTAAAGTCTCAGACACTGGCTGGTCTTAGCAACATATTTATGGATATGTCTCCTTGGGCACTGACAACAAAAGCAAAAATAAATAAGTGGGACTACATCAAAATAAAAACCCTTTGCACAGTAAAGGAAACCAATAACAAAATGAAAAGGCACCTTACTGAATGGGAGACAATATTTGCAAACCATCTGTTCAATAAGGGGATAATATCCAAAGTATATAAATAACTCATAGAACTCAACACAAAAAAAGTAAATAATCCAATTTAAAAATGGGCAGAGGAACTGAACAGACATTTTTCCAAAGAAGCATACAGATGGCCAACAGACACGTGAAAAGGTGCTCAACATCACTCATCCTGAGGGAAATACAAATCAAAACCACAATGAGATATCACTTCACACCTGTCAGAATGGCTAGTATCAAAAAGACCAGAAATAACAAGTATTGGCAAAGTCGTGGAGAAAAGGGAACCCTCATGCACTGTTGGTGGGAATGCACATTGGTGCAGCCACTACAGAAAACAGTGTGGAGGCTCCTCAAAAACTTAGTTACATAGAATCCAGCAATTCTACTTCTGGGTATATACCTAAAGAAAACAAAAATACTAATTCAGAAAGATTCATGCACACTTATGTTTACGGCAGCACTACTGACAGTGGCCAATATATAGAAGCAACTTCAGTTTCCAGAAATGGGAAATACATACAATGGAATGTTAGTCATTAAAAAAATGAAATTTTGCCAGCATGAGTAAACCTAGAGCTAAGTGAAATAAGTCAGAGAAAGACAAATATCACATGACTTTACTCATATGTGGAATCTAAAGAACAAAACAAATAGACAAACTAAATAATAAACAAACTCATACTTACAGAGAACAAACTGGTGGCTGCCAGAGGAAAGGGGAGGTTAGGATGGGCAAAACAGGTGAAGGGGATTGAGAGATACAAACTTCCATTTATAAAAGGAGTAAGTCATAGGGATGTAAAGCACAGCATATATATATATATTTATATATATATATATATATGGCAAATATAGTCAAGAATATTGTAATAAACTTTTGTGGTGACAAATAACTGCACTTAGCGTGTTGAGCATTTTGTAATATATATAAATGTCAGATCATTGTGTAATACAACTGTAACTAATATAGGTCTTCTTAAAAACCTTTCCAATTTTGGGGCACATGGGTGGCTCAGTGGGTTAAGCCTCTGCCTTTGACTCAGGTCATGATCTCAGGGTCCTGGGATTGAGCCCCGCATCGGGCTCTCTGCTCAGCAGGGAGTCTGCTTCTGTCTCTCTGCCTACTTGTGATCTATCTCTGTCAAATAAATAAAATCTTTAAAAAAAAAACTTTCCAATTTTAAAATGTGTATATTTCAGTTCTGATAAATGTATTATTTATCTGATAATTTCTTCCCCTCCATGTATTTCCTTTTTCTGAAACACCTCTTAACTGGTTATTAGGCTTCCTTCATGAACTGTATTCAGTTTTCTATTTTCTTTTTCCTTGTTTTTTTTTGTATGATTTTTTGTGAGATATGGCTGCAACTTTACCTTCCACTTTTCTACTAAATTTATTGGTTATTTTTGTTTTCTGGTTTTCTTTTTCATTATAGTCCATTTTTTTCTTTTTCTTTGTTTTCGTACGAAGTATCCAGTCCTTTACACATATTAGTTATATCTTTAAGAATAGCATTCTTAGGACTCTTTTGTCATTTCTTTTATCTCTTTCTTTTTCCATGGGTTTCAAATATTTGATGATTTTCAACAATCCATTTACACTTAAAAGTGAGGCATTAACATGCTGAATGAGGGTTCAGCGTGCAGTGGGTGAAGTTTGTTAAGCAGCGATCCTCATGGTAGAGGGGTAGGCAGCCATTTAATTTCCAGTACACTTTGGTCTTTCCAGCTGGTCAGTTTCTGCAAGAAGCAATTCCAGTCTTCCGTTGGAGATCATAAACCTGGCCACCAGACTTCTACTTCATCTCCATTATTAGTACAGTATTTCACCCCACTCTTACTGTGTCTGCTGTTCCAGAATTCAGAACTTCTCTGGTTCAGCCTCTCTAGACAGCAAGCTTCCATCCAACCTTCTGTCAGAGTTAGTGAGGGTAACTATGTGGCCATGCAGAATAAGGAAGAGGATCTGGGGATCAGTCAATTGCCCCTTATGAATGGCTCAAACAATCTTATTTTCAGTTCCACCTCATACCTGCAGATATGCCTAATGCATCTAATTCCTGTGTCTTTCAGAAATTAAATACAGGAGCTTTACAGAAAGATCGTTTGTTTCCTGTTGGCATTCCTTACTATAGATACTTACATTTTTACTTTCTTCACTTTCCAACTTTCAAAATTATGTTAATAGCTCTCATTTACAGTAGTCTCTCCCATTCCTTTAATCCTTGTGGGCTATCTTTTTTCTTATGTATTGTAATTTTAGAGGAGTTTCAAAAGAGATCAAATAGATCAAATTAAGTTACATATGCAAATAACCATCTTCAATGAGGAGTCTCATCTGTCATGTACCCCACCATCCAGCTTAAGAAATAAAACATTATACATACAGTTGTAGTCACCTTTATGCTTATGATTAGCCCTTTAGATTTTTTTCTATGAATAAAAAAATAATAAAAAAAATTTCTAGGTATGCAATCATGTCTTTTTCAAACACTGATTTTCATTATTCTAATATTAATTAGAAAAAAATTAAAAAGGGGCACCTGGGTGGCACAGTCAGTTGAGTATCCAGCTCCTGGTTTCAGCTCTGTTCGTGATCTCAGGTCATGAGTCCAGCATTGGACTCCACCCTCAGTGCAGAATCTGCTTGGGACTTTTTCTCCCTCTCCCACTTGTGCTCCCTCCAAAATAGTTTTTAAAAAACAAAAGGGAAGGAAGGAAATACAAAAATACTACTTTGAAGGGACATATGCACCCAATGTTTATAGAAACATTATCTACAATAGCCAAATTATGGAAGCCGCCCAAGTGTCCCTAGACTGATGAATGGATAAAAAAGATGTGGTGTACACGTACACACACACACACACGCACGCGCACGCGCACACACACACAGGAATATTACTCAGCCATCAAAAAGAATGATGCCATTTGCAACAACATGGATGGAGCTAGAAAGTATTATGCTAAGTGAAATCAGTGAAACAGGGAAAGACAAAGACCATATGACTTCACTCATATGTGGAATTTAAGAAACAAATGAGCAAAGGAGGAGAAAGAAAGAGAGAGGCAAACCAAGAGACAGACTTTTCTTTTTTTTAAGATTTTATTTATTTATTTGACAGAGACACAGCAAGAGAGGGAACACAAGCAGGGAGAGTGATAGAGGGAAACGCAGGCTTCACATTGAGCAGGGGTTCCATCCCAGGACTCTGGGATCATAACCTGAGGAGAGGCAGATGCTTAACAACTGAGCCACCCAGGCGCCCTAAAAGACAGACTCTTAACTATAGAGAACAAACTCCTGGTTTCCAGGGGGTCGGTGTGTGGGAAGATGGGTGAAATAGGCCAAGGAGGGCACTTGTCTTAATGAGCACCAGGTGATGTATGGAAGTGCTGAATCACTATGTTGTATACCTGAAACTAATATTACCTGTATGTTAACAAGAATGTAAATGAAAACTTAAAAAAAAATATTAGAACACTCATCTTAGTAAATATATCCCAAGGGATATGGGAGTGACTATGTTGAGCTTCATCACTGAAAATGATGTTAGACCTTAAATTTTTTTTTTTTAAAGATTTTATTTATTTATTTGACAGACAGAGATCACAAGTAGGCAGAGAGGCAGGCAGAGAGAGAGGAAGGGAAGAAGGCTCCCTGCCGAGCAGAGAGCCCGATGCGGGGCTCGATCCCAGGACCCTGGGATCATGACCTGAGCCGAAGGCAGAGGCTTTAACCCACTGAGCCACCCAGGCGCCCCAATGTTAGACCTTAAATTTAATATACTCTCCCAATTAAGGAATTTTAGAAGATACTTTCCATTGGGAAGATGTATGACATTCTTGTGTGCAACGTTATGATTCTATGTTTTTCCATTGGCATGACCTAAGAAAATAGTTATATTGAAATACAATTTACATATTATAAAACTCAACCTATTTTCAGGTGTGTAGTTTTGGTACTTACATTAAGTATCCTCTTAATCACTTTGATCTATTTTACCCATCCATCATCATCCACTTCCTCTCTGCCAACCACCAGTTTGTTCTCTGTATTTAAGAGTCTGTTTTGTCACCTTTTTTGTTTGTTCATTTTTTGTTTCATAAATTCCACATGAGTGAAATCATATGGTATTTGTCTTTTTCTTTCTGATTCATTTCACTTAACATTATATCCTCTGGGTCCATCCAAGTTATTCAGATAGCAAGATCTCATTCTTTTTTATTAATATTCGTACATATATATATATATACACACACACACACTCACACACATATATGTATATATATACACACACATATGTATGTATATATTATACGCATGTATATATGTGTGTGTGTGTATATCTATATATAGATATACACACACACACACACCCCACTTCTTTATCCATTCATTTACTGACAGACACTTAGGTTGCTTCTGTATCTTGGCTATTGTCAATGATGCTGCAATAACATAGGGGTGCAAATATCTTTTTTGAAGTAGTGTTTTTGTTTTCTTTAGGTAAATACCCAGTAGTAGAATTACTAGATCATATAATAATTCTTTAATTTTTTGAGCAACTTCCATCCTGTTTTCCACAGCAGCTGCACCAATTCACATTCCCACCAACAGTGCACAAGATTTCCTTTTCCTCCACATCTTCACCAGTGCTTGTTATTTCTTGTGTTTTTGAGTTTAGCCATTCTGACTAGTACGAGGTGACATCTCATCATGGCTTCGATGATGAGTGATGTTGAGCTTCTGTTCATGCATCTGTTGGCTATCTATATGTCCTCCCCTTGGACAAGTATCTATTCAGGTCATCTGCCCATTTTAATCAGATCATTTGCTTTTTTTAGTCTTGAATTATATGAGTTTTTTGGATATTAACCTCTAATGGATATATCATTTGCAAATATTTTCTCCCATTCAGTAGATTGCCTTTTTGTTTTGTTGATGGTTTCCTCCACTGAGCAAAAGCTTTTTATTTTGGTGTAGTCCCAATAGCTCAATTTTGTTTTTGTTTCCCTTGCCTGAGAAGACATATCTAGAATTTCTATGACCAACGTCAAAGAAATAACTGGCTATTTTCTTCTAGGAGTTTCAAGTTTTCAGGTCTCACATTTGGATCTTTAATGCATCTTATTTTTGTGTATGGTACAGAAAGTAGTCCAATTTCATTCTTTTGCATGCAGCTGTCCAGTTTTCCCAGTACCATTTGTTGAAGAGTGTCTCTCATTTTTTTTTAAGATTTTATTTACTTATTTGAGAAAGAGAGAGAGAGAGAGCGCGCGCAAGCATTCATGAGCAGGAGGAGGGAAAGGGGCAGAGGAATAAGCAGACTCCCCAACTGAGCAGGAAGCCCAACGTGGGGCCCCATCCCAGGACCCTGAGATGATAACCTGAGCTGAAGGCAGTCACTTAGCCAACTGAGCTGCCTGGGTGCCCCGAAGAGGCTGTGTTTTCCCCATTGTATATTCTTGACTCGAACTGTATTTTTATTATGTAATTTCTAATTTTACTGTAGGTGATCTCAAGTTAATATTGCTCATTAATTTTGATTTTTTTAAAATTTATATTTGTATAATCTGTTTTTAAATTGCACTAAATACTTTGTATCCTACACTTTGGTCAATATTTGTCTAAGACTTAAACATATTTAGACTTAAACATATTTAAAAAGATATCTCGGTTTTTCTCTCACCACCATTAGACAATGAAATGCAGGTTGTCTCTTGTTTGCTATATTCTTAGCACCTAGAACATTGGTACATCAGCTCAGCAAATTCTTTAGAGTTGTCTTTGATTTTATTCTTTCCACTGCTGCTAAATTACAAGTAGACATTAAGGAGTTATTAGGTAGATTACCTTATGACAGAATAATGAATAAAAACAGACATAACAGGTAGTGTTAATTAAACACAGCAACAGACACCGAGTTCCTAGTATGAAGCAAGACAGTCTAAGAATGTAATACCAACACAATTCCTACCCTCGAGGCCTATGAAGATGCACAGGTTAACAAGTAACTTTGATATGGTTTACTAAAAGGTAGGTAAGCATAAAATGGCATGGAATTAAGAGACAAGAAAATCTTTAGTTGGGCAGCAGAAGAAGGTAAGGCAAGTTTATAGCAGTAAATAGAATCTTCTTAAAGATAAGGAAACTAGGGGCGCCTGGGTGGCTCAGTGGGTTGAGCCGCTGCCTTCGGCTCAGGTCATGATCTCAGGGTCCTGGGATCGAGTCCCGCATCGGGCTCTCTGCTCGGCAGGGAGCCTGCTTCCCTCTCTCTCTCTCTCTGCCTGCCTCTCCGACTACTTGTGATTTCTCTCTGTCAAATAAATAAATAAAATCTTTAAAAAAAAAAAAAAGATAAGGAAACTAAAACTCAAGAAAACTACACTGCTGCTCAGATCACGAGGCTAGAGATAACAAAAAGGAAGATCTAACTCCCAGTTCTGTGCTCTTTCCATTACACCTTACCATCAGTACTTTACAGCAACCCCCAAAGACTAACAGAACAGGGTTTAGAGAGTTACAAAATAAAATGTGGGTGTTATTCATCCTACCCCATGTCCCTTCAATATAGAAAAATCAAGGACTGTACAAAATTGTGAAAGTTAGCCATGTATCATGTAGTTCCAAAAACTCGTGAGTTGACTGACCCAAAAAAAGAATGCACCCTACAAGTTTTGGTTAAATATATTCCACCCAAGATTTAAATGCCCCAGTCCAATCAATGTGACTTAGAGATAAACAGAACTATTAAATGATATGTATGTGTGGGTGTAATACATTTTTTTTAAGTGTTAAGAAAGGGTCTGCAGTAAATCTTTAAAATAGCAAGGTCCAAAAACAAGAATCTGCCAGCCATTATTCAGCACTTTCCAAAGAAGTGAGACCCTGAATCCATAGATCTAAGTATTAAAGTCAATATAGAGAGACATTCTTTTAAGGGCAGGGATGGTCTTCAGGCTTTTCCGGATCTCTCAAGACTATCCAACTACATACAGCCACCAAGCAACCTTCCCATGACTAATTTGCACCATCGTTCCATCTCCCCAGCACATGTTGAGCCCACAACCCTGACTTTGGAACATTGTTTAATCCTTCCCTGCACTACTATATATTAATAAACTTGCATTCTGAATCCATGTCAGTTTTTGGTTGGTTAAAATAAAATTACCCTAAGAATCTGCTCAGTTCTGAGAACATTGAAAACTTAAGACCATACACTAAACCAGTAATTGAAAAAGTGATTCAGGTCACAAATGGATTTGATTTGGCTTGCACAGGAAGAGAAAAAGGAGAAAGAAGAAAAAAAAAAAAGAGAGAGAGAGAGAGAAGAATGAGGTGGAAGAGGAGGAGGAGGAAATGTGGGAGAAGGGAAGACACTCTGGATATTTCACATTAAAATGCATCTTCCCAGCTTCTCTTGAAAACTCTGAGGCTCTGGCAGTTCCGGGGCTGCATTGCCCAAGATTAAAGCTGACCAGCATTAAGCAGCCACAGCCCCCTTTACAGGGGACATTTCCTTTCTAATTCATCGTAGAGCAACTACTTCTTTCTATTTCCCTGATACTGAGGCCAAATGTCAATTGTCATTTGTCATTCTGCTTGCAATGTTGTCTTCCTTAGAAACGCCAAAGAATAAAGAATAGCCACAGTTGGTGGATAAGGGCAGATTTTATAAAAAGTGCAATCCATTCTTCACATTAATTCAGCAAAACAAAGCTAGAATCAAAGAAATCAATTTACCTTAATCTGAGTCTGTTCGATTGACTTTTCCCAGATCTGCTGATCATATGCTCCAATCTGAAACAGGGAGCAGGCTATTAAATGTTGCAAAGGATAAATCCTTCCATTGAGGTAAAATCTCACACAAGTCATGAAACTATTAAGTATCAATAGGCTATCTGGAAATGATTATGATTCTCCGAGGTTAGAATAAATTATTGTTTCCAAGGGCCGTTTCCTTCAAAATTCTAAAGCGGCTGTATCTAAAGGTAAGTTAAAAAGCTATGTCCAAAATATTTCAAATTATTACCTTACAAGACATTTCCACTTCGTAAGGAAAACATCAGTAGGAAAACTAGAGAGGAATAAAAGGTAACAGGCAGCTCAATAAGACTGTTGACAGTATCAATCTGAGCTGTGAAGATAAAAGTTTCAGGTCTAAAAAAAACCCAGCAGTTTGATCAGAAGCGAACTTTCAAAGCCTTGCTGTAGCACAGCACTGTGATACGATCTGGAGGAGGGAGGAGACTACAAAATCTTATTCGGGGACGTGGAACTGAGTTTATAAGACCTAATGACCTTGTGCATCAGGTCTTCCATGTAAGTTGAAAGATACCATGTAGGAATTCCTGGCACTACCAAGCCTAAGAGAAACTAACGGGATATTCTTTGCGGGAGCTTTTGGAAGGAACGATGCTTTACCCAAAAAAAAAAAAAAAAAAAAAAAGATATTACCTTCTTTTGGTACCACGATATAGCATCTCTCTCATTTGAGGCCATCTGTGTCTCCAGGTAGGGAATGGGATTTCACTGAAAATGAAGGAAAACCAGTCGGTGAGTCCAGTTGCTGAAAGGTGCTCTCCCAGTTTGGGGAGAACGCCAAAATCGCTTCTCTCAGCCTCTCCATGAGCTGCTGACTGTCTCTCTCCGGCTGTTTGCCAGGAAAAAAAAAAAAAAAAAAAAGACAAAAACAGAAGCAAACCAAAAACCTCTGGCGCAGTGGCGCCCCGAGAAGCCTCTCTGCGATATTTGGTGCGAGTGTGTTGAGGGATGCAGGGCAGGGAAAGGGGTGCTGGCTGCAGCTGAGCTGCACGCCCCTCCTCCGCTCGCCGGCGTCCGGCTCTCACCTGGTGCCCGCTGCCCCGCAGTCCGGTGGCAGGGACCTTCCTCCTCAGTGGCCCCGGCCCCGCCATGAGGCCGGGGGCGAGATGGCGGGCCCGGCAGGCTGCATCTTCCCCCCGAGGCGGAGACGCCAGAGCGGCCGTTACCATGGAGACCGCGGAGGCCGCCCGGGCCTCGGAGGCAGCCGGCTGCCCAGCGCCCAGAGGAGGGCACTCTGTTGCCGCAGACCCGGCGCCCTCCAAGCCCGACCTACAGGGTCACCAGACGGTCCCCCACCCCTCCCCCCCAGAAGCGAACAATGAACTGGGAAAGGAGGGGGATAAAAAGTGAAGGAGGTCTTCGCCCGCCGCCAGAGTAGGCTAAGGCAATGGCGGAAGACTCAGTGCCGGCTGTTCGGGTGAGGGGCGAAGGCCGCCTGGCGCGGGAGGCAGCGGCTGCGGGGCGGCGAGCGTGCGTCCTACTAGGCCCGGCCGGCCGGCGGGCCGTGACTCAGCCAGCGGACAGCTGGGCGAGGGCCGCGCCGCAGACCACGGTGCAGCCCCGCAGCGGCTTCCGCTTTCCGGGTTTTGGTGCTAAGGTGGCTCCGCCCCCGCCCAGGCCCGGCCGGGCATGGAGTGGTTGGGAGCCACTGGAGCGTCAAGGCCAAGGCAGCTACCTCGGATCAGCCTCCAGGTCACTTCCTGAGAAATGACTTCCTCAGCCATCGATCCAAAGGGGGTCGGTCTTGGTGCTCTAATAGCTCCCAGTTCCTTCCTTTGTAAGACTTATCTTTGTTTTACAGGTTTCTTTGTACTTCAGTATTTACTATCCGTCTTCCCCAAAGGGCTGTGGGCTCCGTGCAGAGCGAGCCTGGGGCCTAGCCTGGGGCCTGGCTCATAGGTTCTTGACTAAATGAACAGATGTTCTGAATTTACGCTGTCCTGGGACGAAGGGGCGAGGTGGGCTGCGGCTTAGGAACTTGCTTCCTCTTGTCCAGGCTGATTGAGGTCAGGATAAATGGAATGGTTGCGCTCTAAATAAATATTTAAGAGTACCTTAGCAAGATTTTAAGCTGCTCTCGTCCTCTATACTGCACGGGTTTTTGTTTTCGGTTTTTGGGTTTTTTGGCCATTCATGGAACACTGACGCCTAACGGCCATTCCCACTCCACTTGAAGCAGTGTCCATGCATGCTCAGCATGAAGCATCTGAGTCAGGTAAAGCTAGTAACAGATAAGGATCACACCGGTTACCACTTCAGAAAGCCTAAGAAATGTGGTTCTAGGTTTTAAAAACATATTAAATCGGGGTAAGGTGAGGGCCCATTTTACTGAAAGAAAAAAGCCACTAAGAAGTAAAAGTAAATCCCACAGAATTAATTAAAAATTATTTCACCCGGGCTTAAATTATTTTTTATATTGTACACTTATAGTTTTGCTTCCTGACAGCTCTTCCCTTTAATTCTATTGGGTTTCAGAAAAAATGGCCAACTTAAAAACGGATAAATGACAAATGAAAAAGGTCATCCCTGTGTATCTAAATATCTGCTTTAAGACAAATTACATTTTACTTCACTGCACAGACACTTGGGGGGGGGGGATTCATGGAAGAATTGAAATCAGTAAGTTGCATTTTGGAATAGTAGGAAGTAGCAAATCATCTTCTGGGTGACCCTTTTTACCAAGTTCTCAATGCTTTCTGAGGCTGCCACTGAGCACTGCATGGGCTTTGAACCAAGAACTGCATTTAGATCCCTGCTTCAGTTAAAGAACTGTGATCTTGTGCAATTTATTCGACCTAACAAGCCTATTTTCTCACCTGTATTTATTGTTATCTTCGTACTAAATACTAAAGGCTGTGAAGATTAAATGAGATACCCTCCTAGAAAGTGCCTGGCCCTTGACAGTTACTCAGAAAACATTAATTCCCTTCCTTCTTGTTTCCTAATCACAACCAAGGTCTATCAGGACTTACTAAGTATCTCAAAGAGAAGTTCACAAAAAAATTCCTGAGGAAAAAAAAAAATCCATTGCACTGTGTCACTTAATACATCCAAAATATATATCACCATCTTCATTAACTAACACTGTTTGCACATACTTTGAAAAATATCAACATCAATTAAAATTAAAAATTTAAATTTAAATTAAAAATTTAAGATTGTCCTCTCAAGTAGATATAAGCATCAGAAGGCACAAGTGCCACAAATGCCAAGTGTAGTTTTTCTTCATCCCAAAAACTAGTTGCATCTCTGTATGCATCCCCTTTTCTTTAGGGAAAAGTCACAAGATTTTCTAAAAGATTAGGAGATGACAGGGTACACAGAAAGTGGGGGATTAATATTTTAAAAACAGGTTCCAGGTAGCCAGAATTCACATGCACTATTCATTTTCTCATGAAACATAAGTAAAGGACAAATCAGACTTTTGTTTATTAAAAAAATACTTTACAGGGGAAAAAAAAAAACCTCTATGCATTCCATTGTCCTATTTTACAAAGAAATAGCTTAACAATTTAACACACTTAGACAGCTACAAAAAGCACTGTGTTAAAAGGATTATTATTCACACAAATTTAGATTTAAGACTATTCATTAAAAACCTTTTTAAAACACTCGTTAATGTCAATAAACAAACTAAGGCCACACAACGCAAATAGTCCGCCAGGCAAATTATACATTTCATCTATATGCAAAGACCTCTTAGATAAATTAAAGCCACAGGAAAAAAAAAGTCTTAGCTGCCAATCAAAATGGAGTTTAGTCACAGAAAACACTATTACATGAAAATTTACAACAGGTGATAGAAGTAGTACATAAGTATTTCTTTAGAGAATTGAAAAGTGCTATATTAAGAGACAGTGGTCTCAACTACATGCACAAGTGGATCATAAAAAATTTATGAAGAAAATGGAAGGCCATAATATTTATGGAGATACTTGCTTTTAAAGCAACAAACTTTCAGGATGAGGATAGGTCCCTTATGTGCTAAAGAAAAACATTTGTCTTGAACATTTCCTCTACTTACTGCATGACCAATAAATACAGCTACAACTTGTTTAAAAAAAAACTTGGCAGAAATATGAATTTCTGCCATGTACTAGTGAAAGGCTCTTTTTTTTAAACCTGTAGCAATGATAAAATAGATTAGAAAGACACAAACTCAATTATCCTAAAGGTATAAATGCAAATAAATTTTAAATGGCAAATACAGATGAAAATATAATGGGCTAATATTAATGATCAAGAATATATTTACTAAGGGTTTTCTTGAATCTTGGAGTCTTGTTTCTAAATTAGTTTTCATTCTAGACACTATTTATAGAGGGAAAGGCAATAAGCAAAAGTTTCTCCAGGCATTAAGTATGAACTTTATACCTATTAAGACTGACGCAAGGTGTTACAAGACATCTTTTCCTAAGGTTTGGTAAAGGGTTTTAACAAGCTCCATTTCCCCCCACAAGAGCTTGTAGTATTAGTCAACTGATATTCCAACTCTCCAAGGGGAAAGGGCACCTCTCGTTTTTAATTAAAAATAATAAAGTACCAGTCAGACAAATTCTAAGCACTGAATAAGCAAATTAAAAGTACAATTAAGCTTAGGAATTCATTTTTAAAGAGTTCAAACTTTGGAGGGGAAAACTAATATGTAGGTTTTTATTATTGCTTTATGAATTTGGGATACCTCTGAATCATAATCCTACTCCTAGCATATCTTGGTAATTACTGAATGCTTCTGGGGCAGGGGGAAAAGACGTTTATCCTTATTTATGAATACCATAAAATCATTCTAGTTACTAAGTTAGGAATATTCATTTATTGGGTCCTTTCCATAAGCACATTTTTAAAATATCCCTCTGCTCCACAAAATACTCAAACTTACAGCCACATTCTGCAAGTAATCTCAAAGAGTTGGCACAACAGATAATATACCAAAAAGGAAGATCAGCTTAAATTTCAGTTACAACTTCACTGCCATCACTACTTTACAAATCAGAAGACGCCAGATTGCTCCATGCCTCACTCCACCAAACCAAATAATTTCAAGATTTAGAAAAGTTGCAATCATTTGTATCACTCAACTAGTTTACAACTTTGAAAGCAGTAAGGAACTCAAAACTTGAGCTTTATATTCATCAGTCTTTAAAGCATGCTATTAAATCTAATACTCACATAGGACATTCAGTTTCCAGATACATTACTAGCTAAATGTTTCTCTCTCCATTCTATTGCAATTCTAACATACAATGAATTTATTAGTACATGATTTTAAACATTTGTATACTCTTTTAATGTGTTTATATTGGAGGTGAGGGTAGAATGTTTATAAAAGGAAAATGGGGATTTGCTTTTGATTGTAGGTCTTTGCAGATCCGCTGGTTCCTGAGTGATTATACACAGTGCTGGCTGTCAGGAGACAGTCTCCTTGTTTATTAGTAATGACCAGCTTAGATGACAGATGGCATCTGCTGGATGGCAAGTGGGAAATGGGGAAATCGGATCTTGGAAGACAAGAAAAATAAAAATAAAAAAAGTTTTTGCTTTAACAACCTTGTTCTTCATGATTATTTTAAAAAGCAAATGTTGCCTGAGAAGAATTCTACTTTGCACAGCCTACTAAAGCTCTATGAAATTCTTCTGGACAGAAAAACAAAAACAAGAAAACCCAAATCCACATACTTTTGTGATTAACCCCTCCCCCCTCCAAAATAACAAAAAACACCCTCAAAGGCAGGTCCCTTTAAAAACTAGTCTTGATAAACTAGAATTTACCCTAGAATTTATACCCAAGATTTTAAAACACCCCTGCAATAATCACATTACTTTTCATACCATTCTAATTACCTTATTTACAAAGATAACTAAAACCAACATCACTTCCAATTCATAAATGGTTTACACTGAAATGTTTCTCTATTTGTCTTCATCCTTTGTAACAGAGAATACATACATATACATATATATAAGGAATAATACAGATTCTAACTAATCACTGCAGTATTTGCTGATGGTTACTTTTCTATCGGTTTACACAGTGACCTCTATACTTTGCTAATATGCATTTAACTACACAACAATATTGCACAACGTAATATTTATATAAGATTTAGCCTATTTCAGAATATTTTAGAGAAAATTCATATTTGATATTTTAAAAGATGCAGCTAAAGTTTTCATGGTGACAGACATAATAAAGCAGCATCTTTTTTGCCTATGTTAATGTAAATATTCCAAATCTCACCCTCCAGGAAAAAAAATCTCCAAATTGCACAATAACCAGGTAGATACAAGAATCTGGTCTTAGGTGTGGGGAATACTCTTCCTTTAATGAACAAAAGGCCTATTATATTATTAACTAAGAGAAAGTGAAATGTGTATCATGTTAACATTCTAAAATAATAGGAAGTTAAGACCACACTAGCTATATGAACTGTGCCTACTAAGCAGTATGTTACCTGAAGCTCTAGGATGAAGTCTAGTGCCATATTCTTTATTAGGCCATAGCAACACAGAATAATAGTAAATAAACCCAAGTATTCACCAGTTCAAACTGTGAATTAAGTGTCTCAACAGATCTTTATCATGAAGAGGTTGATGCCAAATGACAAAAACAGTTTTTCCTAAGTTTCATGCACAAAATATGGCAGCCTCATCAGAAAGATTGATATCATTCTCTAAGTTTGATACTCGTGATCAATTTAGGAAGCAAAAGTATCCACACAATGTGTGAGAATGCTAGGTAGCAGAATGATAGAGTATCATGTCAACATTATCTCTTTATCCAATTATCTTCCATAGTTACCATGTATTCTGGAAGAGATTAATGAACCATGGAAAATGAATGACCAAGGACTATTCATCTTTAGATATTTTTAATTGAAATATCCACTGGGCTTTAAATAACAGATACAAAAAAGACAGTTTGGATCAGAAAGTGCTGTGCTTTCTCTTTTGTTAAGAAACCAGAGAGCCACTGAATTTTCCTTAGAAACTACCTGTTCTTTATGGTTGGAACTTACTTGCCCATGTACAAGATGCAGGAACTCTTTCTTGCAACCTATGCCATCTTTACTGTAGAAACTGAATCTGTGTCATAAAGACACAAGTACCAAAGCATAAGTCTGATCTTCTATCGTAAAAACAGCAAATATGGCAAGAGACAGGCAAGATAAAATTAAGGGAAGTGAATAATTTACCAAATAAGAATCTGTTATTCCCGAGAATTCTCAGTTTGATTTGAAGAAGAGATTGAATTGTTACCTCACACCTTAAAACAGAAAGTAGCAGCAGACCCACTATTACATACTGTACTAACGGGATAAGATACAACTCTTAACTTTGCATAATCTGTGTAAAAAAGATATGCTTGACATTTGTGGAATGTCATTTCTCTTTATAGAATTATAGGCAAGATTTCTCCAATAAAACTTAACTTAAGCCAGTTATAAAACTATAACTTCACATCAAAATTTAAAAAAGTTAAAAAATGTGTTTGAGTATGTACATATCACACAGGAGTGCTCGAATGTTCCTGTAGATTGTGTTGCTGGTCAGAGTCCAGTCTACTTTCCACCTTTAAAACTGGAATAGGCTGAGTTATCTGATCTTGCTGTAGTTTAAGTTCCGATGAAGGGAAGGATGATGAAGCAGTTGTCAAAAGCTGCATCTCTCTGCATGTTTCCTCAGATTCAGTTTTTACCCTCACACACTGCGAGTCAACTTCTAATTCTTGCTTTCCGGTTAAATCACAGTCCACCATAGAACTGCTTTCTGTGTTGTGAGTGGCTTCCACAACCGGGTGGTACTGTTTAAGCCTTATATGCCAAGCTAAGCTGCACACTGCTGACACGGTTTTGAACTGATGAATGACATTTCTAGGGATGAAGTAAATATCATTGTCACACAGCTGAATTCTGGCGTAGCGAATGCCTTCCCGCCTCATTTGGTTTAGTTTCGCTTCATCCACCCACTGTACACACTGCAGAGTAAAGAGAAGTTGCATGACACTTTAAAATATGTAATAATTTTGCCAAATAAAATATCAGAATGAATACAGGGAAACAGTAGTAGAGCCAAATTAAAGCCAAGCAATACTAAGTGACAGACAACTTTCTGAAATTGCCTGTAATGCTTGGGAAACAGTTTTTCTCATACTTTCTACCTCTCTAGTAACAAAGTACAGGTTAAACTCAGGATGGCCTAAGGAATTATTTAAACAACTATTCCAAAACCCAGCTAGGTATCAATAATGTATTCTCTGCCACACAGAAGGGCAATATTTACTTGCTCCTGTGTTCTTCAACCTTCTGCAGGTTAAGGACACACAGGACAATGGGGTTATCAGCTGAGACTACTTCCAGCCAGAACTGAGCAGCTTAGACCCTCTAGCCATCTGGGCCCACCTGGCATTCCAAAGATTAAAGACTGCCGAGCATTCTGCTTGGGAAGCTTGTTTTAATGACTTTCTGACACACTCCACACGTATCTTTTAATAGTAATAAAATTAAATTTGCCATCCCATGTATCCAACTATAAGATCAAATGCAAAATAAAATGGGTAACAGGCACTTATTTCTATTATCTCACTCGAAAGGTAATAAAAAAAGCAAGAGTTTTACCTGGGAAACCGGGGGTTCATGAAGGTCTAACTGAAGTCTCTGTACAACATCAGTAAAATCCTCAGCATGAAAACAAATCACATCTTTGGTTATGCGAGGTTGGTCACTCCTAAGATTAACAAAATCAAATTTTAGAAACATGCATCTCATAATGGAAGATGATGACAAATTTCATTTCTCCTATTCCTGGAAATGGTACTACTAGCCTAGAAGTATACCCACAGCTCCTATAAATAGAGTGTACATTTGCTTTTTTAATCAAGACTTAAAAAATAAATAAAACAACAATAAAGCTGTTTTAAAAAAAATGATAACTAGATCAGTTGTTACAAAATCAAAATAACAATGACTAAAAGCAGTTTCATTCTAAACTAGCTACATCTGCATCCTCTCACCACTCTGCCCCATTTCCAGGCCACCAGTAATGTCATCGTCAGGATGGAACAAAGTGGAGAGAAAACATATCAGCCACATAAATATCATGCCTTCAGTTTCCAAAGGAGAGAGGGAAAAAAGGCTAAGCAATGTACTTGAAATACTGTCGAGCTATGATTGAACTCTACTTCTAAAAAAGGTTAGAGCAAACTATAGGAATATTGAAGGCCCTGAAATTATAAATATGAAAAACAAAACAGTTTTAAAATAAGCTAAATTCAGTGCTCTGAGCTTTTGGTTCCAATTGAATGTAAAAGGGTGCAGCCACTATTGAAAATAGTATAGCAGTTCCTCCAAAAATTGAAAATAGAATTATGAAATGATCTAGCAATTCCACTTCTGGGTATATACCCAAAAGACTGAAAGCAGAGGCAGGAAGAGATACTTGTTCACAGCAGCCAAAAGATGGGAGCAACCCAAGTGCTCACTGAGGAATGAATGCAGAGAAAACAAAATGTGCCATATACATATAATGGAATACTATTCAGCCTTAAAAAGGAAGGAAATTATAGCACTTGGTACAATATGGATGAACCCTGAGGATATTATGCTAACAAAAATAAGCCAGTCACAAAAAACTACTGTATGATTCCACTTATATGAAGTATTTAAAGTAGTCAAATTCACAGAAACAGAAAGTACAATGAAGGGTACCAGGAGCTGGGGAGAGAGGAGAAAGGCAGTTATTGTCTAATGGGTACAGAGTTAACAGTTTTGCAAGACAAAAAGTTCTCTTATAAGTCTGCTTCACAATAATGTAAATATACTTAACGCCTCTGAAATGTACACTTAAAATGGCAAAGATTTTTCATTTAAAAAATTTTTCAGTTTTTGTTATGTATATTTTACCGCAATTTCAAAAAAAGTTACTCCCCAACCTTTTAAATTGAGTCCACATTTTCTCAAACATTAACCAACCTTGTAGTTTAGTTCCCTTAACTTACCATTCACCAAACTGTACAGCTTTCAAAACCCCAACAGCAGCCGTACTCTGCCAGTCAAACCCCTGACCTACATGGTCAGCATGAGCTCTTGTCCTGTCTTCAAAGAGGACTTCACGGGGTTCACTGGTCCGAGGTAGGTACTGGAGATTTTTAATTTCATTCATTGATCTGGAGTTGATACGGTTGTGAAGTAAAGCAAGGGTAAGTATTAACAGCAATAAGGTGAAAAAGTCTGCTAAAATATCAAATTTTAAATAAGACCAGGACTAATAAGGATTCAATGATTCTGATCATGAGCATTTAACACATTATATTGCAAAGCTTAATGAGATTACCTTCTTCCCTAAGGATGTCATGGTAACACAAAAGCTGTATCTTTGATTTGAATACATAAAATGTAGTTTTCTAAAACTAAACTCGGAAAACACAATTCAAAATTCAAGGCTGTATGTTTCTCTACCCCGAGCCATCTTAACCCTCGAAACATTCTACTAGACCTGATTCAAGATGGAAACTGAGAATGTACTTGATCTCCTTCTACATTAAAATCTTAAAGTAAGAGGCTTCAAACTAATATGGTAGGGGTGAGAGAAAGGAAATGCACGAATGGATGGGAGTACAGATGAAACGGAACTGGCTATGAACTGAATACATGAGAATTCCTTATATTCTCTTCTGCTTTTTTTACATACTCAAAAATTTCTAAATATAGTAATCTAAAGGTGACAGTAAAGGAATGAATAAGAACCAACAAAAGAAATGAATTAGTTAATGAACAATATCAACAAATTTCTGGTAGGTGGAAAATGATTACAAGTGTCTTGGACTAATAAAACTGAGCAGAGAAAGCCACAGGTCTAGAATACACATGAAAGGAATGGCAACTAAAAAGGCAGCTGGCCTGCCCAAAAGACCTTTGCCAAGAGGCAAAGGTGGGTGGCAGATGGGTGGGGTGGGGACCAGGTATAATGATAATAGATAGAAATGAGGTAAGGCTGAGAAAGGGGGGAACTAAAGTGAAATTCTGTAAATAAACCAGTCACCTGCCACCCCTATGGATAAAATAAGGTCAGGCATCTACCCCCCACGAAAAGATTATGACTGATGCACCCTACATCCATCTCTCATATTTATTTCCCTGACAAAACACTGATTCTCACTGAGTATCTGTTCCTACCCTATAAAGGACCTCATTTACGAGCTTCAGAGGCAGATCCTAATGAATCTTGACAAATGGTGGTAAGTGCATTCCCCTTGCCAGTGACTGATTGAAAAATGGGCATGAAATGACTCTGGGCAGCAGTTAAGAGAGGCAATCAGCAGACTTCTAATAAGTTTCCTAGACCCTAAGAGAGAAGTAAAAGAAAAGATAGTTTTCTCTTCTATTGCATATAACCAGATCCGTATGTGATACCTAGAACCGTACTAGTCATCCAGCAACCATAAAGAAAACCACTGTGAGTACAAAGCCCAGGCAAAGAGAATGACAAAGCAGACCAAAGGAAAAGACCTGATTCCTTGATGAATGTACTGAGTCACTGACCATATACGTATACCATTTACATTTATATTTATAAATGTAAATATAAATATATATATACACATATATATATATATATATATAGTACCTAGAGCTAAGCTTCTGGACCACCTGATACACGGGATAACATTTTGTTTTAATGAACCAATTTGAATCAAAATTTTTGTTGTCTGTAGCCAAAGCATCCTGATAAACTTTCAGAAAAAACAACAACAATAAAAACCCTTCGTATTCTTCTCTAAACACACTGAACTTACCATATTAATAGAACTAATGTAATCCTTGTGCATGTGGACATATCCTTTAATTTCCAGTTCTATGCCTATTAACTCTATAATGAAACCTACCTTGTGATAAGCCTCACTAAAATATAAATAGAATGCTCAGTAAGCCCAATGTTTTATTTCTAAATATGTGTCAACCACAAATCACCAACTATCTGAAGATAGCCTGTAGCAGCCTGACAAAGACCAAAATAAACAATGCTGAAATATAAGAATTCAAAAGAAAATTAAAAGACAAAACTCAAGCGAATGTCCCAAAATTAAAAGCAAAAAAAATAATAATAAGTATGAGGATAATCAAAATGAGAGATCTATTACTCAACCAACAGTGGTTTCAAAAGAAGTAACAGAGAAAAATGAAAAGATAACCAAAACAAGAAAGAAAAATCCCCTGAAAAGGAGACATGAATCTTTAAAATTTAAGGGACCTACCAAACAACTAAAAGGATTAAACATAAGAATAAGAATGGAAGACCCAAGTACGTCATTGTGAAATTCAACTTTCAGAGAAGAAATGAAAAAAGATTACCTACAAAAAACCCCCAAATTACAGTGGCATTAAGACTTCTCATGAACAACAGTACACACCAGAAGAAATTGGGAGCAATGATAGAAGTTTTAAGAGAAAATACATCCTATGGAATCCAGTTAAACTATCAATCCTATTTAATGAGAGAAAAATATTTTCAGACATATAATGACTCAGAATACCTTCCTTTTGTTAGAATATTACTTAAGACTGTGCTAAAGCAAGAGAAGGAAATAAGCCTAGGAAGAAGACAAATGTAGGTTAATGCAGAAACGCATTAAGCAGGAAGTCCTAGGTTGATAATGGTGAAGTAAAGCTTTTCACATTGAAGAGAACACAGAGATCTAAAAGATTTCCAGGTTAAAAAAAAAAAAAATGATGTGCTAGAGTAGGCAATATTATTAAAATTCTGGATTCTTGAGGATAGGATAAAAGCAAAGAATCCAAGGTAACTATCAATATTCTCAAAAAAAAAAAAAAGACTAATTTTTTTTTAAAGATTTTATTTATTTGACAGAGATCACAAGTAGGCAGAGAGGCAGGCAGAGAGAGTGAGAGGGAAGCAGGCTCCCTGCTGAGCAGAGAGCCCAATGCGGGACTCGATCCCAGGACCCTGTGTCCATGACCCGAGCCGAAGGCAGCGGCTTAACCCACTGAGCCACCCAGGTACCCCAAAAAAGACTAATTTAAAAAGCCAAAGTCATAGTCATAGAGTAGAAAGTATGATTCTAGAAGAAATGTATGTGAAGCAAAAAAGAGAACACAAAATATTAGGGATATGGTCAAGCAAAGTATATGTCCCCCTTCAAAACAGGGGTAAATCAGAAACTGCAGGGAAAATAGAACAATTGTCTTTAAAAAAAGCACAATCCAAACATGAAATCAATTGAACTGTGCATGACTTTCAATATCTAGATGAAATATAGGAACGAAAGATCCTTTTGTATAGTATCCCTTTGAATGTTAACATAACATTGAACTTTAGAATACAAATTTTTAGCCTACTGGTTAGGTCTGCAATAAACTTACCTTCCCATAATATTATATAAATGCCGTTTACTGACTTTCAAACTGTAGACTACACCTATTGACAAAGCATATAAAACCTAATTATGGTTTTAAAACAGAATATGAATTAACCTCAATAATGTGTAACCACATCTGGCAAAAAGTTGAAAGGGGGAAGAAGAGGGTAAAGAAAGGGATATTTAACTGGAGAGAAAGGGTCATTTAACTGTTTGGAGAATAGGAAGAAGTCCCCATTTATCATACCAAGAAATTGACAAGTTTCCTGCCACAGTCTTAAAACAAAAATTAAAAACAGAAATTGTCTTTTTTGTCTGGTAAAAACATGTTTGCCTCTGGACGGAAAGGTGGCCAGAATTTTTCATTATAAAACCTACTGTACCATTTGATTTTTTAAAGCCCTGTGCATGTACTTAACTTTAAAGTCCATAAATTCAAAGATCATCTTCATTAGCAGTGCCCTTGATAACTAGATAGCTTCTCACATTGATTCCATCATTTTCAGCAATAAAGAGTTCTCATTAACAAAAGATGATGACATTAATGTTTAAGTTCCGATTTATTCACTCTAATTCAAAGTACTTTTGAATGCCTCACTCAAGAATATTTAACCCCAATAAAAATAAAATTTGACAGCCCCTCAGATTAGTAGAGAAAAAATAAATTATAAAGTAAATGATGTTGGTACAGCTGCCTAACTACTTAGAAAAAATGAATGCCTCATTCTGTCCTGAAATCAATACCAGGGAAGTAAAACCTGTAAATACTAAAATCATGAATGTACCAGGAGAAAATGTAGATGAATATTTTGTAATACTGAATGAGAAAGGACATTTCTAAGTTGGCCACCAGGAGAGAAACCGCAGAGGAAAAGACAGATCTGTGTGCAAAGAAAAATAAACTGAGAGGGAAACAAAACAAAACAAAGAAACAAAAACACCAAAATGGTGAGTAAAGGAAAACCTGAAACTGAAAGAAAAAAAATGAGCAGGAAAATCTGCAACACACAAAATAAGTTAACAGTCATTAAAAAAAAGAGAGAGAATTTTAAATGAAAATGAAAAGGGAATCACAAAATAAGAACTACAAACCCCTCAAAGAAGAATTAATTAAAATGAATCATCTCTGTCCAATCAGAGCAACAAAGTTTAAAAAAAATATTAATGGAGGGGCATGGAGAAAGGGGTACCGTCTTATTATTTGGGTGGGAGTATATATTGGTACACTTCTGGATCAATTTAGAAATGTGTATATACTCTGAACCTTTAAAATTTCCACCAAGAAATGAACATGCATATGCACAAAGATAGATCCACCTACCTACCAGCCAGCCAGCCAGCTACCTACAATCACTGATGTGTTATACATTCTAACAACTGGCTTCAGGGGAATATGGCTGTTTATGGCTGCCTATTTCCGTGGTATAAATACTCCCAACATGGTCAATATCAAGCAACTAATGTGATCTCGTTCACTGTGGAATTGGCTCTGAGAGCCTGGCTCCAACATATCACTGTCATGTTTGTCAAAGTCCTATTTACATTGAAAAACTGGAAGCAATTTACATTAAAAAGAATTGGTGAAAAATATTTTTAGAGTGTATTTGGATATAAACCAATAGTTTTAGAGAAATGTACAAAACATGTTCAAGTAAGTGTCATATACTCTTTTGCCACCTTGTGGTCAGAACCGTGTTCAACCCCAGTCGTCTCAACTATAATGAGGAGGGGTCTCTCCTAAGTCAGCCCCTTCTGCTAGTCTTCAGTTAGATCTTTGTGAGGTAGACGCAGTGACATTTGCCAGGACTGAATGGAGACACATGCAAGCAGGCTGATGCACCACCCCCGCCACCACCCCCCAGCACGTGATTCACAGCAAAAGCAACATGCAATCAGGAAAAAAAAAACGTTAAGAAAGTACAACAAAATTTTGACTTTTCTCATGAGGACTACTTAAAAAAAATCAAATGTCAAACTATTTCCGATATTTTTTTTTCTTGATTCTTTTGTTTTTGGTGCCTCTTCTCTGCTGGTGACCCAGACACTTCCTTAGTCTGCCTTTTGGGGAACCCAGCCCTGATTTTGGCCCTGGAGCCAGCTTGTTTGGTTCTGCGCTGTCCACAGCTCCCAATACAACACCCAGCTCTGGGCTGAAGCCGAATACCCCTTTGCTGGGGTAAATGATGGCAGAGTCTCAGGACTTCCAGAACCTGCTGGACATGTGGGCTTCTGTGGAAGCTTGATTGGGAAGGCAGTCAGGCTGCCATGGTTAGTCGTCAACAGTGGAGGGTAGATAGTCTTAGGCACACGGAGATCTTTCGATCTTTGATGTCTGTCACTTTGTGGAGGTGGGATGACTGTACCCTCTCCAGGCTCACTCTGCTCCATGACCTCGGTCATTTTCAGCAGCCGCAGCAGCGTGGAGCGGGGTGGGGTGGGGAGCAGGAGGATTCCTTCAGTGGGTGTGCTAGTTGCAGTTCCTCCAGTTGCAGGCCATAAAGGGCAGGCATTTATTGGAAGGATGCTGGGGTGCTTCAAAGAATTGAAGCAAGACTTGGCTTAGAAAGGCAGGGCACCAGGTCAGCTTCTGGGGACTTTAGCTGTATGGGAACCAAACATCCTATCCTCCTTCAGGGCTCCTAATTCTTGACAACCAACTCCTGACACTAACCCCGGGAGGCCGAGATACCACCTCCTCCCTTCAGGAAGGGGTCAGGCTGCGGGGCCATGTCCAGTGCTAAGCAAGGAGAAGTCCACTAGGGTATACTCAGCTAGCACGGCCCCACGAGCCAGGCCGTGTGTACCGGGCCAAGGCCAGCCATCCCAGGACTCAGGGAACAGACTCCTCCTAGAACACCCTCTTCTCGATCTTTGAACACTGGCTATCTCCTTTCCAGCTCTGTCCTGACCCCCTGGGACCAGGTGGGCTCCTTTACACATCTTTTTGTGTTGACATCTAAAATTTTCCATCAAAAATGTCAGCTGCAAATAATGTGAATCCTGACAAATACTAACATTCACAAACAAAACTGTCATGTTTTACATGACATTAGTGGAACCTAATTACCTTAATGATTTGAGAGCCACCATCATCCATTTTAAAAATTCAGACGAGTTCTTGATGGTTGGGAGCTGTACATTTTTCCTTTTCTCCCTAAGTTCTTCTTTCTATTCTAATAGAATTTTACCCACATAATATATATTTTTGCACTCAAATTTACTTTATTGATAATCCTATCATCTTTCCCTGCAGCAAAATATGTAAATATATTTTTCTATTTAAATGCTTTTTTAATGTTCCTGTGAACCTAAAGCTCTAAGTGTTGTGTCCAAATTTACTCTTGCTTGAGTTATTATGACAATTAGTATTAGAATGTGATGGAGCAAAAAACTGTAAGTATATTAAAATTCTGATAGGTAATTATTAAATGTAAAAATTAAAATGTAAAAAAAAAGAACTGGTGAATTAAATCTTGATACAACCATTTAGTGAGAACATAGTCACTAAGAAATGATCATATAGTTGCATCTTAATATAACACATAAACTTAAGGGGTGAATAAAAACAACAAGTTTTAAAGTAAACATCATGTGAAGAATGAGTTCATTTGTGTACAAAGCTTAGGAGTATAATACAGACTGAAATTTAAAGGTTAATATGCCTAAATAGGTGGGACTATGGGTATTTTTTGCCTTCTTTTTACTTTTTTCTATTATCAGATTTTTCTAAAAGTCTAACAATCAGGAAACAAACAATGGTCAATTCCTTTTTGTTAAAATTATGCAACAAAAAAAAATGTAAGCAGTATTTAAGAATTTACGATTTCCAGACTCATCATCATGATATATAAAAAAAGCTGTGGTCCAAGCAATGTTCAGAAATAGTTTACTGTCAGCTTCTACTATGCCACCACCTGGTGTTCATATATAGTTTACACAAAGTATTTTCACACAGTATCTCAAGTACTTAAGGTTATTCAATAATTAGCTTTAGCATCATTCCCCTATAAGCTTTAAGGTAACGTCCAAACTAATCCATTAAAACTCACTTCTGGGGACTCCTGCGTAGCTCAGTTGGTTAAGCTAGAGTCCTGGGATTGTGCCCCACATAGGGCTTCCAGCTCAATGGAGAGTTTGTGTCTCACTCTTCCTCTGCCCTCTCCCTGCTCGTGCTCTCTCTTGCTCTCTCTCAAATAAAATCATGTAAAAGTAAATAAATAAACGAAAAAACTCACTTCTGGATACTTATTTGGGGTTATTTCCATAGTCTAAGCAAATATAAGTCATTTTTCACTCTTACTAAAATGAGATTTTTTTCATAGTACTAGAAAAAATTAATCTACATTTGTTTTAAGTGTTTAAATCACAAAATGTGTTAGCCCAATATTAATTACTATAGGAAATATACATGACTGGTTTCATTCAGCAAACACTACTGATCACCTGTCTATTGGTCATAGAGACTGAGAAGAATAAAATACAATCACTCTCTCAGGATTCAAAATTTAGTAAAAATAGAAACACGTAAACAGATCATTAGTGAACGAATAATGTGTGAACACAGATAAGGGAACAATTAAATGCCTATGGGAACAAAGCAAAGCTTCACAAAGGAAGTAACAGCCAAGTTCAGTTTTGAAAATTTATTAAGAGTTTGTCAGGCAGAAAGGAAGATGGGGGAGGGGATGCCATTCTAAGTAAAAAAGAACAATGCAAAAAGCATAGAGCTGTGAAAGACCGCTATTTGAAAACTGAACTCTACGTGGCTGGAACAGACTAGAAACATATCCAGCTAAAAGGACTGCTGGGGCCAGATTATGAAAGATCCTTGGAGCCACACAAAGGAGTCTGGATTTGTATCTTGCAGGCAGTTAGGACCCAGGTTTTAAGAAAATAGGAAAAAATTAAATTTGTTGTTTTAGAAGGATGCCTCACTCTGATGACTATGTAATGAGTAGACTGGATGAAGAACTGACCACTGATGATTTCCTTAAATTAGCTCTTCAATCTAGACAGTTTTCAAACTGTGCTCAGGTCTCAATCATTCTTAAAAGCCACCAAACTTTTAAAAAATGCTTTTCCTTGTTTGGGAAAAATAAATGTTTACCGTCGTCTTTTGAAGGGTGACTTTGGCATATCTGCTGTAGGGATCATCTGCTCTCCTGGCCTCACCCACATGATCGGCCCATCATCACTCTGGGACCTACACTGGAGTCGGAGGCTGGAAAGTGTACCCCAGGGCAAAGTCATCTAGAAGTCAGATGAAGGAATAACATTAAAAAAAATTTTTTTTTTTAACTATTTGCAAGTTAACCTCTCTACTACCCCAAACCAAAAGAAAGCTCTAGGAAGTTTATTTTGTGTATGTGTATGTAGAATAAATGCTATATTAGATAATAATTTACATGTAAAATTCTGAACCAATAATTTTCTACACATTTCTATTCAGAACACTGGATAAAATTTAAACAGACACAATTAATTTAATATTAATACTTTTTAAGAGAAAGTGTCCACTAAAGTAAGAATCAGAACTTTAATAATTAGAATTAACACTCACTTTCAGAAATGGTGATTCTTCTAACATATCAAGGAACTCTGGGAAATAATCACCAACTTCTTCATCTACTGCTCCAACAAGACTTATCTGCCGCATGGGACCTGCTCGGTAGGTGCCACAGCAGTATGTCCTGTTGACCTGAGATAAAACGAAAGGGGGGGAGAAAGGACTGAAGTACACTATAATATAATTAAAGAATTAGAATATTGTTTCTACTGTTGCTATTTCTTCTACATATTAAGAACTCAATGGTCAGTACCTTGTATAAAGTCCATAGTTACAGAAAGGTGCCCTAGCACACTGACAAACACATTAACGTGGTAAGTGCCACAAACAGAAATTTCAAAGAGCAAATTAACCTAAGATCCCAACATCTCAAAGAAACACTGAAGACATTAAGATATACTTAAATTTCTCTGAGGATGATGATTTTTGTACTCTGTAAACACTAAAAATAAGTAATAATAATTATAATAATAACAAAGTGATCTTTAAGGCAAAAAATCACTAAATAAACAGTAAAACTGGCACGGCAGAGAAAAAAAAAATAGATTAATTTCCCATATCCATTCTGTATTCCCTAGTGAAAACCTTCACTCACATCAGGCCAGATACCAGGCTTGACTGTTAACAAACCCAATCTCTCCTCCAATTACTTGCTTATAAAATCCTCTACCACGGGCAAACTGATCTTTTTGTCTATCCAATTTATGCCAAACTTACTTCTACCTGCAATGATTTTTCTCATAAATCTGCCCTACTTGGAATGTCCTCTTTTCTGTCAATCCAAATCTTATCTTTAAAAGATCAGTTCAAGACTTCTTCTGAGGTCTTCCTGATCACCCTTCATGACCTTTTCCTTTTCTGAAATCTAAAGTTACTTGCAAGCACACAAACATTTTCTTTCTAACAACTCTCTAGTGAACTTAAGGTGTATTTTATACCAATCTGTTGCCCAGAAAATCTTGGCATTCAAATGGAATCTACTAGCAGACCTGAAACTAATATTACACTGTCTGCTAACTAACTGAAATTTAAATTTAAAAAAATTTTTTTAATGGAATCTACCAATTTATTTGATACAATCTGATATTCTTCTAAGTCATTTCTTATACTCCCACATCCAATTTTTTTTTTTTTAAGATTTTTATTTAAGAGAGGGAGTGAGAAGAGAGTGAGAGAACATGAGCAGGGTGAGGGGTCAGAGGGAGAAGCAGGCTCCCAGCTGAGCAGGGCTTGGTCCTGGGACTCTGAATCATGATCTGGGCCAAAGGCACACCCTAACCAACTGAGCCACCCAGGAACCCTTCCTACCTCCAATTTAAAATTAATGTTTCTCAAGAGTAAAGACAGACTGGTGCATACAGATGACTAGACTAAAATGCTTAATTTTAACCAGGATTTCTACCTTGGATCAGTAACCAAACATCCTCTACCTTTGTTAAGGTACAAATTAGATTGAAAAGCCTAAAAACGGGCACCTGGGTGGCTCAGTAGGTTAAGTGACCAACTCTTAATTTCAGCTCAGGTCATGGTCTGAGTCAGGCTCCATACTCAATGGGGAGTCTGCTTGAGATGTTCTTTCCCCTTCTCTCTCTCTGCCCCCTCCACAAATGCACTCTCATCTCTAAAATAAATAAATAAATCTTTAAAAAAGAAGATTCAATTACTGTTTTAAATATATACCAATTTTGTCTCAATACAAGGCATAAATGACAATCTAGTATTTCTTACACAGTTCTTTATAAAGTATTAGATCTCTAGCAGCATTTTCAGAACCTACTATTTTTTTCCTGTAGACAATTTAATAGGCACCCTTACTCAAACACAATACACACAGAAAAAAGGTCTTAACTCCTGTTCTCAAGTATCAGGGATTTCTTATTTCCTTATGTGTATTTCTCAATATCACCTTATATAATCGTTAAGCAGCAACCACCCAGGACACCTTGCGTATATTTGTATGAGTTACTTTCCATTTATTTGTATGGTCATCATGCTACGAAAAGGCCAAGGGAGACAGACTAGGAAAAAAAATGATCATGGGATAAAAAGGTAAGGAAAGCTTTTCTACTTAGGAAAGCTTTTCTAAGCATTATTCTAACCTTTCTAGGCTAAGCACCCTAACACAACTAAAGCAGATTCATTAACCTCCAATACCAGTTCTGGGAATCACATGCTTTCAGGGATCAGTCCCCCTACAAATCTCCCAACTATTCCCAATTATCAGAAGTTCCTTTTACCAAGATGGACTTTCAAAAACACAGGAGTGGAATTTTATGTGAGAACTATCCTAGAGATACATCACAATTTAAAGCTTAAAAAACTCAAGACTAATCCTGAAAAATGAAAAAGTACACTGCCACATGCCACTTTTGCTAGCTTTCAGATTATGCAACTCTTTTTTTTAGATTTTTTTTTTTTTTTTTTTTGACAGAGATCACGAGTAGGCAGAGAGGCAGGCAGAGAGAGAGAGGAAGGATAGCAGGCTCCCTGCTGAACAGAGAGCCTGATGCAGGGCTCGATCCCAGGACTCCAGAATCATGACCCTAGCCGAAGGCAGAGGCCCCAACCCACTGAACCACCCAGGCACCCCAAGATTATGCAACTCTTAATGCATTATTAATTTGAAGGAATTCACACTACTTTAAATTTTACATACAAAGTAAGCAGAATATTTTTATATCACAATGCCTGAAGTTACCTGAACTATAAGCAGTAATTTAATCAATACCACTTAACTTGAAAATGACTTAAAATGCAAACACCTGGGATAATTAATATGCGACATGAATTAATATAAACCATCCTTTCCTACTTAGAGAAAGCTAACCTAAAAAGAGGAAATTGTTGAATTATTTATTTAAAAATATGTATTATAGGGAACGCCTGGGTGGCTCAGTTGGTTAAGCAGCTGCCTTCGGCTCAGGTCATGATCCCAGCGTCCTGGGATCGAGTCCCATATCGGGCTCCTTGCTCCACAGGGAGCCTGCTTCTCCGTCTGACTCTGCCTTCCACTGTCTGCCTGTGCTCGCTCTTGCTCGCTCTCTCTGACAAATAAATAAAATCTTTAAAAAAAAAAAAATAAAAATATGTATTATAAATTTATAACTTATCCTGTGTCTAGAAAGAATGGAACAATCAGACATTAAAACAGTAGTAATAGCAAAGCTAACAGTATCTATCACCTGTGTAAAAAACGTTCATAAATGCTACTGTTTGTAATGCATTTAAATAATTAACAGCACAAGTTAGAAGATAGACAGCATTTATGACCAGAAATGCAACATGTACCAACTGTGTGATGCCAATGCCAAACAAGCAAACTACTAATTCTACCCTTCTTTTTAGAAACAGAACTTCCTGGGCATATAGCCAATAAGCTAGGATCCTTGGCAGCCAAGTATGGTCTGGAACTAAGTTCTGGCCAATGAGACGTTAGTGTAAGTTACATATGCAATTTCCGAAGCAAGCCTCTATAAGTAAGCAGCTTGCTCTCCACTTTTTTCTGTCTCTTGAGAGCCAGGTTCAAATACACAGACACTACCACCAAAGGGGCTGGCAAAACTTAAAAGACAGAAGGAAAAGAGAATCCTGGATGACATGGGACAGAACCAAGCCACTTAACCTCCAGACTTGTTACTCAAGAGGGTAACTTTTATTTTGTTCCAGCAACTGTATGTGACATCTCTTTGTTATGGTGGTTTAGCCTATGTCGTCTCTTGTATCTTGTATACTGGCATTCATCATTTTATTGCATTTCACTTTATGGCATTCCACATATATTATGCTTCACAGGTAGCTGCATTTTTTTACAAATTGAAGGTCTGAGGCAACCCTGACAAGAGCAAGTCTATCAGCACCATTTTTCTAACATTTGCTCTTCATTGTCACAGTCTCTGTGTCATATTTTGGTAATTCTCACCGTATTTCAAACTTTTTCATTATTATTGTTATTTGTTATGATAATCAGTGCTCTTTGATGTTACTACTAAAATTGTTTTGGGACACCACAAACTGTACCCACATAAGACAGTGACCTTAATAAAAATTGCCATGTGTAATGACTGCTTTATTGCCTGGCTATTCCCCCATCTCTCTCCCTCCTCCTCAGGTTTAGGCCCTATTTCCTGAGACAAAACAAAACTGAAATTAGGCCAGTTAATAACCCTACAATGGTCTCTGTTTAAGTCAAAGGAAGATTCACATGTCTCTCATTTTAAATCAAAAGCCAGAAATGATTAAGCTTATGAGGAAGGCATGTCAATGGCCAAGACAGGCCCAAAACCAGACATCTTGCACCAAACAGCCAACTTGTGAATAAAGGAAAATTTCTTCAAGGTAATTAAAAGTGAAACCACATGAAAGATACAAATAAGAAAGAGCAGTATGGCTGATCTGAAAAAAGTTTTAGAGATGTAGTTAGACCAAACCAGCCACAACATTCCTTTAAGCCAAAGCCTAATCAGAGCAAGGCCCAACTCTTATCAATTCCATGAAGGTTGAGAGAGGTGGCAAAGCTGCAGAAGGAAAAGTCTGAAGCTAACAGAAGTTGTTGGTTCATGAGATTTAAGGAAATAAGCCATATCTGTAACAGAAAAGCACAAGGTAGAGTAGCAAGTGCTAATGTAGAAGCTGCAGGAAGTTCTCCAGAAGATCCAGCTCAGATCATGAATGAAGGTAACTACACTAAACAACAAATTTCCAACGCAGTCAAAATAGCCTTATATTGAAAGAAAATGCCATCTAGGACTTTCATAGCTAGAGAAGTCAGTGCCTGGCTTCACAGCTTTAAGGGACAAGCAAACTTTCTTATCAAAGGATAGGTAGCTGGTGACTCTAAGCTGAAACCAGTACTTACTTACCATTCCAAAAATCCCAGGGTCCACAAGAACTATGCTAAATCTCTTCCGCCTGTGCTCTGTAAATGGAACAACAAAGTCTGGACGACAGCACATCCGCTTGCATGGTATCGTTAACTGAATATCTGAAGCCCACTGCTGAGACCTACTGCTCAGAGAAAAAAATTCCTTTCAAAATATCACTGTTCGCTGGCAATGCACCTAGTTACCCAAGAGCTCTGACACAGATGTACAAGATTACTATTATTTTCATGCCTGCCAACACAACATCTCTTCTGGAGCCTATGGATCAAGGAGTCATTTCAACTGTCAAGTCTTTATTTGTAAGGCTATATATAGCTGCCGCAAACAGTGATTCCTCTGATGGGTCTGGGCAAAGTAAACGGAAAACCTTCTGGAAAGTTTTCATCATTGCTAGATGCCACTAAGAACATTCGTGATTCATAGAAGAGATCAAAATATCAACGTTAGCAGGAGTCTGGAAGAAGTTGAACCCAACTCTCATGGATGACTTTGAGTAGTTCTAGACTTCAGGGGAGGAAGTAGCTACAGATGTGGTGGAAACAGCAAATGAACTTTAAGTAGAAGTGGAGCTGGGAAGTGAAGATGGGACTGAATTACTACAATCTCACAGTAACACTTAAGTAGGTGAGGAGCTGCTTCCGATAGATGAGCAAAAAAAGTGGTTTCTTGAGATGGAATCTACTCCTGGTGAAAATGCTCGAAGATTGTTGAAATAACAACAAAGGATTTAGAATATTACATGAACTTAGCTGATAAAGCAACAGCAGGGCTTGAGAGGACTAACTCCAACTCTGAAAGAAGTTATATTTTCATAAACCTGGGTTCTGTATTTTTAGTAAAATGCTATCAAACAGCACCACATGCTACAGAGATATTGTTTGTGAAAGAATCAATTAAAGTGGCAAATTTCATTGCTGTCTTAAGAAATTGTCAAAGCCACCCAACCTTCAGCAACCGCCACCCTGACCAGTCAGCAGATATCAACATGGAGATAAGACCCTCCATCCGCAAAAAGACTGACTTGCCAAAAGCAGATGATGGTAGTTAGCATTTTTTAGCAGTATTTTTTTAAATTACGGTATATGCATTGTTTCTTTAGACATACCGCTATTGCCAACTTAACAGATTATACAGTACAGTGCAAACGTAACTTTTTTTTTTTTAAAGATTTTATTTATTTGACAGAGAGAGAGAGAGATCCCAAGTAGGCAGAGAGTCAAGCAGAGAGAGAATGGGAAGCAGGCTCCCTACTGAGCAGAGAGCCCAATGCGGGGCTTAATCCCAGGACCCTGAAATCACGACCTGAGCCTAATGCAGAGGCTTAACCCACTGAGCCACCCAGGTACCCCCAAACATAACTTTTATATACACCAAGAAATTCATCTGACTCGCTTTATTGTGGTGGTCTGGAATCAAAACTGTAGTATCCCCAAAGTATGCCTGTATTTTCTATACTAAGGAAGACAATACTCCGTATTGCACAGATGACATCTTAGTATTAGCTCCTGCTCTGAGCTTTAAAAAAATCTGTAACTGGAGCATATGCAAAGCAAACAGTTAAGATGATTAGTGACTTGAAAACCAGATAAATCAGAAAAAGTTGAAGAAATTAAAGTATTTAACTTGAAAAGACTGAAGTAGAAAAGTATGCTCATATAATTTTAAAAAAGGAACTATGGGAAAGTCAGTATGATTCCCTGAAAATTTACTATAAATTACATGTCAGACACTGTCCTAACCACAGACAGAGCAAACCAGACCCACTCTTAGCCCCTGGAAGCTTACAGTCTAGTAGGGAGAAGGAGACACTAATCTAAGCAAATTTTAATTATAAGCTGTGACAAGTCCTCAGTATGGAATGAATAAGACACTGTGAAAGAGAACAAGAGATCCTGATTTAGAGAATAAAGTTTTCCTCGAAGTAACATGGAATTGAAATCTATAAAACAAGTTTAAAGGAAACAAAACCCCTTAAGAATCACCCTTTCCAAGGTCTAAAGGAAAGCTAATGATACTAAACACAGAAAGCAAAAGAAAAAAATAAGGATGAGGCCAGACAAATGAGCTGTAGTTGGATTAGGAGAGCCCTTAAGACTACATTAAATATTCGGGAAATCACTAAAGGATCTAAAGTAGTAAAAGGAAAGTTATCAACTTGCCTTTGTCTTTTTAGGGCAGAGGGGGCTTGGTATTTTGTATTTGTTTCATTTTCTCAGAGGGATACTGAAAGGGACTTAGGCTTCTGTAATATCCAAATAAGAAATGATAAACTAAGTTAATAACAGTGGAGATGATTAGAAATGATAAAGAAAAAAAGATCTGAACATATCCAGGAGGGGAGGAGCGCCTGGGTAGCTCAGTGGGTTAAGCCTCTGCCTTTGGCTCAGGTCATGATCTCAGGGTCCTGGGATCAAGCCCTGCATTGGGCTCTCTGCTCAGCAGGGAGCCTGCTTCCCCCTCTCTCTCTGCCTCTCTGCCTACTTGTGATCTCTGTCCAATAAATAAAATCTTTAAAAAAAAAAAAAAGGGAAAGAAAAAACCAAAAATATCCAGGAGATAAAATTGCCAGGACTTGGAGACAGACTGGATATGATAGGGCAGAGAAAGGAATGTCAAAGATGTTTACCAGATTCTGACTTTTGCAAGGAGACAGAGAAACCACTCTTTCTATGGGAGGACTACCAGGTTTGGGTGGGAAGGTAATATCTTAAAGTCTGAACATGATGAGCTTCAATTGTGTGGTGGGCTGAATAATGCCCCCCAAAGATATCTTGGTCCTAATCCCTGAAACCTATGAACATCATTTTACATGGAAAAAAAAAAATTGTTGTGAATAAATTAAGAATCTTCAAATGGAGAGAGTAGCCTAGTCTATCCAGGTAAGCCCACGTAATCACAGGCGTTCTTATAAGGAGGAAGCACAGGGAGAAGTACAGAGAAGGCAATATAATGATGGAAGCAGAGAGTGGAGTGATGTACTTTGCAGATTGAGGAAGGGGCCCCAAACTAGGAAATAGAGAAGGCAACCAGAGCTGAAATAGGCAAAAACCCAACAAAATGCAGATTCTCCTTCAGAGCCTTTAGAACAGTAAGAAGCTAAGTTTGTATCGTTTTAAGATCCTATGTTTATGGTAATTTGTTACAGGAGCAATTGGAACCAATACAAAGTACTCTGTAACACTCAAGTGGGTATGTCAAAAGGGCAGCTCGGTCTGAAATCAAGTGGTTTAGACTGAGGATATAAATGCTAGTCATTGGGGGCGCCTGGGTGGCTCAGTGGGTTAAGCCGCTGCCTTCGGCTCAGGTCATGATCTCAGGGTCCTGGGATCGAGTCCCGCATCGGGCTCTCTGCTCAGCAGGGAGCCTGCTTCCTTCTCTCTCTCTCTGCCTGCCTCTCAGTGTACTTGTAATTTCTCTCTGTCAAATAAATAAATAAAATCTTTAAAAAAAAAAAAAAAACGCTAGTCATTGGCTACAGAAGATATATAGAGTTCAAAGAGCACGCGTCTTTGCCTAGGAAGATCCAATTTGAAAAGCACCAAAGGAGAAGAAAAGCTGACAAAAAAGAATGTAAAGCAGTTGTCAAGTAGTCAGTGAGGTTAAGAAGAAAACCAAGACAGCACAGTATAATAAAAATTAAAATAAAGTATTTCAAGAAATTTGGTCAAAATGTATTCAGAGATTTCAGTGAGATGAAGATGAAAAATGCCCCCTGGTAACCTTGGCAAGAGAGGTTTTTCAGAGAAGTATGAGGGCAGAAACAAAATCGGTGGTCTGAAGAGAGATGAGAAAATGTGGACAGCAAATGTAAACAATTCTTTCAAGAAATCAGGCTGTGAAAATAAAAAGTTGGTAGTAAGAGGAGAAAATAAGAGCAAGAGAGAATTTTCTTAAATAGAAAGACTAATAAAAAAAAAAATAGAAAGACTAAGTAACCCTCAATAGGGCTCTATAAACTTCCAATCCCCCTAGCACTGTAAGAAAATATATGTTGCCCCACAGCCTAATCAACTGTTATCAAACTTTTGGATTTTTACCCATTTGTTAAGTAAAAACTACCATCTTAGTAGTTTTAATTTCACTTTCTTAGGAATGAAGCTGTGCATCTTTTCAAATAAGAGAATTAAAGGGCCTTTTGTATTTCTTTTTCTATGAACTATCCATTCAAGATGCCTGCTTATATTTAAATTGGGCTACTATTATCGATTTCTCTTATCTACTTCTAGAGCCCTTAATAATTTAGGAAGGTTAATCCTCTGTATGAATTGTATACAATTTTTCACAACTTGCCTTTTGACTACGTTGACAGTGATTTTTATTTTGTTTTGGTCATAGTCAAAAAGACCTTTTGAACTACAAAGTTATGAAAGAATTCTTCCATGTTTTCTTCTATTACATTAATGTCTCCATTTTCCACATTTAAATCCTTGATCTCGGGGCGCCTGGGTGGCTCAGTGGGTTAAGCCGCTGCCTTTGGCTCAGGTCATGATCTCGGGGTCCTGGGATCGAGTCCTGCATTGGGCTCTCTGCTCAGCAGGGAGCCTGCTTCCCTTCCTCTCTCTCTGCCTGCCTCTCTGCTTACTTGTGATCTCTGTCAAATAAATAAATAAAATCTTAAGAAAAAAAAAAAATCTTTGATCTCATTCGGAATTTATCTTGGTATCCAGGGATATGGATACTAAGATGAATTCTAGATAAATACCCTGATGTCCCAACACTATCATCTCTCTGCCATCAATGATTTAAGGTACTATCATTTTATTTATTATTTTTATTAATATATAATGTATTATTTGTCCCTGGGGCAGAGGTTTGTGAACTGTCAGGCTTACGGACTTCACAGCACTCACCATTTCACATACCCTCCCAATGTCCATAACCCAACCGAGGTACTATCATTTTTAAGTATCAACTGCCTATATGTAATTGGGCCTGTTTCTAGACTTACTTTTCTGTTTCACTGAATAATGTTCAAAAACTAATATACACTTATTTAATCACTAAATCTTTAGAATGTACTGGTATCTGATAGGGCACTCCTCCACCACTGCTTTTCTTTTTTATCATTTGGATGTCGGTTCTCCTTAATCCAAAAATATGTATTTCCACCTAAGTCTTCTTTTGTGTGACATCTTAATGTTAATGGGAGAATCTGGTAAAGGTGAAAAGGTGAAGAGAATGGCCATTTAAACATGGTAAACTAAACAAAAGATTTATGTCTATTCCTTACCAAAACCCACTCAAGTGAGAGTAAAACAGAAACAGAAGATCAAAAAGAACAGAAGTTAAAAAATGAAATATACAAGTTAGCAAACCATTTTTTACGAGGGGAAAAGTATACAGGGGAATTAGCCAATTGAGAACTTTGAATACTGAGTACCATGTAGAAGATAACCAAAAGTCAGTTTGTGATACAGAATCATGGAAAAGCTAAGCAGAAGGGGGGAAACAAAGCATGGAACTAAAACAAAGAAGATGGGTTAAAAATGTATATAAGAATTAGTTAGATCCCTCTGCTTACGTTCCCCACTCCCTACCCCAGCCCACACTCTTCCCCTATCTTGTAGAGTAAGTGAACCAAAGAGATATGGAAAACAAAGATACCAGGCACAAATATGAAAGACCATTATACTGACAACAGACAATTAAGTAAAATTCCATATATTAAACACCTACCTACTTCCACAGTTCAACTCCAAGAATTCTAGCAAACAGAGATATAACTTACTCTATTCCCTGGAAAAATGTGGTAGTCTTAAATGTAGAAATTAAGAGCCCCAGAAAAAAGATCTCTAAATGTTAATATTTGGAACTTTTCTTACAATGATTTGGCCAGATTCCCTACCCAGCCATCAAATGGCCAATCCCATCTATGTGTCCACCTATGTGTCCGCAGTTGCTAATCAGTTTTGTATTAACATTTATCTCAATATAAACAGATCACCAGACATCTGAAGAGAATAAATAAACAAGATTAAAACAAAAAAGAACGTGATGAAACAAATTACAAGAAAATTTCAAAACAATTATTAATACCATCAAAGAGATGAAAGATGAGATTGCATGCATGAAATAAGTTATTTAAATTAAAAAAAAGAACAAGATCTTAAATTCAAAACATTACAGTTGAAATAAATCAACAGGAGGAAAAGAAGATAGTTAAATCTCCCCAGAAAGCAGAATAAAAAGACAAAGAAAAATAAAAGGAGTGACCGGAAAAATTTAGAGATTCTGTCAGGAAGTCTAATATCCTAATAAGTTTCAGGGAAAAAGAACAATGAACACTAAAGTAAGGACATTAACAAAGAAATAATAAATAAATAATAATTTTTAAAAAAAATTTTTAAAAACAAGAAAACTTACCCAAACAAAAGGATATGCAATACGTTTCAAATACGAAACAATTCAGACCAATAAAACCTGAGAAAATCAAGTGGGTTGGAGGTGGTCTTCAGTTTTATCAGTAACATTTTATTTCTTGGGCGAAGTGGTTAAAACATAGGTGTTTAGAACTCTATACCTCTATGTATGTCTGAAATATTTCATAATAAATTAAAAAACAAAACCCAATTAAAAAAAAACTCAACATACATTATCCTCAGTATTCTGAAATTCTATAATAAAGAGGTTTTAAAATGAGTTTCCAAAGAGATTTAAAAAAAAAACCTACAAACATCAGGAATCATTATGATACTGGAATTCTCATGAGCAATACAAGGAGCTTAAATAAAAACACTTTGCCTTCATAAATCTCAAGGAAATGCCTTCCTAAATCTCAAAAACATGATCTCCAACCAAGAATGCCACACCTGTCTGAACTATACAAAAAATGTAGGATAAAGACTTTAAACACGTAAAATCTCATTTGAATCACTGAGTTCAGTCAACAGAATAGTCATGGAACCCCAGGACATGAGAAAAAAGCAAACAGAAATTCCAGCACAAACAGGTATAGGATACATGGGATGTATAGGGGATAGCTCTACATATATTCCTATTATAATACTGTAATATTACAAAACTATAAACAAGAACAGGAGAATAGTGATAAAATGACAGAACAAAATGCCAAAAATAGTTAAAATGAATGAACTAGAGTTACGTGTATCAACACAATTCTCTAAAGCAATGCTCACTCAAGTGAAGCAATCTGTAGAATGATATATATAAAATCCTATTTATAAAGTGTTAAATCCCACAAAATAGTTTTATATAGTCTGTATGTTCATACATGCAGAGCAAAATATTAGAAGGTGCACAAAAATAATAAACCACAAATTCAGAAGAAAGATTTACTTCTGTAGAGAAAAAAAAGCTTAGATTTTATTATAAATGAAGGAAACAAAGCATTCACTTACTATAATTTGTACTTTTTAATGGGAATGGAGAGGGAAAAATTACAGGGGTGGGGACGCATAAAGATCCTAAGCAAATGGGTGCAGTTTGTTTCAGATGATGAAAAAGTTGTAGAAAAGGATAATGGTGGTGGTTGTATATAACACTGTGAATGCACTTAATGCCAATGAATTATATAACCTAAAAATAGTAAAACAGTAATTTTGTTTAGCATATTTTGTGACAATCCTAAGAAAAGTAGGGAGTGGAATCTAGAACGCAGGTGAAAAATCAGCTTTTGAGGAGGAGGTGGGATTTCTTTTCTATTTTAATAGGCAGGAATACAGAAAAGATGTATACAGATAGAGTGTGAATAGTCTTCATGAAGAGCAAACAAGCATTTTTTTTTTAATTTTATTTATTTATTTGACAGAGAGAAATCACAAGTAGATGGAGAGGCAGGCAGAGAGAGAGAGAGGGAAGCAGGCTCCCTGCTGAGCAGAAAGCCCGATGTGGGACTCGATCCCAGGACGCTGAGATCATGACCTGAGCCGAAGGCAGCGGCTTAACCCACTGAGCCACCCAGGCGCCCACAAACAAGCATTTAACCAAAGATAAGCAGCAAGCTTCCCACACAATGTTGAGGGCCCACTGGGAACCTTATGAAACCTTAAGAACAGACAAGCACTTGAATAATTATCAGCCTACAAGTGATTTTCTAAAACATTTGTGCTACGTAGAGATTAGACAAGGTTATCTCTAAGAGCCATTAGTTTATGATTTCTATGAAATTCTAAAAGGATGATCTACAGGTCAAATGAAGGAAAATACAGTAATGTTAGATGGTATATATTTTCAAAGTTTCTTAAATTTGCCTGCTCATAGGATTTGAATCACTTGAGGTATTTATCTCAGGCCTCACTCCAGACCTAATCACAATTTCCAGTAGAGGAACCTGAGATTCCAAATATGTATTTGGATCCAACCAGCAACCCCCGATCATTCTTAGGATCTGGCAAATCTGAAAATCTCTGGCCTGGAAATGACACTCAAAAGCAAAGAACTAGTTGAGTAGAGGAGTATTAAGGAGGGAGGTAAGTAGAGACTAAGGAACAGAAAAAAGTAAGGCTGCCACGGAAGCAAAAGACAAAATGCCAGGGAAAACTCCATCATTATCAAAATCAGAAGGCAAACGGGGAGGGGAGAAGGACTGTAGAATCAAGAGAGAAAATGCCTATAAGAAAATAGTAGTTAGCTTTGCATGCATTAAAAAAAAATTCTTATAATTTATAGCTATAAAAGTTCAAGCAATTACATTTGAAAATACACACTGTTTTGTAAATATATAAACCTTTAAGATTAGAAGTAACTTCATGGGGAACCTGGGTGGCTTAGTCAGTTAAGCACCCAACTCTTGGCTTAGGCTTGGGTCATGATCTCTGTCTGGGTCCTGGCATTGAGCCCCATGGGGCTCCACACTCAGCAGGGAGTCACTTGGGATTCTCCCCCCTGCCCATCCCCCACTCGTATGAATGCATGCACCCCCACCCAAATAAAATCTTCAAAAAGAAAAAAAAGAAACAACTTCACAGTTATCGTGTATCAATTGCCTTCACAATTATCCTGCACCAATTGTGAAGTTTAACTGTGCTCCAAATACATTTTACTTTTCAATACTTTTTAAAAAGGACAGTCATTAGTCAGTTAAAAACTTGGAAGACAGCAGTTTTATTCATAACTGCCCAAATTTGGAAACAACCAAGATGTCCTTCAGTAGGTAAATGGGTAACAGTAGTATATCCAGACAACAGCATATTATTTTAAAAAAAGAAAGAGCTATCAATACATGAAACGACATGGAAGGGCCTTAAAGGGATATTATGAAGTCAAAGTAGCCAATCTGAAAAGGCTACATACTATTTGATTCCAACTATTTTACATTCTGGAAAAGGCAAAACTATGGAGACAGTAAAAAGATCACAGAGTTTGCCACGGTTTGGGAGAGGAAGGAAAAGGATGAAGAGGCAGAGCACAGAGAATTTTTAAGATGAGAAAATATTCTGTGTACTCCCATAAAAATGGGTACATGTCATTATACATTAGTCCAAACCCACAGAAGTACACCACGAAGAGTGAACTATGTGAAGTATGGACTTTGGGTGATTGATGAATCAACACAGGTTTATCACTTGTAATAAATGTACCACAGGTGGGGGGTTAGGGGGGTTGATGTTGATAATGAGGAAGGCTGTGCACAGATGGGGGGTCAGACAATATGCAGGAAATCTCTGTACCTTCTCCTCAATTTTGCCATGAACCTAAAACTAATCTAAAAAAGAAATTCTTAAACACACACACACAGAAACAACACTTAGAAGAACACCAAGCTAGAAATACACTATATGGACATGCCCCACACACACACACACACAACTGAGTCCAGGGGTAATTATTCTACAGAACTCATGTTTTAGGAAGAAGCTTATTCAAATTGATTGTTTAAAAAACAGAAAGAAAAAAGCTAGCCAGCAATCTTCCTAACCTTGTGATCTGTGACTAGAAAGGCATTCCCACTTTAAAACATACACTGAAAAAGCAGTAAGATGTACTTAGAATGAGAAGGAAAAAAAGATCCAAACCTACCATTCCTATCCTGATTTATTTTATAAAGCCAGCTACTTAAAGCATTTATTTCTCCTTTTATATAACACACTGATGTTCACAAATAGTTTCTCAGTTATTTAACAGCTACAAAGCACTCTTCTAGTTCAGCTCTCCTAATCAGTACTACCCAATCACCATAATGTTGATTTTATTGATCAAAGATGAGGAGCACCTAATAAACCCATTTTAGGGCTTGTCACAACACACAATGAAGGAATAACACTTGCTGATTTTCTCTGGAGCAGAAGACATTACCATTTTATACTAATAAAAGTAATATTTATGATAATTTCTACCACCACCTAAATAAAGATCTACAAGCCTCAGTGAAAGACTTCAACACTGTATATATACAGAATTTTTTTTAAACAGAACTTAAAATATGCACATTTGCCAGATAAAGAAAACAAATCTTATAATGGTAGGCAAGCTTTTTAATCAACACCTCTCTCCCCAGCACATACATACACACATCCTACTTTTCCATATACACCCTTCAATTACCTAGTTGCTCTAAGGTGAAAATAATTTAAGATGGCAACATTTAAAACAACTAATAATTTTAATTTCATTATGTTTTTAGTGTTTTAGTGTTTCTTCTTGTTGCTTTGGCTTGCAATTCCTGTACAGAATTTACAGTCTACAGCCATTGATGGCTCATGACCAGGAGTATCAGCACCACCTGGAAACTCATCAGAAATGCACACTAGAAAGCCCCAACCCAGACCTGTAAAATCAAAATCTGCATTTATATACACATTAAAACTTGCTAACCTCAACTATAGGATTTAATTCCACTCAGAGACAGAAGAAAAAAAACAATTTCTCTTTGAAGATCTGCCACTATTTAACCTTGGGAAGGTCATAACCAAAATGTGACCTTCCTTATCCATAAAATGAAGGCTTGGAAAGGCCCCCACCTACTCTAAAATCCTGTTAGTCCATAAGATGGAAGACTATTATAATTACTAGACATAGCACCTAAGCAAAAAAGTAATAAATTATACTTATATATATAAACATACATAGGGAGAAATATATTTCTAAGTGGACACTAATTTTTTTCTTCATTAATCAACCCAAAGATTCCACAAACACTTAAACTTCTTGGTCAAAATTGTTATTTAGCCAATGGTTATTTAGAACTTAATTAGAGGGGCTACTGGGTGGCTCAGTGGGTTAAGCCACTGCCTTCGGCTCAGGTCATGACCTCAGGGTCCTTGGATCTGCTAAGCAGGGGGCCTGCTTCCCTTCCTCTCTCTGCCTGCCTCTCTGCCTATTTGTGATCTCTGTCAAATAAATAAATAAAATCTTTTAATAAATAAATAAAACTTAATTAGATCTGAATAATCCTACAAAATTATGAAAATACCATAAATATGTATGTGTCAATATATATGTAGTTCTTTAGATTAGAAACCCAACTTTAGCGGCACCTGGGTAGCTCAGTGGGTTAAAGCCTCTGCCTTGGGAATCAAGCCCCACATTGGGCTCCTTGCTCAGCAGGGAGCCTGTTTCCCCCTCTTTCTCTCTACCTGCCTCTCTGCCTACTTGTGATCTCTGTCTGCCAAATAAGTAAATAAAATCTTAAAAAAAAAAAAAAGAAAGAAAGAAACCCAACTTTACAAAGTTACCCTGAATCAACTGCTGAAAGTAATCAAATTTGAGGATGAGCTTGGTGCTTCAACTGATATTTATCATGAAATGAACACCTTCTTCGGTGTTAGAATATGTGAGTTTTATAGAATGCAAAATGAAAAAACAAAAAACACTTCTTTGTGCATCCTACTTTGAAACTACAACAATTTAAAAATATAAAAATAGAAGATATAATTTTCTTGCACAAAACAAACCTACAATTTACTTCCTTTGACTAGTGCAGATTAAGTTCTAAAGTAGTGCTTCCCAAACCTTACTGTGTATATGAATCACCTGCAAATCTTGTTAAAATGCAGATTCTGATTCAGAAGACGTGGGCAGAGGTCTGAATGCCAAGTTCATACACAGGAAAGTAGTATGCTTCTAAAAAAGCCCCATAACTCACAATATTTAGCCATGGTTTGCAAAGCACTGGTCTTGATAAGCACTGGTTTCCAATTAAATTCCTAATTGAGCAACTTCACATTTTCCCATCCTTATCTTACTTGATCTCTCCTGAAACATGATTCTTAATTACTCCATCATTCTAAAAACCTAGAAAATTTGTATCCTAATCTTCCTTCTCTTTCTTTTTGATCTCCTTCTTTCTCTTTTCCTCATACTTACATGTGGGGAACATCACAGGATTCCATTCTTAGCTTCATCTCTAATGCTGTGCCTGCATCACCTATATGCTAATGGATCTAACTGCTGCATTTCAGGCCTACACACGTCCCCCAGTCTTAGATTCATATTTTTCAACTACCTAATAGATGTTTCTAACCTTCAGTTTTCACAGGTACTTTCCAACACAACGTATCTCAAACTGAACTCTTCGCCAACGCCTTTCATCCCTAGAAACCAGCTTTTTCAACCCTGTGTTAACTCTGTGACCAGCACCACCATCTGCCCAATTGTCCAAACCATATTTTAAGACTCTATCCTTCTCCCTCACCAACTGCAATTAATCCCATCTTCTAATTATTTCTCAAACTTCATCCCTTCCTCTCTAGTGTATCAGTTTTGACAGAGATAATTTCTGACTTGGTTACCATAGTAATGTAACAGTCTTCTTGCCCCCAATCTCATTTTTGTCCTCAATCCCAGCCTTCACATTCCTATGTAAACTTGGCAAACATAACCTGATAGTACTCTCCCATTAAAATTCATCAATGACTTCTCCATTACCTTTAGGAAAAAGTACTAACTTTCTTTTGGCATGTCATATGAAGCTCTTCACAATCTTGATTTTTTCATCTCGTCTTAACTCCCTCAATAGTCACCATGTACTCTTGCCATGTCAGGCTAGGTGCAGCTCCCTAGAAGTACCACATTCTCTAAGGCCTCTGTGTGTTTGCATAGGCTGTTTTTTCCTTTGCTTAAAATGCCCTTATTTAGCTAAGAACTAATCTCCTTTTAAGACTCTACTCAAGCATCACATGCTTTAAACTGCCCTTTTTAATCACCTCAAGTCTGTTAGGTAACACCGCAAACTGTGCTCCCTCTATTACAAGGCTTCCCCTATGCATAATACTTAGGCAAACTGTATTATAATTGATGCCCTATTCATCTCCTCCACCAAACTGAGCTCATCAATAAGTGCGTTTTAGAACAAAACGTCCAGTACATGGTTTGCTGAGGGACACCAGGCGGCACAGTCAATTAAGCGTACAGCTCTTGGTTATAGCCCAGGTCGCGATCTCAGGGTCCTGGGATGAGGCCCTGCATGGGACTCTGCAGAGTCTGCTTGGGATTCTCTTTCCCTCTTCCTCTGCCCCTCCCTGCTGCATGCTCACTCACTCTCTTTCTCTCAAATAAATAAATCTTTAAAAAATAAATAAAAGGGGCGCGTGGGTGGCTCGGTGGGTTGGACCTCTGCCTTCGGCTTGGGTCGTGGTCTAAGGGTCCTGGGATCGAGCCCTGCGTTGAGCTCTCTGTTCGGCAAGGAGCCCCCTCTCTCTCTGCCTGCCTCTCTGCCTACTTGTGATCTCTGTCAAATGAATAAATAAAATCTTTAAATAAGTAAATATATAAATAAATGAAAAATAACTGTTCGCTAAATAAACTATCTTGAAATAACAATCACGAATGATTATTATGGCTACATATTTAAACTATAAATAACTTCCAAGGGTGGCTCAGTGGGTTAGGCCTCTGCCTTCGGCTCAGGTCATGATCCCAGGGTCCTGGGATCGAGCCCCGCATCGGGCTTTCTGCTCTGCAGGGAGCCTGCTTCCTCCTCTCTCTCTGCCTGCCTCTCTGCCTACTTGTGATCTCTGTCAGATAAATAAAGAAAAAAAAAAAAATAACTTCCAAAAACTGTCTAAGGTAACAAAAGTTTCTTCAGTTTGGGGCACCTGGGGGGCTCAGTTGTTAAATGTCAACCTTTGGCTCAGTATACCGGGATCAAGCCCCACCATCAGGCTCCCTGCTTGGTGGGAAGCCTGCTTCTCCCTCTCCCACTCGTCCTGCTTGTGTTCCTGTTCCCACTGTCTCTCTCGGTCAAATAAATAAAACTCTTTTAAAAAAAAAAAGTTTCTTCAGTTTCTTTACAGGCTTAACAGAACTTCAAAAGACTTCATTAAACAACGAAGTCCAAAATATTTAAGGTATTCACTTAATTCCCGACAATATAAAGGTATTTGCTAAAAATTAATAGCCTTCTCATATTGTGTTTAAGATAATTTTAATTTCACCAATGACAGTGTTAGACAAATAAAAGCATTTGTCTCTTCCAAAATGTTAGGCATATTGTTCAGATAGCCAAGGTTAGCACCCTGACTTCTACTTACTAGCTACATGACCTTGGATAACAATGAACATCTCCAAACTTCAGAGTTTCTTCAAGGAAAACAGAGATAAAATTGCTTACCTACACCATAGGTTGTTTCAAACATTCAGTTACAAATGTGGAACTATTTCTATAAACCATGAACTGCTAACTCAATGTCAACTACTGCGTTAGCCTCCATACTAACATCTGCCAAATATTTGACAGGTGCAACTTTAAAGTTTCATGGACTACTTCGACCTCCATACCCACTCCATATTTCTCCAACAACTGAAAATTCATAAATAAAATAGTAAGTTCCAGGATTACCACAGCACAGGACTTAGTCATTAGTCCTCAATATTCTTATCTGGTTGAAGGCTTAAAGGTATCTAATTTAATAATGATCTCCTATGTTCTTAAGAAGAGGTTTTTAATAAATCTCAAAGTAAATCTCAAGGTAAGTTGTTGGTACAGTCATTTAAATTTCAGCTCCATTTAAAAAAATTATTTGGAGGACAAAAATCAGCAGGGAATATTTAAAGATACCTTCTTTTACTAGCTGTTTAGATTGCATACTATTGACAAATGAGCTTGATCTATTATAGACTAACTGACATAAAAGTTAAAAAGTCACCACAACAAAACCAAGACTTTTTTCACCCGTACTTCTGGCTTATTTCTCAGATATGCTTGTTGGTCTATGGATCAGAAGAGAAAATTTGCTGCATTTTTGCAACTAAAAAAGTGATGAAGCATGTTAATTCTGCTCTCAGCAATACCCTTCTTTGTTAAATAGGGACTTACAGGGATTATGGCCTATATCAGGAAGACTGTTTTCAGCCCCTTCTCTGTGATATTTATAAAAATAGGATTCTTAACCTTCAAAGGGCAAAACTCCTTAAAAAAAAAAAAATAAAAAGTAAAAGAAAAAAGAAAATCTACTACAAAAGTCAGCACTTCGGTACCTGATTGTGGTAACAAGGCCAAAATCCAAGACGAAGCCCTTTATTGCACATCGTGTTCCAACATCTTGGGCAGCCCCATCTTGCGACCTCTCCAGATTGGCTGCTCCTGCTCTCTCTACTGCAGAGAGAACTTCAATTAGAGAAATTCTGAAGCTCATAAATCTAAACTGGATACTCCCCTCACTGGAGGCAAGGATGGTAAGAATCATTAAAAAGATTTAAGTTAGAGGAGGTTGCAAATAAATCCACGTGGCCTGAAACCACTATAATGCAGGCAGCTGAGAGTCTTATTATGCAACAGTCTATATACCTAAAAAAAGAAAAAAAATCTTAGGAAAAGAATGGCAGCAAATTATTAGATAACCTGAGAAAACAGGTTATTATAATCACGTATCTCTAAAAAGTAAAATATTCTCCACTAAACTGGTTTTGAATTTATATCTGTGATACCAAAAAGTAAAATATTCTCCACTAAACTGGTTTTGAATTTATATCTGTGATACCAAGTTACAGCTGACCATTCATGTTTATTATCCTTTGTAAGAAAAGGAAGCAAGGAAGTGGCTAGGATATGTTATTAACTTCTTTCTGTGCCCTAAAGTAACTCATTAAAAAAAATGCCTGGTTAAAAACCACTGCTTAGGAAGGAGAGATTTCCCTGCTGACTTAAGCCTAGCTGCCCAAGCAAGGCTTTAGAAAAGGTCTTCACCTACAACAGTGCATAGGCAGAAGGAGCAGAGGCTATGGCGGTCTTCCTAGTGACACTTCCAAGTCACGTAAATGGGGTATGTTTCTGGGATAGACTGCCAACAAGTTACTGTAAGAAACAAAAACAGCAAAATCCTGGCAAATAAACAGGCCAATGCCCTCATGTGTTTATTATGACAAAAGTCAGTCTTAAAGTTACCTTGACGCCACAAATCTAAGTCACATCTTCTATACTAATAGTACCTGATTTCTGAAAGACTGGATTAGTTTTCAAGCTGGTTTTCCATAAAGACTTGTAATGATGTCTAACATGTATAAAGCGTTTCTTAGACCAAGCAAGTAACAAGTTACATCCCAAAGAACTGCAGCAATTAAGATATTTCAACTAGAGCAATAAACTAATGATTTGAATCACGTTTACCATGAGTTTTTATCAAAAAATGTGCCGGTATGTGCAAATGAAACAGAATGAGGTTAATACTGTCAAGAAACTATATTTACGTAACAATTTAACAATGATTTTATCTTACCTGAGTGTGAAAATTTGAAATGGTGGTTGTTTCAATATCTTTCTTGCCCAGAATCTCCATTTTCACAGGAGTGTTGGGAAAATTAAAAGCAAAGTAGTCCAAGAAGTCTGGGAGATAAGCAGCCGCTCCATGCACTATTGCTAAAGCATAGTAAGCAGCATTTTTCTCATTTTCACTGAATGTCAAAGCAAGAAACTCCTCGGAAAATCTCTCCATCTCCATTGGAGACAAAAATGAGAGTTCATCCATGTAAGCATGAAGGACAAGTGCACCACCATTGGACTGGTGTTCCTCATGAATAAAGTTGCTAAATTTAGTACCTGTTTTTAAGAAATTTCTACGAATAGAATGTTCCTGGTGAGTCATAAAAGGTGTTTGTACTCCCTGGGGTACCCGATATTCTTGCATGCCCAAATTTAATCGGCACAGCTGTTCATCTTTCAGATACCTGAAGGACTCCTTATTAACTCCTGAAGTGCTATTTATTTGTCCTTGGGTGAGGATTTCCTTACTGATGCGGGTCAGGCCAGCACAGACGGTTTGTACTTCCTTATTGTACATTTTAAGGCGTCTTCCTCGCATATCTTCTCGGTGTTTCTTTTTCTTTTTCTTCTTTATTTTCTTCAAGACAAAATCATCAGCTCTCTGGGTTTTACCATTTTCATCTGGTGTTTCTGGCCACAATAATTAAAAAGAAGTTAGTTGCTAGGCCTAGTGTCAACATAGAAACTTCTTACGGTACTTGACCTCAAATTAAATGGCCTATTCTCAGTTTCTCTGAATTTGCCATGACAACTTACATGTTTATAAAATGACTGAGATAAAAATCTTAAAATACAGTAATATTCGGGGCTGAAAACTATGCTAAAAAGTAGACAATGAATATGTAAGCATGTAATTTAATACAACAACAAAGTAAAGGAAATATCCAAGTAAGCCCATTTCTGCCATCCTGTATGGAATATTTGTTCAGTAACCACTGTAAAATCTAAACTGAAGCTTACCATATTTTGCTATAATGCATACAGCTAAATCAAACAACAGCAAATTAAGCTGTAAGACACGATTCTGCCTACCAAATTAGCATGATTTTTCTTTTTTGGCCTTCTCGTATACTGTTGTTGAGACTATAAATTGGTACAAATTCCACAGAGGGCAATTTGGCACCCACCAAAATGGATATGTACATCAAAAGCCTTGAAAATATTTTAAATTATCAGACCTAGAAATTCCACTCCCAAGTAAAAATTACCTCAGAAAATAACTGAAGATACACAAAAATATCCATGACAGTTAAATTCAGGGACTCCCCCTTAAATGTCTATCCTAAGTAACAGGATGTTGATTACATTCTGGTACTTACATACTGACAAAATACCACCCAGCCATTACAAGTTATATTACAAATGAAAAGAACTAATGAATTACAAGGTTATAAAATGCTTACACTGCCAATCTTCCAGGAAGCATTCTCTAACAATTCATTCCTACCCAGTTTGGATAGCTTTCCCACCCCGTGCTTCCTTAGCACTGTACTGACCTATCACAAAACTTAATATTCTATGTTATCACAAATCTAATTTTTTACCTTTCCTCTAGACTGTAAGCAATCTAAGGTCAGAAATATAGATCTTACCTTTCTTTCTGCATCTAATGTGTTTATAATATGATCCCATGTTTGTAACATTAAGCACTCAAACATTTATTAAGTACCCACTAAATACCAGGGACATTTCTGGGCACTAGGGATATGATGCTCAGACAGACATAATCCTCATTCTCTTGGATTTTATAATCTAGTTTAACAAGAAAAACAAAGCATCAGTAAGCTACTCTAGATGCTGAGGAAACCTCTCTTTTGGAGGTAACTTTAAGGCTGAGCCCTAAATATTAAGACAAGCCAGGCATGTTTTCTAGGGAAAAATATTCCACGGAGAAGCAAAGGACCTAAAGAGAGGAAAAAGTCTGACTGATCTACACAGGTTTTGTATATGTACTACACAGGAAAGTACCTGAAGAAATACATATCAAAGTGTTAATGGTAGTTATCTAGAGTGGTAGGATTATAAATAACTAGATATTTTCTTTTTTGCTTATCTGTATTTTCTAATTTTCTACAATAAACACATATTACTTTTATAAATAAAAATTTATTTTTAATTTTTAAGGGATTATCATGTATTTACAAACCCAAAGTAGAATAACATTTTTATTTACTGGTTCAAAAACATATCTAGGAGCCTAGGATGGCACCCTATGCACACTACCATCTCCCGGTGTAGGCATCGCTTGGCCTTTTACTCTGGCGCTCAGGCGTTCTCGTGGACTAGCCCAGTGCTTTCCCCACAGGAAAGAAGACGTGACAGGATCCCTGCACACCACCCGTGCACTGAATAGGGAGCTTTCGGGGACTGTCCTCACCCCATCACCCTAAACCTCATATTTAGGAATAAATATCAGGTATATCCTGAACAACCTTTCAAGTTCAGTGTGGTATTTACTGAAATTTTCCACCCAATAACAGTATTTCTGACATCATTCAAGTAATTCAGTGTTAAGAAAGACACTACAATTGATCCTATGACTACAACTGGGAATAACAAATTCAGTAAAATTTACAGTAAATAATTTATGTGGTATAATATGCAAACATAATAGATACAGTACTCTATACAAAATCATTTCAAATCACTAAATATTGCAAGTTATGAAAAATTTCTAAAGAAAATATTTAAAAGTATAAGTCAGAGACTTTAAAGTATACAGATACCAAATGACTTCCATTCTGTTTAATATCCATTTTTAAACAAAAAGAAAACCCTTAATTTGCAAACATCACTTGTGATTCAACTGAGACCATATAGCAAAATATACATGTAATCGGATTGCTTAAACTGGAAAGAGAAAAAAGCAGTCCATCTTTTATTCTATATACAACTAAATCATTGAGATTTTGTTAAAACACTTATAACAGTCATTTATTTCTTACCAAATAAAATTAAATGCATTTCCCATGTTAAAAATTGGTAATTTAAGCAATTCTCCCAAGCAACTAAATGTTAATGCTATTAAATAACAAAAGTTAGACCAATTTTAAAAGTCATCTAATTACCCTCTGCTAAATGTTTTACCATTTTCACAGGAAAAAAAAAAGAAACTATCTCTGAATAGATCTGTTATTTTAAGCTTCAGAGGAGGTATTTGGTATGCAGAAGATGAATTGTGACCTAGATCTGCCACTGAAATTAACACCAAGAAGGAGCTGCCTTGATTGTAACACATTTTATATATTACTATCGGCTTACCAATGGTATTTCTAACATGGCCAAGTCTCTGTGGGTTTTATTCCACACTCATTTATATGAGAATCATCCAATCAAATAATCCAACACGGGCCCATCAGAAAAACCACGATACAAGGAAATGAAAAGGACTTAAATTGATTGTAATCTCATATTTCAACATAATAGAAATTTAAAATATGAAATAAATGTCAATCTATCTCCTCACTAATTCTGTTTTTCTAATTTTGATTCTTATCTAAGGCTGATATAGAGAGCTCACCTTTGTTTATAGAGAAATTTTAGAGTACTTTGTGTCATACCAGCTTACGAATTTCAATGAATAAACAAAATTTACCTCTGAGTTATTATGATGACAACTAATTTAAAGTGGCATACATATTCAAAGTTGTTACAGGTCATTACAGTATGTTAGCCCTTCTTGCACTATGAGAATATCAACGTTGCCTTGCCTTGAATTAAAAACATTAATCAGGGTGCCTGGGTGACTCAGTCATTAGCATCTGCCTTCGGCTCAGGTTTTATCTCAGGGTCCTGGGATGGGGTCCATGTTGGGCTCCCTGGTCAGAAGGGAGTCTGTTTCTCCCTCTACCCCCCACCATTTTCTCTCTCTCAAATAAATAAAATCTTAAAAAAATAAAAATAAAAACATTAATTAAAAGTCAATGTCTTTGCAATATAAATCTATCAAATCAGTCCATTGTATACCTTACACAATGTTATATGTCAATTATATCTCAAAAAAAAAAAAAAAGTGTCTAAAGTTTTCACAATCTTTCCATTCCTGATTGGCTGTTTTAGCTTTCCCACAGAGAACATAATCAGGAAGTAACATTTTGAATATTTCCCTACAGTGCAAAAGCTAAATTTTATTGACATGAGTTCTTTTACAGAAAAAAAGCCAAACCACATCTGTGATTAAGGAAAGCTCTCACATACCAAACTGTGAGAGCAAGCATAAAGAGAAGTATGTAAGTCTACAGAGGAAGATATATTTAACTGAGAGACAAATTGCTGTCTTTAAAAAAAAAAAAAGTCATTCTAACTGTATCTAAATTAATGCATGACACTATCAATTAAATCCTCCTCAGAGCCCAAGTGTCCACTGATTGAGTCATGAATGGATAAAGAAAATGTGGTGTGTAGACACACAAACACACACACACACACACACAATGGAATATTATTACTCAGCCATCAAAAAGAATGAAATCTTGCCATTTGCAGTGATGTGGATGCAGCTAGAGTCTACCATGCTAAGTAAAGTAAATCAATCAGGGAAAGACATACCATATGATTTCACTCATGTGGAATTTAGGAAACAAAACAGATGAACACACGGGAAAGGAAAAAAAAAAAAGAGGGAAGCAAACCATGAGACTTAATGATAGAGAACAAACTGAGGGTTGAGGGTTGGGCTAAATGGGTGACAGGTATTAAGGAGGGCACTTGTTATGATGAGCCCTGGATGTCCTATGGTAGTGAGGAATCACTAAATTCTACACCTGAGGGTGCCTGGGTGGCTCAGTGGGTTGAGCCGCTGCCTTCGGCTCGGGTCATGATCTCAGAGTCCTGGGATCGAGTCCCACATGGGGCTCTCTGCTCGGCAGGGGGCCTGCTTCCCTTCCGCTCTCTCTGCCTGCCTCTCTGCCTACTTGTGATCTCTCTCTGTCAAATAAATAAATAAAATCTTAAAAAAAAAAAAAAGATAAATTCTACACCTGAAACCAAAATAAAAATAAAATCCTCACATGTGCAAATATAATCAACTATCAAATAGCATCATTTATTTATATCACTACTGAAAGTTCTCATTAATGCAAAAAAATTAGCTGCTTCTATCACAAAACTTAAATTCTTACCATCATTCTCACAGTTGAATTGTAACTTAGAACTGAAAGAAATGTAATATCCTCAATTCTTAAAAAGCATGGTGGATACATATCAAAGCAAGTACAATGTTTTATATTTTTGTAATCATATTAAAGAAAAGGGCTAAAGTTGTTTTCTGAAAATAAATTTTTTAGTCTTACTGGGTATCTTTCCCATTCCATATAAAAATCTGACTAAAAAGCTCACTGTATGTTTATAACACTGCCTTACTTTAATCTCCCAACCCTCCATAACACGTTTAAGCATGGCTGGCTGAATTTGAATCCCTGTCCTAGTATTTCCTCCCCTAAGATTACCTTTTGCAACTTTATTTCTTTGTACCTTGTTCCTCATTGGTAAAACGGGGGAATTAACAGTACCTCATAAAATCAGTGAGCAGAGTAAACAAAGCACATAAAGCACTTAAAATAGTCCTAGAATATAACAAATACTCAATATATGTTAACTACTATTACCCCAAAATAGATGGATTGTAGAGGCAGTAGAGAGTGCTACACCACCAGGTGCTTCACAGTTAGAGAGACCTAGCTTAACGTCCCAGCCCTAGAACGTACTGCTTAAGGTCTCCCGGAACACTCATTAATCTCTTTAAACTTCCATTTTCTTATCTTAAGATGTTAATTCTAGTATCTACCTCACAGAGCTCTTGTAAGGATTAAATAATACAATAAATAGGGCGCCTGGGTGGCTCAGTGGGTTAAGCCGCTGCCTTCGGCTTGGGTCATGATCTCAGGGTCCTGGGATCGAGTCCCGCATCGGGCTCTCTGCTCAGCAGGGAGCCTGCTTCCTCCTCTCTCTCTCTGCCTGCCTCTCTGCCTACCTGTGATCTCTCTCTCTCTCTCTGTCAAATAAATAAATCCTTTAAAAAACCATATTTTAAAAAATAATAATACAATAAATATAAGGGCCTCATCACAGTACTGAACACAAAATAAGTGCTCCCCATCCTCATTATCATTTTCACAATAATATTTAATGCATTCCTTGAAATACTGGCAATAACTCTGATATCAAAACTAGAGATAGAAATTACTGGACATAGAATACAATGTAGTATACTACAAGAGAATCCCACAAAAAGGAAAAAAAATCTCTGAAAGAGGGAAGAAAATCATTACTCAAGAAAGGTCTACTAGGTATCATATATGCTATCTCATTTTAATCCTCAAACAAACCGGTGAAGAAGATACATAAGTCCATTTTACAGAGAAGAAAACAGCTTGCATTAAGATAGGTTACTTATCGTAGGCCACAAAACTAGTATGTGAGAACCAATTTTCAAACGTTCACCTTGTCAGATTCCAAAACTCAAACTCTTCACATACACTATTATACTACACTCTTCCATTTTGCCCTTCTCTATCAACTCTCTGCAACACTCCTGTGAAATAATCAACTGAAGTTACCTGGCTACAATTAATGGACTTGAGAAGCAGGAGGAGGACCCATCTCCAATAAAAGGAGCATTACTTCATTCAACAAATATTTTACTGAATGCCCATTACATGGTAACTCTGCATGATCACAAAGATGGTATTTGTTATGCAAAAATTTCATACCCTAAAGTCTTCCACCCATAGTTAAACGAAAGTATCAGTCCCTAAAGTTGCTGCTCTGATAAATGAGAGGATTTGTTTATTTGAGTTCTCTGTATAATCCCAAATAATTCCTCACTCCTACCACCAAATAGGATTTGGATTTTAAATTCCTGCCAATAGCTTTCTGACATCACAGAAAATTACAGTTAGTTCTCTTATTTGGGGATACTACCTGTGACAGAAAGTAGACAGTTGGTCAAAGATGAAAAAATGTGAGAAAGGAAGACTGATTCATAAGTGAATACAAAAGAGTATATACTGTTACTAAATGACACTAGAGAAAAGAGCTAGGGGGATTGGGTACCCTCCCTTTCCTTTTTTCTACAAAATCTTAAAATATTACTAAAGCCGTAAATTTACTTAATAAGAATTAAAAGTAATTTTTGAGCAAAATATGTTCTATGCTTTTTATGAGCAAAAATGGGAGAGAAAAAAATTAAGATTTCAAAATACACAGCTAACTATAGGTTTAAGACTCAAGCCCGTTACTTACAAGAAATAAAAAATATTTTAGTATCTCCTTATTTAGTTAAAAATCCAAGTATGCTTAAGTGAAAAATAAAGAGCAAAATAGACAAGTCAAAAAAATTGGGTCCTAAATTCAGTTCTATCACTTACTAACTAGAAAATCTTAAGCATGTCACTTCACCTCTTCAAAACTCACTTTAGTTCCCATTTTAGAGATGAGAAATCATTGTTTAAACTATTTTTGAGCAACTCCAAACACCTGGAATCTGAAATCTATGATTAACTAATACATGAAATTGGACTGAGTACAGTTGGGCTGGTGGGAAGGAACATATCTTTCAGCAGAATGATCTCAGAGATTGGCAAACTTTTTCTATAAAGAGCCAGATAGTAGTAAGCTTAGCAGCCCACATGGTCTATCTCAACTACTCTATTGTTCTAGTGTGAAAACTAACAGATAATACATTTGAATGAGTGGAGTGGTGTTCCAATTTATTTCTGGTCACCAAATTTAAATTTCTTATGATATTCATATGTCATGAGGTTTTCTTCAACCATTTAAAATGTAAAGATCCTTATCTGACACATCATACAAAAACAGGCAGTGGAACTGATTTTTTAACAAATATATAGAAGTAATCCAATGGAGGAAGAAGTGTCTTTTTTCAACAAAGGCACTGGAAAAACTGGAAACATGAACCTCAACCCGAACACCTCACACCTTACACAAAGAACTCAAACGAATCAGAGATTCGAATGTAAAAGTTACCATTATAATACTTTAAGGAAAAAAATACATGAAAATCTTTGGGATCCAAGCCTTAAGACCTTAGATTTGACACCAAAAGCATGATCCATAAAAGAAAAAAGAAAGAAGAAATTAGACCTCAACAAAATTTACAACTTTTGCTCTGTAAAAGAGCACATTAGAGGAGAGAAAGACAAGCAACAAAAGTGGGAGGAAATATTTGCAAGCAATATATCTGACAAAGGACCCATATATGTAATATACAAAGAATTCTCAAAACTCAACAGAAAAAAAAAAAAAAAGGGCAAACAATTCAATTAGAAAATGGGCATAAGACATAAAAAAGAGACAGTTTATTGATACATGGCCAGCAAATGATGGTCAAAATAAAGATGTTAAATTTCACTAGCCACTAGGGAAATGCAACTTAAGTCCATGAGTGGTAATACTTATTACACATCAGAACACATAAAATAAAAAAAAGAGTTAACAATACCAGATACTGGCAAGGATGTGGAGAAAGTGAAAATCTTATACATTGCTGGTGGGAATGTAAAATTGTGCAGACATTTTAGAAAATAGTTTGGTAATAACTTAAAAAAAAAAAAATAACACCTAAACATACATTTCTATGACCCAGCAATTGCATTCCCAGAGAAATAAAGGAAAATTTACATCCACACAAAGACCTGAACATGAACGTTCAGAGAACAACCAAACTGCGAAGAACCAAAACATCATTCAGTAGGTGAATGGTTAAACTGTGGTACATCTCTACCACAGAATACTACTCAGCAATAAAAAAGGAGTGAGCTATCGATACATACAACTTGAACGGATCTCAAGGGTATCATGCTGAGTGGAAAAAAAAGCCTCAAAAGATCACATACTATATTATTCCATCTATAACATTCTCAAAATGATATACAGTTGTAGAACAGATTGGTGGCTGCTAGAGGTTAAGGAAGGTGGGGAGATATAGTTGGTACCTAAGACTTTCAAGGGTTTAGCACAAGGGCATCTTTGTGGTGATGAACAATTGTGGACCTTGATTGCAGTGGTGGTTAAATTAATCTACAGGCGATAAAAGGCACAGAATTAAATACACACCATTGTACCAATGTCGATTTCCTGGTGTTGGTATTATACAATAGTTATGTAAGAAGTATCCACTGGGAAAAACAAATGAAGGGTAAAAACTTCTCTGGACTGTTCTTGCAATTTCCTGTGAGTACATAATTATCTCTAAATAAAAAGTTAAAATACTTTCTGAAAATCTTAGGATAAGGGAGGGAAGACATAACTCTAAATAACAAGGATCTAGCCATTCTCCTTATTAATGTTAGAGTTGTTTCAAGGGCAAAGCTTGATAAAATAACAAAAGGCAGTTCTGAAAGTGCCTCATACCAGCCACTGTTTTAAGTACTTTACACATACTGCCCCATTTAATCCACATAATAAACTTGTAAAACAAATACTCCAATCCCATTATACAGACAGGAAAACTGAAGCAGAAAGTGGTTAAAGTAGTTTGCCCATGATCAAACAGTAAGCAGTAGAGCCATAAGTTCAACTTAAATTGACTCCAGAGGTATACCTCCTGCACACCACTGTAACAAGTATAAAGATGTTCAGCGAAAAAAGTAAAGATAGCCATCAAAGTGGGTGCAAAAGCCTGGATTAAACAAGGTTAAGCCAGTTTGTTTTCTACAGGGTTCTCAGAAGTTTTAAAATACCAGTCTATGTCATGTACTTAGAAGGCTATATATACAGTTTCTCCCCCATGTATAAGGCCAGGGAGCCTTTTTCCTACAGAATACATAATGCAACAGACCCTCACTCAAAACTTAAAATGTTTAAAACTAGACTTGTAATCCTTCTACAATACATACAAATATCAAATTGTTATGCTATATACCTGAAACTAATATAACATTTTATGTTACTGTATTTCAATTAACAGGAAAAAAGGTAAGATGTTGAAATTACCAGATCTTAACCTACTTCTTCAAGTACTGGCATACTACAAATGCTTCAAGCTGTGTTGTCGTATATGGTAGCTACTAGCCAAAAGAAACTAGAATTAAATAAAATTAAAAATTCAGTTCCTCAGCTACACCGGCCCCATTTAAGTCTTCAAGACTTATTTCAAGGGCCACATATGACTGATGCTCCCATATTGGACAGCACAGATATAGAACATTTCCATCACTGGAGAAAGTTCTGTCAGACAGCACTGAGTTAAAGATTTGTGTTTGTTTGTTTTTTAAAGAACACGGGGCCTGTGCGATCCTCAGAAGAAGCACACTGTTGTTTATTATACGTTTAACTGCCCCTATCCCACCATAAAAAGGGGCAAGGTCAGAAGTTTTTGATGGAGCTGGCTACTGCCGTTCTGATCCCAAGGCATGGAAAAGGGGTAAGCAAAGAAGGGGAAAAAGTAACTGAATACCATGAAAAAAAATACTATGAAAAAAAGAAAGGAACTACAAGCCACTGGGGGACAATGCTTGAACTGGGATTCAAGGATCTGGGTTCTACTCCTTATTATACCAATTATTCATTTAAAGTTTGTACTTGGTACTAATTGTGGCTTAATTAGACAAGTCTCTTCACTACTTTGGGCCTGGGTTTCCTCTTCCACAATATAAATCTGAATTAGTTGATCTCTAAGATTCCCTCTACCTCTATATGGTTAAAACACACACACACACACACACACACACACACAGAAGAATGAAAAGACGGGAAATAGAAGACAGCAAGATCACTGCATACTAGTGGTGGAAACTGGCAGTCCTATCAGATTGGCACAAGTTTTATTCCTGAAAATAACATCTGGATACCACCAAAGGAAGAAAGATTTCATTCAATTCAATAAGTATTTATTGAGCAATTATTTGCAACAAACTGCACTATTTGGAAGTGGCACCACAAAAAAACTGATTAAGTCAAGACCAAGTATATGGAAGGAATCCAAGACTCACAAAACTTTAGATTGAAAGGCTTTGTTCATTAACATGTAATAACTCAGCTGCCCCAATACTAAGAAATACTAAGATATTTATATCTTAAAATCCTCCTGAGGAAACAGAACTAAAAATTATGTAAAATCATATAAAAATCCACGGTATGATCAAAATTCCTACCCTCACCCCACAGAAAATACAAATAAATGCTACGTGTACTTGTGAACAGGAAGACACCAATTTTGGTAAATCTAATTTCTCTAGATCCCACATTTAATTGGGTAGACCTATATTTTCTGAGTTCAATATTTTTGACTCTAGTGAGGGTTACTGGAATCAAATAAATTCCTTTTGTGTGTGTGTGTGTGTGTGTGTGTGTGCGCGCCAGAAAGAATAAATTGCAACTGGAATTCTTGCTTCTAACTATTCACTTACTGCACATTTCCCACTCGTCACAGTCATAGTTAGTCCTATTTCGAAGGATCAAAAGGGAGAGAAAACCTTCCCCAATCGTCTTCCCAGAATTAAGATTTAACATAAAAATTTAAAACTATTTCACCTCCAGATTAAAAAAAAAAAAAAAACACTACGAACTACGTTTGATATTTTTACCTTGCAGAAGCTAAAACAACCTGTGAGTCGAGTAACCTCTGTAAGAATTCAAACTCATTAAAGCCCCACAGCATACCCGTGAATATTTTGGAGCCTGGGAGAGTGAACAGTTAAGATTTCCACCAAAGATAACAAGAAGAAAGGATTTTAGCGACAGGTCTTTACTTTAGAAAAACAGTTTTTTAATACCCCAGCCACTAATCCCACGCCAAGGACCGCGCGGCGCGGAAACCCTGGCGAATTTGAAAACAAACGTTGGTAGAGGCTCGGGGTGAAGGGCGGGGGCGGGGAGGGATAGCCTGGTAAGGGGGTTAGCAACTGACAGCTCGGCCTCGAAATGAGAAGCCTCAAGTAGGTCAGGCTGTGTCAACGGTTTGAAATCCAGAGTCCACCCCAGTGGGCTTAAGGGAGTAGAGCAGCAGGAGGTAAGTCGGGGTTTGGCGTCTTTCAGTGCTAAAGGGGCGGGATATCAGAACTGAGAGAGACCCAAAGCCCAAGCTCGGGGCAGTTCGCCCGCTCTCACCTCTCTTGGGGGCCTTGGTCAGAGGCACCCCTCCACTCCTCTCGCCGTTTTCCTGCTTGTCCTTGTGCTTGAGATCGCCAGGAACGCAGGAGCTGGGGTCACCATCGGAGCCGCGGTGGTGATGGTGCTTGTGCCGCTCCTTGTGGCCCTTATGCTTGGGCCCGGCCGCGCTCACCGTCAAGGGAGAGAAGGTGAAGAGGGCCGAGGTGCCTGGGGCCGGGAGCGGGGCAGCGACAGCGGGCCCGGCGGGTGCCAGCGAAGGTGGCGGCGGAGGCGGCAGGAGCAGAGGCTCAACAGGGCCTGGGACGGTTGGGGCTGCATTCGTTGGCGGCAGCGGCCCGGGATGTTGGCGGCTGCGACGCCGCCGGTGAGGGGGAGCGAGAGGGGGGTCCTGGCTCGGCCGCCCCCGCTTCTCCTGAGACCCCCCACTGCTCGCTCGGCGCTGCCGCTTCACTCCCCGCGGCGAGACCCCAACATGAGGTTTCTCCTTCCCTTCTTTGTCCGGCTCCTCCTGCGCCGCCACCGCCCGTACTACGCGCACTGCTCCGACCTGCGCAGCCATTTCACCCACAAACACACATTTAAATGGCCCGACCGCCCCCCCGTCCGCGTTTCGCGCAAGCGCCGCCCGCGCACGGCCCGCTGGGCATTGGAGTCTCTCCCCCGCCCTCCACTTCTCGGCGGTTCTTCCTCCGGAGCTGAACATGCCGGAAGCGGCCGTTCCCTGCGCTTCTCCGCAGGCCTCTCCGTGCAAGCTCTATTGTAAAACACCCTGGGCGGCGCAGAGCCTCATGGGAGCGGTAGTTCCCTTGAGCCCCCGGCGCGTCCCTAACTCTGGGAGTGGAGGAGCGGAAAGAGAGCGTGAGCCGAGTCACGCTTCGGGCGGCGACGCAACCGCTGCTGGGCGGAGAATTGCCGCCAACCGCCTTAACGGCCGAAACAATGTTAGTGGTTTTCAGAGTCGGCCGGCGCGTTCCCATTATCGTGTCCGTGTGCTGCTTCGTCATTTCATACAGAGTCGGCGGTCTCCATAGGTACTTTTATATTTCGTAGTCCTCTCATAACCTTTGTGAGGTAGAAGAATCTGCGGCCTTTTATCTTTGGACATGCGATGTACCGAAGAGGAAAGGGGAACTTGATCATACGTAAAATGAGGGCGATTTGGGTTTAGAATCGGATGGGGCCGGGGTGAAGACATGTTTTAACCTCTTCGTGGGCACAGCTCCAGGCTGGCGAGGCAGGTGCAAGAACAGCCCGGACGCCTGGTGAGCGCCGCCGCACCTCACCTTCGAGCCTGGAGAGGTAGCGGCCATCATTTATGTCGAATCCATCCCCACGGTGACGAAAAAAATTCTAGAAGGAAAACCTTGTTTTTAAGCTTTTTTAAACAAGTTTCTCCCCGCCCCCAAGTCGCAAGTATAGGGTTGCATGAATTTGAGAAGTGTGTCTACCACAGAACATTCCAAAAAATCGTCACTGTTCACCAAGGTTGCTGCCCGGAAATTCATTCACAATTCCATCGTCAAGATTTTAGATTTTTACCTAAGATTCTGTTCGCGTATTTGGTCCTTGATGAGGATCTTTGGGAGTAATTGATTACAATGAAGTACTCAGGAACACCACTAGTGCCTGGAGAAGTATTCAGCTAAATAAACACTAAAGCTGGTTTTTAAAACAAAGTTTATTCAGCACCTATTGTGTACTTTGTGCTATAATAAATAGGTTAACATATCATCCAATTAGCCCTATCATGAGGCTTCCTAAGGAAAGGTATTGAAGAACAAATGCTGTTTTAAGTATTTCATGTTTCTAAAAGAAAGAAACTTCTAAGTTAAAGTCATTAGGAGAACTCGGGAATCCTCTGTAACATTAATTACCCATTGACTTATTTGTTACATAAAATCAGATTTGAAAACTCAGATTTTCTAAAACTAAGGCAGACCCACATTCATAGGGAAAATTTCTTAAACCTCTGATTGGTTGGATATAAGTCGCATGTATTTATGCAGGTCCTTCGAAATGAAAAATGCTACCAAAAGATAGCTATTTTGCTGATTATTCTAGACTTGGTAACTGAATAACTGGTTAAAACTTATCAGAAATGTAGTTGAACATCTTGTTAGTAGATATATCCAAATATAGAAATGATTTTATTTACATATTTTATTCTCTTAAGCATAACTTCTTTTCTTATTATTCTAGTTCTCTAGTTTTCCATCTTTGGGAAGATGTGCAACATGTACTCCATTTAGGCAAAAATAATTCCCAAGGAAGAGTCATTGCCACAAGCACAGGTCAGATTTTGTGAAACACTTTCTGTAGTAATTTTGGCAATGTAAACATTCAGTTGACATCCAATTCTTAAAAACATTTTGAAGTTTATAAAAAAAATACTTTGAGGCTTATATTTGTGTAGAAAAGTAGAATAAAAATAACTTCCAAAATGAAAAATAAGTCCATTCAAAAACTGTGTCTCATACAGTGATACAGTGTTCTCTACATAAGCTCAAGTGACAAATTTATTTCCAGTTTCCAGCCCAATATGAGATGAAAATGTAAAGTTTCTGGCACTTATTTGAATATTCTTTTCTAATATTGCTATTAACACATTATATTATCTTCATTGTTGAAATGAATATGGAAACCTTATTTTAGCTAATAGTATTTTAGTACTCTTATTTGCAGATGCACTTGCAGCCTATATTCCAAAGTTGTGTTAAATATTCCAAGTTGGTGGTGGTTTTCTTGGTCCTTTGGGTTTTGAAAAACGATTTGCAAAACCTGAGAACAGAAATAAAATAAAAAATTTTTTGTATAGAAATAAATACTTAGATTTTAGAGTGTATTATAACATATGCAAGTACATGGACTTTTTTTCAAAAATTTAGGGAACACCTTTGATTATTTTAATAATAGATTGTAAAGGCATAGTACTTAAGTTAATGCTTAAATGGTAACGGAATATTAATAACATTTTAATTTTGTAGAACACTTACAAATTTTATAATGGTAATAATTAGGTGAAGAACCCTGGTTATAACAACCTTTGGTAATTCAGCAGATACAGTTGACCCTTGAACAGCATTTTCTTTAGCATTTTCTTTCTTTAGCATCTACTTAGCATATATATATTTCTTTAGCATATATAGAACACACACATATATATATATAGCAAACAAAATATGTGTTAATCAACTGTTTATGTTGTGCATAAGACTTCTGATCAACAGCTTACCATTAGGAGTTAAGTTCTGGGAGATTCTAAGTTTTTGCGTATTGTCAACTACATGGGGGCAGGGGGGCATCCCTGTCTTCCACATTGTTCAAGGGTCAATTGTAATATCCTTTTTTTCCCAGTTTTACTGACATGTTGTTGACCTATAAAATATGTAAGCTTAAGGTATACAACATGATGATTTGATACACATATATATTATGAAATGATTATCACATTAAGACTAAGTAACACCTCCATTCCCTCATAAGATTACCATTCTTCTGTGGTGATGACATTTGGGATTTACTCTAAACTTTCAAGTATATAATACAGTACTGTTATAATTATCATGCTGTACATTAGACCCCCAGAACTTACTCATCTTACAGCTGGAAGTTTGCACTCTTTGACTAACATCCCTCCATAGCCACTGGCAGCCACCATTCTACTCTATATTTCTGTGAGTTTGGCTTTGTTAGATTCTACATATAACTGAAAACATACAGTATTTGTGTTTCTCTAGCTGACTTATCTCGGTGTAATGCCCACAAAATTCATCCATGTTGTCTCAAACAACAGGATTTCCTTCTTTTTTAAGACTGAGTAATATTCACACACACACACATAATGTATATATACATATTTTCTTCATTCAGCTGTCAGGTGGAGACTTAGTTGTTTCCATGTCTTGTCTATTTTAAGTAACAGTGCAATGAACATGGGGTGCAGATATCTCTTCTGAGGTAATGATTTCATTTCCTTTAGATATATACCCAGAAGTAGGATTGCTGGATCATATGATAGTTCTATTTTTCGTGTTTTCAGGAACTTCTGTTTTCCATAATGGCTATACCAATTTACATTCATAACAGCGTTTTACAGTTCTCCTTCTCCACAGCCTAGCTAATACTTGTCTGTTGTCTTTTTGATAATGGCCATTCTGACAGGTGTGGTTTTGATTTGCATTTCCCTGATGATTAGTGATATCAAGCATCTTTTCACTTACCTGTTGGCCATGCATGTGTCCTTTTCAGAAAAATGTCTATTCAAGTCCTTTGCCCATTTTTTTAACTGAATTGTTTGTTTTTTTAAGTATTGTCCTGAAAAACTAAGTAATTACCTCTGCCCGCCCCCCAAAAAGGAGGAAAACAAGGAAACTTTGCACAACAAATGAAAATTATTTCTGGGTCCTTTCAAAAAGATTTGCAGGTTGATAACATTATCTCTTTATCCTTCAACATAGGACTTTTCTTTGATGATGGTATATTTTCAAGGTACTCTGACACAGCAACTTTAGGCACTCAAATTGAACAATGAAAGCTTTGAACAGAACTGAGGAAAAGATCAGATGAGATATTTGTTAAAGCATCCAGCACAATGTCTGGCTCATTGTAACTACTTAAGTGTTGCTCCAATCAGAACGAGAAAAATATTATACCAAAACTAGAAGAAAAGGAGAGTACGGAAGAGAAGAAAAGAATATAAAAACAAGAACCCTACTAATATTAAATTTAATAATAGAACCACTGAATTCTCCGAGTGAAACTAAAATTACACTGTATGTTAACTGAAATTTAAATAAAAACTTAAATATCAAGAAAACTAATAATAGTGACGATGAAAAATATTGGGGGGAGAAGCACACAGCCACGCTCATGTACATTTTACTTCTTTGAGAAAAAAAAACGGAAAAATATTTCAGGTTAAATAGTTTCATATACATAGTCACAAACTCATCTATTCAGTCTAGATAGCTTGACTATAACCCAAGTAGACTGAGAATAGAAGTAAGAACATAATATACAAGAAGTAAGTATCTGAAATTTAAGGGATATCCACATTCAGTCATTTTCACTGATCATTTCTGAATAGATTAGAACAATAGTGAGTTATCTGTTTTTCATGTAGGCCAATTCAGGAAAAATAAAAAATGTTTATAAATCACAAAATTTTAAAATTCACATTTAGATATATTTTTAAGTAAAATATTATGGCAATTTCTGTTGCTTCCTTTCTAAAAAAGACCCAATGAAAGAGTTGTGCTTTTAATTAAGTAAATATTCAAATCTAAGCATATTTGAGAAGAAATAATATGGAGGAAGCTCTCTAATATTTTATCTTCATATTAGATTACAGACTGCTGTGAAGTTAGATGGGTCATGAATTACTCAAGCGGTATCATGGATTAAGAGAAAAGAAGCAAGGGAACATTTGTGTTCCTGGCAAAGTTTGGTGCTTTTTTCATAAGTTATATGAAAATATATGAATTTTTTAGCTAAATGATTTCATAAAAATAACTTTTTTTCCCTAACATTTTAAACCTTAGAGTTAACGTAATCATAATCCAAATAACATTTTACAGCTCAAGAAACATCCCGAGTTTCTAGTTAAATAATTTGGCCAAGGTGGAATGAATAGAGACCATAATCCAGGTGAGGCAGAGATTGCTACCTTTCCACCAAAATCTTTCCTTGGTTCTTCAGGAACAGAATTGTATCTCAGCAACTGCCTCCCTAGCATTATCACATTTCACAGTCACTCTTGCAATTTAGATGTAGCACATATCCAAATTCTCTTCAAGGAAATGTGAGATGACATGATATTGCCACTTCCAGGCCAGTACCCTAAGACCAGAAGAGGAGGCCACGCCTTTACACGTTTACACATGTTCCTCTCATTTTCTTGCCACGTGCAATCTGGATATGGCAGTAACCCAACTCTAACCATAGGAACAAGGACAAGACCACAGAGCAACCGCCCTCAAGGTCTTGTCCTAGGGAACCTTAGGGGGCTCCCAGACCATTTCATGGGTTCTGCTTTTTCAGTAATAATTTTTAGTAATAATAGCCTACATTAATTACTATACTTCATATAAAAATTTGTAGTATATGTGATACTATTAAAGAGTATCATGAATTTATGTCACATAGAATAATAGGATGACTAAAATAATATAAGATTATTTTAAGTTAATATTAGGGGCAGTGGGGCAAACAGTTCCTTTAAACTATCAGAATTATGCTTCAGCTCCTATGTAGAATGAGCAATATAAGAGAGAGCAACTGTTACTATCATACTTGTGTATTTTTTTAACTTTGATTAGACATGAACTGGAGTATCATAGCATCTCAGAATTTCATTTGGCTTTGGCTAGTAACATTTATTTACTACATGCCAGCAGAGTTATTTCATTACCTAGCTTCATTTTCTGCTATGCTAGGCATTTCAGTCCTAGGTAAGTTATTAAGAGGTAACTAAGGTCAAAAATGAAAAAGATAAATTGCATGGAAAGGATATAAATATAAGGACTTAAATATCAACCTTGAATCATACTTAAAGTTGTAACACACTATAAGATAAACATTTTTTTTAACTCTATTAGAAAATAACACACATACCAAAATTCAGAAAGGAGCTGGAGAAATTTGACTGAACAGAGTCTGCAGACTTGTTTGGTGGGGAAGAATTACAGATACCTAGAATCAAAAGGAAAAAATGAAGGCAGACTCCAATTACTGTTTATCAGACCACATAATTTTGAAATTAAACTTTTCCTCCAAAGTAATACTCCCAAATAAACATATTACTATATAATGTAACAAAATATAGATGCTTACAAATGGATTAACACTATAATCTTATTTTGGTGTGGGTATTTTTTTTAAGGGTTTTTTGACCCTTGGAAACAGATTGTCTAGTAAAGCCCAACACTAAAGAGAAATCACCGGAGTATTCAGAAATAACATCCATTACATTTTGAGTCAACTTCTTGGGGGATTCACATTGTGGTTTTTTATTTCATTTTACTTTGCACTCTGATCACTTTTTTTTTTTTTTTTTTTTTTTTGAGAGAGAGAGAGAGGAGAGAAAGCCCATGCAGGGGAGTGGTGGAGGGAGGAGGGGCAGAGGGAGAGAGAAAAATTCTAAGCAAGCTTTAGGATGGATCCCACAGTCCTAAGACCATGACCTGAGTCAAAATCAAGAAGATGCCTAACCAAATGAGCCACCCAGGAGCCACTGCACTCTGATCACTCTTAACACGTTTTAAATAATTTGTTTTGCACATTAGCTCATCCATGGCACGCCTATGGTTTTTCTTACAGTATCCATTACTCCTAAATATCTTTCTTCACTTTCCAGCCTATATTTTTCCCATTATAGATGATTCTAGTTAGGCCCAGAATCTCCCAAAAGCATTGTTATATTGCTTTGTTTTGCTATTTTAGCCACTTACAGGTTGGTTTAAAAATGTTTCTCTTCCCAGCACCTTAAGATATTCATGTAAAAGCTACTGCCCAATTTTTAAAACAGTCCAGTGAAAACATCATCCATATTTTGTGCATGCACTACTTAGCAGTGAAAAAAGATGATTTCAGGTTTATAAACCTTCTATAAGACTTTATGTAAAAAGAACATATGATTAGGGAGAAATTATTAAATAGTCACCTTTTTTGGCTTTCAGCATTTTGAGTGTGCAGTATGGGGACTGCATCTGTGTTTGTAAACACATGCCTAATGCTAGGATTCAAGAAAAAAAAAAAAACCCTCTTCATGGAGGTACTTGAATATGAATCACTAGAGTACATACTGAATTTCAATCAGATTCAATTAAAATATATATTTATTGAATGCCTATTATGTGCCAAGCCTTGGGCTAGGGACTCAGGATAGAGACATGAATAAGAAGTAAGTGAAGGTGAGAAATTCAAGACATGTCAAAATCATCACTAAACTTCATGTGAGCTGACAGAAAGAAAACAGTTGTGCCCAAAGGGCATGTTGTGGGGTTTTTTGTTTGTTTTTGTTGTTCTTTTATCACAGGGGACAAAATTTGCAAATATATCAGAGGGAACAGCTATTTTGCATATTGGCCTGTCACAGTTTGGTTTGCTTTTTTTGTTTCTTCTTCAAAATGGCAGTGCCATATGGTTGAACTTAATATACTTGCAAGTACCTAGTTTTGTTAAGTTATTATATAAATAAGACTGATTATCCTACAATTCGCTTTTCTCGCTTAATGAAATATCTTGGGTTTTTTCCTGTGGCAGCTCCAGTAGAACTATATTATGTCACAGATATTTTTAGCAGCCTGCCCAGCATTAATTCCTCCTCCTTCTGATAACAGAATTTGAGTTTTCCTTTAGCAAACCACCCCTCCCCAATTTTCAGCTCCCTTATGTCTTGTGAAGTTGATTCTATTCTTAGATCAAGGAACTGACCTATAGGCCTAATTTTCAGTTGGTGCATTGCCATAATCATACCAGGTATTTAGGTCTAACCTCATTTCTTATTGGTCAGTGTCCATATATAACAATTGTTAAATATTTTAATAATAGTTAACAGTGTGACAGTATGACACCGCTCTGCTTAATCAGAATATACTGGCAATAAATTGGTTCAAGGATGGGCAAATGAATCAAACCAAGACAATCAGGCCCAATCAGCCCTAGTCATCAGACTGTTCCTTGAGCAACCAGGAAAGAGCTAATTTTTTCCATCACAAGCCTGAAACCACATGATAAAAGCCTCCTCATGAATGAGCAAACCAGAGTAAAACAAAGCTGGAGATACGGAATGAGATTAGGTCCTGATTATATCATTTGAACTCTTGGTTACAGGCCAATGAATCCCCCTTTTCCACTTAAGCTAGCTTACATTGGTTTTTCTATCACTTGCAACTGAGGGATACCTGAGTAGTGTTTCTCACCAAAAGTAGGCATCAGAGACCATGGTCAACATCTTTAGTTCTTGTCACCCTATAATTCACTCTCCACACAGCAGATAGCAGGATCTTTTTTAAAAACAGATCATGTAACATCTCTACCTAAAGCTCTTCAGTGACTTCCCATTACACTTAGAAAAAATTCTAAACTAAGCATGGCCTGTAAAGATTTAACTACCTTCTGCCCCACTTCCACCATCTTGTCAGCCACACTTTACTGCTCCGCCCTCCTGATAACATGCAGCTATGATGGCTTCCTTTCTGTTCCTACAATACACCAAACTCCTACCTCAGAGGGTTTGCATATGCTGTTCCCTCTATCTGGAGGGCTCCTCTCCACTTTTCTCCTGGCTGGCTATTCCTTCAGGTCTCAGGTTTAATGATCACTTAGAAAGGGCCTCCTAGACCACTCTTTCTAAAATAAATCCCTTTGGGGATACCTGGGTGGCTCAGGTCATGCTGCCTTTGGCTCAGGTCATGATCCGAGGGTCTGGGATTGAGTCCCTCATCGGGCTCCTTGCTCAGCATGGACCCTGTTTCTCTCTCTGCCTCTGCCTGCCACTCTGCCTGCTTGTGCGCACTCTCTCTCTCTCTCTCTGGCAAATAAATAAATAAAATCTTTTTAAAAATTGAAAAAATAAAATAAATCCCTTTGTAGCATAACAAATAGCATGGAGGACAAGGGGAGATGGAGAGGAGAAGGGAGTTGAGGGAAATTGGAAGGGGAGGTGAACCATGAGAGACTATGGACTCTGAAATACAATCTGAAGGTTTTGAAGGGGCAGGGGATGGGAGGTGGGGGAACCAGGTGGTGGGTATGAGAGAGGGCACGGATTGCATGGAGCACTGGGTGTGGTGCAAAAACAGTGAATACTGTTACGCTGAAAAAAATAAATTTTTTAAAAAAATCCCTTTGTTATTCTCTCTCATAGTTACCCTCTTGGTTTCCTACACAGCATTTATCACCATGTTTTGGTATGTTCGTATCTGTGAATTGTTTAATATCTGAATCCCTCACTAGACTTAAGTTCCACAAAGGCATAGTCCAATACCTGTTCTGTTTCCCATCATATACCCAGTGCCTTACAAAATGCTGGATGCACAGTAGACACTCAATGAATATTCAAGGAATGATTAACACTATGCTTAAATGCAAGCTTAAAACCACAGGTCAAGAACACTCATTTTATTAAAAGTAAGACCAACTTTAACTACAGACAAGTTAGAGATCCAGACTAAAGGGAGAACATCTGGACTTCAGGAGTCATGAACCATCTGGAAGGGTAAGAGGAGACATACCCAAGTACAGGCAGATAAATCTAAAGCTTCAGGATTTTTTTTTTTTTTTAAGCTTCAGGATATTTTGAGGGCCAGGTATTATTCTTCACTTAAGGACAAAAGACCAGAGGATGAAGGCAACTGATAAATTGAAATTAGTTTAGATCTAGAGAATGATCTGGGAAGTCTTATTTAGAAATAAGACTCAGAATTTCTGAGCATCCCACATCTTGAATCTATGCCAACCTAAATTTACCTGCAATTTCTGTATCTTTGATATCCCCAAGATAGGGTTGGGGCTATATTAAAAAAAAAAAAAAAAAAAGCCAGTCTCTTTCTCTCTTTTTTTTTTTTTTTAAGATTTTATTTATTTATTTGACATACAGAAATCACAAGTAGGCAGAGAGGCAGGCAGAGAGAGAGGAAGGGAAGCAGGCTCCCCGATGAGCAGAGAGCCCAATGCAGGGCTCGATCCCAGGACCCTGGGATCATAACCTGGGCCGAAGGCAGAGGCTTAACCCACTGAGCCACCCAGGCGCCCCTCTTTCTCTTTTTTTAAGAGAAAGAAAACGGTGTTTCATAAGCTAAGCTGTTCAAACCAAGCTGGCTAGCTATTAAGTCAGTCATTTCTTTGCTTCAGGCTGTTTTATTTCCCCTGTTTTATACTACAGTTTTCTCTGAAATGTTTAAATCCCTTTTGACTCACTTTAGAGGAAAGAGTATATTTTCCAATCATACTTTATGATCATAGGTAAGAAATCCATTCACTTCTAAGATCAGGTGTAGTGTCAATGAAGGCAAGCTAGAACAAGTTTATTGATGGGATAGTGAAGAGAAAACTTAGCAGAAACAGGTAAGATTCAGCTATAAACCTTCTTCTATAGACAATACCATAAATTATGTTTTCTCAGCACTCTTTGTCTCTCCCTATAACACCAGTATAATGCCAAATCACTGTTTGGTCCTTGGTGATTAATCAAGTGGATCAAATTCATAAAAAGTATATCACTATGTTTTATATACTTTGTAGTTATAAATAAGGATTTCTGAGATAATTTCCCACAGTTTCAGGAGTCTTTTGGTTTTGTTTTCATTACAATATAGTGAAAATAATAAGCAACAGACTTTTATTACTAATAATACTTGGCAAAAATGGAAACGTGTCAATACTTTGCTTCTTTCATTAAATCAACACATTTGTTTCACAATATGCTTTGCTGTGACTATTTTCAAAGAAAATACATCCAAGGTTAGACTGCTAGGAATTTTACATAACACACTTGTATGACAGCATCTCAGGATGGCTGGAAAGTGGCACACATCATATTATTCCTGTCTGTTAAACACAAACTCCCCTTCCCTTTACTCGCTTCCAATATTAGCACTGTGGATCCTCACATGCTACAAGGCCCAGGAGTGAGCCTTGTGACACAGAGTGCCCTAGCAAGGCTCTGTAGAGGAATAATATTGTTAATGTTTTCACAGAGTGGTTATATAAGGAAAAATTACATAATTGTGGAAGTGTATATGTATTCTAAAAAAACAAGTAAAAAGAAACTTACTCTTTTTCACATTTCTCAAAATTTTCAAACTCTACAAAAATGAAAAGGAAAATGTCAGTTTCTTATTTTCTTATTTTCCTATGAAAATACTTTCATCAAGTAAAAATACAGATTTCAGTTGAAAGGATTAATTTCCCTAAAAATAGTCATCAAATGCACAAAATTATTTTTCCATCTTGCCATTTTATTTTATTTTATTTTATTTTTTAAATTTTTTTATTTTTTATAAACATATATTTTTATCCCCAGGGGTACAGGTCTGTGAATCACCAGGTTTACACACTTCACAGCACTCACCAAAGCACATACCCTCCCCAATGTCCATAATCCCACCCCCTTCTCTCAAACCCCCTCCCCCCAGCAACCCTCAGTTTGTTTTGTGAGATTAAGAGTCACTTATGGTTTGTCTCCCTCCCAATCCCATCTTGTTTCATTTATTCTTCTCCTACCCACTTAAGTCCCCACATCTTGCCATTTTAATTCAGTGCAAAGTCTCCACTAGATTTTATCTTGCTATTTGTTTCCCATCAACATAAGAATCACTCTATGTATTTAGAAGGAGTGCTATCAGAATATCAGAGAAAGAGGAGTTCCTACGTTTCTTCTTTATTAGGACCATTCTGGAAACCACAGTGGCTTCTGAAGATAGCTATGATACCCAGCCATTCCCATTCTAGCCAAGAACTTCTAAAAATCATACTCTGAACTAAATTTACTAAGGTCCACTCCATACTGTTACCATGCTACTTCCCTCTCCTTTTCAGCAAAACCACTCTGCCTCCTTTACAGTGAAGTCCCTAACTTATCTCTTCCAGGAACTGACCCATATTTCTCTTCTTCACATACCTCAGCATGTATGTTTTTAATCTGTTTTGCGGTATTTTGTTCTTTTTGATATCTTCATGTTGTTTCTCATATAGGCATTGTATTCCAATGGATTAACTGTTCTCTTTTCAAGGACACATAGATATCCTTTAGGACATTTCTATCTTCTAACACCTAACAGAAGTGTAGTTTTCTATATAATAGATACTTAATAAATTCTTTTTGGAGGGAAATTTTTTTATTTAAAATTTTTAAAATAAATCAGTAATTTATAATTCAAAATATTATAGTCAAAATGCTCCCATCTTTGTTCTCCATCTATCCAGTTTCTGACCCTTCCTCCACAGATAACCATTATTGTTCATTTCTTATGTATCCTTCCAGAGTCCCTTATAATGTACAATACAAATATAACTTTAAGGAAAAGTTAATAAATTATAAATAAGTACACTGAGAGCATCCTTATTCCTTTTAAAACTATATAGTATTTCACTATATGCATATACTATGATTTATGACTTATTTAATCAGTTGACCTAGTGATTAACAGTCTTGTTCCCAATCAGCTGTTCTTATAAATAATCTAATTTCCATCTTGACACTATAACAGGGAAGGGGTGAAGGGTGGGAACACCTTCAGAAATGAAGACTCTGGTATATTTCTTAAAACTCCCATCTTTTTTACCTTAGTCCTTGTGAAACCTTTTCCCGGAGTCTTCAATATCTGTTTTGAAGATGTTGAATTTTCCACGGTATTAGGACAGCTAGTAGAATAAGTCTTTACAGGCTGAGCTTGCATACCTTTAAAAAAAATGATTTGATGCATAGCTTTTTAAGCCTTTGGGATATATATAGGTATATATTCAGTAATTCTTAGCTTGGCTTTTTTTTTTTTTAAGATTTTATTTATTTATTTGACAGACAGAGATCACAAGTAGGCAGAGAGGCAGGCAGAGAGAGAGAGGAGGAAGCAGGCTCCCTGCTAAGCAGAGAGCCCGATGTGGGGCTTGATCCCAGGACCCTGGGATCACGACCTGAGCCGAAGGCAGAGGCTTTAACCCACTGAGCCACCCAGCCGCCCCTTAGCTTGGCTTTTTATGCATTATTTTTACATTATGGGTTTTTTTAATGTATTATTTTTATCTTGTTCAATCATTCTTTATACTTTACCATTTAGGTCCTACTTTATTGTTAATCTTTTAGCAGTCTCATATTTATAGCTTTTTTGAGAGGAATATACTAGTCACTTACATTCTTCATCAGCAAGAATGAAGGACTCCAGGGTTCTTTCTGGGAGTGGAGGTGGGGAGGGAGAAGAACGATCTTGATGTAGATCTGTGATAAGAAAAATAGACAACAAAAGAAAATAAAACAAAAATCTATCAATTAAATATTAGAAGTCAAAACTCCTTTTTGGTGTTGTATAATGTTTCCAACTTTTCAATATTAACCTATGACAAACACATAAATAATCTGAACAACAGCTGGAGCCACAAGAATTTTTTTGTTCTAGCTTTTTAGCCAATGAACCTATGATGCATCAAAAACTTGTACTCCCTTAGAAAAGTAGTTTTCCAAAGAAATTGAACTTGAAATTAATCAAGCTTCTAGATCTAACCATCATTTTACATAGAATCCTGGGGATAGCATAACACGTTAATAAATAAAACCATGAGAATATAAACAACAAAAATCCAGAATATTCACAGTCTTTAGGAAAAAAGATCCATGCTCTTCTACAAATAATGGCACGAGGGAATAAAAAGGAGGGAAAACTCTTACAAATTTTAAAAGACTTAACAAATATATAAACCAAATGCAATGTGTAGACTTTGAACCCAGATGCCTATAAACCAAATGTAAAAAGACATTTTTGAGGCAATTTGAGAAAATTATATAAAATCATATTAAGGGATTATTGTTAATTCCATTGGCGTGATAATGCTGCTATGGTAGGCTTAAAATGTGTTTGGAATTTTCCATGATATAAAGAACTTTAAATAATAGGGCTATTTTCCCAAAATATAAGTCCTAAAGATACAAAGAGTGTATGATAATCTCATTATACGGTGCTGAATATAATTACATACCATATTAATGTCTTTTGAAACTGAAAATGTGGCTCAGAACTCGAGTTTCACCTATCTTTGGTCTTGGGTTCTTTAGGCCTTAGGATTTGTCTCTAAAGCAAGTTCTCTTGTTGTTTCTTTCTTATACACCAGGTGATATGCAAAAGTAAAGTACAGTCCTTATTTCTAGCACCTAATATCATAACTGGCATATAGTAGGCACTTAATAAATATTTGATAACTACTCTGAAGTTGCTTATCATCTTCCAATCTGCTGTTAGAAAGTACACTGAGAACTAAAGCTAACTTGCAGTGAATGATATCCTGCCAAATATCTTCCTAAAATACCACTTTCTTTTCTTTTTTTAAAAGATTTTATTTATTTGACAGAGAGATAGCAAGAGAGGGAACACAAGCAGGGGCAGTGGGAGAGGGAGAAGCAGGCTTCTCGCTGAGCAGGGAGCCCGATTCCAGGTTCGATTCTGGGCTCGATCCCAGGACCCTGGGATCATGAACTGAGCCAAAGGCAGACGCTTAACGACTGAGCCACCAAGGTGCCCCCTAAAATACCACTTTCATCTTTATTTCCCCCGTGATGAAGAACCTACAGTGCTTATTATTGCATTAAATCTAAATTCTTCTACCTAGCTCTATGTATGTAGATAGAATACACATAATAAAATTTGCTATTAATGACAGTACATTTACAGTGCTGTACAACCATCACCACTATTTTGAAAACATTTTCATCACCCTAAAAAGAAACTCCATATCCACTTAGCAGTAATTTCCCATTCCCCCCAGATTAGATTGGCAACCACGAATCTGCTTTCTCTATATATAGATTTCCTTGACCTGGATATTTTATCTGCCTAACTTTAAAATCCTTCAGAATCTTTCCACATTTCATCCAAATTTATTTTCCATAGTTCCCAGAATAGATTCTCTATTGCAACTAAATTAACCTACTCACCATTTCTCTATACTCATCGTGCTTATTTATACCTTTTAAGTCAATGCTACCCTGATTCCAGCAGCTCCTGGAATTCCCTCTTTTTTTCTCTGTCTACCCATGTTCTTAAATTTCTTTCTTCTACTCAGTGAAGCCTTTCCTAACCACTCCAGTGATACTTCCTTTTTTTCCAGGCTCCTGATGATTAGAATCAGTCCACACAGATTATCAGTTAATGGTTCCAAGTAAGTATTAATTTTGCCTACCCAATTTGAATGTAAACATTAAAAAGTATCTTTTCTTATATATCCTGACTCTCCTAACACTGTATAAAGCATATAGAACTTGCGTAGGAATTGCTCATATAATAATTATCTAATAAAGATGGCAATATGTAACATTTATTGAGAGCTTATTTGATAATCGCTGTGTTAAAAGCTTTATATGCATTGTCTCACTCAACCCTTACAAAAACTCTCTAAGAAACGAGTTCTATTATCCTTATAATATAAGTAAGGAAAATCAATAGAGAAAGTATATAATTTAACCAAGGTTATGCATTTTGATAACTCCTGGTGGGCTAAAGATTTGATTTAAAGCCTATCTGACTCCAAAGCCCATGCTCATTATCCGCTATGTTAAATTACCTATGTAATTTGAATAATATGTTCATATGAATAACTATGTTAAGGGCAACTACCACCTGTTACAATGTATGTAAAGGGCCTGTATATGCCCAATAAATGTTAGCTGTAGATGTCGTTATTTGGTATATAAAACAAGCAAAACACAAGGCCCCTCAGTGGCTCAGTCAGTTAAGTGTCTGCCTTCAGCTCAGGTCATGATCCTGGAGTCCCAGGAATCAAGCCCCATGTTGGGCTCCCTGCTCAGTGGGGAGGCTGCTTCTCCCTCTCCCTTTGCTACTCCCTCTGCTCCTTCTCTTTCTCTCTCTCTATCTCTCTCACCCATTCTCTCTCAAATAAATAAATAAAATCTTAAAAAAAAAAAACAGCAACAAAGTACTGGAGAAATAACAGCAAATTAAAGATCTAAAGAATCAAACTGCTAACAAGGGTAAAACCTATAAGATAGAAATGCTGCAAAATGTTGAGAAAATTCTACTTAAAATTGTTTTTGTCTTTGTCTTTGTTTTTAAGGATTATATGTCAGGGAGTAGAATTCTAAAATCCTGTGTTTTCCTTGCCCTTGACAAGGCAAAACTCCTAGCCTGGGAAAATAAGAAAAAAAAAAAACAATAAATAGAGGAGCTATTATGGGAACCATGCCATCTCCTAAGGTGAATTACTCTAAACTGAGTCATTCTAAGAGTATAAATTCTTAGAGCTAAATGTCATTAAAACCAGGGGGAGTTGTTTTGTTGTGTTTTTTTTGTTTGTTTGTTTTTTGTTTTTACCTGATTTGGGACTCCAGAGTTTTACACTCTAAAAGAAAGAAATAAAAAAAAAGTGAAAGAAGAATCGGTACACAAATTTAGAAACTCTAAGCAATATAAGGCATTTTTGAAAACGCATTTCATATTCTTATAGAGACAGTCATGAAATGTTGACCTTATTTTTCCTGATTTGTAAGCACACTAAATTATGAAAAGGCATCCTGAACTCCTACAGTGTTTTACTCTCTTTCTCTAAATTTATTTCTTTTTTCCCTTTTATATAAAGAAAGCTTGTGAATTTTTTAAATTTTTAATTATTTTTTTAAACTTCAAATGTAATTAACATACAGTGTTATATTAGTTTTGGGTGTCAAATGTAATGGTTCAGCAATTCTATACATTAATCCGTGCTGTTCACAATAAGTGTGCTCTTAATCCCCTTCACCTATTTGACCCATGTCCCACCCACCTCCCTCTGCTAACCATCAGTTTGTCCTCTATAATTATGAGTCTGTTTTGTTTGTTTCTTTTTTCTTAGCTCCTTTGTTTTGTTTCTTAAATTCAACATATAAGTGAAATCATATGGTTTGTCTTTCTCCATTTGACTTATTTCACTTAACAGGATACCCTCTAGGTCCATCCATGTTGTCACAAATGGCAAGATCTCATTCTTTTTATGGCCAAGTAACATTCCATGATGTGTATGTGTGTAATATATGTGTGTATGTGTGTATACATATATATGTCATATCTTCTTTATCTATTATCTATGGATGGGCACTTGGGCTGCTTCCATATCTTAGCTGTTATAAATAATGTTACTGTAAACATAAGGGTGCATATATCTTTCCAAATTAGTGTTTTTGTTTTCTTTGGGTAAATACCCAGTAGTGGAATTACTAGATTATATGGCAATCCTATTTTTAACTTTTTGAGGAACTTTCATATTATCTTCCATAGTGGCTGCATCAGTTTGCATTCCTACCAAGAGTGCATGAGGGTTCTTTTTTCCCCGCATTCTCACCAACACTTGTTTCTTTCTCTTTTTTAACCATTGTAACTGGTGTGAGATGATATCTCATTGTGTTTTTGATATGCATTTCTCTGATGATTAGTGATGGGCATCTTTTCATGTCTGTTGGTCATCTGTATTTCTTCTTTGGAAAAACATCTATTCATATCTTCTGTCCATTTTTAAAACCAGATTATGTAGGAGATTTTATATAAGTTGTATAAATTCTTTATATATTTTGGATATTAACCCCTGATCAAATATATCATTTGCAAATATCCTCTGCCATAACCTTATGGTGATTTTTGTACATCATGGCAATTGGTTCTAAAGTGATCCTTTTTTAATTTATTTCCTTCCTACAGAACATTTCCTAGAAAATTTAACTGGAGGAAAATTGTTGAAATTGAAATTACTTCATGACACTGGAAAAGGAGTGATTGTTCTTGGCTCTAGCAGTTGTTAAGGTAAAGACCATTACATGTGAGCATATTATTAACAATAATAACTACAAATATATTAAAAGTGTAATCAAGAAATAAAGAATATTTGCCTACTAGCATTGCAGTTGTAGTCACTTTAAAATGTTTGTGTAGTTAATTACTTTTCTGATCTCTGAAATTTTAACGTAGTTGGTTCATAGAATATATACAAACATAACAGATTGTTGAAGTGTAATTTTACTTCCAGAAGTGGGGAGCATTATCCTGAAAAGTTTATCTTAAATAGCATGGACTTTAGCATCTGTCTTTCAAAAAATTGTTCTCTACAACATATTATCAGAGAACATGATACAGCCTACCAAATGACTACTATGAACAGGCTACCTACTTATAAAAAATTTATTTTTTGCCTTAACTGTACTTCAGGAACCAGTTCAAACATTTCCTCTTTCACTATGCCTTCCTTAGTCACTTCCAACTTAAAAGTTTCACAAGGGCAAGACTTGTGTCTTATCCATTGCCTTATCCCCATATCCTCTAGCACATTGTTTTATAAAGAGTATAAATGAGTATAAGGGGTATACATAAAAGCAGTATAAATACTGCTTAGTGTTTATTGAGTGATAGGCTTTAAAAATACAAGGAGTATGATTTTGGTCCGTGGAATCCAGATGAGTAGAAAAGAAAAGAAAAAGTGTTATGGACCTTAGTTGGTCTAAGTCTCACAGTGTCATCGGATGTCCTTGACTCAGACGTTCTATTCCATTGTAGTGATGTTCCAACTTTTGCCTCCTCAGCTGAAGATAACGATTTGGGAACATTCAGTAGCAATTCTCCTGAAAGTAAATATGGTCCAATTCTTAGGAGTGTTGAAATTCTTACAGAATAATGCAAATGTTACTCACCGGCAGCACGCAGAATATTGACAGGACCTGAGAAGTATTCTAGTTAATCCACTTTATTTTACACTAACTGAACAGTACTCACCACCTTCCTCTAGCACAATAAAAGACTCAGGCGTCCGTTCAGGAAGTGGAGGAGGGACTTCATCATCTATCCTTGGAGAAGTTGCTATCCAAAATGCCAGAAATAGAACCATAATTTTTCATTAGAAACATCCAAAGGAAATTATTTTTTCTTTTTTTAAGATTTATTTATTTGTTTGAGGGAGAGAGAAAGAGCAAGTGAGCATGAGTGGGAGGAAGAGAAAATCTCAAGCAGACCTCATGGTGAGCTTGGAGTCACCGTATATGAGGCTCCATCTCAGGACCCTGAGATCATCACCTGAGCCAAAACCAAGAGCTGGATGCTTAAACCACGGTACCACCCAGGTGCCCGCCAAAGGAAATTCTTTTTTTTTTTGACAGAGGGAGGGAGATCACAAGTAGCCAGAGAGGCAGGCGGAGAGAGAGGAGGAAGCAGGCTCCCTGCTGAGCAGAGGATCATGACCTGAGCTGAAGGCAGAGGATTAACCCACTGAGCCTCTCAGGCACCTCATTTTTTTTTTTTTTTTAAGATTTTTTGCCAAAGGAAATTCTTATATTCTAACCTCGAAGTAAAGTCCATCAAGCATCATTACAATACTTAAGCTGGTATATTTTTACTCAAGGAAAAAGCAAAGTAAATTCTCCCCATTTTAATTTGCAAACCCAGGAGGCTTTGCTGCTTCTTCAAAAGTTATTCCCTATTTCCTTTAAAGGCCCCAAAGTGTTTTGGTCGAGTCACTCAGTACCAGTTAACAGAATATAAAACATTATATTAATTCAGGAAGTTTTGAGTTATTTTCTATATAACCCTTTTGTTTCATGTACAATATTCAATAAAGCATGATAAAGCACTTTTAAATATGCCAAGGATTCGGTTACAGAGTAGGTTGAAGTTTAAAGATTTTAGTATCACTTCTTCATTCTACAGTGAAGAATATGGATTTTTTTCCTTTTTACTAAACAATGGTATAACAAGGTTTTCTATTTTTCTACAGAAAAATTCAGAATTTTTATAGAAAAATTCAAATGCTGTTATAAGAAACTGCCACCAGGTGGCACACATGTCAATGATGTTACAATCCCTAAAGCTGGATTTGCTTTTGAAGATAATACTCAGAGAAGTTTAAGGTATTGTGAGTAACTTTAAAAAAAAAAATCCTTTAAATTATAAGATGGGACCAAAATATATAAAATAAAGAAGCAATTAGATCCAGGTAAAACATTTTTGTCACAAACTACACATCCACACATCTATTATTCTGTAAGAATTTCAAGAAATGCTGTACAATAAAACATGTTATAGAAAAAAATTTTTTTTCTACGTCCTATTTAGGTAAAATGTCATTCATAAACTTCTGATAATATATCTGGACAGTTAAGCTTGCTCTTTTCTTCACCTTCTTCCCTATCAAGCTATTATAACTATCTCTAGGAGGATGCTTACTTTTTAACTTTTAAACCACTCAATAAAACAAAAACAATATGCATAATATGCAAATATCCAGGACAATAAAGGTGAAAAAAAATTAAAGTAAAGGGGAGTATAAGATGATAGTATCACACAGCATATAAATGCATGTTCTCATCTACTACGTTATTATGCAAGGATGGGAGGAAATCAGGTCCTCCTTTACCAGCTCCTGCAGAAGAGAACTGAAGGCTTAATGATCTGTTCAGTTCAGTGCAGCCACATGGTTGAGCAAAAATGTCCTGAGGGACCATGCAGTGCTGTGGATCAAATCCTTTCTGCTGCTTCATTGCTTTTGTTCCTTTGCTTCTGCCTAGCAAGGGTGAATTGTTGACCTCTGATAAACATCCCAAGGAATGGGGATTGCCTTCTTTAGGGACACTTTTGCTGGCATAGAGCCTGTCTCCGTTGCTGCCTGTTTCATCAATGATTACATGTTGCTATTTTTTAACTCATCCCATCATGAAAACCCTTGGGGATTTATTTCTTTGAGGAGGAGAAGGAAGGAGGAGAAAGAAGCTGAGAAAGACAAGGGGGAGCATGAAAAGAAACCAAATCTTCTATAGAGAAGAGTGAAATCTAGAATGCCATATAAACTTCGAAAAAAAACTTACCTACTACTGCTGTCTCTGGGTTTGGAGAGGGGTATTGGGTCGGAGGACTCAGTGCTAAAGAATCACGTGAATTGTAAGAAGAAAAGAGGGTTGTAGAAGATGCTGGCAATGAGGAACAAGGCAAAATGTTTCCATCTGGCTTCTCAGATAAATCAAGAGACATCTTAGAACCAGCGCTACTAGGAGACAATGATAAGAAATAAGGATCTTCTACAGACATGTAAGAATATACATGAAGAGGCTGAGAGTCCTGCCCCTTTGCAACAGAGGCACTGCACATTTGGGGCTGAGAGTCTGATGGCAGTGAATAATTCTGTTCTGCCAAAGAAGCATGCCTCGCTTTTTGAGCCTGTGCGAGATAAGAACTGTGGGGTAGAGATTCCAAACAAGAAACATTTTCCTTGATGTCCAACTCCTCGGTGTCTCTCTGTTGTGTCAGCTCAAAGGGCGTTGATTTGGTCCGTATTATTGGCGCCTTTGCATTAAAATACCTTCCTGCCACATCGGCAGCTTTAGAATTTGGACGCGCTCCAAGCAAAATGGCACTCCAGTCTAAACTCTGATGCTTCTGAAGAGGCTTCCCAGCTATTGGAAATGCCTTGGTCTCCCAATGTGTGGTTATGTCGGCATTTTTGTTACAACTACAGTTTAGTTCCAAAAGGTCAAAAGCACATCTCTGTTCACCACCGTGCAAGGCTAACCTTTCCTTTTCACTTCTGTCAGAAGTCCTGAAGTCAAAAGAAGAAACTTCTGCACTTTTCACCCTTAGCCTTGGTTTGCTCTCTTGTTTCATCATCTCTGCTTCTTTTAAGCTGCTGAAACAAAAACAAAGGAAGGATAACACCACACCCCAGAGAGGTCTCCTGTTAGCATCACATCAGTGAGACAACACTGGGGTGTGTAAAATTGTGCTCACCTTTTTGGTAAATTGGGAGAATAAGACTCTGTTTCTAGAATGGGATTTTGCTTAAGAACGGAATCCTGTGCTTGAATCTTCAAGAGAAATAAGGAAGACATTGGTTTTTAGTGAAAGAAATGGCAATATTTTAACATTTCATAAAGTTGAGAAGTTACTTTTCAGAAAACATAAGATTTAAAATCATTCACAAAGGAGATGAGTTTCCAAAATATTGAGTCCAACACAAACCTTTTCGTGTACCAAGATCAAAGGATTAATAGTGTTATAGAACCTAGAAAGTGTTCACTTATAGTATCAAATGTGGCACTTTTAACATGTCTTTGGGGGTAACTTTTAAGAACAATCTACCTTCAGAAATGACATCATCTCAACTCTTACATTATTATTGGCTCTTAAATTATTATTGGCTTACAGATCCATTTCTCCAGTCTCTGTCTCCATTACCACATGGCATTCTCCCTTTGTGTCTCTGAGTCTCTGTTGTTTTTTTTTTTTTTAAATAAGGACCAAGCCATTGTGATAGGGCCCACCTGAATCTAGTATGAGCTCATCTTGACCAATAACATCTGTAAAGTCTCATTTCCATATAAGGTCACATTCACAGATACCAGGGATTAGATTTCAACATGTCTTTTTGAGAGTCATAATCAAACCCATAACAGGGGGAATCCTACAATGGTTGATGACATTTAAAAAATGCATATAAACATTTCTAAATTCAGGATATAGTTTACAAATTGGTGGTATCTAAGATTCTACATAACATATTTCATAATGCAATAATTGCTATGAATAAAAAGAATGGCTGACAAGTGTGTGGGAGTATGATTTTAGGTTGAGTGGTCAGAGAAGATTTCCTTATGCAGGTGACATTTAAGTAGAGCACAATTACTTAGAAAGAGCCAGTTATGCAAAATCTGGAGTAAGAATATTTCAATCAGAGGTAATAGTAATTGTAAAAGGCTGGAATTGAAAACAAGCTTGGTATGCTTAAGGAATGACAAGAAAACCAGTATAGCTAGTAGGTTGTAAGGAAGAAAGAGGTAGAACAAGATAAGTATAAGGACCTAATAAGCACTTAGTAATTTAAGAGTTGAGATGATGTCATTTCTGAAGGTAGATTGTTCTTAAAAGTTACCTCCAAAGACATGTTAAAAGTGCCACATTTGATACTATAAGTGAACACTTTCTAGGTTCTATAACACTATTAATCTTTTGATCTTGGTATACAAAAAGGTTTGTGTTGGACTCAATATTTTGGAAACTCATCTCCTTTGTGAATGATTTTAAATCTTATGTTTTCTGAAAAGTAACTTCTCAACCTGATTGCTGGCAAACACCAGAAACTAAGAAGAAGCTAGAAAGACTCGCTAGAGCTATGAGAGAAAACATGGCCTTGCTGACATGTTGATTTTGGACTTCCTACTTCCAGAACTATGAGAAAATAAAATATTTTAAAAGAAGTATCAGTTGTATGCAGTGTGTTGCATTTAAAATTTAAGATTTTTTTCTTATTTTCTTATTTACTTCTTAAGAATGTGGAAGTGCAAAGCAGGGGGACTGGGAGAAAGAGAAGCAAGCTCCTCACTGAACAGGGAATCTGATGAGGGACTCTATCCCAGGACCCTTGGATCATGACCTGAGCCAAAGGCAGATGCTTAATTGACTGGGCCATTCAGAGGCCCTGAAAATACATTTGTTTTAAGTCCTCTTGAGTTTGTGATATTTGTTACAGCAAGTCTGGTAAACTGATAAGAGACATGAATACCCCACTTTCAATAATGGATAGATCAGATAGAAGATCAGTAAGGAAATAGATGACAGACATGAACAACACCATAAACCAATTAAATCTAACAGCACATACAGGACACTCCACATTATATCATACACATTCTTCTCAAACTTGTGTGGAATATTGTCCAGGATAGAACACATGGTAGGCCACAAAACAAGCCTTAATAAATTTTAAAAGATTAGAGTTATGCAAACTATCTTTTCCAATTATAACAAATTGAGACTAAAAATTAATAACAAAAGGAAAACTAGAAAATTCACAAAAGTGTGCAAGTTAAACGACTAATGGGTCAGAGAAGAAATCACAACAGAAATTAGAAAATATTTAAAAGTGAACAAAATCACAGCATACCAAAATGTATGAGATACAGTGAAAGTGATATTCAGAGGGAATTTATAGCTATAGATGCCTACTCTTAAAAAGAAAGATTTTGGGTGATACACTATATGTTAATTAATTGAGTTAATTAATTAATTAATTGAATTTAAATTTTTTTAAAAAGAAGAAAGATCTCAAATCAATAACTTAGCTTTAAACTAGGAAAAAATGAAAAAACTAAACCAAAGGCTAGCAGAAGGAAGGAAATATTAAAGATTCGAGCAGACATAAATGAAGTAGAGACTAAGAAAACAATGGAGAAAATCAATAAAACCAAAAGTTGATCCCTGGAAGAGATCAATAAAAGTGACAAACCTTAATTAGATTGACTAAGGAAAAAAGAGAAGACTCAAATTACCAAAATCTCAAATTACAGAAATAAAAATGGGTACATTACTACCAATTTTACAGAAATAAAAAGTATTATAAGACTTTTTATGTGATCAACTGCACACCAACAAATTGTACAACCTAGATGAAATGGACAAATTCCTAGAAACACATGACCAATAAAAACTGACTCAGGAAGAAATAGAAAATCTGAATAGACCTACAACTAGTAAGTAGACTGAATCAGTAATCAAAAGACCTTCTGACAAAGAAAAGCCAGGACTAGATGGTTTCATTAGTGAATTCCACCAATCCTTTAATGAAGAAATAATGCCAGTCTTCCACAAACTCTCCCAAAAAATTAAGTAGGAGAGGATATCCACTAAGTCATACTGTGACACCAGCATTGCCCTGATACCAAGGCCACACAAAGATACTACAAGAAAAAGAAGACTATAGATCCATATCACTTATGATTATTGATGCAAAGTCCTCAACAAAATACTCATATTCAGTATCATATTGAATCAGTAAAAGAAGAAGGAAGAAGGAAGGAAATATTAAAGATTCAGTATCATACTGAATTCAGCATCATATTAAAAGGATTATATACCATGATTTATTCTGGGAATAAATCCCCCAGAATGCAAGGATTGTTCAACATACAAAAATCAATCAATATAATGCACCACATTGATAAAATAAAGGGGAAAACTCCCTTTGGAAGAAAATCATTTGACAAAATTTATGATAAAAACAACAATTCAGAATATATGGAGAACTCCTAAGACTCAACAACAACAACAACAAAACCCAATGCAAAAACAGGCTAAGGACTTATATAAACACTTTCCAGAGATTATAAACAACAGCCAATGAGCACATGAAAAATACTCAACATCACTAATCAGGAAAACACAAACCAGAACCACAGTGAGATATTATACCCATTAGATGGTTACCATAAACCAACAAACAAACATAGAAAATAAAAAGTGTTGCTGAGGATATGGAGAAATTGGAACCTTGTACATTGCTAGTAGGGATGTAAAATGGGGCAGCTGCTATAAAAAACAGTATGGCAGTGCCTCAAAAAATTAAACATAGAATTATCATGTGAGGAGCACCTGGCTGGCTTGATCAGAATAGCATGTGACTCTTGATCTCAGGGTCATGAGTTCAAGCCCCAGGTGGAGTGTAGAGGTTACTTTAATAAATACTTAAAAAAAAAAAGAAAAGAAAAAAGAATCATCACATGACCCAGCATTTCCACTTCTGCATATATACCCCCAAAGAGCTGAAAACAGGAACACAAAAAGATATTTACACACTCATGTTCTTAGCAGTATTATTCATAATAGCCAAAAGGTGGAAGTAAACCACCTATTAACCAATTGGTGAATAGAGGAACAAAATGTGGCATATAATGGAATATTATTTAGCCTTAAAAAGGAAGGAAATTCTGATACATTATGACATTGATGAACCTTGAGGACATTATGCTAAGTGAAATAAGATAGACACAAAAGGACAAATATCATGTGATCCCACTGATACGAGATACCTAGCGTACTCAAATTCATAGATACAGATGGTAGCACAGTGGTTGCCAAAGATGGGGGAAGGGGAGAAAGGAATGGGAAACTCTAAAAGGTATAAAGTCTCAGTTTTTCCAGGTAAAAATAATTCTGGAAATGGATGGTGGTGATAATTGCACACTATTAATGTTCATAGTATCATTGAACTATACATATAGAATTAGTTAAGGTGGTTAAATTTACGTGTATCTGACCACAGTTTTTTAAAAACATTTTATTTTAGAAAGAGAGAGTGCACGTTCACATGTGCAAAGGGGATAGGAGCAGAGGGGGAGGGAGAGGAAAAGAGAATGAATCCCAAGCAGACTCTGTGCTGAGCATAAGCCCTATGGGACTTGATCCCACAACCCCAAGATCATGACCTGAGCTAAAACCGAGAGTCAATGCTTTTACTACAACGTAGAAATTTTGAAAAAAAAAAAAAAGTAGGCAAAGGACTTGGATATATATTTGTCTGAAAAAGATATGCAAATGACCAATAAGCACACAAAAATATGATGCTCAACATCAACTATTCATTAGGGAAATGCAAATCAAAACCATGAAATACAACTTCACACCCATTAGGATGGCTATTATCTTAAAAACAAAGCAAAAAGCAAAAACCAGGAAATGCCAAGTGGTGGCATGGATATGGAAAAATTGAAACTCTTATGAATTGCTAGTGGGGATGTAAAATTTTGTAGCCACTGTAAAAAACAGTATGACAGTACCTTTAAAAACTAAACCTTGAATTACTGTATGATCCAGAAATTTCTGGATTCTTCTGGGTATATATCCCAAAGAATTTGAAGTAGGGACTTCAACAAATATTGGTACACTATTTTAAAAAAAGATTTTATTTATTTATTTGATAGAGAGAGCACGCAAGCAGGGAGAGAAGCAGACTCCCCACTGTCAAATAAATAAATAAATATCTAAAAAAAAAAAAAGAAGAAGAAGAAGAAGAAGAAAAAGAAAGCCTATTACATTTACCCATGGTTTTCCTTATCATGTTCTCCCTTTCATCACTTCCTTTCTGCTTAGAAAATTTTCTTTGTCACTTTTTTTTTTTTTTTTTTTAAAGATTTTATTTATTTATTTGTCAGAGAGAGAGCGAGCGAGAGTGAGCACAGGCAGACAGAGTGGAAGGCAGAGTCAGAGGGAGAAGCAGGCTCCCTGCGGAGCAAGGAGCCCGATGTGGGACTCGATCCCAGGACGCTGGGATCATGACCCGAGCCGAAGGCAGCTGCTTAACCAACTGAGCCACCCAGGCGTCCCTCTTTGTCACTTTTTAAAAGATAGGTCTACCAAACTAATTTTCTTAGTTTTTTGTCTGTTTTTTCATCTGAGAATGTCTTTATTTCTTCTTCATTCCTGAAGGATATTTTCACTGGGTATGGGATTCTGGGTTGTCAGTTATTTTTTTTCAGCATGAAGACATATTGTTTAACTTTCCTCTGGCTCCCATGGTTTCTGATGACAAATTTGCTATCATTCTAATTGTTTTCTCCCTACTATTAAGATCATTTTTCCATGGCTGTTTTCTAGAACTTTTGTCTTTAATTTTCAGAAGTTTAATTATAATGAGTCTTGAAGTACTTTTTCAACCCCATGGTTTTTTTCTCCTCTCCTTCTTGGACTTTGCTGACACAAATGCTAGTTATTTTCTTGCAGTTTCTTAGGTTTCCTAAGACTCTGTTTGTTCTTTTTTTCCAGTCTATTTTATTTTTGATGTTTAGATTAGGTAATTCCTATTGTTCTATCTTTTATCTTATTGGTTCTTTTTTTCTGTGTGTACCCTGAATTCTGATGTTGAGCTCATCTACTAAGCTATTTTGTTTCAGTTACTATGTTTTTTAATTCTAAAATTGCCATTTGGTTCTTTTTTATATCTTCTAGATTTTTTGCTGAATCTTTTTATATTTATTGCTGAGCCTTTCCATTTTTTTATCTTTTTTTTAAAGATTTTATTTATTTATTTCATGGAGAGAGAGATGACAAGTAGGCAGAGCAGCAGGCAGAGGAGAGGTTGGAAGCAGGCTCCCTACTGAGCAGAGAGCCTTATTTGGGGCTCGATCCTGGGATCCTGAGATCATGACCTGAGCCGAGGGCAGAGGCTTAACCCACTGAGCCACCCAGGTACCCCAACCTTTTCGTTTTTAAAAAAAAATTTAAAGCATGTTTGTAATTGCTCATTGAAGCATTTTTATTGTGGCTACTTTTAAAACTTGGTCAGATAATTCTAACATCTTTACCTTGTCCTCTATTGATGGTCTTATTCATTTGGTTTGAGATCTTCCTGGTTCTTGGTATGATGAGTGATTTTCAATAGAAGCCTAGATATTTTTGTATTGTTATGAGGCTCTAGATCTTAGTTAAACCTTCTGTTTTAGCTAGATTTTTAAATTTTTAACTACATTCTACAGAGGAAAGGGAAGGTGCTGCCTTGTTACTGCCTTGTTACTGCCAAGTACATTCTAACTCCACCAGTTTCCTCACCGAGCCTTTGTTGACAGCCAAGGGGAGACATCATGGAAGACACTCCCCATGTGGTCTCTACTGACACTGTGGTAAGTGGAGGCCTTATCACTGCTCGATGATGGTGGAAGTCCTAATTCTCTACTAGGCTTCTTCTGACACTACTTCAGTGGGGAGGCATTAGGGTACCATGTTAGTGTCCAGTAGAAGCTTAGGTTCCCCATGCAGTCTCCAATGACATGGCAGGAAACCCTCACTTCAGGCCATTGAGGATGAAAGTCCTCCCTCTTTACCTGAGCTTCTCTGACATCACTCCAACATTCTAATACAGTGTTAGAAAGGTGGGAATCTAGGACCCCACTCAGTCTTTAGTGACATGCGTGGGTTGGGGGACCACTATTTTCTGTGGTGTTGACTAAAGTAGAATGATGATTATCTAAAAGTTTTCTGTCTTGCTGGACTGCCTCTTTTTTGGTCCTTTGGCTAGACAGAGCAGGCTTTTGTTGGGGCATTTTTGTCTGTATCACTGGCATTTCCAGGTTGTTGACTTCTTCAGTTTCAAGTCTGGGATATATGAGTCAAAAGAAAAATGGAACTTAGCGTCATGTCTTTCCTTGGGTCTCAAGGTCCCTCACTGGCCTGTCTTCTTTCTATCTCTCAGAGCCTTCTTATAGTTGTTTTTTTAATATAATGCCAATTATATATATAGTTTCTGGATGGACTTAGTTCAACCAGAAAAACACACATACACACACACACACACGGAAAAGTGTGTCTACTTGATCTTTTCCAGAAACAGAAGTCCTCTTTATTTAACTGTAACCAATTCTTTCTGTGAGAGTTTGAACTGTGTTCTTGTGTTCCCATTTACTTACTAAGGGCCCACTCCAAACAACCCAGCAGGAGCCATGACACTGCTACTGGACTAAATTTGAGTATTGGCATTTTCTGAAACCTAAATAAAATATCAGCGCACATACTCCAGTGACATATCAAAAGAATATTTTTTGTTCAAGAAGGATAAATTCTAAAATACATGGACAGTTTGACATTAACAAATCCAATGGTGTGACTATATTAATACATCAAAGGAGAAATCCAGGTGATCACTCCTTTAATGCAAAATATGCAATTGACATAATTCAACATTCTTTCTCTAAAATTTTCCTAATAAAATAGAAATCAATGAATATTCTCTTTAAACAATTGAAAAACAATAGTCCAATTTATAATTGCACCAAAATGAATAAGATACCTAGGAATAAATTTAACCAAAAAGGTGAAAGACATTGATTAAAGAAATTGAAGATGACACAATGAATGGAAAGATATACCATGCTCATGAATTAAAGAACTAATATTCTTAAAATGTTCATACAACCCAAAGCAATTTACAGATTCAATGCAATCCATGTTAAAATACCAAGAGCATTTTTCACAGAGCTAGAACAAATAAACCTAAAATTTGTATAGAACTACAAAAGACCTCAAAGAGTCAAAGTCCAATCTTTTTTTTTTTTTTTTTTAATTTGACAGAGAGAGATACAGTGAGTGAGAGAGGAAACACAAGCAGGGGGAGTGGGAGAGGAAGAAGCAGGCTTCCCACTGAGCAGGGAGCCTGATGCGGGGCTTGATCCCAGGACCCTGGGATCATGAGCTGAGCTGAAGGCAGACATCTAACAAGTGAGCCACCCAGGTGCCCCTCAAAGTCCAATCTTGAGAAAGAAAACAAAGTTAGATGTATCACAATCCCAGATTTCAAGCTATATTTCAAAGCTAAAGTCATCAAAACAGTATGGCACTGACACAAAAATAGACACATAGATCAATGAACAGATAAAGAGACCAGAAAGAGATCAACATTTATATGATCAATTAATCCATGACAAAGGGGTGAGAATATACAATGGGATGGGGCCCTTAGGTGGCTTAGTTTTTGAGTGCTGCCTTTGGCTCAGTTCATGATCTTGGCATCCTGGGATTTAACTGCTGAGCAGTTGGGCTCCCTGCTCAGCAGGGAGTCTGCTTCTCTCTCTGCCTCTCCCCCTGCTTGTGCCCTCTCTCTCACTCTCTCTCACTCTGTCTCTCAAATAAATAAATAAATAACCTTTAAAAAAGTATATACAATGTGGAAATGACAGTGTTTTCAGTAAATGGTGTTGAGAAAACTGGACAGCTACATGCAAAAGAATTAAACTTGACAACTCTCTTATACTGTACATAAAAATAAACTCAAAATGGATTAAAGACCTAAATGTGAGACCTAAAACTGTCAAACTCCTAAAAGAAAACATAGGTAATTTCTTATAGTGATCTCTTGGACATTGGCCTTAGCAACATATTTATGGATATGTCTCCTCAGGCAAAAATAAACTATGGAGACTATATCAAAATAAAAACTTCTGCACAACAAAGGAAATAATTAAGAAAACAAAAAGACAACCTAATGAATGGAAGAAGATGTTTGTAAATGATATATCCATAAGGAGTTAATATCCAAAATATATAAAGAACTTGTATAACTCAAAACAAAATAAAACTTATTAAAAAATGGGCAGAGGGCATGAATAAATATTTTTCTATAGAAGACGGGCAGATGGCCTACAGGCACATGAAAAGATACTCAACATCACTAGTCATCAGGGAAATGCAAATCAAAACCACAATGAGATATCACTCTACACCTGTTGGAATGGCTAAAATAAAAAGTACAAGAAACAAGTGTTAGAGGAAGTAAAGAAAAAGGAACCCTCGTGCACTGTTGGTGAGAATGTAAATTGGTGCAGTCACTATGGAAAACAGTATGGAGGTTCCTTCAAAAATTAAAAATAAGACTACCATTTGATCCAGTAATCACACTACTGTGTATTTACCCAAAAAATACAAAAACACTAGTTTCAAGAGACATATGCACCCCTATGTTTATTGTAGCATTATTTACAATAACCAAACTACGGAAGCAGCTCAAGTGTCCATCCCTAGGTGGATAAAGATGGTATATTTATATAATGGAATATTACTGAGTCAGAAAAACGAATGAAATCTTGCCATTTTGTGACAACATGGATGGACCTAGAGGGTAATATGCTAAGTGAAATAAGTCAAATAAGGGAAGGTAAATACCAAATGCTCCCATTCATTTGGGGAATCTGAAAAGCAAAATTAACAAACAAAGACTCTTTTTTTTTTTTTTTAAGTAGGCTCCAGGCATGGAGCCCAACATGGGGCTTGAACTCACAACCTTGAGATCAAGACCTGAGCTAAGATCAAGAGTTGGACACATAACTGACTGAACTACCCAGACACCTCGCAAAAAAAAAAAACCAGACTCTTAACAATAGAGAACAAACTGGTGGTTGCCAGAGGGAGGTAGGTGGAGGAAGAGGTAAAATAGATGGTGGGGATTTAGAGATGTAAACAAACAAACAAATATCTCCAATCAAGTCAGCAGCACACTTGGTAGTGAAACATGAGAATCTTCCCCATTAAAATTTGGTTGTCCATAATCACCTTTATCATTTAACCTTGGTATGGGATTACTGGCTAATAAAACATATATAAATAGGATATAAATAACAATTTCTGACAAAACTATACTCTTATTTCCATGTCCTTCTACCATATTGTTTTCCCTTAAAGCCAACACTGATGAGGATTGCTTAGTCCATTTCAAACCTCAATAGTGTTTCTGGCTTTCCTTCTCCATGATTCAACATTTGACTGACAAGAGTTATGACCAGAATCATGTCTTATATTATTTTGTATTCCTAATACTAGGTAATATTAGTATTAGTAGTATTAGTAGATACTACCTAGTATCCTAACACTGGGTAGAAGGTCCTCAGTGAATATTTTCAGATTAAGAATCCAAAATGTGATATTAAAAATTAAATTAATAAGAATATGTTACAAAACACACCCTTCAAAGGTAAATCAGTAATCTTATTTTCTTAAAGTTTTTTCAGAACCCAATACTTTGTGACTTCACAGTTAGTATTTGATTTATCAATTTTTGTGATGCGATCAAAATAGCATATCCAAGAATACTCAATATTTCTTAACTGGACTTTGGTTAAATCATAATCATTTTTATACCGAAGACCCTCAGCTAAAAATCCCTCTGCATATTCTAAAATATTCCCAAAATTTGATGAGACATATGCAATCAAAACGAGGCTAAAGAAACCTGAAAAATTATATCAGTTTTCAACTATGATTTCACTTTGTAACTATCACTCTCACTTTTAACTCACCACATAGCTATTAGACCTGGGAACAGAATAGACACTTGCCCTGTCACTCACTCCTATTGTTTCTAAATTTAGCTGAAAATAGTATACAATAGGTTAACCAAAAGATTCATTTTCTGAGTTGAAGTACTTCAATTAATCAGTCCTTCTCCACAGGAGATTTGCAGTATAACCCCATGTGCCCCTGACACTCCAATTCAGTTTTGGCAATAAATCATTGGTCCTATAATTGATCTGTGACCCCGTGACCAAAATAAAACATTAAAAAAAAAAAAAGACAAAATGTCAAGTTTAATGTTTACCTCTGTTCCCGAGTGTTGATCCCTAATAACTTCCATCTGTCTCTTAAATAGTTCTAATACAGCCTTGTAGACCAGCTCATACTGTTCCTGAAGAGCATCACAAACCGAAATAAATGAAAACAAACAAGAAACTTGGTGAACCACAGAACCAGAGTTCAGGAGTGTGAACATCAGTCAAACCCTAGTACAGCAGACCTGAAAAGATCATCAACCGTAGTTTCATTGTAATGCCCTTACGTTTGCAAAGCCCATTTTGGATTGCAAAGCACTTGCAGCCTACTAGAAATAGCTAAATATTTGATCTTCTACCTTTAAATATATAAGGGCCTTCCGGCATGTTTTATGTTCCAACCCCACTTTCTCACTTATCTTCCCCCGCACCATCATCCCTCCAATTTCGTTTTCCTGGCTCACATTTTAAACGTTTTATTTGATTCTGGATGCATTTTTGGTCAGGCACCTTCATCTTTTCTGGGAAAAGGGAGGTAGATTGTGGTCAATGGGTAGATACAGAGCTTCAGTTATATTCTTCACTTAACCCTGACAATTTATCTCTAACGCAGGTAGGCTATTATCCCTGTTTACACTTCGTACAAGGTTGTTCAGCCATAATTTCCAGACTTGGATTCAAACCCAGGTCTTCTGACTCTTAGTTTAATATACCTAGATCAAGCTGCTGACATGCTCTCCTAGCAAAGACACCAAAAATAAGTAGATCACCCAAGACAGTCTGGAAATTTGTGCCTGTGAAAGGATTTCACAGGCACAAATGAGAAATGACACCGCCACACTTAAAGTATCCGTGCAGGTGGGGGTGGGGTTCTGCCATGTGACCTCCTCTAGCACTTGATTTTGGAGCTACTTTTCATCTGAAAGAGCCTCAATGGGGTTTCCCTGGCACTTCACACAATACAAATAAAGCACAACTTTTGCCAATTATAATTTTAGCAGGAGAACCATACAGAATCTGCATCACCCCACACATCTGTTGGTACATTCTCCCATTTTTTTAAGAAAAGGTAAGTCAGACAGGAAGTGATCAGCTGGTTACAGTGCTATTTCCTGGTGAGAGCGGTGTCAGAAAAAGCAGTGACTACTGGTAAGGGATTTGTTCAGCTAGTTGTTGATAATGTTGATTAACATATGAAAGCTAACCAGAAATCATTTCCTCTGTCTTCCAACCTTTAAGAGGAGGCCGGAAATGGACTTTCTCTGAAATGAAGTAGGGTTTTATTGACTGATTCATACTACAATGTAATATTAGACAACTAGGTGGCATACTTCCTGGGGTCTTTAGACATTTATATGGATCAACCTGCTTTTAAGTCTGGTGCAACTAATCCAGCCAACGCTTTTACTTCACAGAAATTTTTTCCTTCAGGTTGAATATAGAAAACACCTACAGTCGACACATGAAAAAAAAATTTTTATTTTTTCCACTAGCTATTAGTGGAAAACCTACGTGGGCCAAACAGAAGGCTTATATTACAATAGCTCTTCATTTTTTCCCCTCAATTCACAAATGTCAGATGAAAATATCTAAACTGCCACTGTCAGTTATTTTACCTCCAAGTCTATGTGCAAGTTCATTTGTAAGTGCTTTTAACACTTCAGGGTCTTACCACTTAAGCAGTAGAAGGTAGTTCCAACAAATTCTGTAAAAATGTCTGTTACTTCTATCAACAAATGCTTGGTGAATGAATGAATGGGTGAAAGCTAAACTCCATCTTAAAGATGGAGACCATTGTTTTTAGAAATGTGGGTAAAATTACTGGTGTAGAAATCTGGGTGAAATTAATATTGTAGAGAGTGAGAGTTCTGTCCTGAAGTGTTTCATCTAGAAGGTGGAACTTCAGCGGGAGAGGAGAGAACAAAGTAGGAGAAGAGCACGAGGGTGGGCACTTTGGGGTAGATGAAAATGTTGTGATAGATATGTAACCTTATTATAGTATGGTTATAATCATGGTTTTTAAAATATGCATACAATAAGGATCAGGAGAGACTACAAAACAATAGTAATTGTGGCTATCTCTAGGTGACAGGAGTATGGTTGTTTTTATTTTTAATTTTCTTCAAGTCAAAAAATGAGTATACAGACTGACTGCACTCTCAGGATTCTGTTACCACTTCCTGAAGCAGAAATAACAAATCTCTGGGGCGCCTGGGTGGCTGAGTAGGTTAAAGCCTCTGCCTTCGGCTCAGGTCATGATTCCAGGGTCCTGGGATCCAACCCCACTCGGGTTCTCTGCTTAGCAGGGAGCCTGCCTCCCACTCTCTCTTTGCCTGCCTCTCTGCCTACTTGTGATCTCTGTCTGTCAAATAAATAAATAAATAAATCTTTTTTAAAAAAGAAATAACAAATCTGATTTTTCTACAGTTTCAGAAGTGAATTACTGTTACAAAACTTCAAGTTAACCTGACCTAACTCTTTCTTTCTAATAAATCAAACAGCTTGTGAAAATTTTCAACATCCTTTATAACAAATATTACAATAGTTTCTTAATATTTTCTGCATAGACAGTAAAACACAAGGAATGAGAGGAATTTAACCCAAGGCAAGGGATACAGGGAAAAAAATGATCTATTCAGAGTTTGAGGAAATGCAAATGGGCTAGTGCTCCTAAGAGGAAATTGGTAGTATAGCTAGGCAGTCAGCTGTTTTGGGTTGCCTTACTATTGAACAGAGAGATATAGCAAGACTGAGGCACATGTTATGATCCATTCACCGTAGTTGCATACCTGAGTTTGAACAAATGAAGGTCTTTGTGTTCGCATTTCCTGGATCAAACTAAAAACACTGAAGTTCTCTGGAAGTATCTATCAAATAAAAGGGAAAAAAGATCTTACTCCTTTGTTCCTCTGCTTTGTTAATAAATTATTATTTTATTTATCTAATATTTAACAAATCATTACTATTATTGACAAGACTGGTCTTGTCACTCTCATGATATCTGCTCTCCTAACAGAAGATAATATGAAAAAAAAGAATGCGTTTTTAAAATGAATGAGGTTTCTCATCACCTGCGTCATGATTTAGAGCCTGGTATTTTCCCCAGAAAAGACTGAAGAAACTCTCGGGCATGATTTCGCATGGGGTCATCAAATGTCTGAAGTTAATAATATAATGAGGGAGAAGGTTCAGATGAGGAAGCATGAGAATTTTATGGAATAAAAGAAATTGGCAGATAGATTTCAAGCCCGTGTTTCAAAGTTCCCACTTCCTATTAGACTTTTAAAAATGACTTAGAGATTGGAACACAAAATTTGTGATAGATAGAGCCCATCTACTAAAGTAGTTTGGATAAAGGAAGGGAAGTTAGGGCAGTGATTCTCAAACTACAGCATGCCTTAGAAGCACCAGGAGAGCTTGCTGGTACCCCGCCCCATAGTTTCTGCTTCAATCCATCCAAGGCCCCGCCCAAGGTTTTGCATTTAACAAGTTCTCAGGTGATGCCAATGCTGCTTACCTGGGAACCAACTTTGAGAATCACCAACCTAGGGCCTAATTTAAGCATCTGACAAAGTGGGTCCACAGTGAATATTCTAGAAAATATGAGTCATGGAGATAGATGTTTGGAAGAACCAAACAATTCCTAGTTCTGAAAGTAGCAAGTTAAGTAGACGGGAAGTGCCTGTGGAGAGAAACTCACCCCATCTTTTAGCAACATCCAGGTGTAATCAATAGCACAGATAACACCAGTCCTTCCACAGCCGGCACTGAAATGAAAGATCACAGGAGCACATACAGTTGCAGAGGATGGGTCATTGACAGTAGCTGGGAAATGTCACCAGCAGATTGGGGAAGAAGAAACCTAGAGGCAATGAAATGTTCCAAAGCACCCCCCTTTTCCCAGAGCATGTTTGTCAGTTGCCATATGCCCACATGAACCTCAGGACAGATCTTCGGTGACTTCTCAACAAGAGTCTCTAGATCTGCACTGTTCCCAAGTAACTTGTCAGAAAATATTAATTTAATTAATTAAATTGATTTGAATTTATTGTGATTTGGTTGAATTTACTATGATTTGGTTTTGCTATGGACCTTGCCCTTTCAATCACTCTCATTTCTAAGCTCTGTTCCTTTCTCATCAACTGGAAAAAATGAGACTAGGATCAGGAGCTACATCCTACATGCTTGTACCCCCTTGAATTCCAACAGAGTCTGTCTTCCTTCAGGTATAGCAGGAGTCCTGGTCACACTGTGACATTTGGTTTGTTTGGGGTGGAAGATTCATAGACCAGCATCTTACCTGCAGTGAATGCATATGGGAACACTGACATCCTCTTGGTAAGAACGTACATCCCAGATGAGCTCAAGAATAGGGTCTATGGATGAAGGCACATCATGGTCTGGCCAATTCTTGTAATGAAACTGGTAGATAGTTCGAGTTTCCTATAAAAAAGAAGTAGCCAGAATAAAAAGAGAGTTCAGCGTCAGGACCCCACTTCATTCTACCACAAGATTATTCTGACTTCCTAAGTAGCATCTCTGTCCTGTTGGCGATTTATGCTGCTTTCTTCTCCACAGGCTCTAGGGCCACGTGCCTTCTGAGAACAATTAAAAGTGATTTCAGGTAACTGACTATTGGTCTGTCTCTATTCGCCCCACTCACAAGAGGAGGTAGATATTAAGATAGTCCAAACCAGAGCTTCCCAACTGGTGTGCTTCACCAGTTCAAGTGGGTCACAGTCATGCTGATATAGTAAACCCCTTTGCCATATAGAGAGACTGGGCAACATGAGCTCTCAAGGTGGTTCCCAGCCTCTATTCACCACATAGCCTCTACTCGTCCTACAAATATTATCATTTTATAAGCGTGCCGTGGTGTGTAATATATTGGGGAGTTGGGTTTACATCAAAGGTCTCTTTTGCAAATGAAGATTTATCAAGAACCTCAAGGGCCCCACCACTCCTGCTGTCTTGTGGCCAGCCCAAGTCACATACATATGTATTTGCCACCGTGAGCTCTTGAGGTTACCACTCAAGGTCTATACTTACACTATTGAACTTGGCTTTTAGAGTCCTGATTATGTAATTGGATTTTCTATTTTCAGCTTCCTAAGAAGTAAATTCAAATATTAGTTATTTCAAAGACTAATGATCAAAAACTAGTCTCTATAAAGTAGACTCTGTATGGAGCATCTGCTCAGCCATAATGGAAACAGGAATCATACTCACACAGGATATGGAGAAAGGGCCAACTCGCCGCGGTAGCTCTCCTGGCTCAGTCCAGTAGCGCTCACACTTTTTCTGTTGCACAAAGCAAAATGTCATGACTCCCCTCCAGATATTCTAGTCTCTTCTGGGTAACAAAATCCACTTCCTCATTCAGAAGCAAATTCACAAATTCAGCTCTGTGTCCTTTAACTTAGGTTAGGACCATCCCCAACGTCATGGTCTGGAATCTTCAAGGATGGGAAAAACACTAAAGGATATATTAATTTCAGACTTCCTAGAAGTCTGAAGAAGTAGAAATAGGGATCTGACCTTTTCAGTACAGTATTCCCACCTTACCCACAGCTTTATTTTCCATGGTTTTAGTTACCCATGGTCAACCATGGTCTTTCAGTTACCTATAGTTCAGGATGTATTGTTGGAAGATCAGTAGTAGCCTAACCCTATGTGGCAACACTTAGGTCATTCCCCTCACTTCATCTCATCATGTAGACATCTGATCATCTTACATCATCATCATGAGAAGGGTGCGTACAGTACAATAACATATTTTGAGGAAGAAAGAGATCACATTCACCTAACTTATACCATATTGTTATAATTGTTCTATTTTAGTATTGTTGTTGTTAACTCCTTCTGTGCCTATTCACAAATTAAACTTTACCATAGGCATGTATGCATAGAAAAAAACATAGTGCATATAGAGTTTGGAATTATCCTTATGTCAGTTTTCCACTCTAGGCGTCTTGAGTATATCCCACATGAATAAGGGGGACTACTGTATTTCAAAGGGATTAACAGAGATCATGTCTACTAAAGCAAAGCTGTACAAGCCAAGAGAAAGCTTCTTTTTTTTTTTTGTTAAAGATTTTATTTATTTGAGAGAGGGTTCAGGAGGAAATGGGGAGAGGCAGAGGGAGAGGGACAAGCAGACTCCCCAGTAAGCAGGGAGCCCAACTGAACTCTGCAGGGCTTGATTCCAGAACCCTGAGATAGTGACCTGAGCCAACGGCAGATGGTTAACCAACTGAGCCACGCAGGCACCCCCGAAAGCTTGGTTTTAACTGGAATTATGAATATCAACAGGAGGTAAGAAGTGCTATTCAATAGAAACATAATGTGAGCTACCCAGGCAGTTTTAAGTTTTCTAATAGCCACATTCAAAATTGAAAAAAAAAAAGATTAATTTTAATAATCCATCTTAGCCAGTATATTAAAAAAATGTAATCAATAGAAAATAGATATTCAATAGTTGACTTTTGTCTCGGTCTTCAAACCCAGTGTGTATTTTATATTGACAGCACATATCAATATCTTAAATTACCATCGGGAACATTTTATTTCCATATAGAGCTCATCAGGTGTATGGTTGAAAAAGATTCATATACCCAAGTTGTTCCAGACACTGAATTGGAAAACCGAGTTTTTAAACTTAAACTCACTAAAATAAAAGGAAATAAAATTGAGTTCCCTGAAACTAGCCATGTTTCAAGGGCTCGATAGTCACATGTGGCCAGTGGGTGTCATGTTAGACAACATGGGGTTAGAAGGGCTGACTGCCAGTTAAAGTTGCCTGATTTATTAATAAAAGTAGGAAAATGGTTACTTTAAAAGCACATCTTATCTTGGGGTGCCTGGGTGGCTCAGTGGGTTAAGCCTCTGCCTTCAGGTCAGGTCATGATGTCAGGGTCCTGGGATCGAGCCCCGCATCAGGCTCTCTGCTCAGTGGGGAGCCTGTTTCCCCCACCCCTCTGGCCACCTCTCTGCCTACTTCTGATCTCTCTCTCTCTCTCTCTCTCTGTCAAATAAATAAATAAAATCTTTTAAAAAAGCATATCTTATCTTTATTTTAAAATAGAGTCTACTGGGAAAGTGGACAAAAGGAGTTCTTAGGTGTGAAAAGGGAGTCACTTGGTGTTCTCAAACTGACATTTAATAAGATGAGGATAATTTTTAAGTAGGCACAATTAAGGAAAGTTCTGTGACCAACTTCCCCCCTTCTCTTTCCTTTATCTTTAGGTCCACCAGAAAGCGACTCACCTTCCCCATCTCAAACTCCATGCACGCCATAACAATGACCTGGGGGGATGAAATTGATAGAGCATTGATGTGGTTAGAAAGAGCAGTTAACACATGGGTTCCAGGATTATCGTTTTTTTCCTGTTTTGTTTTTTAACCCCCCAAAAGAACTCTTGGTAAATGATAAAATGTCACTCTTGCCCTTCCTTCTGTCCTTACTTCCCCTTTTCCTATTCAAATCAGTAAATTCTTATTAACAAATGAACCTGTCAAGATATGAACTTTCATTTCCTTGAATACAGGTGACATTGTGATTTTAACAAAAATATGCCTGAACCCTGAAATTCTAGCGACTTGGACCCAAAAGGCATCGATTCTAATGCAGAGGAAACCTCAGTCCCATATCCTAGCACCCTGCCCCCCTCCCTCTCTAACAACTACGGAAGAGAGTAACAGAAGCAACTCTGTCCTTACCAGGACGCTGTATTCCCAGACCATCCTCCAGAAGTCCAGGAGCGTTGTAGACAAGGGTCCCTGGGTGGCAATATAACCCTTGGGTCCATAAACTCCCTAAAGGGGAACAGAAATTATATAGGATGACTATGAATAGTATCTTCTTCTTCTTGTCTAGTATCCTCTCCACCTTTTTTTTTTAGGTACCTAGAGAAATATGGTCTAGTACCTCAACCCCTTGTTTAGGTACTAGAGAACTATGAATGCAGGGTGTACCTTAATGAAGTTGGCATTGATGTAGTCGGAATCTTCATCCGAGGTTATCAGGGACAGCTCTACTCGGCTGTGATCATCTATAATAGAAAAGACAGAGCCAGGATAACTAAAAGGGCTTAGTCAGAGGGCTTACTGTAAGTCAGGATCTAGCATTGTGAACAGCAGATGATTTTTATAGGGAGAAACAAAACTTACAGGGCAAGATATCTTTATATCTGTTTTTCTTGATATTCGTGGGCATCTCAGCCACAGTGGTGGGATAGGTTTTGTCTGCCTTGTACTTGGTGGATTGTCTTTTCAGCTTCTGTAATAAAATTCCAAAAGTTAAATCCTCCTAGGGCACAGAGGGAAGAAGCTATCTCTAGACAGCTTTTCTTCTCTTCTGCCCAAACAGTCCACTTTTGCAACTGGTAACCTCTTCTAGAAGTACCTCCAGTTCAGGACAGAGCCCCAGAGCATAAGGCCAGCAGACTTCAATTTGGAGAAGTGAAAAGATCACACTTACAGCAGCTGAGCCACAAATAACTAAAACCTAGAGGTGAAACTAGCAAATATTTTAAAAGCCAATGTCTTTTTGAAAACAAACTATATGTTCCACACAAACATCAGCCACTAGAAGCTTACCTTCTTTACAGCTACCACAGGACTATTTTAAGTAGAAATGGAACTTAAGCCAAATAAAATATTTCTATATCTAGCAAAATTTCAAAGATTTCAGTCCTGAAAGCAGTCTTCATATATATATATATATATATATATATATATATATATATATATATATATAACCTAAATGGCAAGCCTACCCCTCAACCAAGCAATGTTTAAATGGTATCAAATTCTGTTGGTAGAATGTGATCTGGACCAGGCTGGGACTGGCATAATATGGTTCAACAAGATTTCTCAAGATGGTGAAGTAACTCCATGAAACTATTCCCATTTTCCAATATTCTACTATAGACCAGAATTTCACGTCAGAGAAAATCATTGTTCCTCTTCAGCTCCTTAGGAAACAACCAGGTCCTAGATGTTGTTGAACTCCCTTATCATTTAAAGAAACCAATTTTAGGGGCACCTGGGTGGCTCAGTGGGTTAAGCCTCTGCCTTCGGCTCACATCATGATCCCAGGGTCCTGGGATCGAGCCCGGCATCGGGCTCTCTGCTCAGCAGGGAGCCTGCTTCCTCCTCTCTCTCTCTCTCTGCCTGCCTCTCTGCCTACTTGTGATCTCTGTCTGTCAAATAAATACGTAAAATCTTTAAAAAAAAAAAAGAAAGAAAGAAAGAAACCGATTTTAATAGAACTGACCTTTGTGAAGCCTTACTCAATCTGAGAAAGAAAAGGGGGAAACATCTGTGATAGCTGACACATATTTGTTGAACTGAACTATGGAAAATAATTTTCAGTATCTACCCACTATTTAATGGTGCCTCAATCACGTGAAGAGCATTAACTACTTCCTATAGGTCCAATTCCTCAGGATCTACTCCATCTTCATTTCTTTTAACTTCCTTTTTGAAATCTCCTCCTCCCTTGGCCCTTACTAATCTACTTGATTTTGGTTGTCCTCCTTCTTCTCTACCTTCTCACTCGGGGACACCACATCCTCTTAGAGAAGACCTACCAATGGGAGGGTTTAAAATTCATTTACCTGATTAAAATCAATTATAGTTCCAACCCCAATGGGAGAACTCTCAAATTTCTATACAGAGATTCGATTACCAAGTTCTAGTCCTAAATTCCTGGCCATGTCCTAGACCTTTCCGCTTCTGCATCTTATTAGAGTCTCAGACTCCACACACTTCAAACTAAAATGAGCATCGTTCCCACTGTCAGTGACACCGGCATTATTTTTATCCCGGGCAACTACAGACTGGAAACCGAGAGTCACTTGGGGTTCCCCACTCCTGACAATTCCCACCTCTAACTGGGTCAGCAAGGTCACCTGATTCTTGCCATGCAGTATCTTGTGTCGACCTTCCTTCCTGTGTCTACCACAGGTCCATTCGTTCAGACCCTCTACCTTAAAACTTGAACCAGCCCAGTTGCTTCTTAACTCACCTTCACACTTTTCCGTTTCCTCATTAAAAGTCATTAAGGGACAATCATGCCAAATTAATCTTAATTAAAAATTGCTTTCCTTATCTCTCTCATGCCCAAGACAACTTCAATGAATCCCCCTTGCTACTGGGAAAGAGCCCAGACTGTTTAGCCAAGTACTTGAGATTCTCCCCAGTTGGACCCCGAGCAAATTTTCCCATATTCCCCACCGCCCTACCATTGTAAGGTGTCTTAAGACTGACTTCCCAGGAGACACAATATGTGCCCCATAAATGTTTAATAAATGCAGGAATAGATAAATGCAGGAAATAGGAATAAGCAAATGACTTCAGGTACCTAAAAATCTTTTTATGAAATTTTTAAAGATTATGTTTAAAGTTTTGAGTAAACTCTACTCCCAGTGTGGGGCTCAAACTCACAGCCCCAAGACCAAGAGTTGCATGTTGCCCTGACTGAGCCAGCCAGGTGCCCCAGGTACCAAAAATTCCTAACCCGGACCTAGGCTGTGGTTCTGAGGGATCCTAGCTCTCTGATTACATGCATTTCCCTTCAATGATCTCACTGTCTACACATATCCTTGTTTAGCCAATTTAACAGGCTTGCTTTCAGTCTATGTGAACACTTAACCAGAAAAATATATTTAAGAATATTAGAAAAAAATGTATTTAAGATTATCTACCAAAACAAGTAATATTTTCCTAAAAAAAAAAAAAAAAGATTGACTTCTAGTTTCTTTTAAGATTATACAAATTGAAGGGCACCTGGGCAACTCAGTCAGTTAAGCATTCAACTCCTGATTTCGGCTCTGGTTATGATCTCAGAGTCATGAGATCAAGCCCCGTGTCGGGTTCTGTGGGGAGCCTTCTTAAAATTTTCTCTCTCCCTCCCGTTCTGTTCCTCTTTGCTCTGCATGTGCAACCACCCTTTCTCTCTCTAAAAAGAAAAACAAAAAAAGATTATGTTATATGTAGTATCATTACTTTAAGATAACGACTTTCCTTTTCTTTCTCATAAATGTATATCTGCTACTGCTTTATATGTAGTATCATTACTTTAAGATAACGACTTTCCTTTTCTTTCTCATAAATGTATATCTGCTACTGCTTTTGCATTTCTTAGCAAAGTTTATGATCTATTTTGTTCCAGGGGATAAAATGATAAAGAGAAATAAGGAAATAGAGAAAGAACTTTCTTTGAACAACTGGCAACAAGAAAAAATAAAAAAGGGGCGTGTTACCTATTGTTGCTTAGTTGCTATACTTCATACAGTGTTTTCACATAATTAGGATGTGTGTCTAACTGTAGGAATTTACTTAAGGACATTTATAATTACATCATTTAAAAAACATGGGTGGGGCATTAAACATCTGCCTTCAGTTTGGGTCATGATCCCAGGGTTCTGGGATTGAGCCCCGCATTGGGCTTCCACTCAGCAGGAGGCCTGCTTCTCCCTCACCCACTCCCCCTGCTTGTGTTCCCTCTCTTGCTGTCTCTCTCCCTCTGTCAAATAAATAAATAAAATCTTTAAAAAAAAAAATGGGTGATGGAGGGAGAGCCTAAAACCAAGGTATGATGACAGAGAGATTTAAAAATGTCGTAGAAAATAGAAATTTCCTCCAATAAATCATTCCAATCCATCATTAGATTTCAAGATCAGCTCTGGATAACTTGATGAAAAGCTGGAGTCATGAGATGTTTGTTAGCTGGGAGTTCTTAACACCAAGAATTCCAAATATCTAGAATTTAATTAAATGGACACTTTCCAAATAATACATAATCGCTAAATTATTATACCACCTCAGAGTATAGGAATGTAAGCATTTTCCAGCTGAGGATGACAAAGGGGACAGATAGCCAGTACCTTCTTAGTTGCTGGACCACAAAGACCAGCGTGTTCTTCTAATGACCATTTTTTCTGTTTCTAGAGGTAGATCAGACACAGGCGACCTATTACAGAGCAGGTGTACGGTCATTTCTTAAATTCTAGTTTCTGACTATGGTTTGAGTTGCTGTGGATTTTCAGGATTAGATTTAGGGGGAGAGACGCTGAACTGGTAACAATACAGTCTATTTTCATCACAAGAGGGATGCAAGTGGGCTAGTTTGAGAGTTTAACTAAGGGCATGCCACAGGCACATGGGAGACTATTAAAGAGTTCCACTCAAGTTACACTGATTTTTCAGCTGTCTCCACTCTTATGAACCTTTGGAATGATCACTTTTTATGTTGCCATTCATTCCAGGGCTGCTGAAAAGCTGTCAAGTCCCAGAACTGTTCCTCTTAGAAATCTCTAGAAAGGAGCCTGGCACATACTCCTTGTTACACTGTTTCTACATGTTTGTTTTGCTTTGCTTGCTTGTCCAGTGCTTTCTGAGAATGCTATATGCAAAAAGCCCTTTTTATAAGATACACCTCTATTAATTTGGTAAAATGATAAAGATTGTGTGTGTGTGTGTGTGTGTGTGTGTGTGTGTATGCATACATGTGCTTGTAAACCTGTGATTGTTTAGCAGCCTCGACTGCCCCCTTCCACAGTGGAACAGGATGGCTTTTTCTCCCCTACTCCTTCCTCCTCCTGGAGTCATCCTGCTGGATGACCAGGGTGATGTACTTTTAGCAAAACATCACATAGGAAATGCCGATGGAATTGTTCATTTGGGAAGTGTGAAACGTTTTTGTTTTGTTTTGTTTTGTTTTTAGATATCTTACCATGAGCTCAGATCACTGTGAAGGACTTTTTTTTTTTAATTCCCCTTCTGTCCCTACCAGACCTGCAGGCTCCAACACCCCAAGAGAGAACAAAACAGAGCAGAATTAGGACAGAATCATGGATACACCTCACAGAAAAGAAGGAGCTTTGAGACTAGACAGCAAAAGTGCCTAAAAGAGAAATCAGAGCCATGGCAGTGAGTTGGGGGTTGAGGGAATAAGGATAGGTCAAAGGGGGAAGGTATTTCTCAGACAAGCACAAGGTATGAGGATGCACATTCACTAGAGGGGGCACGAATGAGAGAAATCAGAGGCAAAATTGCTAAGGGAATAAGAAAAAGGGCCAGCATCCCTCCTGGCCCCGATCAGTTGGAATGTATGACAAACCAGATTCGGTGTATTCTTGATATGCTAATAATAGTACCTGCATTTGGTTTATGGTCTATACTATCCTTTTCCTTTCAAGACAGGTCTGGCCCTAAGAATAGAAATCAGGACAGTCATCAGCATGTTCTTCTCATTGACTAGTAAGTTAATTACTCATAAATGGATTAAGGTCACTCCCAAAAGAGGATAGAAAGAAAAAGAAAGCCCAAGACCATAATATCTTTGCCTTGGAGAACTACATCATTGTACAGAAGACCTTGCATAAGTTACATTTAGGAGTGGGAGAAATCAAATTTGCCCCCACCCCCACCCCCGTGCTAGATGAGAGAGGGAGATCAGGTCAGGCTGTTTCTAGAGCTTCTTAAGGTAGTCAGTCCTTTAATGCCTACAACTACAAGTCAGTATGATCTATTCCAGTCCTCCAGTCTGGCTCCAACTAGCCGGCCAAACAAATGAGAATTGGCTTTCAGTCCAATAGTCAGGTAAGTGAGTAGGTGAGTAAGCAAGAGCCCAAAATGGGGTGAGTAAACCAAGAAGTTCAACTTGTTAGATACTTACAATGTGAGGCGATGACAAGACATGTGTTTTGTTTTGTTTTGTTTTTAAATCCTGTGAATAACTGAAAAATGCGGGACTGGATGGTCCCTAGTTGAGAGGCTGGGGATGGAGTTGAGAGGAATTTGCTTTCAAAGGGATGTAATATATTTATCATGATGGTAGCAGAAAAAAAAATTCAGCTTCATGTACACAAAAGTCAAGAAATCCTGATAAGTGTGTTCAAGTTCAAGTGATAGGCTCTATCGCATAAATGAGTCATTTCAATTGCATGGATGTTTGTGCACTGGCTACGTAGGACTTACTGTGGTCATGACTGCCCTGTTAGTATTGTTACTGTAAATAAATAATAGAGCTAGGATCCATCTAGATCTTCTCTGTGGAGCTAATAAAACATACCATGCCTTCTCTTGTCTGTCTTGATAGGTCTCCAGAAGTTGCTACACTACCGGTCTGACTTCTAGTGTATTATAACCCAACATTACCATGGCCTTCACGACTGGGTATATTCTATTAGGGCTCATTGAATCCTCGATATTTAATAAATATGTCTTTGTATTTGATAAGTGCAGTGTTTACTTTTTATATAAAAATACCTCATCCCAAAGAAACATAAAAATCACCCTCCCTCCATTTCTCTTTTTGCTTTTTCTTGTTTAGATGGACTCAAGCAACACTAAAGGAAAATTTTAAATATAGATTTCTTAAATAAAAAGTAATGCATATTCATTGAAGAAATTTTAGAATACCGAGAAGCAAAACAAAATTATAAAAATTACCTAGGATCCCACACTACCCAGAGTTAATCATTCCTAATATTTTATATTACATGCCAATCCTTTATCTATGTGTGTAATAAAGATAGGATCACACTGCATATAGGGATTTGCAACTTGCTTTTCTTACTTATGAATTTCCGTTCTACATTTTTAGTGATGACAGAGTATTCCATTCTGTAGGGTGTAACATAAATTATTTAGTCTATTCTTTCATTTTATTACACATTAAAGGTGCTTCAATCTTCCTAAACAATAGTTCTAAACAATATTATTCTTTTAATTAAATTATTTTATTTTATTTATTTGACAGACTGAGATCACAAGTAGGCAGAGAGGCAGGCAGAGAGAGGGGGAAGCAGGCTCCCTGCTGAGCAGAGAGCCTGAGGCGGGACTCGATCCCAGGACCCTGAGATCATGACCTGAGCCGAAGGCAGCAGCTTAACCCACTGAGCCACCCAGGCACCGCTCTAAACAATATTATTATAGGTAGCCAAAACCTATACAAATACCTTTCATTATTTTCTTCAGATAAATTCTTGGGAATGGTCAAAGAATTTGCCCACTATAAAGGTTTTAGATCCATATTATCATTTATATATATATTTATATATCAGAAATGGTATACAAATTTTGCCTCCAGAAACATTACAAAAGCAATGTATGAAACTGCATGTTTCTCTGAACTCTGACCAACATTAGGATTATAATATTATAAATATTAAGGCCATCTGGTAGCTTAAATGTTGTTGTTGGTATTTTTGTTATTTATACTTCTATTTGGAGTTTCTTCACTCCAAAACATTCTTTAGAAGGAAGAAGATACACCATAATCAAATTACCCTATCTACATGAAACCATGTTCATATTTCTGTAATCCCATCCAGTCTTTGTTCAAATACATATAGCTCATATATGTACATTGAGTGCAATTCTTTTTTTTTTTTTTAAAGATTTTATTTATTTATTTGACAGACAGAGATCACAGTAGGCAGAGAGGCAGGCAGAGAGAGAGAGGAGGAAGCAGGCTCCCTGCTGAGCAGAGAACCTGATGCGGGACTCGATCCCAGGACCCTGAGATCACGACCCGAGCCGAAGGCAGCGGCTTAACCCACTGAGCCACCCAGGCGCCCCATTGAGTGCAATTCTTGACATTTGCTAAGCTTTCACTATTTATACACAATTCATACTTTTATACATATCTTCTTTTAAAAAATTATTTTACTTATTTATTTGACAGAGAGAGAGAGAGAGAGAAAGAGGGAGAGAAAGGGTGCAAGCAGGAAGAGTGGCACACGGAGAATCAGGCTCCCTGCTCAGCAGGGAACCCAATGCAGGACTTGATCCCAGGACCCTGGGATCGTGACCTGAGCTAAAAGCAGACGTTTAACCCACTGAGCCACCTAGGTTTCCCTTACACATGTTTTCTAAATGAAGACACTTCAACTGCCTCCAATGTAGAAAAGTATATCAGAGGAGTTTTATACAAAATTGACCAGCATGTAATATACATAACCAAGTCTTGACCCATATTTCATACAATGACTGAAATGTACATGTCATAAAAACCACCATCAGTTGCAGTAATTGGCCAAAGGGATTACCTATTCTTCTGCAAATTGTAATCTGTCTGATCAAGAATGCACTAATGGAAATAGAGAGCCCTCCTTAGCCTTGAAGGCAAGACGTCCCTAGTGCTGGCCAGGAAAGAGTAATGGCACCACCAGTCTGAGGGTTTGAACAGGGAGGTGGTGATCATACCGTTGCACTTGAGGCCACCAAAATCAATATGCTCATCAGACAACTTTCTGGCTATAGTTAGTTTTTCTCCAAACTATTGAATATGCTATTAGTCATGCAAACTCCTATTCTGACAGTGATTTTTCTTCCTAAAAAATTAATAAATTGGCATTCTTGTTTCTGGTGAATTTCTCATGTATTTGCCTAGTCCTGATCAACTCGGAGCATACTGACAAAATTGAATTTTTAGACTAGCAAAACTAAAGCCAAGACACTGGATTGTGGTGATCCAAAATAGTTAACACCACATGACCTTGTTCAGTGCATTCTGATCACAACACTACAGTAACTGCATGTATTTGACCCTGATGGGATTCATAAAAATGATTAGAAAAACATCAAGACCCAGCTACATGTAACAAAATGGATGGATTTTATAAACATGATGTAGAGTGAAAAAAAGAAGACATTAAAAAAAAAACACACACAACAAATACATAGCATGATTGCATTACATAGTTCCAAAATAGGTAAAATTAATCTCTACTGTTCAATGATAAATACAGGTCTTAAAACTATGCAGAAAGATAAAGAAAACAATTCACAGATAAAAATCATAACCATTTCAGGACAGCATTTACCTCTAATATAGTGGGGTTTGGGGGTAGCTGTGATCCAGAAGGACACCCAAGGGATTTACAAGGTGTGAGCAATGTTCTGTTCCTCCATCTGAGCAATGCTCATATGGGTACCTGTTTTATCCTAGTGCTAAATCGCATGTGTTTGTTTACTTGTTTAAAGATTTTATTATTTGAGATACAGGGAGCATGAGCACGAGCAGGGGGAGGGGTAGAGGGAAAGAGAGAAGCAGGCTCTCTGCTGAGCTGGGACACCATTGTGGGGTTTGATCTCAGGATCCTGGGATCATGACCTTAGCCGAATGAAGGCAAATGCTTAGCCAACTGAGCCACCCAAGGGCCCTGTCTATAGTTATTTATTTTTATTTATTTATTTTTAAGTAGGCTCCATATCCAGAGAGGAGCCCAAATTGGAGCTTGAACTCACAACCCTAAGATCAAGACCTAAGCTGATATCAAGAGTCAGATCCTTCACCGACTGAGCCACCCAGGTGTCCCTTGTGTGTGTGTGTGTGTGTGTGTGTGTATGTATGTGTGTGTGTGTTTTCCTCATGTGTGTGTTGAAAGCACTTTTCTGTGTACATGTTATATTCTACAATTACTTCAAGTTTAAAAGGTTCAAGCCAATGTATAAACTGGGGGCAATAGAGTCAGGGCTAAGAGCACATGCTTAATGTTAGATAGCTCTATTTCAGATCCAAGTTCTACCATTTAATGAACTGCATGAACTTAGGCAAATTGTCCCTCAGTGTCTAGGACTTGCCAGACACGTGCGAGGGGCTGCAGATACCAAGATAAGCACAACTAAATGTGAGCCTTATCTTTGTGGTACTTCAGACGGATAGGAGAGCAGAGGTTAATCAAATAATCAAACAATATGTAAAATTTGAACTGTGATAAATCCTATGGAAACATTAATAATGCTGGGGGCAAAAAAAAAAAGAGATGTAAAAAGAAATGACAGACGTGGCTGACCAAGAACGTATAATAGGAGATTTGTTGGATTTGGGGGGTCAAAAAAGGCTTCCCTGAGGATATGCCTACCAAATTGAGATCTGAAGAATTATGAAGTATTAACTAGGTGAAAAGGAGTATGAGGGAATATTCAAGGAAAGGGAACAGCATGTGTGCAAAGGCCCTGTGGTAGAAGAGCATGACAAGGACAAGCTCAACATGCTGTGGGAAGTTGGAAAAGCCCTTGAGGGCTGGTCCATGTAGGACTTTGTATTGTAAGGGATTCTTTGGGAAGTAAATGAGACTGTGTTTGAGCATAGAGCATGGAACACAGTTCCATGGGTCAGTTATCATTGAAAGTTATCATTGAACAGACAACTTATAATGAGAAAATGCGGGTTGAAAATAACCATGGAGTATAGAGTTGTGGAATCTCTATGTTGTACACCTGAAACTAATGTAACACTGTACATCAGCTATACTTTGATTATTAAAAAAAAAAGAAAAGAATCAAAATAATTTTTGAGGTTTCAAAATCAAATAAATAAAATTAACACAATGAAGTACTATTTTACACTAAATTGGGGGTGGGGAGTAGGAAGGATGTTAGGATGCAGTATAGAGGTTAAGGGCTTTTTATGAGACCAGTTTCAAGTCCTGGCTTTGCCATTTCATGGCTTAAATGAAGATAATGCTTTCCTCTTGGGGTGTTGTAGTAATTAAGTTTATATATGGTAAACCACTTAATGCCTAACATATAGTAAGGAGTCCAAAAGATTTAATTTCTTGTATAGTTATTAAGACTAGCAAGGTGGTAGAAAAGATGATACATTCAGACTTTGCAAGTTAGAAAAACTCTTTGAAAAGCACATTTGGCAACACTTAGCCCATTAGATGCTAAGACTTTTTGACCTGGTAATGATATTAGCCCCAGGATATAATTCAAAAGATGAAAACCATGCGGACGAGCACATTTATTGCACGTTATTAATAATTGTGAAAAATTAGAAATAATCTAAATGTCCAAGAAAAAGAAAAAATCAAATTACTTGGGTGTCTACCACATATCAGGCATTTTATGTATTTATTCCATTTTCTCGCAGCATTCTGCAATGTGAATATTTATTTATTCCCACTTTTTAATGACTTTGTTCAAGGTCACGGAGCTAATGATAGGCAGAACCTAAATCCAAACTCAGGTTTATATGACACTGATGTCAATTTAAATATAGATGGTAAAGCAAGACTACCTGAACTTAAATCTCTGTTCTACCAATTCCTATCTCTCTAACCTTGAGCGAGTCAATTAACCTCTGCCTCAGTTTCTTCATTTATAAAATGTACAGTACCTTCTTCAATGGATTAAATGACTTGATACATAAAGGTGTTTAGAACAGTTTCTATAAGAAATATGGAAGTATTAGCTATTATTATGAGCATTATTCTTTCCTTATACCATGCTCCATCAAAAGCCATAAATATAGATTTTAATTAACATGATAATTTGGGTATAATATTAAGTGAGAATATGAGAATACAAAATTGTATCTATGCTGTCATTATAACAATGTAAAAGGCAGTATATAAATGGATAAGAACTAGAATTTCCACACCAAGTAGACTGTATTTGTTGGGATATTGGTCCTACGGTGAATTTATTTTCTTTTAACTTGCAATAATATTGTTTTATATGAATAACAACAATATGGGGTACCTGCGTGGCTCAGTCGGTTAAGGGTAGGACTCTTGATTTCCACTGAGGTCATGATTTCCAGGTCATGAAATTGAGCCCCAAGTCAGGCTCTGTGCGGGGGAAGGGAGTCTGCTTGAGATTCTCTCCCTCGCTCTCTGTCTCTCCCCCACACTTTCCCTGCCAACCCTGGGCTCTCTCTCTGGACAAAAGGAACTATACTAACTGAGGTCTTATGCTCAGGCTAAAAACCCTTTGAGGAACTCAGTGTTACTGGCTGAACCAAGACATTACTGCATAAGGATTCATTTCCCGGACTCTGAAATGACAGATCCAGCTTAAGCTTCACTTCTGGGGCTGAACAACGGCGTGAGCTTAGGCCAATTACTTAACCTCTCAAAGCCTCAGTTTTCTCATCTGTGGGTCAGCGATCATTAACAAGAACGGAAGAACGGTTTTTTTTTTTTTTTTAAATGAGTAATAAATAAGATAATGAATACAATGCCTCCTTGACACCGCACCAAGACTATCACAATTCAGTATTTACCGGTGTAATTAGCTGTTTAATGTCTGCCTGTCTATGGCATCCTCTGATATCTTGGGAGATGAGCTCCACCAAAGCAGGGCATTGTATCTTGCAGCATCTAACACAATGCTTTGCACATAGTAAGTTCTCAGTAAACACGTGAATGAATGCGGGAAAAGCTTATAGTCGTGGCAGTTTCCACTCTAGTAAGAGCCAAGTTTAGTGGAACTAAACTTCCACTCGTTTCATGGCAGTTTCCGCTACAGAAAGGTGATTGAATTTAGTGTCGGCGAAGGAAAAGTCCTCAGCTGCATGGTATTGGCTTCAGCCAGCATACCAGCACCATGTGCTCTGTGCGCAGACACACAGCCAAGGGGGTGGGGCCAGGGACTGAAATCCAAGCCTCGGACCTGGCGGGAGGCAGGGTACACAGATTGTCTCCCTGGAACCAGAGATGGCTTTCTGTAATTCCCGCAAAGTCCCTACCATTGAGGCTAGCAGTGGCCTCATGTCACAGAATTAGTGCTCCAACCTCAAAAACATCAAATCCTGGGAGAATACATCAAAGAGTTGAAGATGGGATGGGGGACAGGACCCTATGGAAAGCCCTTCAAGTTAATGGCAGTATTGACCTGTCCAAGCAAGCAACTGAGCCCTGTTCACCACCACCCAACTCCCCCAAAATGAATGTCTCTGGTATCTCAGCTGAACCTTTAGGTGGGGCTGAGGGCAAGACTCTGTTTTTCCACTGGAGGACATGAGTCAGTGAACAGTGAGGTGCCACTTAATCACCACCCAAAAACAAGGTCCTTAAAACCAAGAGCTAGAAAAGCAAGGAAGTGATTAATATAAAAGTCAGGATAGTGATTATTCCCTGGGCAGGACAGGGCAAGACATGGTGGGAGTGGGGATGGGGAGAGGAATGGGGGTGAGGGACCTGCTGGAGAAGTGATACAGAGGGGTCTCTGTGAGTCTGAGGATGTTCTAGTCCTTGACCTTGGAGGTGGTGGCTTTATAATTATACATGCTGTCTGTAATTTTCTAACAATGTATTATGTTTCACAATTTTAGACAGCTGAAAAAAATACTAACTATACAATGTTTTTAAGCAGGGGGAAATGACCAGGTTTGTATTATTAGAAGATCAATTGGGTATTGAATGCAAAATAATATTAGTCAAGTTGAGTTGGTATAAGGGCTTCTCTCACAACATATAATCACTCAGTCATAATATCCAATCACTCAGCTTTACAGAGTGTTTTCACAGCTACTCCTGGGATCAGAATGTCAGGTCCATGAGCACAGAGGTGTTGTCTTGTTCATGGCTGTATCCTCAGGGCCTAGAACTAAACTTGGTATACAGGAGGGTCTCAATAAATATTCCTGAATGAATGAGCACCTTTAACTATTGCTGATATTTAATCGTCATGACAATATGTGAGGATCCGTAGGATGTAAATTATCATTCCCATTTTGGAAGTTAGGAAACAAAGACTTGGAAAAATGAAGGAACATGTCAAAGAGTTGATAATTGGGTTGATGAGAGACTCATGATTTGATTTCAGGTTTTCTGCTTCAACTCTCTTGTTTTTCCTACTTCTCTGGATCTGAAGAGCCAAGGCCTCAAGCTTTTAGGGCTCTGAAACACCAGCTGGAAGTATTCCAAAGTACATAATAGGTACTATCAGATATGCCATGTCCTCTGCTGTGCTAGGTTATGGGATGAATGAAGCCTACCCAGCTGCTGATGGGTCAGTCACCACAGTCCCATCAGAAGAGATGCAGCGTTTCCCTGGATGACCAGATCTAGTCAGCCTCACTCTCCTTGGCACTCGTGTTTGTCTCCATGCCCCTCACTTGTCTCTATTCCTCATCCCAGCCGTTCCACCCCTCCAAACAAAAGAAGCTTAAGGAAACCCTGTTATTGCAAAAAACACAGGTTCTCATTTTTCCTTTTGAGAAAATACACCAGAAAAATAAAAGAAGAAATAAAGAAATATGGCAGCCAGTAGTTTCAGGGCGCAGGAGCCCTTGTCATCCCAGAAGAATTCTATGGGGAGGCTAACACATAATGTTCCGTGAAAAGTTCATCTTGGTTTCTTTCCTCTTAATTTTAATTAAAAGTCGTCATTTGAGGCATAAGGCACAGCTCAGATACCTAGGAACTCCAGGTGTTCAATTAATGTTGAGTATTTATAAACCTGGAATTATGTAGGCCTTCCGTAGGAATCCTAGTCCAACTCCAAGAACTAGCAAACACAATATTTAAAACAGTATTTTGGAGATAATACATAAAATACACAAGCCACTTAGAAAAGCTGAAGTTTGGGGGGTGCCTGGGTGGCTCAGTCTGTTAAGCGTCTGCCTTCAGCTCAGGTCATGATCCCAGAGTGCTGGGATCGAGCCCCGCATGGGACTCCCTGTTCAGTGGAAAGCCTGCTTCTCCCTCTCCCACTCCCCCTGCTTGTGTTCCCTCTCTCGCAGTGTCTCTCTCTCTATATATAAATAAATGGGTGAAATCTTTAAAAAAAAGAAAGGGAGTCTTTAAACAAAAACAAAAGCAACAAAGAAAGAAAAGTTGCAGTTTGGGACATCTAGGTGGCTCAGTGAGTTAAGTGTCTGCCTTTGGCTCAGGGTCCTGGGATTGAGTCCCATATTGGGCTCCCTGCTCAGAGGGAAGCCTTCTTCTCCCTCTGTCTGCTGCTCCCCCTCCCTCTCTCTGACAAATAAATAAATTAAAATCTTGAAAAAAAAAAAAAACTTGTCGGAAAGTTGGAGTTTTAGGTTGCCTTTCTCCCTTCTTGCCCTGCACGGTCTGATATACACGTTCTCTCCGAGGAGCAATTTGGTCTAGGAGAGTTGAACCATCCTCATCAGCTAAACAGTCTGTGTAACTCCCCTGAGAGTGTCACATGTAGGACTCACCAGAAATTCACCGGCAAACTCCTCTTTGTCAGTTTTCTTGCTTTGGGTCTCCTCCAGGAATCTGTGCAGAATTTCCCTTTGGTCCATGCTGCAGGACAAGAGAAACGGTCTGCCAGTGGGTGAAGGGAGGGCATGTCATATGTATGTCATGGCCGAGATACCACCAAGGAGCCAGGGCTGCTGCTGGAGCAGAGCATGTTGAAGGCTGTGGTTAACTGACTTCATCACAAGCCCTAGAGGAAATTAGTGCGCAACCAGCTTCTGTGGTCACACAACAAAGCCATCATCACTCCAGGGCCCTAGCGCCTTCCTTCTCAAGGAAGGAACCCGGTTACAACTCGAGTTGCAACAAACAAGAGGCTAACCAGAGCATCACACGTGGTCTGCTTAGCTCTGAGACTGTTCCACTCTATCCCTTTTAAGCGAGATTCACCTTTTTTCTTGTTTCCTAGAGAAAAGGCAGTGTGCCAGGTCTCACGGATCGGATCTGCTTCTCCCCATTTCTTCAGTGAACACAAGGGCCCTGTTGATACCTTCTGTTTCCTCAGCCAAGTTCAGCTAGGGCCAGAAAGCGAGACAGACACTGTTTGGAGTTAAGACATCTTCTGCCTGTGCTACTCTCTCCAAAGTGCCTTGTCCATGTGATCGGTGGGAAATTTCTGTTCATCAGAGAAGGCATTTTTGTTCAGAAATTTTAAGTATGGGGGTGCCTGGGTGGCTCAGTGGGTTAAGCCGCTGCCTTCGGCTCGGGTCATGATCTCGGGGTCCTGGGATTGAGTCCCATGTCGGGCTCTGCTCGGCAGGGAGCCTGCTTCTCTCTCTCTCTGCCTGCCTCTCTGTCTACTTGTGATCTCTCTGTCAAATAAATAAATAAATAAATCTTAAAAAAAAAAAAAAAAGAAATTTTAAGTATGCCATATAGACCTCAAACTCTCTTTTGGATGAAACAAAGTCAGCTGCTTCTGACAGCCTGTATCTCTCCCAGGGTTGGGGAAGTGCTGAATTGCTTAAGGGAAGTATTGTTGATTTCGGGACTGAGTGTTGATCTATATGGGATCCAGGAGCACAGTGGTCCCCATGAGGACCAGAAAGTCGGCACAATGTCTCCTTATGCAATGCTAGTTAACTATAAGGAACAGAAAAAGAGTAAAATCACCCACCTTGCTGGCAACAGTGTAACTTTCAGGGCGGAAAGCATGAGCTGAGTCTAGAGAAGACATTCTACCCGCCCAACTGGTACCTTGGAAAAGGCCATCGCTTCGGGAAGCCATGCTGTGCATGTGGCATTTTGGCCCTGTTTGTCAGGCGGGCTGTTCTAGAAAAAGCTTCCACATCTCAGCTTGAATAAATCCTCTCCTCAATGGGTACAAACCTACTTAAGACTGTCTCATACAGAGTGAGCGCAACCCAAAATCAGCATATCGTCTTTGCCTGAGGACAGAAGTTCCATAAATAATTGTTAACAAAATTAGTCTGAAATAATCCTGAAGAAAACTGGGAAATGTGCCATGAGAGCTTCCTCTATTTAAGATATTAGCAATCCTTTCTGTTTTGCATTATTCATACTCCCTTCAGGAAATCATGACTCCAAGCACTGTGAAGTCGCCCCCACTTTATTGAGCTCCACAACAGGAAAGGAACGGGTGTTGGAGGGATCCCACTTGTAGGCAGGTGAAGCTAATAGAGAATTGCAATCCTGAGACACATAAGAAATTAAAATGAAACATAGTTCTCCAACAATACTTGTTGAGAGTGGGACAGTATTTCTTCAATTAGCATTAAAGGGGAATTTTTTGTTGTGCTAACAAATGCGATGTTTAATTTGGTTATTTTAAGACATATAAAATATGGCAGGGGGAAGACTTCAAAAGCACAAAATCTAAAGTTCACAATAACTAAAACCCTTTAAAACTATGTTATGAGGTTTGATGAAGACTAAGTGATGCAGAAAAAGCTCAATTGTGTAAGTGCTGGGATCAAGGGTACTTTAGAAAAAAAATTATTTATTTATTTGATAGAGATCACAAGTAGGCAGAGAGGCAGGCAGAGAGAGAAAGGAGGAAGCAGGCTCCCTGCCGAGCAGAGAGTCCAGTGTGGGGCTCGATCCCAGGGCTCAGGACCTGAGCCGTAGGCAGAGGCTTTAACGCACTGAGCCACCCAGGCACCCCTTTTTCTTTTTAAAAGTCTTTTAAAATTCTTATGCCACTTTTAACTACAAAAAAGATTTAAAAATCCAACAATTGGCTCAACAAATTTATTTAGTGCCCACTAAACGCTAAGCACTATAGTAGGACTGGGGAGGCAATATCGAACAAGCCAGAATATAGTGAAAAGAACCCTTAACCACTTAATAAAGCATCTCAGGACTAAGATGCAGATGTAATTACTAAACAAAATAAAAACATTCCAAAGTAACTTGCTCCTTTGCTGAGTACCAAAGCATAATATGAAAAAGAAAATGATTTTCTGCATTTTAACAAGAGAGAGAGAGTTTCATAATCTCTCTGTCCCCTTAGAATGTAACCACTTCCAACCAAACCAGAAATTTACTAATTAATAAACAAAAAGAGACCTAATCAAATAAGAGGTAACGTTCTTTTTCTCAAGCTCATATTTCAGAACAGTCTCTAACTTCAGTCTCTTCTTGGGGAGAGCTAAGATAGAGACAGATAAGAGGTGAAGAGAAACTCACTGAGATGCCCTCTGTAGTCCTTTTACCCCAAATGTAAGAATCTAAAAATAGTGTCTTAGCAGAACTGCAGATTTTTTTTTTTTTAAAGCGAACAGCAACTCTTAGGAGTCTGTTCCACTCTAAAACCAAAAGAGACAGAAAGATGGTGAAATAACCAAACCTCAAAAACCCACTTAGCTGAAAGACCATTTCCTGAGTAGACCACTCAAGCGAGCAAAAAACAAAACTGAAGGAGAAAACAAAAAACTTTAAAAAAAAAGTTTTATTTTTAACAAATCTAAGCTGCTACTTCATTGTTCACACTTCCTTCTACAGATACTCACAGGTGTCTACAGACAATAGGGGCATCATGCTTTTTGATAAAGATTCTGATGACTCATTTATATCTTGCGGGAAGATCAAGAGCTGGGGGAGGGGAGGAATATCTTATACAGCAAAGACCGGCAAGTACCTAAAAGAATTTGCGAATTTGTGATGAAATATTTAAGCCAGTCCGGTGTAAATCCTGAGTGAACGCAACAATTCCATGCAGTAAAAGACCCACATGAACTCTCTGTCAGAACCCTCAGGGGTGAGTTCTAGTGGAAAATAAAAGTGAATGAGCACCTGAAGAAGACCGAGGAAGGAACGCCTCACTGCTGCCCCCTGTGGCTCTCTGGAGTGTTCAGGAGGAAGAGGACAGCAGGGAGGAGGGCCTGTCCCACAGTCATCTGCACCAGCAAGAGGGAAGTGTGCCAGTGTAAGGGGAAACATCATTGTCACGGAGGTTGGAATTAGATGACAAAAAACAAAACAAAACAAAACAAAAACCAAAAACCTTAAACCGGAGAGAATATCAGGGGAGATTATTAGGACAGTGATTATTAGCTAATGGGAAATACACTCAGCACATCTTCTCTACCTCTGCGGAGCCTGTCCTACCCTGGGGAAGCCACTTACCAACCTTTGCTTCCTCTTCATTATGCCTGCCTTTCTCTGCTTCACAGGGTCATTGATTTGTTATGGGCTCTGTGTATTATCTGTGAGACATTGGGTTCTTTGTGAGCATGCCCTGGGTCACCAAGGCCTGCCTGTCCTTTCTCCTCAACCTCTTGTAGATTCATGCAGTCTTTTTCATTCCCATGTGGACCTCCAGGCCCTTTTGCACACGTAGACTGCTGCAGCAATCGCGGCAATCTCAATGCACTGTCATCTATATTCCGTGCTTGCATCTCCTAGAACCAAGACTGGATAAATGTTACTAAAACTCCACTTTAATGCTCAAAGACCCGAAGTAGTTACCCATGCTCTAGAGGAACGCATTCAGATTCTTCCACTTGCTACCAAGCCCCTCCCTGTGTGTCCCCACCCAAACTATCTAGCCACATCCCCCACAGGCCTTGCTCACGCTACTGCCACCTCATGTGCTACTTCTCGCCTTTCCCCTAATTTTCGTCAAGACAAAAGTAAAGCTGTAAATCCCGGTTACTCTTCTCTTCAACAATTCTGCCCCTGACGCCATCTCACCAACAAACTTCTCTCAGGAGGCCTCTTCCCAGAATTACATCTTTATATTCAGCCGTAGCAGTTTTCTTCGTTTCTTCACGTGTTCCTAGTCTCCCATAAGTTTATTCAGGAGAGTTAATTTTTTAAAAAACCACATAAGCGGCCTGCTGCTGTTTTAAGTTTATCAAAGGTAATGCTAGTGTCTTCTATATGCGTCTGTGTAACCCTGGTCTTAAGCACACATTAAATAATCTTATGGTGATCAAGGACACTACGTAATGTGGTTGGCTGTTGTTAAGACACCCACCCCGACTTGCTTACTCACTGCAACAATGACTCCAGGTCTCTTGCCCAGCACTTTCACTTTGCCAGGAGCAGATGGGCCTTCCCTACAGGGACATCAGGAACCTGGCAAAGAGCACTTGCCTGAGGGCTGCTGCCCAGCGGGGGGTGGGGGCATTGTTATGGAAGGAATGCCCCCCCCCCCCCATCATGAGGCAAGAGTTGAGCCCTGCAGGGCTGTGGTGGCTGGAGAAGAAATTACCTCCTTCCTCTCCACAATAGATCCAGTTCCCTTTCTGTAAAAGGACATGGGTGAGGCTTACACAAGACGCTTGTTGCTTTGCTTTGTGTTTTTACCTCATCCACAGCAGGAAAATCCCCTCCCCAGCTTCTGGTCATGATAGCTTCTGGTCACTACAGGATTCCGAGACCTCATCAAGCTCTTCAGTTCAGCTGCTGTGAACTTCGTAGTTACCTCCCCACATTCCACAGGAAATCATGCTCTGCCTTCGGTTTCAGAAATGCAATCCTCAGAGGGCAAAAGTCCACTGATGATTTTCAACTGATGTAATTTACCTTTTTTTTTTTTTAAACTCTTGGGCTTGGCACCTTGTTCAAAATCTAATCAAACTTGATGTTTATCTTTCATTTGATTGTTTATTGAGTCTGTTTATTTAATGAATACTTATGAGATCTATATACATGCAAGAGAATGGGGAAGAGGGGCACTACAGATGTGTACAACAAATTGTCTTCATTCAAGGCTCTTTTATACTTGAAGGAAACTAAATACACAAATAACTATAACTTAAGACCATATGTGGTAAGGCCATAAATGTTATGCTAACAAAATTTTGAGGAGGCAAAGATCTTGTGTTTGGGTTATCTGGATAGCCTTCATAGAGGAAGCAGCATTTGAGTTAGGCCTTGAATATGTCAAAGAGCCTGAGAAGAAGCATTATGAAAGAGAGAAAGAACAGAGGGAGTTGGATGGCCTATTGAGTGGCTCAGTCTGATGGGAGCCTTGGTTCTGTAGAATCCTGACTGACAAGGCTAGAAAGGGCAGTTGGAGACAGACCCTGAGGAAATTTGAATACCAGGTTGAAAAGTCAGGCTTTATTTGATGGGCAGTGGAAAACCGGTGAAGGTTTTGTTTTAGTAACAACTTTATGAGGTACTACTGACATATAATAAACTGCACATTTCAAAGTGTGTGGTTTGATAAGTTTGAAATATGTACACAGCCATGAAACCATCATCACAATCAGGAAAAGGAACAAATCCAATCACCTTCAAAATTTCCACTGGAAAATCTTAAGAAAATGGCAGTCAAAGCAATGTTTCTCAATATCTTTTTTTAAAGAAATGGTCCTTTCTGTTCTGATCATTTTTTTGGAAGTCTCCTCACTTCCTTCAGTAGTATATAAATTTTCAAAATGAATTATGTCATATTTAAAAATGGATCAAAAGAAAAGACAAGGAAACCATAGCTTTGGTGAATCTGGTGGCAGTATATAGGACAGACTGGTGTGGGGCAAGCCTGCAACAGAATGATCCATTAACAGCCTGACTAAGAGGCTTGGCAATACAGTCTTGTGAGAGAATTAGAACAAAAATAAAGAATAAGTGAGGAAGACTGATTGTGTGTGTAAGACTGGACAGAGGGAACAGGGAAAAATGACTAAGCTTTCAAGCTAGCTCGATGGCTAGCTCTGGGAAAGTATAGGGGATAAGAAAGGTACATAGACATGAAGAATTAGAGCTTGTGGATGTGGATTTAGGAAGAAGGGAAATAAGTCAGATATGGGAATCACCCACATTGAGGCGAGAGGTAAAGCCAGAAGGCTGGCTTGCCTTTGTGAGAGACAGTGTCAGTGGAGAGAAAAAAGTCAAGGCAGAATTTTATGAGCTCCAAATCACAGCAGCCCCAAATTGTTAATGGTGCAGTTCTCAAAATAGTCCAGAAACTGGGCTAAGCCCTTCCCACAGTGTATCGTTTCATTTATCCCTCACCACAATCCTACGAATGAGCAACCAAATCATTTCTCTTTTAGAATGTGGAGACTAAGGCACAAAGGAATTGGATTACTGGCCCAGTGTCACGTGATTAGTCTATGGTGAAACTAAATTATTAAAATCAGATGGTCTGAAGGTATCTGGAATCTTTGGGCAATGTGTTTTCTTTCTGTCACCCCACCACTTCAGCCCTCCTAGGAGAGGATGATTTTCCTATTCACTTGGTATAATCCCCAGGGGCACAATATCCTTAATCTCAAGACTCTTGGAGCCAGATTCATATTCTGACGTTTCATTGGCAGTATAGCATAAAACAGGGAGCTGCTATAGCCAAGTGGGAAAAGAAAAGACAAAGAGGAGGCTGCTGGCCTCTGACATTTGTCATTTACTCTGTCAGATTATTGAGATATAACAGACATATAACTTGTATAATAAATTTAAGGCATACAACGTAATGATTTGCTCTATGTATGTATTTTGAAGTGATTACGACAATAAGGTTGGTTAACACATCTATCACCTCGCCTAGCTACACAATTTGTTTTGGGGCATCTGGCTGGCTCTGTCAGTGGAACCTGTGCCTCTTGATCTTGGGATTGTGAGTTTAAGCCCCCTGTTGGGTGTAGACACTACTTACAAAAAACATATAAATAAAAAAATAAATAATGGGGTGTGTGTGTGTGTGTGTGTGTGTGTGGTGAGAACTTTAAAAATCTACTTTTTTAACAACTTTTCAACATATGATACGATGTTGTTAATTACAGTCACTATGCTGTGTATCACATCCCCAGATCTTCTTCATCTTATAACTGGAAGGTTGTATACCCTTTGCCCTCCTTCACCTATTTCTCCTACCTCCCAGCCCCTGCCCCTGACAACCACCAATCTGTTGGTTCTCTATCATTCAACTGAGATTGCATTTACTGAGAATTAATTCAAATACATAGACACAATTTTATTTCATGAACAAAACAGCATTGGTCAAAGTGAAAATAGTGATTTCACCCAAGAAGTAAAATACCACAAAACCTACCATGTTGAATTTACAGTAATGTAAGGGACAAAGGGATACTCCAAGTATTGCTAAACTTGGTAGCAAAAAAAAAAAAAAAAAAAAAGCGCTAATTTCTACTTAAGAGAAACATGAAATCTCATTTGGGATTACTAACCTATTGTGATTTGCCCATGAAGAGAGGAAATAGCATAACTTGAAAAAGCCAACATATAGTAGCAGTGCTACATATTTATTTCTATGCATTTAGGGGAAACAGATAGCTGGTTGCTGGAGGGAGGGGATGTGGTTACACTTGAGCCAAACTGCAACCAAACCATTAGTGTCTCTAAAAATAGATATAGCAATGCTTTTCTTCTTGACAATCCACTAAGTAGTCTAGCCTCCTTGGGGTTTATGAATGTAAGAGTCTCTATGTGATGACTGCCTACTAATCTATGAGATTATGAAGGATTATTACAAAATACACTTGCAGATACCACAGGCTTCACTTCCAATCACTTGAGGTAGGGGCTGGGGAAATGTAGACCCTCTACTGACTGACTATCCAGGGGTCCCGGAGCTTTCTGATTTGCCAAAGAGCTCAAGAAATTGTGGACTATGCAGGAACTGACAAACACTCTTAGATTAAATTCTTAAAAAAAAAAAAAATAAATAAAATAAAATAAAAAAGATTTGTCCTGTGTACCATTGTGTTTGGTACGAATGATCAGGGTTGCAACAGAATTTAAATTCTTTGAAGAGAAATGTTCATTTAGCTTTTAGCTTTAAAACAGGGGTCTACATGCCTTTCTGTAAGGGCCAGATAGTAAATACGTTTTATAGGCCATTAGGGATCTGCTGCAATTCCTCAGCTGTGCCGCTGAAGTGCTAATACAGGCATGGGCAACAAGGAAACAAGTGAGTGCAGCTGCTTGCTGGTAAACCTGTGGACACAAAAAGCAGCAGGCAGGATTTGGCCGGCCCCTGTACTAACTTGAGTATGCTCAAGTCCTATATGGACATAAGAATGCCTTGTGGAACTGGCTAAAAGGGTTGGCTCCTAGGCCCCAGCTTCCCCCTACAGAATCAGAATCTCTAGGGATGGGGCCTGGAAATCAGCAATTCATAAAGTCCACAAGTGATATGTAAAGCACTTTTTGGTTTGAAAAACACTGTGGTATGCAGCTAGTTTCATCTAAGCTGGGATGGCCCCACTGTCCTAGATGTGGGCCAGCACTTCCTGCATCCTGTGGCAGTAAAAATGCACTATTTTATCTTCTGTTGGCCTTTCTCTTAGAAGGGCAGATGTAGAAACTGTTTTTGTTTTTTGTTTTGTTTTGTTTTTGCTTTCAACCTAAAAATGCATAAAATGATTCTACTTTGGTGAAATTAACACAAAACTAAGGATAGGAATTTAAAAGAAAATCCTCAACTTTTAACAAGATTTTAACAAAAATCTCTCTTGAAGTCATTTAGACTGCAAAATAAATAGACAAGATCCTTACCAAAGGATAGGGCTCAATTTGAACTAATAATTTACTGTGTGTTCCCTTTCCCAAAATATGCCCAACAGAGGTCTGCTCTGTTGCCTTGAAATTTCCTCCTAACAAACCATTACTTTGTATCTGGAGGTCTTGGCTTAAATGGAACCTCCTCCAAATTCACGTAAAGACAGAAAGTACAAAATCTCTGTAGACATCCAAGGGCTGCTCCCAACTTTAGCAATTGGTGGAAAAGAAACTATTCAGATAAGTCCAGTTGTGTCCAAAGGAAAGCAGCTTTGGATTTCGTTGTCTGTTTTGTTCTTTAAAGATGTAAAAAAATTTTTTATTTGACAGAGAGAGACACAGCAAGATAGCACAAGCAAGGGGAGTGGGAATAGGGATGCAGGGAGCCCAATGCAGGGCTTGATCCCAGGGACCTGGGATCATGACCTGAGCTGAAGGCAGACGTTTTACAACTGAGTCACCCAGCTGCCCCGGATGTCTGTTTTAATGGCCAGCAATCAATCGCTCGATCAAAATGGCAGTGATATTGAAGCTAGGAAACAGCGCCATCGCTTTGTAGTCAGCTCTCCAGGTTCTCCTAGGAAGGACAGGGAATAGCCTACAGTCAAAAGGACATCTTTGTAAAGGGAGCGTCCTAAAGAAAGAACAAATAATCTACAGACACCTCCAGGGCGTGCAGCTCTTACTGAGGTCTCTGCTGCTGCTGGAAATGAAGAGGAATGCTCAGCGAGAGCAGATGTTCTAATGATTACTAAGACATGGGCTTAGAATGCCTCCTATAGTTACCGCAGCAGCAGATAGCACTGTTTGTTGTGAGATGACAGGGGATGATTCTGAATTTCTGAAGCGGGGCTGAGGCTAGTACTCTATCACCAGTACTTAACAGGCCGTTATATATAGGAAGCGGGATTTAGCTTTACACTGTTAGGAGTCAACTAAAATTTTAGGTAAAATATCTCTGGAGTCTAGAGGCCTGAGCTTCTGACTGTCCCCCTTCCCATGGGGAAAAACAAAGCAAAACAAAATAACAAACTGCCATTTTCAGCAAAGTAGGGAGACCTGTTCTTCTACTTGGTTTCCAACTTACAGAAAGAATCAGGCATTGGGAGTCCTGGGTATTAGTACAAAAACAGTGCAAATGCCTATCAAAGCCAGGGGCCCCGACATACTTACCCAACCTCCCTGGCCCTGGACAAACTCTTGGATGGCATTGTTCCCATTGATCATGCTTGTCATGGAGACAACGACCTGTCTTGCCATTTCGGGAGCGATGTGGGCCACGTATTCAAGAAGCTTCACAGACACTGCCAGAAAGGCTCTCTCATAAGCTAAGCTGGAATCCTGAGCACACCAAGCCTGACTAAGACTTTTGACTGTGTCCTGAAGTGCAGCTCCTGCCTGGAGAGAGACACGGGATATCAGTGAAGTGTTGATATAAAGGTACAGGAGACTACAGGGGCAGGCGTCCAGTAGAGCAAGAGTTTCCTAGAGAATGGCAAGTACATTGTATCTGATCATATCTGGGGTAATCTTAAGGAGTGTTATTTTGTTATTTATTGTAAAGTGTACAGAGAAAATGTAAGTAGCCCATCAAACCCATGATTTTAGATATGATTACTTAGGACACACAAAAAGTGCCAAAAGTAAAAAGTGATTTGAAAGAAAAATATTAAGTATAGCTGGTCGAGTTGTAGAGGTATTACTTGAATGACTGAAGTCTGTGAAATTCTAAAGTAAAAAAAAAATGTTTTTCCTCCTCCTCTTTCCTTTCCCTCAGAATTGATCCGAAAGTCATTAGGTGGGGCCAAGCAATATCCACCCTTGGTAGTCAGAGCAGTTGCCAGAACCCAAATAAGCTGCAGAGGGCATCCACATATGTATCCAGATCTTGGTTTCCAAATATCATTCTCCATTTAAAGATACCAGAGCTCCCTGGAAAAAGGCTGATTGTAGGCTGGGGCTTGGATAATACAAGAGAGCTGTCAAAAATTAAAGAAGTACTCACAGAATGACAGGGACGTACTAAAAAGACACAGTCCAGTGGCGAGGACACCCACTGGTCAAAGCTAGGACAATTTGAGCATCCAAATAATAATGATAGTAATAGGTTATAACCCTTGAATAACACAGGAATTCATGAGTCCATGTTGATATAAAATATAAATGAATAGGTTGAAATGTTGATGAGATAAGGAATATTTACACAGTTTCAAAGTACCTCCACAACACAACTATATTAACCAGATACTAACTACAGTGGAGAAGCCTTGCAGACACTATCCTAAGTAACTGAAGTTAACATCAGTAATGGGACAAATTAAAATGTGTGCCGCTTAAAAGGTGCAATGAGAAGAACACAGCAACCCTTCTGTGACCTCCCTACCAAAAGTACATACCCTGAATCCACTCAAGAGGAAACATGAAACAAACCCAAGTTTAAGGGACTTTCTACAAAATGACTGACCCATAATCTTTAAGCACCAAGATCATGAAAAAAGGAGACTGAGGAACAATTCCAAACTGAAGGGGATTAAAGAGACAAGACAACTAAATGCAGGATCTGACTCTGGCCTAGATCTTTTTGTTGTATGTGACATCACTGGGACAACTGGCCAAACTTGAATGGGATCTGAGGACAAGATAATAATGTGTTAGTGCTGATTTCCTGGTTTTGATGTGGTTATATAAAAGAATGGCCTTGTTTGAAGGAAATGTGAAAGTATTAGGGGATGATGGAACATTTCATCAACTACCTACTCTCAGATGATTCAAGAGGGAAATTCTTTGTACAACTAATTATGTGCAACTTTCCTATGAATTTGGAAGTTCCAAAAAGGTTTTTTTTTTTTAAATTAAAAAACAAAATTCAGCTCTTGGCTACCTAGGAAAGTTTCAGGGCAAGCAATTAGGAGTAGTAAGTCCAGTTCTGCCTGAATAGGCGCACCATCCAAGCTATAGTTCATAAGAAGAATAAAGCATAATGGTGAAGAGTGTGGTTCTGGAATCAGTCTGGGTTAAAATCCTAACTTCAACACTCACTCGGTAACCTAAATTCTTGTTTCCCTCTTCCTCAGTTTCCTTATCTGCTTAAATGGATAGCGAGTCACAAAAACACGTACGGAGGGTCTCCAGTATAGGAGGTACTATGCTGGGTTGTGTGAAGACAGCAGTGAACAAAGAGGTCAGATTTCGCCTCCCATGGCATTCCACAAACAGGAGGGGAGGTTGCACTGTGAGTTTCAGTTCCTATAATACCCCAGGGACTGCTGGAAGGTTTAAATGAGATAGTAAGTATAAAGCGTTTGGAATACTGTCTGGCACCTGTTAAGTTTGTATTACCTGCCATTATTGATAACAATCAGCAACATCTTCTAGAATGTTGTCTGTGGTCTTTACATCTAATGCAGCATCCAAGTGCCACCGCTAGTAATCAGCATTCTGATGAAAAGCCAGATATGCCCTAGGTGGTGGCTGTCAGTACTCATTACAACTTACTTGAGGACTGCCTGCCTTTCCAGTACATAATTTCATTGCTGGACCTTGGGGGAAGGAAGACACCCACTCCCAGCCAAATAAATATTAAATAGGTGCATTAAAGAATAAAGTGCTTTACCAAGAACAAAGTGCTACATATGTGCTCCGTGTCACGTAAGCACAGCTCTGTTGAAAAACAAATGGGAACAATCTGAAGGTTGATCAGCCCTTGCCAGAAGATTTTCCTCTCAATACCACTTAGGCCTTTGATTAACTCCTGAAGAACTAGCAACTGGAGAATTCCTGCTGTGTCTCCTTGGATGAACATAAGCCCCCAAGTCTTTTGCAGGACATTTCTAGGTATAGTCATACAAGAGTGGTAAGAAAGGAGCATCTGGAACAGAAAAAGAGCAGCAACTTTACCCGTCCATGACTGGTTTCTTCAATGACATTTTTGGCAGAAGCTTCCAATTCTCCATTGAACTGGTCACCCAACATCCGAAGGCGACCAGCAATGATGGCCACGTCAAAAGGGCAAGGATCTCCTAAGATGGAGGAACACATTCACATGCGTTATACAACTTGAAGGGACGGCCAGTCCCAGGAATCTGGGCATTGGAGAACGCTCTCTAGACTTTCAAACAATTGTGGCATCGATCTCTCCCGAGAGCACCTTCGATATCCTTTCAACCCCATAGTCAGAAAATCCCCCTTCACTGAGAATATCTTTCCCTTCCATGGTAACTACTGATTTTCAGGTATTGCTGAAAGCTTAGTTCACCTTTTGAAACTTAGGAGGCAATAAGAAAGCATACTCAGATGCTCTTATTGACCCGCAATCAGCACCTCAGGCCAGGAGCCTTACCTGAATCTGGTTCATCTCCACAACATAGGTCCCGGTTAGCGACCTGTGTTGGTGTGCCCAAGAAGTCTGTGAGTAAAGTGTTCAAGATGCATTCTGTTTGCTCCTCAAAAGTTCGGGGCCTCTTCATTTTAGATGCTTGCTGCCAAGTTTTTGCTTTTCCACAAAACAAGCAGGTTTCAGCTCAGCAGGAAGTCAGAACTGCTGGTAAACTAGAAGCAATGACCTCTGTTCTTTCTAAAGTCTCCCTAATGGGACCTGTAGTCCTGGAGCGTGTTTCAAAACTAGCTGTCAGAAACATGGGACTTCTCTGAAGAGCTCACCTACACAAACTGGGGAGACTTTTTGAAAACTTTCAGTTCCTTTTCTCAGAACCACACCCTAGCCAGAACTTAAGATTAATGAATAACTTTTATTGTTAGCCAATTTAGAACTGAGATAGAGTTGAGGAAGAGTTTCTTGGGCAATTTCATTTAGAAATACTTCCTGTTAGGTTCTGAGTCTGGTGTTGCTTAAAGAAAGTTTCAGAGTTATAATAGAACAGCATTCAACTTCTAATAGATGGCATTTATTTGCCATTTTCAGATGTTTTATGTACTGAGTGTCTATGGGTAAGGAACTATGCCTGGCACTACAAATAACACAGGAAAATGACACAGACACAGTTCCTGTCCTCACGGAGCTTACACTTTTGCATGCACAGCCGATATTACATGATTAATCCATAATTTCTTGTGCTTATTGAGATACTGTGTGATTACATTGTGCAATGGGAAATCAGACCTAGGGGGTTAGGAAGGCTTCCTTGGAGTTGTTAACAACTGAGATGAGCTCTAAAGTACAAGGAGGGATTATGAGACAAAGAGGAGAAATAAAACCATTCCAGGTGGGACTAGGATATATAGAAGTTGAGAAGGTGGGAGGAAAAAACTTGCGCATTTGAGGAATTAAGAATGGAGATAATACAAAGTATTTCACAAGGAAATTATATGAGGGTTAAGTAAGACAATGTTCTGTGGGATGATCCAGCAGTTTCTGACATGTAGTAAGTGTTAAATGTCTTTCCTTTAGCCCAAGGCCTGAGGACCAGGATGAAAGGAATCTGGGATTCGTTCTCCAACAGAATTAAGTAAGATTCTTCTAACAGGCGTTAGACTCCATCACTGTTTTTGTGAGATCTCCTGACTGACACTTACCCACAGTGACTGCCTTCTTAATGAAGCCACATCAGTCTGGGATTTGGGTGTCAACACTCAAACTTATCAGCTCTTCCAGGGTATTCTGACCTGGTGAGCCGATAAGGAATTCAAGCATAAGTCCTACTTACAAAATAAAAAGAGCCAATCTTCTGTTTCCTATTCTGTTCTAAAAACAAATGATCATAAACTGCTTTTGGATGAGAAACAGAAATTACATAAAGGGCCATCTTCATTTGTCATCTATCACTAGGGCTGAAACCAGGTTCTGCTGAGTAAGCTTCAGATCTGACATAAGAAGATCTTTCTGAGAGAATTCTGAGCCATCATCCTTTCACACTAGAGTGGGTTACTAAAAATTGAAGGATTCTAACAAATTAATTTGACATATTCCCCAAGTGCATTGGAAAACAAATGAAAGGTTTATAAGATACCATCCAGCTGGTGTTAAACACCCAAGGTAAGTGGCATCAGTAAGTGGCAGCATAGAAATTGAAAACCAAGCCCATCCTACCTCAAATAATAAACCTTTTCCCACAGTAATTTGTTTCACAGGTGATGTGCTTACAGGCAAATGCCATCTTCGGAATCTAATCTTTGCATTATCTTATCTATCCTTCGTTATCTTGTAGAATCAATGTTGTAAGGCTAAGGAAAGGAGTATATCTTCTCCTGGGCAATATGGGGTAGTTTCTTCCTTTGTGTATTTCTTCTGGAGCCTTCATTATAGCGTCTTCCCGAACCACCCCATTCCTTCTTCCACAGCTCACATCCCCTTCACTCTTGCAGTTCAAGTACTATCTCCCAGGTAGTACCAAAAAACGAGGCCACAGTGTTTTCACCATCACTTGCTTCTTTTGCTGCCCTGGCCACAATTTACATCCCTCTCTCAAAAGCCTCATCACCTTTTTTCATTGGCTCAAAGTCTAGGGTCTTGTCATCTGCCCCAGATCTGCCTATGAATGAGGATCTTTGGGTACTGCTCCTCTCAATGTGTACTTCTGTAACTGAGAAAGTAAGTTCTTTGTCTCTCCTCCCCCAAACACCCAATATATGAGAAAGGGATAGAATAATGGTTACAGGACTCCCATTCAAAAAGAGGTGTGGGGGAAATGGAGGCATTTAATAGCCGCTAGTCCATGGCAGTACGATTATGTTCAGGAACTACACAAATGACTGCCTCTGCACAGTTTTAAAGCACCATGGTCATCAGTGGGCACCCATTCATTACACGTGTCACCGACTATTTCCCAACCCAGACATTAGAAAGTCATTTTTCTAAAAGCACAGTATCAACTACCCTCAAGGATTTTAAAAATATGCATCTACTTACATCACATCATCAAACCATATGTCTGCCAAGGCTAGAGAGAGCTCCTAGGGAGAAGAAATATAATTAACTTCATGGTATACGTAAGCTTTAGTCATTTTGCTTATAAATTAGCAAAACCAGGCTATAGTTAAAAGAAATCATTTCCTCCTTCAGATCATTTTAAAAGTACACTTTTCAAAAGCAACAGTCTCATATTCGGCTATGCCCCATACATTATAGACAAACAACCAAGTAGGACTTAATCTTTTAAAAGCTCCAATAACTGGGATCATTTTAGTAACATTTGTTCTATTATTGAGCCATTCCCAATTTTCTTTAGATCAACATTTCAATTATAGTCTTTAATTTTTAAAGAAGTAAATAATTTTACTTAATCTCTACCATTTATATACTGTTCCTTTATAACGCTGTAAATTGGCAGCACTTTACACTTCCATTTTATTTCTTTTAGTATGTAATTAAATAGTCACGGTTTAACCAAACAAATCAAACTATGGAAAAGGCAATTCTGAAACTGTTCTGATCTCTCTACATGTAATTGTAGGAACCCTTGATCTAGATCCTTCTCAGTGGGGAGCGATTTTGTCCCACTGAGGCACCTTTGGCAATTGTCTGGGCATTTTTGTTACCACTAGGGGTTCTATTGGCATCTAGTGGGTATAGGCCAAAGATGCTGCTAATAATCATTCTACAGACCACAGGAAAACCCTCCATACAAAGAATCATCTGGACCCAATGTCAGTAATGCTGCTTTTGAGAAACCCTAGTCTAGATGGATTTCCACTATTGTTTGGTTGATACAATATAACAAAACACACTTCAAACACCATTCCCAAAACACCATCAGATCTGATTATTGACAGCCATTCATTTGGTAAATATTTATTGAGTCCTCATTATATGGCGGACTGTGGAGATGGAAGGAAAGAACATCACCGTCCTTAGAAACTGTCCAGGTGGGAAAACAACGCACAAAATCCAGGGCCTTGCCAAAAATATCAGTTACTTACTCTTATTAAGAGCCTAATTGAGAGAAGTGATGGCTGAAAAACTTAAAGGTGCGCAGTCCATTTACGTATCTATGTGGTAGAAGTCCTTGAATCTAGATATTTAGATTGTGTTATCTTAAGTCCTTGAAGAAATGTGCTAAGGTCCATGTTAAAGTCATGCTCTCTGCTTTCACTGAAGAACACCGTAAGTGATGGGAAACCCATTACTGACTTCCCATAAGAATCTTGTACTTTTCCCCGTGTCACCTATGTGAAACTACATGTAAATTTCTTTTGGAAATTAATATTGGAAGGATTCTTCCTCTCTAATGATGACTTTATACTTATTTCTCTTCACTCAGCCAAATCACTTAGAGCTAAATTTGAGGCTCAACTGTACCAATTATGTCGGCCCTTAAGCCTGAACATTTGTGTACTTCCCCATCCCTAACTAAGCTGGTCTGCGATGGTATTTTCATCTTCCCTGTTGTGGATCCTCTGGTTATTTATACTTTACTATTTATACTTTAAACCATCCTATGGCATCTGCTCTCACCATAAGTTGCCTCAGTTAATGTAGAAAATGTGGGCAGGTATGAATAAAACTGAAAGCAAGGAAGAGTGACAGAAAACAATTACAACTTTCCTGCTAGACACACGCACTGGAGGCCATGACAGCCTGACAGAACCTGTAATGAAAGCAACCAGGGTCACAGAAAACTTCCTGCAAGAGCTCGTGACTGAGCAGAAGCTAAGAGATAAGGACTAGATGTTACAAGGACAAGAAAGAAGATATGAGGGTGGGGAAACGTTCTAGCCAAGCAATAAAAGCAGGAGCAAAGCACAGAGGTGAGAGGGAGCCTTGTGCATTCAAGGAATGCCAAGTCATTTGCCAATGCAAGAACAGGGTGTTCAGGCAAGCAGTGAGACAGGACACTGAAGAGTTACTTCTGATGCCGCACTAAAGACTTTGGACTCTGGCCTTGAAAAGCATGATTAGAAACAGGAGACCAGTGAGGAATTTATTGCAGTAATACAGGGAAGAAAAGATGATCCCCACAAATGATGACTTTATCAGTTTCCATAAACATCAGGCATCTTTAGTAAAACAATCCGTATAATGGATTAGAAAAGAATCCAAATCCTATCCTCAGTCCCTCCCCAACCCCTTACCAACATTAACCTTTCAACATCACCTAGAAAATGGGGTCATTCACCTATAGGTATGAGAGGAATAAGTCAATAGTCTTTGGACAAAAACATAAAAATCCTGGTTCTGAGATTGTCCATTCTCCTTTGTATTTGATAGCATCTGGATTTAAAAGCAAATTCTAATAAAAAACTAGGAATTCTGATAGCTACTCATCTCACCTAGGACAAGCAGCAAGAATCTGTTATGATTTTATGTCTCCAATTGTTCCAAGCACAGTTTCTAATACAGAAATAAAACTATTAAGTGTCTCAGTCCTTGGCTCGTTTTGTTTCACAGAGATCTGCATTTCAGAGTTCTCAGGCTCCAAGAGCAGTTCTGTTAGGAAGAGGCAGCCAGTGTCATCCTGGGCACTGAGGTAAGCTTTCCACGGCTGAGCCCCAGCCCTGCTCATTGCGATGGTCTGGATGTTCACTACTTGTAGGGCCATCTGGAGGGTGTCGGGATGGACGGCTCCCCGCCAAGGGAACACCTGCTGATGAGCAACTTTCAGGCTAAACCAAGTTTTCTCAAAATACTCAGCAGTCAGCTGGCTATTGGGGACTAGCATTAGGGCTCCAGAATCAGGAAGTTCCTGAACCGTTTCCTTGCTCTCTTCAGGAATCAGGGGACCTGAAAGAATTAGAAAGTTTGTGTAAGAGATCTTTTTAATCTATACCAACTGTGTTTTTTTGAAAAAGATTTTATTTGTTTGAGAGACAGAGAGAGACCACATGAGCGGGGGGGGGGGGGGTATGGGGGTGGGCAGCAGAGGGAGAAACAGGCTCTCCACTAGCAGGGAACCCTAAGCGGGGCTGGATCCCAGGACCCTGGGATCATGACCTGAGCAGAAGGCAGATGCTTAACGACTGAACCACCCAGGCGCCCCTAAATTATGTTTTTTTAATCTAGATTTCCATAAGTACACAGTGTGACTTTTATCTTTGGACAAATGGTTGAAATAGCCAATGAGGAACTTCTTTCTTGCTCATGAAGACTTCAAATTCAGCCCACAGTCTGAGCCGTAGCTAGGGTACTCTACTTCCCACCAGTCATTGCAAAAGGTAAAGATTTTTTACAAGATGTAAAGTAAGGACTATTTCTACCTGAAGTGGCAAAGGATGCAGCATTAGGAAGCTCCGGGCCCCGACGTTCTGGCCCCTGGTATTTAGAGATGGTTGCCCAGCGGGCTTTGCCGTAGACTGGCACCAGCGTGTTGAAGTCTGAGGCCCAGCTATTCACAGGTCTTTCTGCCTGATCCTCCAAAAGTCCAAGAGAAGGGTCAGATTTAGGACTACACAGGATCTGCTTCACTCCATCAATGCCAGCTAAGAGAAGGCGATAATAGAAGAGGCCCCGGTCTCGTACTGCCATATCCTTTTCTTCCTCTGAGGTAAGACAAAGACTGAGTTAATTACAAATAAAACCAAAACACTCCTTCTACCCTGTGCCAACTGGAATGGGGGAAAAAAGAAAGGAGGGAGGAAATCTTAGAGAATGTTAACGCGGTTTCTTGGGTCCCCAGCATGACTCACCAATCAGTGTCAGCTGTCAGAATGTTTCCTATCTGACATGGCAAGTACAGTTTCCTTCTGGAGAACCTACCTATGCAGTAATGTAACAGACGCCCCAGCATGTCCTGGCACTCGGCAGGCCGAGAGAGGAAAAGGCGCAGCAGTGCAGTGAGTAGCTCCATCTTCACAGCTGGAAAAGTCTCTGACTTCACGTTCTCCACAAAGTCTTCCAATACATATGGAGCATTGGGGATTCTCTCCCCATGGACACCAAGGAGCCAAATCAGCGCCTGTTTCCCCTGAGGAATGAAGAAGTGAAAGCAGGTCCTTGCCATCTGACTGTCCCTAACACAGTAACAGGTTTTGTTCCCCGCAACGTCAGCAGAAAAGGTATAATCTTTTATTGACTTTAATTTGCATTGTTATTGATCCCCCACACCCCGACTGCACTCTCTACAACAAATAGGAATAAAATGTCACTACACAAAAGGAGACTCAAGACTCCCAGAGCCTGCGTTGGTTATGTAATACAGCTTCCACAATGTGGGGGCCTCTGCCCCAGTCTGGGGTTTAATATGTCAGTGGAAGCTATTGAAAGAGTGCTCTAAACCACTTAATGAAGATGGTAATTAACCTAGAGTGAAAATCGGAGACCTCTGGGAAGCTTCTTAAAAATCTATGTGTCTAACATGGATGGAACTAGAACGTATCATGCTTAGCAAAATAAGTCAAGCAGAGAAAGACAACTATCATATGATCTCCCTGATATGAGGAAGTGGTGATGCAACATGGGGGCTTAAGTGGGTAGGAGAAGAATCAATGAAACAAGATGGGATTGAGAGGGAGACAAATCATAAGTGACTCTTAATCTCACAAAACAAACTGAGGGTTGCTGGGGGGAGGGGGGTTGGGAGAAGGGGGGTGGGGTTATGGACATTGGGGAGGGTATGTGCTTTGGTGAGTGCTGTGAAGTGTGTAAACCTGGAGATTCACAGACCTGTACCCCTGGGGATAAAAATATATGTTTATAAAAAAAAAAATTAAAAAAAAAAATCTATGTGTCTAGGCCCAGCACTCCTGAGTATTTAAGTTGGCAGACCTGCAGTGAAGTCCAAATATCCACAAATGATTCTGATTCTCATTACAGCTGAACACTCCATGCTCTAAATCTCTGGCTCAACACTGTTCAAGAAAACAATGATATCAAAGCATCTGTAGCAAAAATCATAGATAAATCTCATGTTTTTATCACTTCTACCCTACTATACCCAAAAAGAATCTGAGGTGGCAATCAATTCTAAGAATTTCCATATTCGGACACTGAATAGAAAGAAGAATTAGAGAAACAATCTCCCCTCTGCCTGGAGATAAAAGAGAATTTGCCATCTACCTCACTGTCTTGAATGTTCTCCTCGCAGCCGGGCAGGGCCTGACACACAGCTTCCGTACACTGAGGACACAACCAAACCAGGTCTCGGAAAGTTTGCACCACCACTACAACACAGCTCAGGACACAAGAGCATAGGATTAGAGGCTCCACACAGGAAGGAATCTTAAGAGAATTCACATATTCAGAGTAGACTGCTACATGAATTTCTATAAAATAGGTGTCAGAGGGGTAGTCAATGATTTTCTGAGAAATGTCTGACACAGGCAATAATTTCTTAAATCGGTTTTGTTCTTACCGGATTGGTCATGAGGATCAAGGAGCTCATACATGCAAAAGCACATGGTAAAATGTAAAGCAAATGTGAGGTCATGTTATTGTTGAATGATATTTGGAAGAGAGTTTAAATGCAGCCACCACGGATGGGACTAGGGTGAGGCAAATGAGGCGCTGGGGGTATAAAATTGAAGACATGCGGGGTTAGCATTTGCACAAGCCTGAGAGTGAGTGCCTTGCATCCTGGGTACCTAGCTTGCCTCACCCTAGTCCCAGCCCTGGAAGCCACTGCTGCCATAAAGCAAAAAGAGGGGTGAGGGTGGGGAGTTAACAAGCCCAGGCATTCTGGTAGCCTTCATTATCTACAGAACAGCCTTGCAGAGTTATGGCAACCTGAAGACCCTCTCTGTCAGATCTACAGACCCTACGCTTCTCTGACGGCAGCACATGAGGATGTAAAGAAAAGCTTAAATCTCTGTTACACAACAATAATTTTTTTTTTTTTTTTTTTTTAAAGCAACTGTTACAGGGCAGGCATTTGTCGGGGGAAAAAAAAAAAAAAGCCCAAACGGTGGCCAGCTATTACCTGTGGTAATGTGCTCTTGCTGAAGCCCCAGCAACTCTGTTAGAATCTGCACACACTGATCTGTGTAGGTCCTGGCAATCCCACCTATAGGAGAATAGAAAGCAGAGAAAAGTGGTAAGTCAAATCCTAGCACCTCATTTTAAAAAAAACTTGCCACCAGTCAAAGACAAAGAAGAGCAGCAAAATCTTAAAACAACCACCACCAAAAAAGCCCACCCCTTGCTTGATGAAGTAACAACCTAAGTTTCCTATGTTCGGTAAAAGTGGATCTTCTCATTGAACAAGGCTGAAAACCTTCAGCAACAAAGTTATGTGTGGCAGCTAGATACAAGGCCTCGAGGCATTGCAGGCTTCAGAGCACCTCCCAGGAATGGCCCTGCACGGAGCGAACACCTGACCACAAGAGCTCTGCTCTCCTCTTTGTTTGCTCTTCCTGCCCCTGAAAATATTCATTCTTCATTCTAACCTAAGAGTTCCTTCTCCTCTTCCACTTGAAGGCCTCCAACACAACATAGTTCCCTGGTTGCTTTCATTTTGTGACTCAGTCTGGCCTTCTGAATTCCAAACAAATATGAAAAAGCCTGTAAGAGTTAGGATTCATTGTGTTGGTCTGTACTCAGCACAATGCATAGCCCATAGTAGAAGCTCAATAAACAACTGGCCACTTGACACAGGATTTTGCGTCTGGAAAGCAGGTTCTGACCCTGGGTCAGGAACCACATGACCTTTGGCCATTTAAAAACCTTTTTGTTTCTGAGTTTCTTCATCTCTAAAATGACGTGATAACACTTGCCTACTTTTCCTGACTGCCTCCCAAGACTATGCTAAGATATATGGGAAAGCATTCTGGCTAGTACCCAAGAAAAGGCCATATAAATTTTAAGTACTCTAGTTTGAGTTACCTGTATTCTCTATCCTAGAAGATAAGGCAACACCAGTGATGCCAAAAAACCCCTCCCTCCCCACTTCTGTCTGTGGCCACTGACCCCAAGGTAATTTGGTGCATGGTAATTTGTCTCTGATGCAAAATTCGTTCCCTTTTGGTCTCTGTGATTCCACAGGTTTCTGGTTAGTCGAAGGTCTCCAAAAGGAAAAGCAGCAGACCCCTACCTATGGCAAAGATGGCGGCCTGGGCAAAGTCAGCTGACACGTCAGTACAGTACCCTCGGAGCTCCTCTAGCACCTGCTGTACGTTCTCATCGTTCACCAGCTCACACAGCACCTCCACCTTCTGCAGCTTGATGTAGTGGGGCTCCGAGTAGGAGCAAAAAAACTTTTTGTAGTGGCTGCTAAAATGCCCGGGCAAACTGTGCAAGATCTGACGCACATGACACAGGGCAGCAAAACAGAGCTCGCGGCTCTCCGAAGAACAGGCAGCCAGCAGAGGGCCCTTGACTTGCACAAGCACATCCGTCTGTACATGGGAGAATTTTTTTGCCAAGATGAGAAAGAGTTTCGTGGCTCCCATCACCACACTGGGGCTACTGCTCTTGAGAAAGCTATCTAGCAGATTGAGAATGTCAAACAGCTCTTCCTCACTGCGGGGTTGATAGCGTAGCAGAAAGTTCAATACTTCTGCCTGGCCCCACTGGTCCAGTTTTGGCATTCTATCCAAAAAGGAAAAGAAGAGTGTTATTTTAGCAACCAAATTAGGACCATCTGCACGCAAATGTCATGTCACCAGTCATCTGTTCATCACAACAAGGAGAGAATTCTTGGAAACAGGCTGTGCCATAACAGAACTATTCTTTTTCATGTGCTATTTAAAGTTTACACAAAATTGGCTTTCAATTCCGAGATGAGTTTATACTACAAATTCTCATCGTCTAAGGCCAAGGACCATAATCACTGGACCTAGATCCAGAGTCTTTACAGTTTACGACCTAAATCATAAATAGTTTGGGGGACATAAGGATTGTAGGGGAGGACAGAACCTATTTCCAAGGGATATTTCTGCCATCTCTCTATACCACCAAAAGAAACTAAGACAAAAGAAATCCTCTCAGCGAAATATGAGGAAGTTAATAGTCATGGTTAACTTTACTACTCTACAGAAGTTGTTCAAAAGGTCTCCTTGATTCAACGTGTCATGATCCCACTAGGATGCAGATCTCATTGTAACAAAGAGAGCACCGAGGCATCCAAACCGATTTAAGAGATGGTGGGCGATGGGCTTGTTGATGACAACGCCTCCTTCCTGTTTCAGAATTTCCTCTAGAGACCTCAGGCAGTTCACAACCACAATTGGATCCTGGTCACGCAGCAAACTGTATAATTCATTTACCAGAGCACCGTCTATAAAAGAGCACAAAGATCTCAGATAAAGAACAGCTTCAATGTCTCAGGAACAGAGCCAGAGTACTAGCTCCAGGCAGACAAAGCTGAACTTCTCGGCTACAAAAATAACAAAGGCAGTAATAAAGTGCAAGGCAAAAAATTGCCATCTGCAGACTGTTCTAAGTAGCTAACGTGATGGATCTCACCTGGGCCCCAGAGAAAAGGTGTCTGTGATCTCGAAAAATACCAAACCGACCTTTCTACTTAAAGAGACAAGTACAGAAGTAAGGCCACATTACTATTTTCTCCCAAAGTCATGTCATCTTTTACAAAGTCATACATGTAACTAAAGCAAAAATAAATACTGGTCATGACAGATTACACTGAAACTTACCCACTTCAGAGTCTCCATGAAGATTATGCATCTTGGCACAACCAAGAACTGCCACCCTCCTGACATATGAAGCTTTATCTCGCAGACCATTGAGAATGGGCTGTTGGATATATTCCTGCACACCAGGCATCCTAAGCAACACATACTGGAGTCAGCCAGATCCTGAAAGGCTAGCTTTGATGGAACTCAGCTCCTATTCACTTAACAGAAAGTTTAGTAGATGTTTGAATGTACAACTATCACATCATAAAGAATTAAGGAGGGGCGCCTGGATGGCTCAGTTGTTACGCTTCTGCCTTTGGCTCAGGTCATGATCCCTGGGTCCTGGGATTGGATTCTGCATCGGGCTCCCTGCTCGGCAGAAGGCCTGCTTCTCCCTCCCGCACTCCCCCATGCTTGTGTTCCTACTCTCAATCTCTCTCTTTCTGTGTCAAATAAGTAAATAAAATCTTTAAAAGAGAATAAAGAATTACAGAAAGCCACTGCTAAACTTAAAAAGTCATAGTTGACTTTTCATCTGGAATACTACTACAAGGGCAGCAAAAATATATTATCTACATAATTGTTTAGAAATCATTTAACCAAAACCAAGAACTATTTCAGCAAGAGTGAGAATGGAAAATTCCCTTTAATGTAACATGTGACATTTAATGTAATGTGACATAGTTTTTTAAGCCTAAGCAATGGCTGAAAACTTGGATTCAAGTTACAAGCACATTTTCTCTAGTATTAAGAAGTTCAAATAGATTATCACTGTTGAAAACCTTTCCCATGGTCTCCTGAATCCATCAGCCACTGATAAACAGTCAGGGAAGAGGGTACTCACCTGAGACTACACATGCTTCGTAGTGCCAGCCCTCGCACCATTGGATTGGGGTCCGAACAGTCTTTGCACAGTGTATTAATGGCCAAGAGAGCCAGATCTGGTTTCAGGGGAGCATATGTACACATGTAAAGATAAACCAGCTTCTTCTGAACAATATCTACGGTGGCACTGGCCTTCACCATTTCCATGAAGACACCAGACATGTCCAAGCCCTGAGTCATGTGCCTGAAACCAACACACACAGCAGAAGTAAAATACATAATCTACAGCCTACAATGAAAGACATTTTATCTATACACATCCTGGTTATCCAACTAGATTGTGAAGGAAGCAACCAAGTCTATCTTGTCTATTACATTGCACAATACTTCACGCCATGGACCTATAATAAACATTCTTCTATGCATTTAACAAACATTTATTGAATTCCTGGTACATTCCAGTCTAATTCAGCTTCTACATTCCAGGGATATGTTCTGGGGCATAAACCTGAAGAAGGCCTGGTCTCGATCTTTAGGAACTCGAAGTATAACTAAGGAGCAAGACAAAAACACCACTAAATACAGTACAATAGGTAAATATTAAAATAGGTAAGTATTAAAACTGAAGTTATAGACAAGGTTGGGGCACCTGGGTAGCTCAGTTGGTTAAGCATCTGGCTCTTGGTTCCAGCTCAGTTCATGATCTCAGGGTTGTGAATTCAAACTCCACATCAGTTCTGAGCTCAGCAGGGGGCCTGCTTGAGATTCTCTCTCTACCTCTCCCCCCACCAATAATAAATAAATCTTAAAAAAAAAAAAAAAAAAAAAGAAGTAACAGACAAAGTGCAGTGGGGATCCAGAAGTCTAATACTGACAAGAAATCATAAAACACTTCCAAGAGGAAGTAACACGTTAGTTGAATGAGCTGGAATTTTCCAGGCAGGTGTAGTTGTAAAATACGTTACACATACATAAAATACGTAACACATGCTATTAGATGTGTAGACATCAGCAAGAATGCTACATTCTTTAAGAGTCTGCAAGTAGTTGTGTTAGGGTGTTCTTTGGGTGCTAGGATAGGAAGTTTGGATTTCCTTCTGTAGATCCGTTTCTCAATCAGATGGGATGTCTGTCTAAAATGCACATTCCTGGGTTCCATCCCACCCGACTGAAAGCAGCATTATTGGATTGGATGAAAATTGTACACTTTTTTTTTTTTTTTTTTAAAGGCATCCCAAGGGACTTTTGTGCATACTGACGTTTGTGATCCACAACTACAGCCAAGAATTATATGTTCAAACTCAGGTTAGGAAACTTCGGAGAAAAATGAGGAGGCAAGGTGACCTAGGAAGCCACTTCAATTGCTTTGGTGATAAAACCAGAACAGCGGTGCCAACAAAAAAGAAATGCATAGACATTTTCTTGGGGGGGAAAAAAAGAGGATGGATATTTAGAACTATATATCCATACCATCTGACTCCAGAAGTGAAAACCAGGCGTCATCAAGACTGACTCCCTCCCTTGGTCGGCAGGACGGTGGCGTTCCTCAACCCAAATATAAGCGGAAGAGCGGGTTTGGGGAGAGGGGAAGGATGCAGGTGCTACTTTGCATGTCTTTGAAGAAACATCCAGATGGGAATGCCCAGCAGGCAGTAGGGTATGTGGGTTTGAAGATACAAAGGGCTTTCTGTACTAGACTCTATAGATCTGGGAGTAGCAGTCTAGGTTCAAGACATGGGTGTAACCACCCTGCTGAGTAAACGAAGTCAAGCAAGTGCCACAGGGGAGGCTGCCGTGGCCATCCAGAGAAGCGGAAAGACCAAATCACACCCTGCCCTGGGTTCATTCACACTTTCCGAGCGGCCAGGGGTGGGGGCCCGGATGGGGGCCGCCGCGGGGAGTGCGGGCGGTAGCTGATACCTAATCACTCGCTGGATGACATTCCGGTAGCGCAGCCTATCGGCCTGGACGTGAGGGTTACACAGAGCCTTCTTGAGCTCCTTCACCACGTCCTCGGAGCCAAGGTACGGCATCTTCGACAGTCACCGGGCAGCCCCCCAGAACCCCTAGGTAACTCGCGGGCTCCTCCTAGCCCTGACGTGGGAACCTGGGCAAAGCAAATGTCAGTCAGCAAGGAGACCAAAGGCGTGACCTCACCCCAGCCTCGGCTTCCCCGGGGGCCGCAGCCCAGGCCCCAGCACTCTCACACCAACCCTCTCCGCGCCCCGGCGAGCCCCGAACGAGGCTCTGCAGTTCTTTCCCGGGACCTGCAGGCCGGCTCGCTCCGCCCGAGACCGCTCCAGCTACCTCGAGGCCCTCCGCCCCATTTCCAGCCCCGCCGCCGGAGGTCCGCGGACCCCTCCCTCGCCAGTTCCAGCCCTCGGTGCGCCTCCGCGCGGCTGCCCACCCGGATAGGCCCAATCTAGCTTTCTGCGGAAGTCCCGCCTCCTCGGGGCCGCCCGCGCGCGGCGGCTGCCACTCACCTTCTCGCAGCGAGCGCCGAGCGCCGCCCGGACGCCGACCTTAGGGCGCCCTTCCCCCGCCTCTCACCTCCCGGCGCAGCCGCGCGGCTCCCTCTGGTGGAGGCGCGGCGGGCCCTCGGAAATCCGCTGCTTCGGCCTGTCTCCGCCCAGCAGCGCGCGCTTTGAGCGCCCGGCCTCAGCGCCGGCTCCCGCGCGCGGGTAGGAGTGGCGCTCAGTGGAGCGTCGTCCGCGGTTTGCGATTCCCCCCAGGACTCTCCAGAGCGCGGCCACTTCCTTCTTTTTGCCCACGCTAGGGACCTAGTCCTCTGCTGGCCTGGCTTCCCGTTAGGGTCTCTGGCCGCGTGGCTGCCCCAGCGTGACTTACCTTCAGGGCGCGGTCGCGGGAAGCTCGCGCGGGAGCTCTGTGCCCATGAAGATCTCGCTGGTGACTCCCCAACCCCGCCACCATGAACGGGGCCCTGATCCCCCATACGCCCATCGCTGTGGACTTTTGGAGCTTGCGCCGAGCCGGGTCCGCACGGCTCTTCTTTCTGTCCCACATGCACTCGGACCACACCGTGGGTTTGTCTAGCACCTGGGCCCGGCCCCTCTACTGCTCCCCAATCACTGCTTACCTCGTGCATCGTCACCTGCAGGTACGGGGCAGGGGGCGGGAGTCCTCCGAGAGCTGGGTCGAGCATTCGGGTGGGAATCCCGATCTGTCACAGCCTCTGACTCGTAGAGTAGGGGCCTGGAGGACTGATTTTTACAAATGTGGGAGTTGTTTGAACCCAGAAACGTGAATGTTTCAGCTATAAGTTGGGGAGATCTTTCTGTCCAGCCAAGGAGACTGTACCTACGTTTTCAGATAAACTAGGCCAGTGTATCTCTCGTCTCAAGAATCCACCTAAAGTGCTGGGTGACACATTCTTCAATTCTCCCCCACCCCCCTTCCAGTAGATCTAGCTGGTGCAGGTACAGGAAAGCTGGTTGGAATTTTTTTAACGGGTGCCCGTCAAGGGACCATTGTGATCAGAAATGTTTGAGAATCGCTTGGCTAGACTGTTTTTTGGACTCTTAATTTAAATTGTACCAAGGGTGGGAAGGGAGAGTGAGAGGAAGAAGGGAGCATTTGAGGGGACTGTCGGTTAGACCTTCTGCTCCTGGGTGGCTTAGGATGTCATTTGCGTTCCCTGATTCTGGTAAAGGGTTAGTTCCTGATCCAGGGCAGTATCAAGCAGGAGATTTTGTGTTCACTAGAATGACCAACTTTTTCCTCAGGTACCTAAGGAGTGGATTCGGGCCTTGGAGGTTGGCGAGAGCCATGTCCTGCCTCTAGATGAAATTGGGCGAGAGACCATGACTGTAACCCTCATTGATGCCAATCACTGCCCTGGCTCTGTCATGTTTCTTTTTGAAGGATACTTTGGAACCATCCTCTACACAGGTGGGCCTTCCAAGGGGTCCCTCCCGCCTTCCCAGCCTAGACACTACTTTTTCTTAAGCAGCCTTAACTCAGAAGTCTGGAGACCTCCTAGCTTCACCCCATATGAGCATAGTGACCCTTTCTCAACTGATTTCCCACTCTTTAAGGTTTCAAACCTTATAAAGAATAATAAAAACAGAAGCAGAATTCAGACCTTTCCAAAAAGAAGCTATACTATGTTAGTGCCAGACTTCCTATGAGTTTTTCCACAGGCTGGTAAGCAAATGTCCTTCAGCTGTTGGAAGCCGGGAGAGGCTTGTGTTTTATATTCTTGTCTCTGACTCTCTGCTCCCCATATATTCTTCTTCTAGGTGACTTTCGGTATACACCTTCCATGTTAAAGGAGCCAGCCCTGAAACTGGGGAAACAGATCCATACTTTATACCTAGACAACACCAATTGTAACCCAGCCTGGATTCTTCCTTCCCGACAAGAAGCTGCCCGCCAGATTGTTGAGCTCATTCGAAAGCACCCCCAGCATAACATAAAGATTGGTAAGTGGTTTCCTTTCCTTTTTCTTTTACCCATAGTGAATCTTGGGTTTGGGGGGTTTCTCATATCTTCTAGGTCTTTGTAGATCCCTTCCTTACCCCTGAAACCTTATTTAAAATTGTTATCTTCCCAGGGCACCTGGTTGGCTCAGTCTGTTAAGCCTCTGACTCTTGGTTTTGGCTCAAGTTGTGATCTCAGTATCATGAGATCAAGCCCTGACTAGGGCTCTGAGCTAAGCTCCCAATCCGCTTAAGATTCTGTCTCTCCCTCTGCTCCTCCCAACCGCCCAGCATCCCCACACCCCCATGTGTGCGCTCTCTCTCTAAATAAATCTTTGAAAAAAAAATGCAATCTTCCCACCATCTCTACTGCGACATTCTCAACTCCTGATCCCCGATACCAACTCAAGTTTTTCATTCTTTAATAGCACTCATCACCTTCCAGTATACTCTATCCATGTTTTAATATGCTGTTGCTTATTATTTGTCTATTCTCCACGTCTCCTGCCATACACACACACACACACCAACTCCTCGAGAACATGGATGGAGGTAGGAAGGAGTCTTGTGGAACAGAGAAGTAGCAGCCGGCATGACAGGCACACAGTGGGTGAGGAGGCTCTAAAGGTAGGAGGGGCTGAAGTGCTCACTTGTAAGCTTGAACTTGATCCTAAATGTAATCCTTGAATGTAACTTGATCCAAATGATTATATTTGGGCAAAAAGCTATTGAAGGTTTTAAATAGGAGGGCCAATATTGCACTTACTGTTTTATAATGTATTCCACAATTTGCATATTGCTGTATTTCGTTTTTATTGTCTGTCTACCCCTGCTGGAATATAAGTTCCACAATGGCAGGGCTCTTTGTTTTACTTGTGGCTATATCTCAAACACTTAGATTAATGCCTAAGAAGGCACTCAATATTTGTTATCTGAGTGAGTGAAATTTTTTTTTAAGAATTTATTTATTTGGGGCGCTTGGGTGGCTCAGTCATTAAGCATCTGCCTTTGGCTCAGGTCATAGGTCCTGGGATGGAGCCCCACATTGGGCTTCCTGCTCATCAGGAAGCCTGCTTCTCCCTCTCCCACTCTCCCTGCTTGTGTTCCCTCTCTCACTGTGTCTTTCTGTGTCAAATAAATAAATAAAATCTTAAAAAAAAAAAAAGATTTATTTATTTATTTGTCAAAGAGAGAGTGAGCACAGGCAGGGGGAGTGGCAGTCAGAGGGAGAAGCAGGCTCCCTGGTGAACAAGGAGCCTGATGAGGGACTCAATCCCAGGACTCTGGGATCATGACCTGAGCCAAAGGTAGACACTTCACTGACTGAGCCACCCAGGAAATTTATCAGAATATAGAATGCTGTGCTTAAAATCAGACACACTGAGAAATTAGAAACATTGTTTTAGCAATTCCTCAATAGTATAAAACATTTCGGGGCCTTTTTTTCTTTTTTTTAAATTTTATTTATTGAGAGGCAGTGTGCACACATGAGGAGGGGAAGGAGCAGAGGGAGAGAGAGAATCTCAAGCCGACTCCGTGCTGAGCTTGGAGCCCACTAGGGGCTTGATCTCAGAACCCTGAGGTCATGATCTGAGCTGATCAAAAGTCAGGTGCTTAACCCAGCCACCCAGGCGCCCTCATTCTGGGGCCTTCTAACAGCTGATTTCAGCATCTACTCATCTAGGCAATCCAGTAACACTCCTGCCATTTTTGTCTTCTAAAGCTCTCCTCTGATCATATTATTCCTGTGATTAAAATCAGCCATTTTCGGGGCTCTTGGCAGCTCAGTCATTAAGTGTCTGCTTTTAGCTCAGGTCACAATGCCCGGGTCCTGGAATCGAGCCCCGCATCAGGCTCCCTGCTTGGCAGGAAGCCTGCTTTTCCTTCTCTCACTCCCCCTGCTTGTGTTCCCTCTCTTGTTGTGTTTTTGTCAAATAAACAAATAAATAAGTGATCATTTTTAAAAAATAAAATAAAGAAAATAAGCCATTTTCCTGCTGCACGCTCTTCAATGGCTCCCCTTCACGTAACAGAATTAAGTTCAAACTCCTGAGCAATATATGTGGGCCCTGTATGATTCGACCCTTCCCTCTCCTGTGTCATTTCTTACCAGTTCCTTCTTGGCACTTTCGTAACACCAAACCATCCCCTTCCCTTGCCAGGTAAACGCAGACCCATCCTTTATGACAACTCAGTTGCCATTTTCCGGGAAGTTTCCCTAACTCTGTCAGCTGGTAGATAACTTTTCTGTGCTCTCATAATACTGTGTGCGTGTCTCTGACATGGCCTCTGAGTCCCCATGTAGATCATACTCCTTGAGGACTGAGGCTTGTGCTTATTTTCACAGTGCCTAGCATCTGGTAAATGCTTTCCTCTGTTGAATCAAACCAGTGGGTGGAATCAGTGGTAGGCCCTTCCCCATTTTCCATGTATTTGAGCTCAAATCCCACCTCCTCCCTGATACACTCCCCAACTGCCCCATTTGTGTATTTTCGTGAAACATTTGGGTGGCGTATTAGGATTCCCCGGGATCTCCTTTCTTTCATTTCTTGCTTTTCTCATTCCTTTTAACATGCTTCAGGACTCTATAGCCTGGGAAAAGAGTCACTGCTGGAGCAGCTGGCCTTGGAGTTTCAGACCTGGGTGGTATTGAGTCCTCGGCGCCTGGAGTTGGTGCAGCTGCTGGGCCTGGCAGACGTGTTCACAGTGGAGGAGAAGGCCGGCCGCATCCATGCGGTGGACCACATGGAGGTCTGCCATTCTGCCATGCTGCACTGGAACCAGACCCACCCTACCATCGCTATCCTTCCCACGAGCCGGAAGATCCGCCACTCCCACCCCGACATCCACGTCATCCCTTACTCTGACCATTCCTCTTACTCGGAGCTTCGGACCTTTGTTGCAGCGCTGAAACCTGGCCGCGTGGTGCCCATTGTCAGTCAGCAGCCCTATAGGGACTACTTTCAGGACAGCCTGAGCCCCAGGCTCTCTGCGCCTCTGATCCCAGACTCTGTGCAGCAATATATGAATTCCTCCTCAAGGAAACCAAGCTTTCTCTGGCTGTTGTTAGAAAGGAGGCTAAGGAGGCCACGAACGCAGGGTGTCGTGTTTAACTCTTCTCAGGAAGCTGCTGATCAATCTCAAGCTGACAGGGACTCAAAGAAGGCCAAGAATGAGAACCTTCCTGGGGACCTTGAGAAGCAGGCTTCCCACCCTCCTTTGCAGATCAAGAAACAGTTGTTCCCGGACCTCTGCAGCAAAGAATGGGATGGGGCAGTCCCTATCTCTGAGTCCCCGAAGATGGTGACTGTACGGACTGCGAGTCTTTCAGTGCACTTAGAGTCCACAGATGAGGACTTTCTTCCTCTAGAAACTGGGGAAGAAAGTGGTGTAGCGCCCCACTTGGTACCCAGGGGAAACCAGGATGGCTTAGCAGCCACAGGGAACCAGAACACCTGGCTGGGTGGGGAGTCTTTCCTGTCTCACAGCAGCAAGGCTGCTCCTCTCCTGGCTCCTGAGTTCAGGGGCCTGGCACTAAAATACCTTCTGACTCCAGTGAACTTTTTCCAGGCACGGTTCTCTTCTAGGGACTTCGACCAGCAAGTGGAAAAATACTGTAAACTCTTGCTCAGGTGCAGAGAGGAGAATGGAGAATGATACCTTTGGTTGGTCCAGCCTGCAGTTTTAAAGATTGACTGTTGGCTGGTGAGGAGGTTTGTGACGGGCCTTACTTTCCTATCTTCACAGGATCCTTATGGGCTCACCCTGGAGAAATATTTCTCAAAGCATGTTCATTGAAATCCCAGTGCCTACAGACTCATGAGTTTTATGGTTGACTGTGTTTAAGAAACACTTCCCATTACACCCCCTGCATAGTATACATGAGCACACTAAAGGTTCTGAGAAATCCTGCGGTAATTTAATCTGCTTAGCTTTAATCCAGTATTTCTCCACCTCTCTGGAACATGCAGTCCTTTTATGTGGGTGCAGAAAGAGATGTGGTCTTAATCTGAAAGGACCAGGTTATTCCCATTGTTTCTTGGTGGGCCATGTGCCATTCCCCATGTCCCCTTCTCCCTCTTCCCAGATCAAAGAACATAAGTAGTTATGTTGTTGTTGTTGTTTTAGTCAGGAACTGCACTGCTGGAGGATAAAGTGGTGATCCAGGCAGCACGTTCCAATCCTGAATGTCACTGACTTGCCATGACCCCATCAAAGAGACTTCCTCTCTTTGCCTCTGGGAGCGAACAGGAAGCAATGAAGAACCCTGGAACAGGGGAGTGAAACTCCCCCTGCTTCCATGAGAGTTTACAATTAGTGTCACAGGAGACTTCTCTGGAACAGAGCCAGCTGGGGAATTGGGCACCCCTTACCAAGGCCATACCTGGAACCAGCTGAGCATTAGACTTAGGGGTACAACGGCCTCCTGGCCACCTGGAAGCTGTGACTCTTTGGCTGAAATAAAGTTTTAATAAAAGATCAAATGTGCTGCCAGATACGTCTGATTGTTCACATGGCTGGGATATTTGCTACTCTCCCCACCCCCCAACCCCCTTGGGTTGAGTAGGGAACCAGAGCACACAGCCTGTTTGTTTTAGTATCCAGGGCAGAGACCAAGGAGCCAGCTGGTGGAAGGGGTGGGGGTGCGCAGCTCTGCCCTGTCCTTCTGCTCACAGCCTGACAACATGCCAAACCAATCAGCAAGACAGCAGATACCACAGGCTCTGAGAGGGCACAGGCGAGTGGAGCTGGGTACAGGGGTAAAAATGGCTTCAGAATGGAGCCTTGCAATAAAGAAGGTGGTTTCTACTTTCAGAAGAAGATAGGAAGAATTTAGAAAGTGAGGCCTTGCTCTTGGGCAAGCTGTGCAGTTTTGTTTTGTCAGTGACCTTCACTGTAAGCCTCCCATGGGCCCAATCAGAGCTGCAGCAGGTGAGGCTTGTGGGGCAGCAGAAAACATGGGCTCGTCCTGGGCTTGAGTCCAGGACACGCTGGGCAAAGAGCTCTCACGCCTAGTTAGTGGCTCCTCCATTCCTCACCTGTAAAATAGACTGTGAGACCTACTTTCCCTGGTTGCTGTGGAAGTTAGATAATTGGTAAAATTCTTAGCTCGGTGGCTACTCCATGATGGATATTTCAAATATTGGTTCTCTTAGCCTCTGGCTCTCTAAAGAGATTATTCAATATATAAAACATGAAATTTTACAAGTCATATAAAAATAGAAAGAAGAAAAATCAATTTTAATTTCTCCATGTACATCAATTGTTTCTAGTCTTTTTCTGTATGTATAAATGTATTATAATTTTCAAAATTGGGGCAATACTGTATATAATTTCAATCTTCCATTTTACTTAATATCTTTTTTTATTTTTTTTTTAAAGATTTTATTTATTTTTTTGACAGATAGTGGTCGCAAGTAGGCAGAGAGGCAGACAGAGAGAGAGGAGGAAGCAGGCTCCCTGCTGAGCAGAGAGCCTGATATGGGGCTCAATCCCAGGATCCTGGGATCATGACCTGAGCCAAAGGCAGAGGCTTTAACCCACTGAGCCACCCAGGCGCCCATTTTACTTATTATCTTAAACATTTCTTTGTACCATTAAATATTTGAAATGTATTTATGAATAGTTGTATGATACCTTACAGAGGTAATACCATTTCCATAGTCAACATTTTGTGCCCTTTTTTCACAAATATGTATTATAGTGAACAACTTTATGCATCTATCATGGCATTTTGTTTATTTCTTTAGAGTAAATTACTAGAAGTTGGATTACCATCTTAGATTATCTTTTGGGGGGTGGGCAGGGGCTGAGAGAGAACCTATGCCCAGTGTAGAGTCCAGTCTCACCTGAGATCATGACCTGAGCCAAAATCAAGTCAGACACTTAACTGACTGAGCCACCCAGACGCCCCTACAATTTTAAGTTCCTAATGCAAATTGTACCTCATTGCCCTCTAGAAAGGTTTCCCCACCATCCTTTTTGCAGAAGAGGATAGGATTAGAATACCCTGAAGATTCAAGTTCAAATGATGTTGTTAGACTGGAACTTACGAACATATGGCAAATCATCTTGTGTGTTAATAAATATTTACTAAGGCTCTGTGGGCAAAGGCTTAGCCTGAGCTCCTCTAGGAGCCTCTAGCTGTCTCACTTCTCTGCTACCCAAAGGTGGCTGGGAGAGATAAGGTAGTCCTCATATGAGGGCCCCCAGATTGGCGTTATCTTCTAGGGACAAGGGAACCTGTCTACTCTTGGCCTGTGCTGTGTCACACGCATTCCTTGAAATGGGATCTAGGTGAATTCAGATGAGGGAGTGGAAGCAAATTATTCCTCAAATAATTCTTTGAAGAATTTAGTTGTTGATGGCATGTTTGTGTTTCAAAAATAATGGGAAATTTTTTAAAGTAAATTTGGCTTATAATAGAGGTTCGCATGCAGTTGCCTTATTTGCTATCTCAACAGTCTCACGTAAAAGTCCTGCACTGCATATATCTGTAAGTAGCTAGTTTATTTCTTTTTAGGATTTTATTATTTCTTACTTGAGAGAGAGAGAGAGAGTGTGTGTGTGTGTCCACGTGCGGGAAGAGGCAGAGTGGGAGAGTAGGAGGGAGAGAGAATCCCAAGCAGACTCCTCGCCAAGTGTGGAGCCTGACACAGGACTCGATCCCACAACTCTGAGATCGTGACCTGGGCCAAAACCAAGAGTCAGAGGCTTAACCAACTGAGCCACCCAGGCGCCCCTTAATTTATTTTTAGAATCTAAGGATGACCACGTGAATCTAAGATCTTACAATTAGGTTTAAGGATACCCAGAGAAAGGAAATTCTCTAGAGATCAATTAGTCGTTCGTTTCATGATCTGTGGGAAAACATGTACCTTTCCGAAACAAGACGGAAAGTGACTTAAGTCCCTTTAGAGAAAAAAAATCTGCCTGGCTGGCTTTGAGGGGCCATCTCTCACTCCTGACCCAGACTGCCCTTTGTGGTAGGAAATAGGAGATAAGTGAGTCTGCTTATTTAAGAAAAGAGATTTGGACTTGGGTTCTCCATGTCAAGTCCACTCCCAGGGAGACTGTTCTCTCTGCATTCTTGGAGTGGTTCATAAGCAAGAGAAATCCCACCTGGTAGGCCATGTTCACATATTATTGAAGCTATCACTACAGAATGGCTATGAATTTGTTACGTGCCTCCCACTCTTCACCCTCCCTAATCACTACCACAACAAGCTGTTTTGTCTTGGGTTCTGTCTTGGGTTCGTGGTGCTTCCCAATCCTCCACGGAACACCTCAGCACATCAATACAGAATTCTGCTTGCTATTATAATCTTCTAAATCTACAGCTTCTGCGGGGATTCTCAGAATGGTTATGCTTGTCTTTGTTTTGACCACGGTGATTTCATTTAGCTGTACCCTTCTATTTTGACTATTTCATTCCTAGGTAACTTCCTCTTCTTTGAACACCTCCTTAACCCATCAGATCACAGAATGCTCCCAGAATCTCAGGCTTGGTTCCTTTCCTGGACAGATGGCTCACTGAATCATCTCTCAATCACACAAAACTCCTGACTAGCCTTGGGGTTAGTCTTTCCCTTAAAATATTCACATATTAAAAAACAGAATTATGGCTATTTTACCAATTCTGAATCTTCCCATCAATTTTCAGTAATTTTGGGGAGTGGAGAATGAAAATGTTCTCAGTGCTATAATCCCATTCTTAATGTGTTCACTGTAAAGTGTGCTTCTTGGAACCAAGAACCTTGGGTCCAGCTCACTCTCCCTACTAACTGGGCACTATGGAAACAAAGCATCAAGGTGGAGCCAGACTCCTGTATAGAGGGAGTCAGGGATATAAGGTTTGGAGAAAACCGCTAAAAGGTTCTGAGCACCCAATTCCTAAACTGGGGAGGGTGGATGGGGAGTCCCCTACCAGCCAACAAGTCTCCGGTGCCAGTTGGGTGTCCTATAATTCAACTGGATTCTGACACTCTTTAACTGGAGATAGCCTCCACTCCCACAGGTGAAGGACTCAATCCTACAAGACTGCTCTCTTCTCCCTCAGACACCAGTCACAAGTCCAGGTTATCCCCTGTGCTTCTGACCATGGGCTACAGATTGGAGCTTTTCTTGTCTTCTTGGGTTTGATTCATTTGCCAGAGCAGCCCACAGAACTCAGAGAAACATTTTACTTACTGAATCACTGGTTTGTTACAAAAGGATATAACTCAGATGGAAGGCAAGGTATGGGGAAAGGGCCAGGAACTTTCATGATCTCTGAGCATGCTATTCTCCCCAAATTTCCATGTGTTCACTCCAGAACTCTGTCTTCACCCTGGATGACTTTAACATTCCAGTCTCAGGTTCTTTGACCTCACCTCCAAAGACCTTATTTCTGTCTTCCTCACCGCCCTGTCTTTACCAGAAATTTTACTACATCTGAAATCTCAATTTTAAATCTTCTCTTCTCCCAGCTTATTCACTCAAGGACCTCCATGGCCAATGTGACCCTCTCTGAGCTTCACTTCCCACCTTGACCCGACCACATCCCATGATCTATCGGTATAATACAACTCCTTGGCTTGCACTCACTCAGACACACTCGCCTTGACAAACTCTAATTCTGAACAAATTCTACTATCTCTCTGCTCTTTGCCTGCACTGGAACAGCTAGATGCTATTGGAGAAACCCCTAACCAGACTGGTTTTGTTTTAAATCATGACCTCATACATCAAAATGGCCTTCCATTCTGCTAAGCAATCCTATTACGTTTATTCAGTGGGCTTGGTTTCCAATTTTCCCCTTCTCTTGGCTTTCCCTCCCATCACACTACCATCTATCAGTAAATCCTGTTGACTCTACCTTGAAACGTATCCTGAATGTTCTTTCTTTTCCCATCTTCACCTCCACCGCCTTTTTCAGAGCAGCCTTTGTGTCATGTCTTGAGTTATTGCAAGAGCCTCTTAAATGTTCTCCCTGCTTCCAACATTGCCCTCTCCCCTGCAGACCCACAGTCTGGTACCCCCAGCAGGCCTGATATAAATCATACCATATTGCTTCTCTGTTCAAATCCTCCAAGGTCTTTCCAGCTCACCCGGAATAAGACCCAGAGTTCTCACTGTGGTCTTCCTGGCCCACATGCTCTGCCCTGTTCTCTCCGATTACTCCCCACCCTTTGCTTACACTCTCCAAGCCTGCCGACCTCCTTGGGGTTACCCCAGCACCAGGTCCTGGGGGCACTCACCTCATTTTGCTTCCTCTCCTTACCAGGACTTCCATTCCTATACCCACATGGCTTCCTTACCTCCTTCAAGGTTTTGCTCAGCAAAATGATTCTTGGTCATCTTACTTAAAATTGCAACCATGTGGCTAGCCACTTCCTCTCTCCCTTCCTTCCTTTTTCTCCATAGAGCCCTTGCCCCTTGCTAACATACTCTTTTACCTACTGAGGTCACTGCACTATAGTGTAAACTCCAGAACTCTTCTTTTTTTGTTTTTGTTTTTGTTTTTCTCCCTTGGTTTCTTTTGTTCACCATTGCATCCATAATGTCTCAAACGCATGGCAGTTCTTAATAATAAACACTGGTGGAATGAATACATGAATGAATCTAGAGAAATGGATGGATTGTTCATCCTTTAGGCAAGCCTCCCTCAATAAATCCTGTTTCTCCCAAACAGGAAGTAAAGCAAGTTCTCAGCCCTCAAGCTAACACCTATTGAAGGCTTACCTTGGTAGACATTTTTTGTATGTTACCTTTAAATCTTGTAGCTCTCTTATGAGAAAACTAGTGTCCACAAATTCACAAATTCAATCATTCATTTGCTTATTCAGTGAAATTTACTGAATACCTACTATGTGTTCCAGACATTGGGGATACAAAATAGTGAATAAGAAAATGTCCTGCCCACATGGCACTTACACTCTCGAGAGACAGGCAGTATACATAAAGATCAGATAGTGATAAATGCTAAGAAGAAAATAAAACTGGCTTATGGGTGTGGGCAGCAGTTCAGAAACGGGTCAAGAAAGGTGTGTCAGGGGATTGGGGATTGACACTTAAGATGAGACTCGAGTCATGAGAAGGAACCAGTCAGGGGAAGACCTGATAGCCTGAGTGCAAAGTCAATGTGTTGGGAACGAGTTTTGTGTCCAAGGAACATTGAGAAGAGCATGTGTTAGAGAGGGAGAAGATGAGCTCAGAGAGGGAGGCACTTAAAGCAAGCAGTTTGGGCTTTAGTCTAGGTATAGTAGGAAGCTACTGGAGTGCCTTAAAGTGTGTGTTTCGGGGGGAGTGAGATATGATTTGATATATATTTTGAAAGCATCAGATGGAGAATAGGGGGAGAGTAAAAGCAGGCATACACAAGTTAGGAAGGTCTTGCAACTGTGAGAGATCCTGGTGAGCTGAACCTGGGGTTTCTGGAAGAAGGGATTTGCACTGTGTCTGGGTATAAATCTATTAGAGAAACCTCTTTATTACACATAGCTACAGAAATAAAAGACATGTCTTTTCCTCCACCAAAGCTTTCACAAAGGAGAAGCGTGTGCATGTATATATGTGTACATTCTGATATTTGGGGGTAATAAGAAAAGAATGAGTTTTACAAGTAACTAGAATATTTTATGAATTTACCCTATTTTCTATAATAGACATACTTTACAACTATGTACTTAAGAGAAAGAAAAATGTTTTACTTGCTTTGGAGTCAATACAAGATTTGGGGTTAAAGGTTATGTTTTCTAAGCGAGTAAGGCTCTTCAGTAAAACAAAAAAAATAAGAGAATACTTAATTTTAAAATTATTTAAATTATTATAAAGTTTAATCATAAAATTTTACTTGAAATAACATTAGTCCTGATCTTTGAATATCTGAATCTATGAGGAGAGATCTATAAGATATAGTAGAGAACAGAGTATAATCAAATTCAGTCGGACTCGAACCTTTTTGTTTAATTCACCAAATTATAATATTCCATATCCTTATGGAGGAGCACCAGAATGAACAGGTAACTTTTCATTCATGAGCGTGCATCCTCTCTCTGTAAGACTCTTAGTAAATATACACATAACTAAAATCAGCACTCCTTTTAATCAAGATAGGACTGAAAATTCTGTATTTATTATTCGTCTCTATCTCACTTCTTACTTTTGTGAAATAGAACGTCTGTAGGAGTGGAGATGAATAGTAGTAGATTCAGGATATTTTTTGGAAGTAATATCGATAAGTTTTTCTGATGGCTGGAATGAGGATGGTAAGGAGAAGGTATTAGCATCTCTATTTTAAGAAGGAGGAAGGTGCGGGGTGCCTGGGGGGCATAGTCAGTTAAGGGTCCCACTCTAGATTTCGGCTCAGGTCATGATCTCAGGCTCTTGAGATCAAGCTCTGTGCTCAGCAAGGAGTCTGCTGTCCCTCACCCTCTGGCCTTCTGTTCCTCCCTGCTCCTTCAAATAAATAAATAAATAAATAGAATCTCTCTCTCTCTCTTTTTTTTTTTTAAGAATAAGGAAAGTGAAATTCATCAGTATACCCACTATCACCCTAGTTACTAGAAGACTCAGGATTCCTCCTGATGTCAAGACTCCAAAGCTCATGTTTTACTTCTGTATTGGACATTCTGGGAGCACTGAGGTTGGTCGGGCAGAAGCCTATTTCGCATCAGAGAATTTACCCTCCAGGATTTGATCGGACCCCTCCTCCTCCCCACCTCCAAAGGAGTCACCTGCTAAGCTCTTAATAGCTTGAAGATTTGATAAAAGTGAGTTTCCAGAAGTAATAATGAAAAAATTAAGTTAAATTTCACAGCCAAAGATGAAGATTGCTGGGTTTTCCAAAACTCTATTCTATAGTTAATTGAATTCTGATGCTTTGAGCACCATGAATAAACACACAGTAATTTAGTCAGCCAAATAGTTACTGGTACTGACCACATATCAGGAATTGTGTTAAGCAAGGGATACTTTGTTAGGGCCTTTTTGATTTCCGAGCCTGCAGGAAGTGCAAAATGACTTAGCACAAATAATAGTCAATGATTGAATTTCGAGTTCCTGTCCTGATGCATAGACCTCTCTCTCGTGGGTCTCTGTGTCCCTTCCCAGATCATTTGTTTTGGCTTTGGCTTTGGCTTAGAATTGAAAATAGGAAAAGACATATGGAAGGCAGGTGCTAAAAGCTTGTGTAACAGTTGGTCGAAGCTAAGAAGCTACAGAATGGTGGAGACATAATGAGACACGACGATGACCCAGGGAAGGGGAGAGAAAAGCTGAATTTTGCTGAATAAAGAGTTGGTATATGGAGAAAGTGAGAGAGTAAGGTGGTGATGTGTAGATAAGGGAGAAAACAGAAATGGTTAGGGGGAAAGAGGGTCTGAGGAGGAAAAAATATGGTTGTAGGGGTATTTAAGGCATTGTTTCTTCTCCCATAAGGCTCTGGATGGACTCTTGAAAATTAGGAGTCAGGTCTCTTGCCCATTATGTCTAAATCCTGCAAAACTCTCTCCCCTCCCCTTTTTTTGAAGTGAAATTCACATGACACACAATTAATCATTTTTAAAAGATTTTATTTATTAATTTGACAGAGAGGGAGGGAACACAAGCAGGGGGAGCAGGAGTGGGAGGAGGAGGCTTCTCAAGGAGCAGGGAGCTGGATGTGGAACTCTGATTCCAGGACCCTGGGGATCATGAGCTGAGCCAAAGGCAGATACTTAATGACTGAGCCACCCAAGTGCCCTACAATTAACCATTTTAAAGTGTACAATTCAGTGGCATTTCATGCATTCATAATGTTAACTAGCTGTATTTGACTCTTTCTCTTTAATCCCATGGCCGTGGCCTCTTTCCAAACTCCCCTTCCATCCAAGTCATTTCTGCTAGGACCCAGTTCCCCAAATGTGTTATTTTGATACAAAAAGAGAACAAGACCAGCAAGACTTACACCTGAAAGCAGGGAAGCCAGTTCCTACTTGCAATCCCACTCTTCAGCCCAGCAACCACCCAGCTTTAGTGGGGAGATGCTAGGGAACATGAGAAGTATGGGAGCCAAGAGGGGACCAAGCCTTTTTACCATACAGAGGAGGGACTCACTCACCTGTTATCATAACACAGGTGGGCACTTCATTTCACTGTTCTGTATACCACACTCATCTCTGCCTGGTTTTAGTTTCTAACCCCGTGGCTCCCTGGTGGCCTAGCGCAGACCAATAACTCCTTCCCAAGGAGTACTTGTCATGCTGAAGAGCTCGTGTCCATTGCATGTGATAATGTAATGGTGTTTTTAGTCTGTTCACATTTTGCATGGAAAAGGTACTTAAAGATAGTTACTAAAACCAAATAACATCTCACTGATGGCCTGGCTAAAACAGTGCTGTCTTCTTTAAGTCCCTGTTCGGTCAATAGTGATACTTCTAGATGCATCTGCATTGATCTCCAGACAGTAACTGCTGTTTCTGACCACTAGTAATGCCACTTTGAGGACCAATCTCAGATTTGTTATAATTGTTCCTAATTTATTTCCTAAATTAGATTTTGAGGTCCCAGAGGACACAGAATATGCTTTATTCATCTCTTTATTCTGTCTAACTGAATGCCTGGTACTTATTATACAGTCAATAAATCCTGGAAGAAAATGTTTTTAAAAAGGTTCTATTTAGTCCCCATCATATATGCTGGGTTTGCCCTCTAGGAAACCAGTTCAGGGGCCAGAACAACTTTTCCTGGCTTATTGCTGTGAGAAGTGCTCAAGAGAGCAAAGTGATTCAGTTCATGATTTCCCAGGTGTAGCTGAAGCAGACAGCAGGAACCCAAACAGCTTCCTTGGGTATTAGGAACTGAATATGGGAATTGACCAGAGTAGATTCTGTCACCCATTTGGTTCAAACCATCCTTCCCAGTTTGTTGGTCACCACTCATACCAGGAAAGATCTTTTGTAGGAATCACATTGCTTCTTCCTCCTCACCATGCCACTTGATCTTACCAAGATCCACAGGGACCATCTCACTGCAAATCCTCTGGCCACTTTTCCATTCGTATTCTCCTTTACTTCTCAGAACATTCAGATACCACCAATTAGCTCCTTTTCCCAGAAAAGCTCTCCTACTTCTTTCTCGTGTCACTTAAGAATGATTTTTGGCAGCAAAGAACAGAAAACTCGTCTAGCAGTGTTCTTGAAACATATGAACGTTTATTTACTTAAAAAGTCCAGAAGCAGCGGGCAGTCCCAGTTCCATTCAGAAGCTTATTTCTGTCATCAAAGACTCCTTTCTGTCTCCTTTGCTGTCCTCCATCCTGACTGTCTTCATCTTTGTTTGCTGTCACATTTATGGTCACAAGATGGGTATGACAGCTCCACGCCTGGTGTTTTCACTCCTTTGTCTCAGCAAAAAGAGAGGCAGGGACAAAAGAATTTCTTCTGTGAAGGTCCTGTCTTTTTTATACAAAAAGAAAAATTTTCCTACGAGCCTCCCACTAGACTTCCTTTCCTATTTCAGAACTGAGTCTATACCCACTCTTAGACTAGTCACTGGTGATAAGAACTGGAATTACCAGGATTGGTTTGGATCACTGTAATTCATTTCCTGATTTGGTGAGATGAAGTTACCTTCTTTGAAATCAAAGGATCTTCCTTCTGTCTGAACAAAACTGGGATCCTACTAATAAGGAAGAAGTAACATAGAAAATAGCTTTTGGACAAGCATGGTGGAGACTGGCCTAATTTTTACTATGTCAAGTCTCTTGGGTACACAGATAGATTGTGTCATCTCCTAAGCATTGCAGCAGTATCCATGTTCCTGAGTTACCACCAGTGTGATGTGTGCAAAGTAGATCTATGTGTTTGCTACCTGCAGGCCTGGCCTATAAAAAATTCCTACATGGGATGGCTCAGTTGGTTAAGCAGCTGCCTTTGGCTCAGGTTATCATCTCAGGGTCCTGGGATTAAGCCCTGCATTGGACTCTGCCCAGCACGGAGTCGGCTTCTCCCTCTCTCTCTCTCTATGCTCTCTCTTTCTCCCAAGTAAATAAATAAAAATCTTTAAAAAATACTTCCCACACAAATAATCCATATTTTCTCTTCCCTTTGTTTTTTTCTGGCCACATACAAAGCACTCAGTGGAGAAATCCAATGCTCCAAGGAATGGTGAACCTGCAAGAATCAAGATGAATGTGGAATATGTGAAAATTGGGCATGCTAAAAAAGACACAGGAGCGGGGTACCTGGGTGACTCAGTCGTTGGGCATCTGCCTTTGGCTCAGGTCATGATCCCAGGGTCCTGGGATCGAGCCCCGCACTAGGCTCCCTCTCAGTGGGAAGCGTGCATCTCCCTCTCCCATTCCCCCTGCTTCTGTTTCCTCTCTTGTTGTGTCTCTCTCTGTCAAAATAAATAAATAAATAAAATCTTAAAAAAAAAAAAAAGACAAAGGAGCTTGAAAAGGCCCTCATTGACTAAATCTGGAAAATTTTATCATGCAAATAATTAAGGACTGTAAGGAATAAACCATTGAAAAACACAGTAATCCATGAGTCTATATCATTAATAGATAACTAATTAATTAATAAGAGATAAGGGAGGATTGGTACAAGTAAGAACCATCAATAGATGCTAAATCTATGGGAACACATTTGATGAGGAGCAGGATATTTGCAGGGTCTAAGATGTCTCCCCATGGATTGCTTATTACAGGGAAAAAAAATAGTAAATATACTGTGGAGGAATCAGACACCTCAACAAGGTGACTAAAATTATCATCACCCATTGAGGGAGAGAGTCATCATCTGACCTTGGGTTTGATATCCTGAGAAGGACACAATATCACAATATCACAATAGTATTCTGGCCAGGAATGGATAACTGGGATCTAATAATGAATAAAGGTGAGACAAACATAAACAACAAATTGGAAATGAGGGACATTCTCTTGTCCAAAGGGGGTGGGCTGTACCCTTCAAAAATATCAAAGACAAAGAAAAGCTAAGGAACTGATACAGATTAAAGGAGACTAAAGAGACATGCAATATATGGATTCTCTTATTCGAAGGGGAAAATGGGTAAGAATGACATTATTGGATTAATTGATGAAATCTGGAATATGGATGTAGATTGAAGTATGGTATCAATGTTAAGTCTCCTGAATAGATAAATGTACACGTTGTGTATATAAAAGAATGTACATATTCTTAGGACATTGAAGCATTAAGGGATAAAGGGGCATGGTAGATGCCATTTACTTTCAAATGGCCAGAAAAAAATGGGTGTGTATGTGTGCTATCTATTTGAGACTGCAAGTGTTAGAGCAAAAGGGGCAATCAACAAATCCAAATTAATCAACAAATCCAAGTAAAGGATATATGGGTGCTCTTTTTATTATCAACTTCTCTGTGTGTTTGGAATTATTTCCAAGTAAAAAGTTTTCTGGGATCTAGATTTTAAAAAACCACTGAGGATGCCCTCTTGTTTCAAAGGCTTTTTTCATGTTCTGCCTCTTATCTTTTCCTTCAGACCTTTTGTCTCACCTGGTTTCCCCCAGTTTTACAACTGTCAGCTTCTACTTGAATTCTCTCTCTCTCTCTCTTTTTTTTTCCTGGCCCCTTGGATTCACTATTTGTTCGGATAATTGGACAAGTTTTTTGATTCAACTTCTCCTGTGACTCAGCCTTTGGGTCAGCTTCTCCTACTTGGTCTTAAGTAATATAGCTCCCGAGCGAGTACTTCCTGTCTGCAACACTGAATCTAGGCTCTAGGCCACAGAGAAATATCATACCCTAGGTCAGATTCAATGCTTCCAACTAGCAACAGCTCCCTCTCTAGCGGCACTCATTTTGTCTAGGAGGAAAGAGTTCTCCTCTCTGACCCCTTCTCTCTAGGGTCTCTGCTTGACCAAACCTTCATCATAGCCTTCTAATTAGTCTGTTTCTCTAGTCTTTACATGTCCCAGTCAGCCATCCTTCTTCACTGCCACTGCCTCTCTCTTTAAAGCAGATTCCTTCATATTACCTGTTTGGCTAAACCTCTAAGAGTTCTTCATGGCCTTTAAAATCAACCTAATTTACTAAGTCCGTATCTTGCCACTTCTCTGCTGAAGGGTCAGCTCTTTCAGACCATGGACCATGCATTTTCTTTTTTGTATCTTTAATTTCCAATATAGTGCCTGGCACACAAATATACTCAATAGACATTTGCTGAAGGGACAAATGAACCCAGCTACATTAAACTTGAAACTTCTTTGACCATGCCCTGTTTAAATATCTCCTTTTCTGGAGTCTTCTCTAGCTCTGTCATTCAAGTCTTATATATGTCACTATGCATTTTTTTTCCTTGTTGACTGTGAGCCAAGGGAATGTCTTATTCATTTTGCATCTGACCCAGTATCTAGGAGAATGCCTGGAATAGAGGAGGCATACAGTTTGTTGGATGGATGAATGTATATTAGAGAGGGGGAAATAATAGATTTTGAGAAGGTCTCCATGTAGTGAGGCCGACTGAAGGAATGACCCAAGAACCATGAACATAGATCAGCAAGTACAAATAAGGTACAGGGAAGTAAATACACAGATGATGATGCAGAATTAAATAATTAGAATAAAATGCGAGTCAATCAGGAAAGGTTCCCTCAAGATGGACTTTGAGATGTGTTTGAAATGAGTAAAGGGACATAATTTGAGATAATAGGAGGCTAGAAGCATGTCACTGAGTTTGGTTGAGCCAAGTCATGGTAAGTAATTAGTGTGTTTGAAGCCTGCTTTTAGAGCAGGATCTGTTCTACTCCAGAGCTCAAGTTCTGCCTTTTTCCTGGCTCCTCCCCAAGTGGGCATGCTCACCCACTCTCTGTATTTTGATGTTTCCCAGGTCAGCCCAATGTAGGACTTTATGTTCTCAGTTCCTGTGAAGATAAGCAAACAAAACTGCCCCGTGGGATTGAACACTTGCTAACCTTGGTCCTCTAGGGAAATAAACTTCCCTTTTCCCAATAAAACAGAACTGCTCCTAGTGATGTTAAGCCAGAAAAGAAACCTTAACGAACATACTAACGTAGTATTACCACTTCTTCACAAGAGTATTAGCACATCTTCACTTTTTTTTTTTCTTTTTGTGAGGAGATGGAGATCCAAATAGGTCAAGAATGTATACAAGTGAGATCTGAGAAATACAGGGTAATAGCAGAATCTTGACTTTGCCACTTCTGTCCCCCTCCTCAAAGAGTATATGCAAACAACCATGATGCTGGACGGTCACTTTGTAGGGCTCAGATCATTGCTGCCTCCAGCACTTTGCAGGATAGAAAAACTAAACAGGTTATACTACTGTCTCTAAAAATGGTCCCCACTTTAGGAACAAGAACATTTTACACAGCGGGAGGTGCTTCTGAAGTCCTAGGGAGAGAATCTCTTGACTTGGGGAGATGGCAACAGTCTTTCTTTTAGGATAACCTAGTTTTTACAGTGTCCATTTTTTTTTTTTTTTCTGAATGCTGTGTGTCCAATGCACTCCCGTTCCTGAATACGCAGTCTTACTGTCTTCTGCTCGAGGCAAGAACGTTATGGTAGCATTCGCTCACTGCACGTTTTGAGGGGCTGGGTCCAGAGCACAGCTGCTCCTTCTCACCTCGCAATGCACACAGTTTTCCTATGGCGGGCAGCGGTAGTCTCCTAAGCGGCTCCTGATGTACGAGCAGGCTTCCAGATCCCGTGCACGGATGCCACTCTGCCAGAACGTCTCTAGATGGCAACGAAACGTTTAAGCCTAAACTGAGGTAATTCCTCATCAGCAGGGGGGCTTCCCGGGTAGGCACTGCTTCGCCGCGCGCAGCCCAATCTCTGGGGGAGTCACACTAGACTGTGGTGATGTCACACTGGCTGGGATGACATTTCACAGCTGGACCCCCTCCCCCCCCCCAACCGCCACCAAGCACCTTTAAATCATCGCGGAGTCTGTAGCGCGGAGGGGGCGGGGAATCCGGCCCCCGCACTCGATCCACGCTGGCTCCCCACGGAGGCCCCCCCACTCCCACCCCCATCTGTACTATGCTGTCCTCCTAATCCGCCCGCTCCTCGACACTTCCGCCTCAGTAGGTGTCATGGCGCTGGACTGTGAATGGTTCCCGCGGGGCGGGGCCGCCGGATGGGGGCGGCCGCTCGGCGCTCGGCTCGTCGGGTCTGGCGACAACGGCGGCTGCGGAGCGAGGGGCCCGGCGGTGGCCCCGGACGGCAGCGGGAGGCCGAGGCGGGAGCGCGCGGGGCTGAGGCGGCGGCGGCGGCGGCCAGGGGCCGGGCGGCGGAGCGGGCGGGAGGCTGAGGGGGCTCCCCCCGCGGGACGGGCGCGGGGACGGCTCCGGGGGGCGGGGGCCGGGGCCCGGGCCGGCTCGCGCGGGGGGTATGATGACCCGGCGACGGGGCCCCGGATCTCGTCTCCTCCGCCGCCTCCTCGCGGCAGCCCCAGCTCGCGGCTGAGAACCAGACCCACCGGCGGTGAGTCGGGCCGGGCGGGAAGGGGCCTCGGCAGGGAGCAAGCTCCCATCCGCTTCCCGAGGCGGGGTCGGGAGGGCCGCGGGCTCTCAGGGGCGCCCGGCCTGCGGGGGGCGCCTCCCTGGGCGCGCCCCCACCCGGGACGCGGTGCCCCGTCCGGCGGCCCGGCCGCTAGCGGCCGCGGAGGAGCTTGCGTTCCCGGGAAAGCGAGGAGGCTCCGGGCTTGTTTTCGGGGCAACTCCCCCTGCCTCCTGCCACTTCTCTTTGGGGCGTGTTGTTGTCCTCAGATGACAGGGGGCCGCCTTGCGCCTCCTCACCCGGCCGGTTTTTTCCCGGCCGTCGTGGCAGGTTCCCAGCGTGTGGCTTGTGCGTGTGTATTTCACAGCTCTGCTTATCACCATGGTTTTGGGTTATTTGTGCTCTTTGCGACCAGGAAGCGGTGTCTGGAAAGGACGGCGGTGGTGGTGGGGTGGGTGTGGAAGCTTTTCTATCCTCTCCGCTTCTGTTCTTTAATCGTTAGGTTTGTAATTTGTAATGATGGTGGAGACTACGTGGGACCAGCCCACCTAATGTGTGTCTGTGCAAGGCGGATTTAGAGGTCTGGCTCGGAGGGAAACTTTTGCTGTCTGTCGCCACTTTCCCAAAGCTTTCGTTTAAAGAAAAGAGAGAGAGAGAAAAGGTGAGGAAACAACCAAAAACTCTTGGGTAAGGCCCGTACTGTTCGCAGGTCTTTGGGAAAGAGGCCCTTTTTGTGTTTAGCAACCGGGACTTGGGGCTCGGTCTCCAAGAGCGCTGGTCTAACCTCCAGTTTGTTGTGGTGACAAACCGTGAGCACTGGCCTTGTGTTTATGCTGGGCTCGTTTTCTTTCCTGTTTAAGTGGGGGAAGGGAGGAGGGGCTCGAGAAGGGGAAAAAACAATCCTCAGCCTCCGTATGTCTTTCCTGCACGTAAAACCGTCCCTCAGCTGTAGAAAGACTCGTTTTGAGGAAGCCCTAGGTGCTTTTTCTTAGTGACACTTCGGGAATTTTCAGAAATTGCATCAAAATATTCATTTCAACTGTAGACTCTTCTGCCCAGTCTGTCCTTTATCTTATTTGTTCCCTAGTAACTGATGAAAACAGCAGCCTGGCTTCCTGCTCTTGATGAAATGGGGTTAAATTAAGTGGCTGATGCCCTCAGCAAAACCTACAATTTTGCTCTTGTTTGTGTAAAGCTATTTTTGATTCCTGGTCTGTTGTGTGTGTGTTTTGAAGATTGTAGAGATTTCAAGTCATTACAGGCTTTTACTTATATAGGTCTAAAGCTTTCTGAAAACATTTCAAAAATCTAACAAGTCCTGTTACCTATGATTTGGGATCTTTACATGTAATTACCCCAGAGTTCTGTGTTACAATACTGGTATGATGGAAGTATATCTGTGACTTTAAGATACTGTTCCTTGCTGGGAGGATATTTTAGTAAAGTAACTTGTGGTTGGAACTGTAGGCAGCCAAGCCAGTAAAGCATCTGATGAGTAAAATGGTGAGTGAGATCTTGTAAATATGTATACTGGCTCTAGTTGGTAAGTAGGACTTCTGCTGGTGATACTCATAAATAGTTTATACCATTTTTGGATATTGTAGTTTTATGGATTGTAGAGTAAGTTGATTGGTAACTTGAGATTTAAAACCAAACCAAAACTCCCTCCTAAAAGAAAAAAAGATAATCTCAAAATTCACAATTCTCTGGAAAATAGAATTTCTTCATTCTGTGGTTTTGTTTTCACAAGCACAGTTCAGTCAGTAGTTGTGTTGGGAGAAATCAGTGAGCCAAACCTGCCTTGTAAACTTCTTACACTTGGAACTTGCACAACTTGTTGTTAGTTATATATTGTAACTGGTCTTTTTGTAATTTGAAGTAATTTTGCAAACATGAACTTCCTGATCTGCCCTTTTTCATTTTCACGACTGCATAAAGCAATCCATATGTTTTTAGCTTTTTTTTTTTTTTCAAGTTTCAGTTATTTCTCCCTAGTCTCTTCCCTTACATTTCCCTTACATTGTGCCATTCTGAACACAACCCATCAAAATCATTTTTCCTTCAAGTACCACTTCAACAATCAGTGATTTGCTTTTTGGTTCCTTTTTTGTTCCTAACTTCACAGCTCCCTAAATGACTTATGTATTTTTGTACAGCATAAATTGGCTCTGTAAAAAAACCTTTTATATCCTGTTTTTATATTTTTCTCTTTCTTTTTCGTGTGTGTGTGTGTGTGTGTGTGTGTGTATGTGTGTTACATCACCTAAGCAACATTCTAAACTCCTAGAAGATAGGGAAGCTTATGTATATTTCTTTTGGATTCTTTAAGGGCACCTGGTACGGTGCTTTCCCAGAGTGCTTAATGGAAAAGAATCAGAAGACCTGAATTCTTTGCCAGCATTACAACTCATTAGCTCTATGTAAAGCTTTTTTGCCTCCTTGGGTCTCCTTTTTCTCACCTTGGAATTAGGGGGTTTTGGAAAGAGTCTCATCAAGTCCATTTTAGCTGTAAGAATCCCTGTACTTTTTTGCCAGTGTTTTTTGCTTCAGTCGAGTACATCTCCTTACTTGAAACAGTTTTTCATTTTTCAACATTCCCTAGCATACTGGCAAAAGTTATCTCATTAATCTGAAAGAAGTTATTCCACCTTCTATCTGCCAAAGTATTGTTACCTTATTTAAGTCCTCTTTTCCTTAGGTCTTTGCTGACTGATCTAAACAGGGTCATCTCAAGATTCATGTTCCATATTGATGTTTGCTTTGTTAATTTAACATTTTCCTTATGCTTGAAACTCCTTGAGGTATAGCTTTCTTCATTCTAAATTTTATAGGTCTTGTAAACTGTTGGGTGCATATACCAAGATCATACCTTTTTACCAAACACAAAAAATACATACTTTTTTTTTGTTCTGTTGCTATAGATTCATCATTCCAAATAATGAAGAGCTTGAAATTTAGGAAAAGATATCCTGTCTAGAAGGATAGTTTACAAAATATTACAAAATATTGATTATATGGCTGTGAGTTACATAGAATTATAGAATTACTCTTTCATCAGCTAACACCACTTACTCCACACCCTCTCTTTGCATTCTAGTTGGGTAATTGGCTTGCTGGTTCCTTATGAAGGAAAGTGTTACAGGAAAAGGGTGGTGGGCTTTCATTCAAATAGTGTCCTTAGGGTTTCACGCCTATTTTTTCCTTCTGTATCACTACACTTAGAAAACTATTTTAGGTATTCTCTTGTAGGCAAGAGACTATAATTTCTATTTCAGTTGATTATTTCTCTAATTCAGTCAGTATGACACCTGAGATCCTCTTTTGTTTATATATATGGAGAAGAAAGATCTCTTTCTAGTCATTCATTCTAACAAACATTTGACACATACCGTATGTGATAGATGCTGGTGATACCCACCCCCCAAAGACACCTACTCTGGTATTTAGAATTACCCTTACAGAATTTGCAGTTTAGAAGAGAAGTCAACTTTTCTTTTTGAGATTGGGAGGGAGGAGGGGGAGGGGCAGAAAGAGAGAGAGAGCATCTTGGGCAGGCTTCACACCCGGCGTGGAGCCCGTTCCAGGACTCAGTCTCACAACCCTGAGATCACAACCTGGGCCAAAATCAAGAGTCAGACGCTTGACCAACTGAGCCACCCAGGCATCCCAAGAAGTCAGCTTTTAAATAGTCATACTTAGAATAACATTTAGGGTGGTCTCATGAGTTAATACGTGATCTGGCTCTTGTCTGCCTGCTTCTATTATTTTCTTCCTTATTCTGTTCCATCTACACTGCTCTCTTCTTCAAATAAGCCAAGAATGTGCCTTGTCACTAACTGTTCTCTTCCACTGGAATGGCTTCTTCTTGTCAGTTAGATCTTAGCTTAAGTGCCACCACCTTACAAGGCTTTCCTTGACCACCAAATCTAGAGTATCTCTGCCCCTCCCACCATCTCTGTCATATCATTGTGTTTTGTTTTCATCCATAGCATTATCTCTAGCTTCTGTTTTCTTGGGGGATATGTGTGTGTTGTTGTCTTCCCAGAAGAAAGTAAATTCCAGGAGACAAGGGATCTTGTCCATCTGGAACACCACTGTTATCCCTAGTTTCTAGAACAGTGCCAGGCAGACAGACTAGATACTCAGTATATGTTTGTTAAATGAGTAAATGACATAAATAAGTACAGGTGTCATAAGTACCGAGAAGTGGTAGAGGATGCTGTGGGAGCCTTTACCAGGAAACCTAAGCTAGTATGAAGTGACCTGGGTGTATTTGTCAGCATAAGGCTGACTAACACATACATAATCTAGGAACATAGTTTTTCTTTCATGTGACATCCTGAAGTAAATGTTCCAGGTTCAAGTGAGCATTCTTGGTGGGCAGGTGGTTCTGCTCTTACAGGATCATTCAGAGACAGTTCTTTCCATCTTATTGCTCTGTCATCCTTGAGCATTGTTTCATGGTAGAAGCTGGGTCTCCATGAGTCTTTGCTGGTAGAAATGGAAAGGAACACAAAAAGCTGTACATTACTGTCTGTTTGTGAGAGGGGCTGATGTACATAGCCATGAGCCTGGGGTGAAGGAGAGAGTAGATTTTGATCCAAACCAACAGCCTATATAACCACACTGAAAAAATGGAGACTAACAGGATAAGTAGAAAAAGAGAAGACTAGGAGGGGACAGTGAAGTTCAGAGAGGAAATATTATGTGTAAAGGAACTAGGATGGGAGAAATCAGGCCTGCTCTAGGAACTCAGAAATTTAGTGCTACTGGAAATTTGGACATTTTGTACTTTATCTCAAGGTTTTAAGCAGGAGACAGATAAGCATTTTTTTAAAGTTTCATTTGTAAGGTGAAGAATGAGTTGGGAGAAAGGAGTTTTAAAAGGGGGCTTGAGAGTCCCATTTGGGGAAAGCAAGTTAGGCTGTTGAAATAGCCCAGGATTTTCAGCAGGGGTGGAGAAAAAAGAGTGGAGTGGAGAGATAGATGGTGTTACGGTGAAGGAGTTTTCTTCCCAACACTACTCCTTGCTTTATTTTTACAGAATGTGTTTTCTTATTTACCTACCTTAATGATATGAATATTCTTTTCTTTTTCTTTTAAAGATTTTATTTATTTATTTGACAGACAGAGACCACAAGTAGGCAAAGAGGCAGGCAGAGAAAGAGGAAGGGAAGCAGGCTCCCTGCTGAGCAGAGAGCCCGATGCGGGGCTCGATCCCAGGACCCTGGGATCATGACCTGAGCCGAAGGCAGAGGCTCAACCCACTGAGCCACCCAGGTGCCCCTGAATATTCTTTATATATCATCATGCTGGGGAAGATTTATATCTGTGTACATGTCAGCTGAGGACAAGTGCCAGAGGAAGCAATCAATTTACAGTACTGATTTTAGGTTATTTAGGTCACCAATTGTTAAATTGTATCAAAGAGGCAAAGATGATGCTAAGCAAAAGCAGTAGGAATTTATTATTCCTACTAGAATAATAAATTATTCCTACTGGAAGATGTAAGTTACCTGGAAAGGAAGGGCAGAACACTGACAAATGATTACCTTGGTTGTCATAACTCACTTCTCCTTTCATAGTTATAATATTTGAATCCTTTGTAGTAATATTAGCTACCTGTAGTGCCCATAATGTGGGGCACCATGTAAATGTTCAGTAGATGTGACCACGGCAGGGAGTAGGGAAGCCTTTAATTTGAAAGCTGTATGTTCTCAGTTCTCTTTAGCAATAAGTACAAATGCTAGTAACCCTTTGCCTGTTAGTTCTAGTTCTCCATGAATACTGTGGTCAAATTTGTCAATATACTTGGATAGTTAAATCCTTGGAAATCAGATTTGAAATGAAAAGACGTTTATTACTGGAGTCAAACAAGAGAGGTGAAAGTAAATTCAAGAGGTGAAGAGAGGTGCAACATTTTTAGGAAATCCCAAGTAATTTATTGGGCACTGCTCTCCTGGGAATTGGTAATATTCGTAACTTAATAGAGTCTGATACATAGTAAGTTTTCTGCAGATGTTAATTCTGTTCCATATTTTTGTTGGGAAGGCCTTACCCTAGGAAGAAAATTTCTTCCTCATTTTGCAGAGGCGGTTTTCTGGAACATAGTATCTTTATCTTATGTCTAAGAATGGCTGCTTTTAGCTGAATTTCAGGATGTTATATAGATAAGAGTGTTGATTTTTCTTTTTCTTTTTTTAAAGATTTTATTTATTATTAGAACATGAGTAGCGGGGAGGGGCAAAAGGAGAGGGAAAAGCCAACTGCCCCCTGAGTAGGGATCCTGACATGGAACTCAATCCCAGGACCCTGAGATCATGACCTGGAGGCAGATCCTTAACCAAGTGAGCCACCCAGGTGTCCCAAGAGTGTTGATTTTTCCAGGCAGGTTTGATTTTGTATTTTCTTCTCACCTTGTGCTTGTTGAGGTCAGGATGAGTCCCAGCCACACTGGCATAGTACTGACTTAAGTACCATACACCCTTACTGTGGGGAAAGCCAGTCAAATTCTGGGTTGTTCTTTCCCTATGGATAGACTTAAAAGTTTGTCATACTGAATAAGAATCACGCCCATTTATATCCTTAAGCTTTTAGAAAAATTCCTAGAACTTGTGCATTTTGCAGGGCTCACTGAGGACTTGAAACCATCCGTATCTGTTATTTTATTTATTGGGTGAAAAGTTGCCCATAACATTACTCTGGTAAATGCAGTATTTTAAAGTGTCTAGTTATGAACATATTTTTAAAAATTTGGTATTATACTTCATGAATTCTTTTTAGATTTATTAACTTTATAAGCTTTCATATTCCTTGATATAGCTACAAAGTGCAAATTTTGTATTCAATTCTTTTATCAAAGACTTTTAGGCACATAAAGGTTGTGCTCCTGTTTCTTGATAGGTTGTTAAAATTAGTAACTCAACAGATATGCAATGGAAAACAAATTTCAAAAATTTGCTTCCTTTCATTGTTTAAAAATTGGCTCAGTTTTATAATAGGTGAGAAGTATTTTTGCATATATTTTAATAGGTAAATTTTGTAAAGGTACTACTTGGTCTCAGATTTTTCTTTTCATTTCTTTTTTAAAAAAGATTTTATTTATTTATTTTTTGATAGAGAGAGACACAGCGAGAGAGGTAACACAAGCAGGGGGAGTGGGAGAGGGAAAACAGCCTTCCCACGGAGCAGGGAGCTCCATGCGAGCTGGATCCCAGGACTCCGAACCAGGAGCCCAGGAGCCCGGGATCATGACCTGAGCCGAAGGCAGACGCTTAATGACTGAGCCACCCAGGCTCCCCTTTCTTTTATTTTAATTTGGTATTATGTCAGTGATAATAGGCAGAACAAGAGGACTTGTAAATTCATAGCCTTGGAATTAAATTGCACTGGCTTTAGCTTTTAATTTACACTTTTTGTCTCTTCAGGATTCATATAAATTATGAAAACTCTCGTTTAAAGTAAATCCAGGCCACATTTTAGAAATCGAAGGCTGAGGATTTGTTCTTCATTCCAGCTGTCTAGTCCAGTGCAGATGGTTTTTAGTTGCATTCAGGCACAAAGAAATGTACACATTGCTTTTTTATGTTCTGTAACATCCTTTGTCATGCTTCCTTCCTTTCTTGTGTGTGTTTATTCTCTTATGACTAGTAAAATTAAACTATGTGTAGTGGAGTGGAGACTCCCTCTATATCTCAAAGATGCACACAGAAAAGGGAGGGATATTTGAAAAATATGAGTGGTAGGGAGTAGATAAGAGGTTGGTAGGCAGGGGTAGAAATCATCCAATAAATATTGCATGTCTGAATATTGCCAGGGTCTCTATGGTAGTTTCTGATGCTGTAAGCAAAGAACAAGACCTGTATGGCACCTATCATGGAATTAACACTGTAGCTGGAGATGGGAGTAACATTGAGTAAATAATTTTGAGTTGTAAGGGAGGAACAGGATGCTATGGGAGTGCATGGTGGGTGGGTGGGGGGTGGTAGTTGTGGGGTGTATGTGTGTGAGTGGTGTGTGTGTGTGTGTGTGTGTGTGTGTGTGTGAATGAATGGTTTTCTCAGAAGAAAATCTTATTAGATTATCACCATATTAGAGGGCCTTCCAAGAACTGAAAAGGGCAGTATGGGCAGGATGGCTGGCATGGAGGAATCAAGGTGAGGAGGTTCTGGAAGACAACAACCAGATTTTTGGAGAGTGTTTTAAGGCAGGTTGAGGATTTTGGACTTGATCCACAAAGCAGTGGAAAACCCTGAAGGCAGGGGGAGGAAGGTGGTTAAGAAAGAAAGAGCAGTCATCTGATTTGCACAGTTTAAAAACAAAGATCCCCAGAGTGCATTCAGGATTAGTTTGGAGGCTATTGGCTGTTTGAACTAGAATGGTCCCAAAAGGGGTAGGAAAAAAATGGCCGATTTTGAAATATACTTAGGAGGTAGAATTGGTAAGATTTGGTTATAGATTAGAGGTAGAGTAATAAGGGAGGAGGAAGATTCAGGATAATAATACTAAATGAACTCCAGGCACTGAGTCTGTACATGTGTTGAACAATTTAATTTTCAGAATAATCCCATGAGTTAAGTATTATCACCAATTTATAGATGAGGAAACTGAGACTCATTGCCTCTCTGATTTTTGGCTTAAGATGTAGTATCATAATTGAGTTAGAAGACTAGGGGTTGGGTGGGGGCTCATAAGATTAGTTTTGGACTTGTTAAATTTGGGATGTCTGCAGGATACCCAAATTGCAGTGTGGAATGTTATTTGGAAATAAGAATTTGGAGTTGAGAGAGAAGTCTCGGTTAGAAATAAAGATTTGAGACTCTTTTGTAGATGACTAATCCTGGGAAGTAGTTATTGGGAAGAGGGAAAGTATGGATAAGAGAAGAATTAATATAGAGCCCCACAGCATCTGAGGGTTACATGATTGAGAAGGGGAAGATAAGTAGGAAATGGCTTGTTATGCTCTGTCAGTTATTTCAACTTTTTTCTGAAAGTATTAGCTTTGGAAGTCTTGGGGTTTATTGAGTTTGAGGTGTTTATGGGATAGTCCAGGACAGAAAATTTGGCTGTTTTACTCCCTTTCTCCATGTTTTTCTAAGAATAACTTCCCGTGGTTCTTCAGAAGATCCTCTCGATAGGCTTCACACCATCTTGTTTTGTGATCATTTTATCTGTGGTCTCCTTACATTGTAGTGGACAGAGCTAGACACTATTAAAATAGTTAACTGAACAGAGTAGATAAGCATCCACTTTGTCCAGTACATTCTGGACACTATTTCTATGAATGTAGTTTAAGATTGAATTAGCTTTTGGGGTGTGTGTGTGTGGGGGGGGGAGAACATTATTATATGTTTCTCTTACCAACTGAAAGTGTCTTTCATATACATGTGCTCCCACTAAACCTTGTATTTCTTATCCTTCTGCTTTGTGCTAGTCATATTTTGGACTATGTAGGATTCTCTATTCATGTTAAATTTCATCTGCTGTTTTTGTCTTGTAGTTTCTACCCTATTGTGGTCTTTTTGAATCTGATACTTAGCAAATACTGAGTATCTGCCCAAATTTGAGTCCTGTCTAAATTTTGTAAGTGTGCCTTCTATGTCTCAATTTAAATAGTTGATCAAAAAGCTCATCAGGGCAGGAGTGAACACAGAGCTATGGAATGAGCTCTCGGGCCAAAGAGCTTGGTGCTGCTACTTAGTAGCTGTGCTGTTTTGGGCAAATTACTTTATCCACTCTGTATCTTAGTTTCCTCATCTGTAAAGTGTAAATAATAGTATCTCTTCCAAAGAGTTGTGGTGACAATTAAAAGAGTAATGTATGTGAAGTGCTTAGACAACTACTTGACACATAGTAAGTGATCAGTGTTCTAAGCCATTATTATTATTATGGTTATTATTTTATAAACCGTTATAGATGTTATGCTCTTTTAACAATATGACCAACTGTTGCTGAGTCTTGAAGAGTGATTAAGAGTGTGAGATTGACCAAAAAATTGATCCTTCTGTAATAGGAAATGTGTTTTGGAAAATGTATAAAATAAAACCCCAGGCAGGTAGTTATACTTTACTTGTGGTTTTTCTAAACTAAAAGTCTTCTGCTCTGTTAATTGAGGGGTTGTGTAAAATTGAGGGTCTAATTCTTGCTCTCTCTTAACGTAGGTATGGCATCACAGCTGCAGGTGTTTTCCCCCCCATCAGTGTCGTCGAGTGCCTTCTGCAGTGCGAAGAAACTGAAAATAGAGCCCTCTGGCTGGGATGTTTCTGGACAGAGCAGCAACGACAAATATTATACCCACAGCAAAACCCTCCCAGCCACACAAGGGCAAGCCAACTCCTCTCACCAGGTAGCAAATTTCAACATCCCTGCCTACGACCAGGGCCTCCTCCTTCCAGCTCCTGCAGTGGAGCATATTGTTGTAACAGCTGCTGATAGCTCGGCCAGTGCTGCTCCATCAACCTTCCAAAGCAGCCAGACCCTGACTCACAGAAACAACGTTTCTTTGCTTGAGCCATATCAAAAATGTGGATTGAAAAGAAAAAGTGAGGAAGTTGACAGCAACGGTAGCGTGCAAATCATAGAAGAACATCCCCCTCTCATGCTGCAAAACAGGACTGTGGTGGGTGCTGCTGCCACGACCACCACTGTGACCACAAAGAGTAGCAGTTCCAGTGGAGAAGGGGACTACCAGCTGGTCCAGCATGAGATCCTTTGCTCTATGACCAATAGCTATGAAGTGTTGGAGTTCCTAGGCCGGGGAACATTTGGACAGGTGGCTAAGTGCTGGAAGCGGAGCACGAAGGAAATTGTGGCTATTAAAATCTTGAAGAACCACCCCTCCTATGCCAGACAAGGACAGATTGAAGTGAGCATCCTTTCTCGCCTAAGCAGTGAAAATGCTGATGAGTATAATTTTGTTCGTTCTTATGAGTGCTTTCAGCATAAGAATCACACCTGCCTTGTGTTTGAGATGCTGGAGCAGAACTTGTATGATTTTCTAAAGCAGAACAAGTTTAGCCCACTGCCACTCAAGTACATCAGACCAATCTTGCAGCAGGTGGCCACAGCCCTGATGAAGCTCAAGAGCCTTGGTCTGATTCACGCTGACCTTAAGCCTGAAAACATAATGCTGGTCGATCCAGTGCGCCAACCCTACCGAGTGAAGGTCATTGACTTTGGTTCTGCTAGTCACGTTTCCAAAGCTGTGTGCTCAACCTACTTACAGTCACGTTACTACAGGCAAGTGGCAAATGCTAAAAAAGCATATCTTAGACTAGAGATCTGTCTCTGTATTTAACATATATTACATAGAGTTACATATAACAAACAATGAGTTTATTTATAGATTCCTAATGTCTGGCATTCCTATATGTAATATTTTCTTTCTGAAGTTATTATTTAACACTAGAAAATTTAATTCAGTCCGATTGTGAAGGTTGTTCCTTGTTGAATTATTTTAGCATCTGGTTCCTTCTTTAGTACCATTATACCTAGTTTTCCCATTTTAAAGAGTCTTTAAAAATATAAAGATGTTTACTTACTTGTAATGAATTTGGGCATATGCTGCTACTTTTTTCAAGTTCCTTTCTTGGCAGGTAAGATGCCTTGGGAATAATTCCAGGTTTAACTCTAGCAACATTTCATTCTTTGACATTTTCTTTCTTTTGTAATAGCATTGGATCTGATGATTGCTAAGGGCACTTCCTGTTTTAACATCTCCATAATAGTTCAAACTTATTTGGTTATGACCTTATTTGGTTATCCTAGAATGTCCTTGACCCAAGTGCCTTATACTTTAGTGATTTATATTTCCAGATTGGTGTGTCTAACAAAGCTGCCTTTTTAGTATATAATGATTATTAGGACAGCTCTTAAGTGTCGGTATATACAATGTTGTCTGTGCTATAACCAAGAAGATTTACTGAAAGAAAAGGGGGAAGTCTTCTTAAATGAGCTTTTATTTCCTCAGTACCTCATTTATTTATCTATTTGTCTAGTTACAAATTTTAAGGAATTTGATTCTTAATTTTAATGATTAATTAAATACAATTGCCCACTCACCCAATCAAGAAGTGAAACAATAAACAAACAAAAAAAATAGGTAACCCAATGTGTTTATCAGGAGATATATCAAGAGATAATCTGTCAAATGCTATATTAACTTTTGAGTAAATAGAAAGTCTGAGCTTAGAATTTTATGTAGTGTGAAAATAATAGGATATTTTAATCTGTATAAGGCTCAGAAGAGATGCCATCTCTTTACACATCTCTTTATATCTCTTTACACATCTAATTGTGTAAAATCTGCCCAACATGAAGTTTACCATTTTAACGATTTTTAAATGAACCATTCAGTGTCATTAAGGACATTCACCGTGTTGTGTAACCATCACCACTACTAAATTTTTTTTATCACCCAAAACAGAAGCTCTGTGACCATTGAGTATTAACTCCCACCTTTCTCCTACCCTCGGTATCCTCTATTTCACTTTGTGTCTCTATGCATTTGCCTATCTAGATACTGCATGTAAGTGGAATTATACAATATTTGATATTTGTCCCTTTGTGTCTGGTTTATTTCACTTAGCATAATGTTTCCAAGGTTAAGTCATACTATCAAATATATCAGAATTTCATTCCTTTTCATGACTAAATAATATTCCGGTGCATGTATGTATTGGATTTTGTTTACCCATTCTCTTGGGTTTCCAGATTTTTGGCTATTATGAATAATGCTACAAAGAACATTAGCGTTCAAGAGTTTAAGTCCCTGTTTTCCATTCTTTTGGTGGGTATATAGCCAAAAGTAGAATTGCTAGATCATATGGTAATTCTATGTTTAACTTTTTGAGGAACCACCAAACTATTTTCCACTAGTAATGAATAAAGATTCCAGTTTCTCCACCTCCTCATCAACAGCTTTTTTCCCCTTCTTTTTCTTTTTTGAAGTCGGGGGGGATAATAGCCATTCTTATGTGTATGAAATGGTATTCATGTGGTTTTGATTTACATTTCCCTAATGAGTAATGATGCTGAGAATCTTTTCACTTATTTTTTTATTTTATTTTATTATTTTTTTAAGGTTTTATTTATTTATTTGACAGAAAGAATGGGAACATAAGTAGGGGGAGTGGGAGAGGGAGAAGCAGGCTTCCTGTGTTGCCGGGAGCCTGATGCAGGGCTTGATCCCAGGACCCTGGGATCATGACCTGAGCTGAAGGCAGACGCTTAATGACTGAGCCACCCAGGTGCCCTGACCATCTTTTCATTTATTGCACATCTGTGTATCTTCGGGGAAATGTCTGTTCAAGTCCTTTGTCCATTTTTGAATTAGATTTTTTTTTTTTTGGTTGAGTTTTAAGAGTTCTTTATATATTCTAAGTATTAATCCCTCTGCAGATAGTTGATTTGCAAATGTATTCTCTCATTCCATTGTGTTACCTATTTACTTTGTCAGTGGTATTTGCACAGAAGTTTTAAATTTTATTGAAGTTCAGTTGGTGTTTTTTGTTGCTTATACTTTTGGTATTCTTTCTAAGAAATCATTGTCAAACTGATGTCATGAAACTTTTTCCCATTTGTTTTCCTGTAAGAGTTCTATAGTTTTTAGCTATTACTTAAAAGAATGTAAGAATACAGACATAGATAGCTCTTATAGTTGGGTTTTTGGTCTATTTTTAGGTTAATTTTTGTATATGGTGTAAGTTAGGGATTTGGTTTCATACTTTTGCCTATGAATATTCAGTTTTCCTAGCACCATTTGCTTAAAAGACTATCTTTTCTCTATTGAAAGGTCTTGACATTTGTCATAATTCATTGACCACAAATACAGGGGTTTATTTCTTGGCTCTCTCCTCTCTTCTATTGGTCTGTATGTCTGTCTTTATGCCAGTACCACACTGTCTTGATTACCAGTAGCTTGGTAGTAAGTTTTAAAAATTTAGAATCAAGTTTTGGCTATTTGGAGTCTCTTGAAATTCCATATGAATTTTAGGATGGATTCTTCTATTTCTACAAAAAACATCATTGGTTTTTGAAGGGATTGCACTGAATCTGTAAATCACTATGGGTAGTAATGACATCATCACAGCATTATGTCTTCCAATCCATTCTTCTCTATTTTTATCTTTTCCTTTTATAGTTTTGTAAAACTCTGATTATTTCTTGAGTGAGATGGAGTAAACAGATTCCTACGGCCTTGGTTTCTCATTTCATTATGCTCTAGGCAGTTTGGCTATTTTTGCAACTCTCACCTCCATTTAGTTAGTTATTCACGACTTAGAAGATTTAGGTTCTGATTGCTTTTTCTTTTATTATTCTCCTTTGAGCAATCCTACCACCACCCACTCAGGTATATATACAGAAACACTCTACAGGTGCACTTACGAGCTCAGTTCTGCATCTCCTTTGGAGCACTGGGGAGGTAGGAGGAAGGGCACTGCTGAAGGGTGTGGAGGTTGATCAGCTCTTGCTTCTCGATCTCTTCTCCAGTCAGTGCCTGCAGGTGTTCTTTAACTCGTAGCCTTATCTGTGGTAACGGAAGCCAATGTTAAGATTGAAAAGCAATTAGAAGTAAGAATTATTTTGTGAAATAATTTTAATGGAATTTTCTCTTAAAGTGTAAAGGAGATTTGAAGGGTAAATAGTTCTGGCTGCTTAGCTTTCTCTAATAACTAACTCATTTGAATAATTTTCAGTGTTAGGTTGCTGGTCTTTGCCCCTTTTCCTATCCTTTTGATGTACTTTTTTTTTTTTTTAATTTATTTGAGAGAGAGAGAGCATGAGCTGCAGGGAGAGGGAGAGAGAAGCAGACTCCCTGCTAGGCAGGAAGCCAGATGTGGGGCTGGATCCCAGGATGAAGGCAAATGCTTAACTGACTGAGTCACCCAGGTGCCCCTTGATTAATTTTTTTAAAAGATTTTATTTATTTGAGAGAGGGGGAGAACCCATAGGAAGAGTGAGAAGGAGAAGCAGACTCCCTGCCAAGCAGAGAGCCCAACATGGGGCTCATGGGGCTTGACCTAGGACATTGACATCATGACATAAGCCAAAGGCAGATGCTTAACTGACTGAGCCACCCAAGCACCCTATCCTTTTGATTTAATTTCAGCTGTCATTTGAGTAATTCGATTATGTTTTGTTTTTATAAGAAATACGATTTTCAGATTTTTAAGTCCACTGGTAATTACTCTTCAACAAGTCATCCTGGCGATTCATTGCATTTAGTTCTCAACTAGAGGAGTAATTGTGACTGGAGCTCAGTTTACCCCTTAAAAACAGGAGTTCTTTCTGCATATTACTGAGTAATTACTGTGCATACTGAAGTTCAGTATCCAGGGCTTAACTGCATTTAGGGTTTTTTTTTCCATTTGAAATTTAACATGAATATGCTCTTATGTCACAGTAATACTTGATAATGAACCTCAGGCCAATGGAATAGCAGCTCAGGCATTCCTTCTTTACCATTAATTTTATCCACAGTGGTCCTCTTTGCGTTGCATTTAGAGTCTGTTAAGTCCTCACCCTGGTGTCTTTTAGAAAACCTCTGTGAAATCTCTTTGGCCAGTGAAGCATCCTGGCTCCAAAGCCAGACTTCCTCTTACCTTCCTTTTTAGTTTACATTGCTTCATCTTCCTGATTACATGCCAAAATATTATCAGTTGACATAAATTTTTGCCACCATACTTCTCTGTTGGCCATCGGCTTGGCATTTATGTCTTAGCCAATGGAAATAATATATTTTATTTCCTGGACGCTATAATTGTGTTTGCTGACTACTTCCAAAGAAGTTGCTGTCTTTGGGGCTTGAGTTTAGGCACAAGGGTTTGCCATGTTTACAAGCTTAGTGCTTTTCCATTCTGAACAAATTAACTGGCTTTATTAAAGTTGAGATCACTGTATTTGTTATATATGGAAGGACAAGGGCTAGAGAAGGAAAGCATATTTTCAGTTTAACATAGACAAATAAACAGTTTCACCTAAGCCACAGATGCAGGAAGTTAGGCTTTATGTAATATCTCTGATCTGGTAAGTAAGTTTGATGCCTCTGAGATGGGCAGGAAGAAACAAGAGTGCTCATGACAATGAGCAGGGTTTAATTTGTGCTGTTAAGTGATCCTAACCACAACTTGCTCCATGTTCTAGTGAAATAATGCTTTATGGCTTTGGAGGGGTTTTTTAGTTTAAAGAAATTTGAAGTTGGAAAATCAAAAGACAAGAATTGCTATTTCTGCCACCTGGTTTTAGTCATTACAGCCTGCTTAGTATTTGTTCTTAAAGGATGGGATGTATTTTCAAAGAGGAGACCCACTAAGTCCAAAGTACAGTTAATGCCATTTTCCTACAAAAGTGAATACTGCCAGTTTGGGTTTTTTCCCTCTCTTCCATGTGTTTCTATAGGTCATCTTTTTAAATGTTCAGTTGTTAGAATGTCAGAGCTGGAGTGGGACCTAGAAGAGTAATTAACCTCACTCAGCCTCCCTAACAGATGAAGTATAAGCAGAATTTTAGTGTTGAGAGTTTATGTTGAAGGACTGAGAGATAATGGAAGGCAAGGGGAAAGATGATACAGTAATGTAGATAGCACCAAGAATTATAATCTGAATTCAGAGTTTAAAACATTCAGTCTTTAGAGGTGAGCCTGCTTTAAATGTTCTGTTCTGTTCAGTAAAAGAAAAGAACCTCAGTCTTTTTGCTTCCTAGAGTTTAGGTCAGACAGTATTTCTAGTTTCTAATGATAGTGAAAATCCCTCACTAGACTGAGAAACCTTATTTTATTTTTACTTTCTTTTTTTTTTTCTTTGATACTTAACTTTTGTATGGTAGATGTGGTAGAGTTACTGTTTTAAGTGAGTTTTTGCTGGAAATCCTTAGCTGCTTTTGTTACTCCGGAAGCAGAGTGAGACCAAATGGAAAAACTGATTCCAGTCAGTCTTTAGGGGATTTTTTTGTCTAATGAGGCTTGGGGGCTGGAATTAATGTTTTTCTTAATTTCCCTGAAACTTTAAGCTTTGGAAGCCTAATAGTTATCACATATTTTTGCTACCTTTCTAAAGAAATAAGTTATTGGGTGGCCTGCCCCTCCCTATGACCTACCTTTGGATTTTAAAATGTCTTCCTGGAATAGTGGGAATGGCAAAAATCAATCTGCTGCTCTTCAACTGATGCTTAGGAATGTTCTAAGCCCAGTTTTTATTTTGGCACAAAGCCATTTGCATGCTCCCTGCCAGCTATTTTTGGCACTGTCATGAACTTGGAAATTAATGATTCTGCTCACTGAAAGTAAAAATTTTGTCCCTTTTCAATTTTAGAAAAGCTTTTATGTTTCTGGATGCTCTTATGCTCTAGTTTATTAATGCTGTTAAACTTGTGCCATCTTAAAAACATGCTACCGTGATTGGGATTTAATTAAACTCTGAAATTTCATCAGTAATATGTCGCTCTAGCCACCTGCAACAGGAATATCCCTTTCGAAGTTTGTTTCTTTGGCTAACAAAACCACAGTTCACATCAATTAGTATAAAAACTGGTGATATTAGTCTTTCCACAGATAGCTGTCAAATAGCGAAGTCTTAGCAGGCCTGGATCAGTCTTCTGCTGTTCCTGTTCTAGGATCAGGAAAGCCTTTGGATCCTGTGAAGTCCTCTTATTTACCTTATTTTCTAAGGGCTGCTACTTAGAAAATTACTTCGGGGAGGATATTCTTATTTAAGGAAATACCCTTTATACAGCCCCTGCCCAGTCCTCCCTGCCCCAGAGCAGCAGCGTGCACATAATATTTAAAAGTTCGAGAAATCTAGGCACTCCATGAGGGGACACAGTCTGTTAAAGGGCTCCTTGTGGAGACAGATCTGCCAAGGGGTCTGGATTTGGTGTGCCCTTCCTTACAGATTCTAATTCTGTGACTTGTAAGAAGGAAGGAAATTGTCTGGAGATGATGATAAAATGTTTACGAGCTCAGCTCTTAATTCAGATTGCCTGTGCTCCATCAGTTAGTAATTGTGTGGCCTTGGGTGAGTTACTTAACTTCTCAGTGCCCAGTTTCTTCATCTGTAAAATGGAGGATCCTTTATTACGTAGCATCTAAGATACCATTGATTAGAGGTTGAAACATTTATATACCAATAAGAAGGTAAATGCACTGCCATTAAGCTAAAATACTCATCATTTGCAAGTATTTTCTTGATTTTAGAGATGTTAAAATATGAAAAAAAAAATGCACCTTAGAATTGATGACTTGGAGCACCTGGGTGGCTCATTTGGTTAAGCATCTGACTCTTGATCTCAGGGTTGTGAGTTCAAGCCCCATGCTGGGCTCCATGCAGGGCATGGAATCTACTTAAAAAAAAAAAAGAATTGATGACTTAACAGTAATAGTATCTATTTTCATCGGATTGTTGTAAGGAGTAAGTGACCACATTTGTAAAGAACTTAGAACAGTGAGTGGCACAGAGTAAGTGCTATATGAGTGTCATCTTTTATTATTATTGATATTAGTAATAACCTGTTATTATCATCCCCCCTTTAAACCCATTTATCTCATAATTTTAGTTATGGTTTAAAAAATGCCATGTAGGGCGCCTGGGTGGCTCAGTGGGTTAAGCAACTGCCTTCGGCTCAGGTCATGGTCCCGGAGTCCCGGGATTGAGTCCCACATCGGGCTCCCAGCTCCATGGGGAGTCTGCTTCTCCCTCTGACCTTCTCGCCTCTCATGTTCTCCCTCACTGTCTTCTCTCAAATAAATAAATAAAATCTTAAAAAAAAAATGCCATGTATACTACCAGGCCAAATAGATTTATATAGGTGGATATATACAACTTTTACTTTTTTGGAGACAGTACAATACAACTCTGGGCCCAGATTGCCAGGGTTCAAATCCTAGCCCTTCCACTTATTAACTGTAATTTTGGGCAAATTACTTACTCTGTTTGCCTCAGTTTCCTCTATAAATGGGTAATGATTTTTTTAGAGATTTTATTTATTTATTTGACAGAGAGGGAGATCACAAGTAGGCAGAGAGACAGAGAGAGAGGGGAAGAAGCAGGCTCCCCGCTGAGCAGAGAGCCCAATGTGGGACTCGATCCCAGTACCTTGGGATCATAACCAGAGCCAAAGGCAGAGGCTTAAACCACTGAGCCACCCAGGCACCCAAGTGGGTAATGATTTTATCTTAGATATGTTCATATATATATAAAGCTTTTAGTTTATGGTATTATCTTAGTCTTCTCTTCAAGGCTCCATAGGGTTTGGTTTCTCACTTTGAGCATTAATGGAAGTGAATATTTCTGTAGTGCTTTCAACCATGATATCTCTACAGAAGGCATTTCTGTTACCAAGGGATATTTATTGATCAGGTCACTTAATTTTTTTTCTATAATTAAAAAGGTGCTAAGAATAAAAATAATAAATTTGTGATCCCTTATCTGTGATTTCAGAATTAAAAAACTTTAAGTTTGGCATAAGCTCATTTATTGGCAAACTGTCTTGAACTCTAATGTAAGGCGATTTAAGTCTTTATTTAGCCAACTTAGTATGATTGTTCAATTGTTTCATTGCGGAAATACTAATGTGTTTGATTTTGGGGCGCTTTCCTAAACTCCATTGGGATTACTATGCAATATGTAGTTTTATGTATGGTGATACCTTTCTGAAATTCAAAAAAACATTCAATTCCATAACACATCTGGCCCCAGAAGTTTCAAATGATGGATTTTTATATCAAAGATAGTTTTCAGTTTCTTTAAATCAATATGTACCTTAAGCTGGTACTAAAACAGAGCTTAGTCGACATAGTTAATTTCCCCAAATAATGTTTGTTTTTTAATTTGCTTTTTTTGTTTTTGCTAGAGCCCCTGAAATTATTCTTGGATTACCGTTTTGTGAAGCTATTGATATGTGGTCATTGGGATGTGTGATAGCTGAGCTGTTCCTGGGATGGCCTCTTTATCCTGGTGCTTCAGAATATGATCAGGTAAGAGTATATATTTGGATGGAAATAGAATGCAAGTATTTACTAGTGAAATAGATTCTAGAGGAAGTACTTACTAGTGAAGTATTTAGATATTAGGGAAAGAGTAGTCCAATTAGAAAGGATTTTTTTGAAGACTAGAATTTTCTCTACCTGTTTCTCAGTCTGGTATTATGTTTGCAATTCAGAATTTTAAGTTTTTTATTTCATATTACCTTAGAAATGATTTATTAAGACTGGTTTTGGTTAACAAGTGTGTCTTGTGAGTTTTTAAGATAGGAAAATAAAGAAGGATGAGGAATTGGAATTTTAAGAGTGAACTTTGTCTCATTCAGAGCTGTTACTTCCTTTTATACATGACATATGCTGAAATAAGTACTCTCTACATACTGAAACACATTTGGCCCCGAAAGCTGTAATGTATACTGGATTTCTGTAAAATAGGATTTAGGAGGGAAATCATATGAATTGAAAAGTATTGTTTAGAAGATGATCTGTGTCTCAAAACAGAGAAGCTTTACAAGATGTCCGAGTTTCTCAAGGAGCTCGTCCTAAGGGAAAAGGTTTTGCCATGGATGTATTACTGTACTATGTATAATTGTATTATTTGCCATGGATGTATCATATGTATTATGCCATGAATTCTTATTTCTTGTTCTTTTAAAAAAAAAAAGGTTTTAATTACTATGCTGTAAGCTCTTTAAGGGCTTAGACTGATTCCACTCGTGTGTCCTCAGCTCCTGACATTATGTCTGACACATAGTAGGTACATGAGGATTATTATTTTTTGCTTTTAAAGAAGTAAATGGTTCTCTGGAATTATTAATAGGAAAAAAGAGTAAAACAGTATTTTTTCCTATTCAACTTAGAATTTTTGATTCCTTGATTCATGTCAGAGCCACCTTCTAAAAATTTGACTCTTTGGGCATGTCTTTGATTGAAACAAAAAATGAGTTGCTCATGTGATAAGTAACTGGTTACTTTGAGCTTTGTAATAATTCTGCCGTATGAGAGAGAAGTCAGCTTTCTTGTTTTACAATGACAAAGTGTGAGGGAGATAAATGATGCAAAAACACAGTTGGTTGAACTAAGCTATTGATTCTCCTTTTGGGTCTTAGACCCTTATGAGAATCTGATGAAAGATAAGGTGTATGGATATTCTTAGAAAAATTTATGTACAGTATTTTGAGTTCAAATTTAGGGGATTCATGATTCCCAATTAAGAAAGCTTGTTCTGAGCAGTTACAGCCCCCCAAGTGCCATTCCTAGGCCAACCTTCAACCTTTGTAAACAGATTGGTACTGTTAATTTTCCTAGGAAATAGAGCCAAATGAAATTAGGTTTAGAAGTTAAGATACAACTGTTTTTTTTTTTTTTTTTTTTTAAATAAAGAAATGATCTGATAGTTTTGAGAGAATTTTTGCCTAGTGCATAGATGTGAAACTGTGGGTGGTAGGAGGAAGTCGTTTTTCCCATGCTGAATAAATAGGGTACTGCTGTTGTAGAGCAGGATGGGGATGGGTTATCTTGGTGCATCTCTGGTTATACAAAAAGATTTCTGTTGCAGGATTTCTATTCTTATAGTTAAGTTTGTTTAAAACAACTTATATTGAGATAAAATTCATATACCATGTAGTTCAGCCATTTAAAGTGTACAACTCCCTGATTTTTAGCACATTCACAGGGTTGTAAACCATAACTATGGTCAGTTTAAGAACATTTTCATCCCTCTGTAATGAAACCCTATACCTATGCCCTTTCCCCTGAACCTCTGCGTCCCCCACCCCGTGGCAACCACTAATCTACTTTCTGTTTCTATAGAGTTGCCTAATGTAGTTGATCATATTTATCACATACCATGGGTGGTTTTCTGAGATGGACTTCTTTTACTTAACATGTTTTTCATCCATGCTGTAGCCTGTTATCAGAACGTCATTACTTTTTATGGCTGAATAATGTTGCATTGTATATATGCATACCACATTTTGTTTGTCTATTCATGTGTTGATGGACATTGAGTTACCATCTTTTGGCTGTTGTGAAAAATGGTGCTATGAACATTGACATATAAGTGTTTAAGTTCCTGTTTTCAATTTTTGAGGCTATATAACTAGAAATAGAATTGTTGGGTCATATGGTAATTTTATGTTTAAACAAACTTTTTCACAGTGGTCACACCATTTTACATTCCTACCAACAGTACACAAGAGTTCAATTTCTCTATATCCTTGCCAACACTAGTTCTTTTCTTTCTTTTAAAAAAAATAGCAGCCATCCTTATGCATGTGAAGTGATAATCTCATTGTGATTTTGATTTCCATTTCTCTAACAACTAGTGATGTTGAGCATCATTTTATGTGCTTACTAGATATCTGTTTATCTTCTTTAGAGAAATCTATTCAGGTGTGCATGAGTGGCTCAGTCAGTTGAGCGTCCAACATTTGATTTTGGCTCAGGTCATGATCTTGAGGTCATTAGATAAAGCCCAAGTCAGGGTCTGTGCTCAGTGAGGAATCTACTTGAGATTCTTCCTCTCCCTCTCCTCTTCCCCCCACTGCACTCAGGAATCTCTCCCCATCAGCACCCTAAAAATCAATCAATCAATCATCAATCAATCTTTAGAAAATCTACTCAAGTCCATTGCCCATTTTTTAATTAGGTTGTTTATTATTGAGTTGTAGGAGTTTGTATATATTCTGGGTATTAATCCCTTATCAGATACATAATTTTCCAAAACTCTCCCATTCCTTAGGGTTGCCTTTTCACTGTGTTGATAGCATTGTTTGCACAAAAGTTTTTAATTTTGATGGAGTCCCATTTGTTTGCTTTTCCTTTTGTTGCTTGTACTTTTGGTATCATATCTGAGAAATTATTAACAAATCCAAAGTCATGAAGCTTTTCTCCTATGTTTTCTTCTAAGATTTTATAGTTTTATCTCTTACCTTTAGATCTTTGAGCCATTTTAAGTAGATTTTTCTATATAGAATAAAGCAAGGGTTCAATTTTATTGTTTTGTATGTGGATATTCAGTTTTTCCAACACCATTTTCTGTAAGACTGTTCTTTCCCTACCTCTTTGCATCCCTATGAAAGATCAATTGACCATAAATACAGTGATTTATTTGTGGACTCTTAAGTTCTGTTCCATTGATCTATATATCTGTGTTTATCCAGTATTACACGGTTATGATTACTGTAGTTATGTGGTCAGTTTTGAAACTAGGAAGTGTGAGTTTTCTAACTTTTTCTTTTCTATTTTTTTTAAAGACTTTATTTATTTGACAGAGAAAGAGAGAGAGAGAGATCCCAAGTAGGCAGAGAGGCAGGTGGAGAGAGAGAGGAGGAAGCAGGCTCCCTGCTGAGCAGAGAGCCCGATGAGGGGCTCAGTCCCAGGATCCTGAGATCATGGCCTGAGCAGAAGGCAGAGGTTTAACCCACTGAGCCACCCAGGCGCCCCTAACTTTTTTCTTTTTCAATATTGTTTTGGCTATTCAAGGGACCTTGAGATTCCATGTGAATTTTAGGTTTTTTTTTTTTTAATTTCTACAAAATAATTATTGGTTGTTTTGTTTAAAAAGTAGAGTCCATTAAATCTCTGGGAGGTACCACCATCTTAACAATATTGTCTTTTTTTTTTTTTTTAAAGATTTTATTTATTTATTTGACAGAGAGAGATCACAGTAGACAGAGAGGCAGGCAGAGAGAGAGAGAGAGAGGGAAGCAGGCTCCCTGCTGAGCAGAGAACCCGATGCGGGACTCGATCATGACCTGAGCCGAAGGCAGCGGCTTAACCCACTGAGCCACCCAGGTGCCCCACAATATTGTCTTCTGATCCCATAAATGTGACCAGATTTTTTAGGTTTTCTTTAGCAACATTTTGTAATATTCAGAGTACAAGTTTTACATCTCTCTTATTAAATTTATTTCTAAGTATTCTATTTTTTTTTATGTGGTGGTAAATGGAATTGTTTTCTTTATTTTATTTTCAGGTTATTCATTGCTAATGTATAGAAATACAGTGAGTTTTGTAATTGATCTTTTATTCTTCAAACTTGTTGAACTCTTTTTCTAGTAGTTTTCTTTTTTTTTTTTTTAAGGTTCTTTTACTTTATTATTTTCATTAAGTGATCTGTATTCCCAGTGTGGGGGTTGAATTCATTGGACTTGAACTCATGATAAAGAGTTGCATACTCTACTGACTAGCCATCCTGGTGCCCCTCTAGTAGTTTTTTTCCCCCTCCTCCCCTTCTTCTCCTCCTCCTCCTCCTCCTTCTTCTTCTTTTTAAATTTGAGAGCAGAGAGAGAGAATGAGAAGGGAGAGGGTCAGAGGGAGAAGCAGACACTTCGCTGAGTAGGGAGCCCAATGTGACCCTCGATGCTGGGACTCTGGGATCATGACTTGAGCCAAAGGCAGTTGCTTAACCAACTGAGCCACCCAGGCGCCCCCCTCAAGTAGCTTTCTGATAGAGCTCTAGTTCTCATTGTTTTAATGGAATCCTTATAATTTTCTAACTATAAAATCAAGTCATCTACAAATAAAAATGGTTTTACATCTTCCTTTCCAGTTTGAATTCCTTTTTTTTCTTGCCTAATTGCTTTGTATTAAAGCAGTAGTAACAGTGTTGAATAGAAGTATAAGAGCAGAAATCCTTGTCTTGTTCCAGATTTTAGGGGGAAAATAATTCAGTATTTCACTGTTAAATATGATACCAGCTAAAGGTTTTTCATGAATACTACAGCAGATTTTATAGCAGATATTTGTGATTCTTGAAATATTAGTTAATAACTTCAGATTTGTTGAAAACATTTTGTTTAATATAACAAATGACAATAATGCTTTGTTTGCTTAAATGCAGGACTTTTGTTTTTGCTGTTTGTAAGCTATGTGAAAAGCAGTATCTGGATGATAGCTTCCCATTCTACTTTCACAGTGAAACCCATTCTGTAATATTAAAATTTTTAAATGTTTTAATTCTTAAAGTGCATCATTATAGAAAAATTAGAAAAGATGCAGTAAACCAAGAGATAAAACTTTTAACCTTTAGTAGTTTCAACCTTCAGAGGTGACCCTTTATGATTTGGCATATTTTATATTTATTTATGTATATAATTTGTTAATTTTCATCATGTACTTATTGAGTACCTACCTTAGACAGTGGGGATATAGTGCTGCATAAAACATTATACTTGCCCTCATGGAGGCTGTAGTTTGGTGATGGGAAACAGGCACTAAGTAAATAATTAAGTAATACTTTTCTACATAATATATAAATTATATACATAATCTCCAATTATATACATAGATCTCCAGTTTTTTACAGGATTTCTACAAAACACAAATTGATCATGCTACTTCCTTATTCTTCAGTGGTTTTTAAGCTTTTATTTATTTTATTTATTTATTTATTTATTTATTTATTTTTAGATTTTATTTATTTATTTATTTGACAGAGAGAGATCACAAGTAGGCAGAGAGGCAGGCAGAGAGAGAGAGGAGGAAGCAGGCTCCCCGCTGAGCAGAGAGCCCGATGTGGGACTCGATCCCAGGACCCTGAGATCATGACCTGAGCCGAAGGCAGCGGCTTAACCACTGAGCCACCCAGGCGCCCTCTTCAGTGGTTTTTAAAATACTTTTGGAATGAAGGCTAAATTCTTAATATGGCCTCTGAGCCCCTCCATAGGTTGTCCTTCCCCTTTCTCTCTCCCTCTCTTTGATCTTATACCATTTCTTCTTGCTTTTCGAAAAGTGCTCTAACACTATTGGCATCATTTCAGCACTGGTTAAGAATATGCATTCTTCCAGCAAAGGCCCCTTGTACGTACTTTTCTCATAGTCTGGAATGCTTCTGTACCACCCATTCATTTCATCTAGTCAGTGTCTACTCATTTATTAGCTCAAGCATTACTTTCTCAAGGAGCTTTTCCTTACCAGTCCCCAGTCTAGCTTGGGTTCCTTTGCTATGCATTTTTATAGAAGCTTGTTTCTTTTTTTCAGAATGCGAATTCAGTTTGAATATTCAGTTTCTGTCTCCCTCACTTGACTGCAGGGTTTATGAGAGCAGGAACCATATCTATTTTTAAAATCACCAGTGCCTCGCTCAATAAGTACTTCCTAAAAGAATGAATGAATATATGTGCTATATATAGTTCTATTCCACATGATAAACTTAGGGATATAGAGGAGCATATATACTGTATTTGGTCATATTTAAGACACTACTGACTGAAAGATACACCATTTTTCTATACCTGTAAGAAAGAATGCTGCCAGTTAAACCATGACAGTTATCAGTTGTGAGACATATCTTGATTTCAAAGATGTTAGTGTGAAAAAATATGCCTCTTAGAATCAGTGAAATGTAATTTTTTTTAAGTGAGATTATTTAATTTGTAATCTTGTTTTTCTACTTGGTATACTGTGAAATATCTTTATGTGTCAAGAATTAAACTTCTGTCATTTATTTATTTTACTTATTTTGAGAGTGTGAGCATGCACATGTGAGTAAGCAGGGTGGGGAGGGGCAGAGGGACAGGAAGAGAGAATCTTCAGCAGGATCTATGCCTAGTGCATCTAGTCCTGACCTAGGACTCGATCTCAAGACCCTGAGATCATGACCTTAGCCAAAATCAAGAGTCTGATGCCTAACTGTCTAAGCCACCCAGTTGCCCTTCTTCTATTGTTTTAAATGTCTGAGTGGTATTTTATTGCACAAATTTTATTTTGGATTTTAAAAAATATTTCACCATTTTTATATGTAAAAGAAGTTCATATTTAAAATATTCTTATATAGGGGGACCTGGGTGGCTCAGTGGGCTAAGCCTCTGCCTTTAGCTCAGGTCATGATCCCAGGATCCTGGGATCAAGCCCTGTTATCAGGCTCAGCAGGGAGCCTTTTTCCCTTTCTCTCTCTCTGCCTGCCTCTCTGCCTACTTATGATCTCTGTCTGTCAAATAAATAAATAAAAATAAAATCTTTTTAAAAAAATGTTCTTATCTGCATTAAAAAAAATTTTTTTTTTCTATTTTGTTAATACTATATTGGCTTCCATTATGTAGCTCTCACAGATTCAAGAGTGATATTCTGGTGTTACCTGAAATTGTCTCATGAAAGCAGGCTAGATGTGGCCTACAGGCCATAGTTTGCTGACCTCTGCTTTACACTGTTAAAAAATTGGTGAGGATCCCAAAGAAGTCTGTCTGTATACATTATATCTGTTAGTATATACTGCATTAGAAGTTAAACTGGGTGTACCTGGGTAGCTGTTGGTTAAGCATGGGACTCCTGATTTTTGGCTCAGGTCGTCATCTAGGGGTCATGAGATAGAGCCCTACTTCAGGATCCACATTTAGCATGGCATCTGCTTGAGATTCTGTCTCTACCCCTACTCTGGCTTAAACACATACTCTCCCTCTCCAAAAAATAAATAAATAAATAAATGGATAAAATCTTTTTAGAAATAATAAAATAAAAAATAACTCAAAAGAAAGTTTTTAGGGGGAGAGATGGGAAGTAAGATTTATTTCCTGGCTTATAAGTTTCTCTCTAATTTTATCTTAAATACAGCCATTCAAATATGGAAAAGGTGGTTAAAAAAAAATTACCTCTTGTATCACTCTCAGTAGTGGAGAGAAAAGCAAATCACCTCTTCTGTTGCTTTCTTGGGTCTTTGGAATTGTGGAAGCAAACAAATTGTTGAACAATAAAACTGGAAATTTTTTTTTTTTTTTTTTAAATCTTTTTTTTTTTTTTTTTTTTTTTAAGATTTTATTTATTTATTTGACAGAGAGAAATCACAAGTACACTGAGAGGCAGGCAGAGAGAGAGAGAGAAGGAAGCAGGCTCCCTGCTGAGCAGAGAGCCCGATGCGGGACTCGATCCCAGGACCCCGAGATCATGACCTGAGCCGAAGGCAGCGGCTTAACCCACTGAGCCACCCAGGCGCCCCAAAACTGGAAAATTTTTTAAACACAACTATATGCAAGCACATATTTTATTAGCCATCAGAGCAATGACCTCATCACACATCCTCTCTGGAAATCTCTATTGTATCCCCATAAGGAAATGAAAAAGGCAGATAATTTCTGAGTATTATTTTTTAAATAGTTTTGGTTTGTGGACTCCCTGAAAGGATCTTGGGGACCCCCAAGGCTCCCCAGACCAGACTTTGAGAGCTGATAGGTTAGTTCATAGTGGGTACTTAGTAAATGTTGATTGAATGAACACACTGCCTGCCCCCTAGTGATGTAGGGATAGAGAAACTAAATTAGTATTTAATTTTATGGTATGAGAGAGAAGCTCTATGGCAATTTAGAGTAGGAAACTAGAGTAACCAAGGAAGAAAGAAGCTTATACAAATGTTTTCCTGATCTTTTTAATTTGATAATACATCAACAAATGAAATGGAAAAACCCTTGTGATCCATGAGATAGTTTGTTGGAAATTATTCTGTTCTGTCCTAAAAATCACCTAAAGTTTTCTGAACTTTGTATCAGAGGTCTACAGAAAAGTGAAAGTGTTTATACACAAAATTTTCAAAACTGAGTTTTCCTCAGAAATGACTGAATAAATATTTGGGAATCACCTGTGAGTGGGTTTGCATATATATGTATTTACAGATACGTTTTATTTGTATTGATTTGACTAGAGCTAATAATGTCTTGGTGTAGAAGTTTTTAATATTTTCTCTTTCCACTCCAAATCAATGTCTTAATGGTTCTGATGTTTCAGATTCGTTACATTTCACAAACACAAGGCCTGCCCGCTGAATACCTTCTCAGTGCTGGGACAAAAACAACGAGGTTTTTCAACAGAGATCCTAATTTGGGGTATCCGCTGTGGAGGCTTAAGGTCTGTCTCCCCTACTATACTACCCATTCCTGCACTCCTTACTCCCAGCTTTTTAGTTACTAAGTTCTTGAGGTGGAGGTGGGAAAGGGGATGGTGGTGGTGGCAATGTATGTTTGCAGGAAGTACTTAAAAAAATTATCTCATTGTACCCATTTGACCTGATCCTTAGCTTAAAAAATAAATAAATAAATAAACTAAACACCGTTCAGTTGTCTAAGGTTGTTTTGTATATTTGAACCAGCAGCTGAGAACAGGGTATGGAAAACAGTGTTCACCATTAAATCACAGGAAGAACGAGAATAACTTAGCTTTGACTGTTTTGTAGAGAATTCTGAGTAAATATGAGAAAACAGCATAATTTTCTAACTCACCATGTTAAGGCCTTATATATTTTCATGAAATAAATGCCTGCTTTTTACTTGTGAATTTACTCCTTTAACTTGAAATCTCAAACTAATTTGAGTAACTTTGTAAATCTCTGTCCCTGAACCTGTTTAATAGTTAGGATTTGAAATATCATTTCCTTTGAAAGTAGCTTTAAGAGAAATATGGTAATGACCCTCTTACATGACATCCTTCAGGAACTGTGCTACATCATTGTTTCCACATTTAATTTAGCAGTATTAAAAGAGTAGTCAGATATCCAGGTCCCATTCATATGCTAGAAGATTTTCTGGCTGTAAATTACTTTCATGTTTGCCATCTCTGATTGGCAAGGTGATGACACCTGTTTCTTTGTATTTTGACTTTAATTTGAACAAAATGTGAAAATAACGTACAGATGGAATTTTTTTTTTTTAATCTGTATTTTATAGACACCGGAAGAACATGAATTGGAGACTGGAATCAAATCAAAAGAAGCTCGAAAGTACATTTTTAATTGTTTAGATGACATGGCTCAGGTGAGTATAGAAAGTTTCAGGAAGCCAGATATTTCCGTATCTCAGAGACACACTTCCATTGATTAATTATATTAAAGATAGATTTGATCTGTTATCTTCTAGTACATTTTCATTTTTTAGAGATAGAAGTTCATTAATATTCTGCCATGTATTAAAAGAACATTTGAGTCCTAACCAAGATACTTTTGGAATTACATGTTCTCCCTTGCTTTTGCTTAACTGATCTCTTTGCCTGTCAGTATTTTGAAATACTGTTTTTGAAGATTTCTTTACTGTCCATTTTCTCTGCTAAAAAAATACATAAGAGCTAACATTAGTTGAGTGCATATTGTGTTCCAAATTCTGTTTAAACACTTCATATTTATTATGTCATTTAATCTTTTCAACAATAGGAATTTTTAAGTAATAATAATTGCTTTCATTTGTTTGTCCAAATTTTGAATGAAAAGATTCATTCAGCTTTATTCTACCAACACACTCTATCAAACTGAAGATTTTATTTAGTATAAGAAGAGTTTTCACTTGTTTTTTTTTTTTTTTTTTTTTTTAAATTTTATTTATTTATTTGACAGAGAGCGATCACAAGTAGGTAGAGAGGCAGGCAGAGAGAGAGAGAGAGGGAAGCAGGCTCCCTGCTGAGCAGAGAGCCCGATATGGGACTCGATCTCAGGACCCTAAGATCATGACCTGAGCTGAAGGCAGCGGCTTAACCCACTGAGCCACCCAGGCGCCCCGAGTTTTCACTTGTTAAAATATTTTTCTGTAATAAAATGAATTTCCTCAGGTTTTTCTCTTGAGATCTATATCTATTTATCGATCTATCTATCTATGTATTATGCATATGCTTAGTATCAATCAGAGGTTAAATGATGAAGTGTGATATTTCTAAATTTTTCCCGTAAGGTAAATATGTCCACAGACTTGGAGGGAACAGATATGTTGGCAGAGAAGGCGGATCGAAGAGAATATATTGATCTGTTAAAAAAAATGCTAACAATTGATGCAGATAAGAGAATTACTCCTCTGAAAACTCTTAACCATCAGTTTGTGACAATGACCCACCTTCTGGATTTTCCACATAGCAATCAGTGAGTATGGTCTGGGGCACTTACCATGATGTGGTCCTGTGTTGTTACCATCTTACAGTTAAACAGAGCGATCACGAGCAGCGGCCTTAGTACTTGCATATGTGGCTCACTGATGCTTGCCTTTCTCATTGAAAAATCATGAGATTAAAAATAAGATGTCTGTTTTTTCTCTTTACAGTTATAAAAACTCTTGATTCATTTTATCTAAATATAAGTTGGGTTAAAATTTTGATCCGTATTCATCTTGAATTTTTGTTACCTTTTTAAATCTTAGCATACATTTTACTGAATCTTTAATCTTTCTTTTCAGTGTTAAGTCCTGTTTTCAGAACATGGAGATCTGCAAGCGGAGGGTTCACATGTATGATACAGTGAGTCAGATCAAGAGTCCCTTCACTACTCACGTTGCCCCAAATACAAGCACAAATCTAACCATGAGCTTCAGCAACCAGCTTAATACAGTGCACAATCAGGTATTCAGTAAATGATTTTGGAAATTCGAACCTAATAGGGATAGGAACTAGTTAAGAGTACAGGTTGAGATAAAGAAACCAGTCTTTGCTTTGGTGATCTTGTTATTTCTGAACGAATTTCCTGCATGGCGAAAGTGATGGAAAACCAGGTGGACATGACACTTACCAGTAATGTGTCACCAAAAACTAAATACAAAGGCCTAATTCACGTTCTTATAGTTTTCTCCTAGTTTCATAAGTGGACCATAGCTGTTGTACTACTTACTGCTGTTAGTTGTACTGATTTTAGTCACTGACTTTCTCTGTTAGAAAGATTTTATATTTCTCATTACAGTGTGTTGAAGGGTATTTCCAATATTTTTTTTCTCTACTGTACATTAGATCCTCAGAACTCATTCATTTTGTAACTGCAGGTTTACAGTTTGCCTTTGATTTCCTCCACTCACTTTCTCTCCCACCTGCTGCCCTGTCCCTGGCAACCGCCAGTTTGCTCAGAGTTTCTATGAGTTCAGTTTGGGGTTTCCAATAGTTAACTTTAAGAGTAATTTTGCATTTGTTTGCCAAACAGTGATATTTGTATTTGTTACTGAAGATGTGAGCTTCCTAATTTCTTTTAAAGTGTGATTTGGTGGTATCTCACACCCAGCAACTTTTTGTACAGAGAGAAGAGATAAGGGTTTATCTGAGGCTGTCCTTAGTACAGGACTGTTTTTGATTCTGTGTTTTCTTATTCAACCTTATAGTATGCCTTAAATTTAGAGACTGGGAAAATTTCCTAAGCAGAGAGTTATTTCAGGGACAGTTACTACTACATTTTAAAACTTTAAGTTTTTCTGGCTAGATTCTACATATGTAAAAATACTGTTATTTCTGCTTTATGTCCATATACAACTATTATTCTTTTGTTTTTAGGCCAGTGTTCTAGCTTCCAGTTCTACTGCAGCAGCTGCTACTCTTTCCCTGGCTAATTCAGATGTCTCATTGCTAAACTACCAGTCGGCTTTGTATCCATCGTCTGCAGCACCAGTTCCTGGAGTTGCCCAGCAGGGCGTGTCCTTGCAGCCTGGAACCACCCAAATTTGCACTCAGACAGATCCGTTCCAACAAACATTTATAGTATGTCCACCTGCTTTTCAGAGTAAGTGGGGAAACTACTGTATCGAATAGTTTCATATCAGACCCCCCCCCCCCCAGATCTTGCTTTACGCAGTTCCTTAGTAGGTATCTAGTTGTTCAGTTTTGATCTCTGACAAGTTTAAACTCTGTTTCTGAATATGAAGATTTACCCTTTTTACATTGGTTATTTATTTAATTTTGATACTGTCTGACACATTATGGGAGTTCAATTAACTTTTCGTATTTGAACTGCTGTGATAACAATTTCTTGCCCACTGAGACCTTGTGCCACTGTCCTATATCTTGTTTAAGTATGTTTCTCTCAATATGCAGAAATACTAAGCTTGAAGAAATTTGTTGTAAACAGAAATTCTATATCGAATCTTACTTCCTTTATCATTCCATTATTAAATAAAATTAATATTTCAAATAAAAGGTAATTTTATCCTAAAATGTAAAAATTATGCCTAAGAATATATAACCTCATGAATTACATTCAGAAATAAAGATTATTATTTATTGAACTGAAAAATTCTACAAGCTGAGATACTTGTGGGGAGTACATTTAGATTATCTGCTTCAGCTTATGAATCATACTCTTCCTCCTATAAACAGAGGAACAGAATAGCTGAAGAAAGAGGCTCTGACCCCATGCATTGCAATAAGATTTAAAATTTCACATTCCCATCCTTCCTCATTGTTTTCATTGTTGTTCTGTAATTCATTCCATCCAGTTCCTTTTTTTCTGAAATATGGGAAATGTGTTTATTGATATGGTGAGCCAGTTAAAAGGTTAAATTATTTAAGGATATTTTCTTAGCACACTTGACTTTCCCAACAGGAAGTCATTGACTGTACTCCGTGGTAATAAACCAGGATTCAGTCTTGTCATAGTAGAAGCAGGTAGCATTTTTATCTTTTAACTTTAGTTACTTATTGACTGTGACTCTCTTGTTTGTTTGGTTTCTGACAGAGTCGGAGCAAGCAGAAGGAAAAGAGGGGCTAGGGGAGACTGAGAGATTACCGGGAGGACAGGAGAGCGATAGCGATGTAAACCAGGGAGAGCGGAGGAGCAGATTCCAAACCCGTAAATGCAAATTTAGCCTAACTTCCAAATAATTTTCTGGTATACTACATGATAGTAAATTCTATTCTTTGGGTTGTCATATGTTGAGTGATTCTTCTACTGAAATTAGCAAACTAGCCACCCTCCTCCCCTTCACCTTTTCCAAAGTGAGTCTCACAGGAACAGTTTTCAGATGTGAGCCTCTGAAGTCTTCTGCTGCTTCTCAGATGGTATTTATGAGACGAGGCAGAACTTTTTGATTCCCTGAATTAAAAAAAAAATGTAGACTCGATATAGAGGGGGAAAGTGGTGTAACTCCTTTTGCTTTAACTAGGTAAGTATAAGTTTTGGAAATTTTTTTCTATTTAGGAAGTCCAAATAACCTGAGGAGCTAGAGCAAATTACAAAATTTCCAAACAAAAGGGAGTTTTTAACTTAAGGTAATGAGGATGAAAATAGCTGATAAGTATTACTACATGCCAGATAATGTTCTATTTGTACTTGTATTAATTCATCCTCCGCAAACAATCCTAGAAAGTAGGTAATGTCATTATGCCTAATGTCAATATGTCCCGTTAAAGATGAGAAAATTGAACCTGATTCTTTCATCTGCCCAAAGTCTTAATAACTAGCTAGTGGTAAAATTGGGACTTGAACCTAGGCAGTGGGGTTTTGAAATATGCTGTACCTCCTCTTAGCATTTAAACTCAGCTGTAAAGGTTGTCAGGTGGTTTGCCGGCCCAGCCATATGCTGGTTTTTTCCTAGCAGTCCTGTATTCCAGGTTGTCTTTTTTTCTTTCACTATCTGCTTTTTTGCAAAATACTATACTTAGAGGAAAATTGACCCTCATCAATTAAATAGTTCTTTCCATACTTCCATGGTTTTTTATTTAATGGGTTGTATTCAACAAAAACAAAACAAAACAAAAACCAAAACTTGAGTAATTTCTTAGTTCAGAGTTCAGGGAGAACCGTCCAAAAGCGTTGCCTTTTGTTAATTCTTGGTTTTCACTTGTAGTTTTCTGAAGAAGCAAGTTTGAAACTAGCTTAACTGCTGTGGTTTAACCTAAATTATGAAAGCAATCTGATGGTTATTTAGTTGCATTTTTAGGTTAGTACTCCAAATATTGCTTTCTGTACTATTCCAGTTGACCAAAATTAGGTACACATTTTGCTCAATGATGACTATTATTTTGTAATTTTGTCCCTTTTACTTCATTATCCTGAAACTTAAAGGTGAATGTCATGAACATTTCTTCCTAAATTTTGCCTCCCTTTGCCCTTTGTTCCTGCCCATTTCTGGGAGGCTATCACAGTAATGTTGGCCATATGTCCTGGGAATTTAGACAAGAATTTTGATGTTGCTTAGCTATCTTACTAGATAGCATTGCCTTATGAAGAACAGCTAGCAGATTTTTTTTTTCTAATCTGGATATCTGGATTTGTTACCTTTTATTTTTATATAAGTAGCACTTTTTAAAAAAGGTATTATTCTGGTGTTTTATTTCTGATCTTACTAGTTTCTCTTACTTTGCGTATTTGTGGATTGTGTTTTCCAGTGTGACATCTTACTGCTAAAATACTTGTAAATCACTGAAATGGAAAATTGTAAGACTTGCTGAAAACCACAGTATTAGAGTTTAGGAGTTACGCTTATTTGGTGTCTCTATAGTAATATTAAGAGAAGTTAGTCGTTGGTAGCTTAGAAGGTGTCACTGAAGAAGTATTCTAATTAAAATAATATGTTTGTGTTCCCACTTCACCAAACTCAGGCATTAGTGAATTAGAGAAACTTCTGTTAGTAGATAATAGAAACTTAAATTCTCCACATTGACAGTTTTGATAGGGCAGGTTTAAAAGAAAGCTTTGAAGTCTCTCTTTTCAACTCTTGGCTAAAGGGAGAACTGTCCTGAGCCCCTTTTTTCCCCAGAATAAGAAATATTCATTCAGCATTTGTGCCCAAAGCAAGGCAACAAAAGTTATTGATTTTCTTAGCTATGCATTAGTTGTAAAAGAGCCTTATTAGAAAGCTGTCAAAGGCAAAGGCAGATTCCTAAAATAAGTAAAAAAAAAAGTGTTTCTGTAAACGCAAATATCTACTTTTCAAATATTTTTATCCCGAGTTATAATTTCTTCAGTTCATATACTAGTTAAAGATCGAATATATAACTAATTTGTGAATTTTTTGAGGAGTAGGGTAAAACATCTTAAAATATTCTCTAACTTAGATGATAAATAATGATAATTTTTTTCTTAACTTAGAGTCATAACTAACCAAAAGTTACAATTATTTTAAGTCTTCACTTTTAATAGATTACATGTAAAAAATCCAGATTTTTTCCCCCGAATGGATTAAAAGGTGAATGTAGCCTAATAAGTGTAGTTTTTTGTTTGTTTGCTTTTGCGTGTGCTGTTAATGGGAATGGAATGGGTGTTAGTTTTAAGTGTTGTAGGACAAAAAAAAAATTTCTTTAATTCCCTTAAACCATCCCTTTTTGTATCAAACATCTGCCCATGAATTTAACCTGAAAGAGCCAAACCAGTCTCCCTTTTCTTAGCCCTCTAGACTTCTATGAAACTCCTTTGTCTTATGTGTCTAGTACTAACCTGGGTGGTGGATTATTTGAACAGAAAAGCTAAAAACAAGAAAGACCCAAACAAGGTGCAGACCTCGCACAGCACTTTAACTGTGGTGGTGTTTTCTGCAGCTGGACTACAAGCAACAACAAAACACTCTGGATTCCCTGTGAGGATGGATAACGCCGTGCCGATTGTACCCCAGGCGCCAGCTGCGCAGCCACTGCAGATCCAGTCGGGAGTGCTGACGCAGGTAACAGCCACGGCAGCTCGGACACTCCGTGTTTGTCCTCGAGGATGGTATTTGCTTTGACTGTCAGATCTTTCTTGGTTATGATTCAGTGGACGTAAATGGAGACAGCTTTAGAGGAATGATTCCTAACACTGTTGCAACTCTGACAGTGTCTTCCTTAGACTTACAGGGATAAATACCCTGACCCTGAGAAGCTGTGTTTTGAGTAAATTCACTCCGACTTTGTGGGATGTAGTTATTTTTTTATACACATGGAGTAACATTTTGATTCTAAAGATAAAGTGTTGCCCTTTTGTTCCCTTCAGTGGCCACTTTGCTCGCTCTTTCAGAATGACATCATGGCAGAGAGGCTGCATCAGATCAGGATGCCTCTTCACAAGTGTTACATTCCTTCACTCTGTGTGTTTGAGCTATAGGAAGCCTTAAAATTTTCTACCTGCCATGGGACATGCAACTAAGATGGGCAAGAACATCATGAAAGACTTACATAAGCAACAGATACTGTATTTTCAATTCTATGTGTAAATATTTGTGTCCCAATACACAGAAGAAATGTGGAAGTCCAAAAACTCTTCTCTTGGGAGTAGGAAGAAGAGAAATTATTAATACATGCCTTTGTTACCTGAGTTTTGTAGAACCGATCCTCTGAATCTGGCCCAAGAAGGATTCCTGTACTTGATTGCTTTAGGCCCTTGACATTTGACCTAGTAGGCTGATGCTGTGCAGAGTTGAAGGGGCAAGTTGTGTTTGTACGTGCATTTAGGTGATACGAAATGACTGCTTGTTGGTAATATCTTGGGGGGAATGAGAACCCTTCTGAATCCAGATAACCTGCCTCCGTGTCTGTTTCACTCATCTGCCTGATCTACGTTGCAGGGAAGCTGTACACCACTAATGGTAGCAACTCTCCACCCTCAAGTAGCCACCATCGCACCGCAGTATGCGGTGCCCTTTACTCTGAGCTGCGCAGCCGGCCGGCCGGCGCTGGTTGAACAGACTGCCGCTGTACTGGTAATTCCCCTCACTTGATTGTGTTACTAACGGAGTTTCTTTGGTTTCTTTCTTTTTTATTTTTTCCTGCTTGTTTTTGTTCTGTTTTCTTCTGGTTTTCTCATTTAAAAAAAAAAAAAATTTAACTTAGTCTTTGCAGAGGGCATGGAAGCATGTGCCATCTTGTGGCTGTGTTCTTGCTACATCTTTAATGTCTCATTGTTTTCCTCCCCAACATTTGCTGAAGCACTGTTTGATTCTGATACTCAGAGTGGCTCTGTAAGGAACCAGATCCCTTTATTCTTCTTTGCCAGCCTAGTGTGATAAAAGCACTTGGTGTAGCCTCAGAAGAGCTTCAACACTGTATCTGTTTTTTGCTCTTTTACCCTCTGATCCTTGAGAATAAAGGAAATGGCCTTTAGTTTGGCTTTGCTGCAGGTATCCGGATGGCCAAAATTTGAACTCCTTGGCAAGTTAGCTTCCTTCTTTATTTGCTGTTTTAAGCTTCTAAAAATTTTGTGCGTGTAGAAATGTTTAAGATGCTCCTAATTTATTGCTTTATCAGTTAACGTTTCTTCTATGAACGTATGAAGATAACTCTCTTTGCCACTCATGATCAGTGGCAGCTGGTATCTTCCATTTAAAGATGTTCCCTGTAGAATTTTTTTAGATCATATTTCATTTGTTGGTTGTGATTAAATATAAACTCATTTTTAGGGGTTTATGGAGAAATTAATGACTTAACAAATAGGTCTTTATACAGAGATGAAAATATGGCTGAAAACTCTTATGCTAATACAATACCTTTGTGACTAAAAGTCCTGGGGAACAGTCACTAAATGCAGCAGCAAATGCAGTAGTATGGGGCTTAGAGATAGGAAAAATAAGTAGGACTTCAAGGTGTATTTCAGCATTTGTATCCTTCAGAGTGGTCTTTGGATGTGTTTTGATTTATTCGGGGGAGTTAGAATTGTTTATTGGACATCCAGCATTTTATTATTTGAAATTTAAAGCTAGGTAAGCATTTGAAAACCTATTGATACTACTGAATACTGATTATCTGCATCTTTTGTGAAGGGGCTTTTAAATTTCCTTTGTTGTTTCTCAAGGACTCTGTGTGAGTGTAAACACTTCCAGAAACATACTTTGGTTGTCGGAATTTGCTTGGTTTATAGTTTAAAAGCCTTTGTCACCTCCATATTAATTATATCATGAGCATAAAACCTGAGTGCAAGGGAGTCAGATATATTTCCAATTTGATTGATCCAGGCCCTGGTTCTAACTTGCTCACCTATAGTTTTGAGAATGTTAGTTGATACTCTCCTTTGCTGCTTCTCTTAAGTTTGCTCTAGTCATTTGCTAAGCTTTGCATATTTTTGTTCTTCCTCTGTCAAAACAGTTCGTCGCTTGGAACGCCAGATTTCTGCCTCACGTTGGAATGTTATTTCTTGCTCTGTATTAAACTACATGCTTTGTCTTGTGCAGGTGTTGGCTTATGGAAAGACGCATGGTGTGACTTAACATACTTCTCTTATTTTTTGTTTTGTTTTATTTTGTTTTAAATTCTGCTTATGGTAGCAGACGTGTTTGCAGTTTCTCTGCTTTGAAGGCTTCTTGTTTGGAACCGGTATTTGTAACAAGTGGATCTGTTACTTGCAGAAATATTTTTAAAACAGTGTGTTGATGGCCTTGCAGTTTGAAATTTAAGAAAGAACCATATGTACCCTAGCATTGTAGGTGATTGTACTGTAGAATTTTAAAGTTTAAAAAGGAAACTTTCAAATCTGTTCCCATTTTTTTAAAAATGCCAGAATTTCTGTAAGAAGTTTAGAAAACATATTTGTTGCTGTCTATTGCAAATGCTTGTTAAAAACCAGAAATGATGTATTTTCTTGTAGTGATTAGTTTTTATGTTGAAGTATATTTTTATAAAGGATATGTTAAACAGTATATTTTAGGTAACTATTAAAAACAAAATATGGTGCTCCCTGCATCTGTTTTGGAAATATTTTACTTACTGCCTTATTTAATGCTCTCATATGGCTATATATGATGAAGTTGGCTTTCTGTTTCTGGCATATGCTTGTTTGCCAAAGGATTTTGGCCTTTGGTCATTCACATCTGGCTTCATGTTTGAAGTTCTACCCTTTTAAAAAGGCATAATTCTCCCCTTTGTTTTATGGGTTGAATTGACCTGATGTCTTAACTGATTGGCACTTAAATTTTAAAATTCCTATTTTTAATCTCAAGGGAGCTGTCTTAACTCTTTCTAGGTGTATTTTTAGAATTCTTGCAAAAATTATATTCCATCATTTAACCAGAGCTTACCTCTGAACTTTTCAGACTCTTTGATTCCACATTATAATAGAGAAACTCTTAACCACAGGGATCTTCTTTTCTTTAATACCCTGGTGGTCATGTTACAGAGGTGGCCCAGAGAAAGCAGTATGTTCTCTTTCCCTATTCATAAGACTTGTAACCTTGAGCCCCTCTGACTTTTCTTTTTTGATCTCTGCAAGTTAACAATCTACAAGCAACTTCTTTTACAATATGAATTTTTCTTTCATCTAAAAAACAAAAGAAAAAGCCAAGAATGAGTCAAGTCGGGATCTTTTTTGTGTGTGTTTCCTTACAGCAGGCTTGGCCTGGAGGAACCCAACAAATTCTCCTGCCTTCAACTTGGCAACAGTTGCCTGGGGTAGCTCTGCACAACTCTGTCCAACCCACAGCAGTCATTCCAGAGGCCATGGGCAGTGGCCAGCAGCTCACAGACTGGAGGCAAGTACCCTGTGTTCCTCTCTGGGAGATCTGCAAGGGCAGCTCCCTTAGGGTAGGAGTCCTTAATGATTTGGTCAGATTCCTAGGAAGAAAATAAAGGAAAGGAGAGATGTATCTCTTTTTCAGATTCTTTAAGAAAAGAACCCTTTTCGGGCTAGGAGATGGAGTAATGAGAAACTTAGAATATAGGAAAACATAGGTTCTGAGATCAGGAATCATTTACTTAAGATTGAAAGTCATGCATTTAGAAACCATGCAATGAAAACCAAGGCTTTGTCATCCAGGTGCCCAATTTAAAAAATAAAATGCAGCTCTATTTGATTGTCTTAATTGCTTTTAATACCTATCTGGTCCTAATTTCCCAGGGTTTAGGCATTCAGTCTTCTCTGTGTCTTTCTGTTGGTGCAGGAATGCCCACTCTCATGGCAACCAGTACAGCACTATCATGCAGCAGCCCTCCTTGCTGACTAACCACGTGACGCTGGCCACTGCTCAGCCCCTGAATGTTGGTGTTGCCCATGTTGTCAGACAACCACAATCCAGTTCTCTCCCTTCTAAGAAGAATAAGCAATCTGCTCCAGTCTCTTCTAAGTAAGTCTTTGTTAGAGTTGGTAGTTAAAAGTGCCAATTTTGAGATAGACGTCGCCAGCATTTAAAGGGCTGTGGTATAGACCTTTTTGGTGAGAAGCAGCGAGTAGCTGCCAAATTGAGGAAGAGATAACCTTTTCACTTGGGCATGCATACCAGGTGTGTCCTCCTTATGCAAATCCTTTCTCTCTGCTGCCACTTTGAATCCAGGCTCTCTTTTTTTTTCTTTTTATATGATTTTTTTTTTTATAAACATATAATGTATTATTAGCCCCAGGGGCACAGGTCTGTGAATCACCAGGTTTACACACTTCACAGCACTCACCATAGCACATACCCTCCCTAATGTCCATCACCCCACCACCCTCTCCCTACCCCCAGCCCCCCAACTCCCATCAGTTTGTTTTGTGACGTTAAGAGTCTCTTATGGTTTGTCTCCCTCCCGATCCCGTCTTGTTTCATTTATTCTTTTCCTACCCCCCAAATCTCCTGTGTTGCATCTCCACTTCTTCATATCATGGAGATCATATGATAGTTGCCTTTCTCTGACTGACTTATTTCACTAAGCATAATACCCTCTAGTTCCATCCACATCGTTGCAAATGGCAAGATTTCATTTCTTTTGATGGCTGCATAGTATTCCATTGCGCACACACACACACACACACCCCACATCATCTTTATCCATTCATCAGTTGATGGACATCTAGGTTCTTTCTATAGTTTGGTTATTGTGGACATGCTATAAACATTCGGGTGCACGTGCCCCTTCGGAGGCCCTCTTTTATGCCAATGTTTTTATTTTTCTGCCCACGTTACATTGGGAAATTTAACTATGGAATAAAGGGCATACAAAAATAAAATTTACATTGTATTTTAGGGTTCTTGGCTCTGATGGAAATCCTCTTTTAGAGTGGTTTTGTTTAATTTTTATTGGAACTTCTATAGTCAAGTGTATTGAATTAATGATTAGGTGAAAAGGAGTTAAAGAACAAGTTGGAAAGAGTTCTGGGGAAAAGGTAGATAATTTGGGGGGCCAGGGACTTAACAGTGTTTCTTCTGGCCTTTTTCTACAGGTCTTCGCTGGATGTTCTGCCTTCTCAAGTCTATTCTCTCGTTGGGAGCAGTCCTCTCCGTACCACATCTTCTTATAATTCCCTAGTCCCTGTCCCAGATCAGCATCAGCCAATCATCATTCCAGATACTCCCAGCCCTCCTGTGAGTGTCATCACCATCCGCAGTGACACCGATGAGGAAGAAGACAATAAGTACAAGCCCAATAGGTAAGATAGGTGAATGGCTCCCTGATCCAGTTGAAGGCAGGAGTGACTAAGACCCTTAGCCTTAGACCCTTGGTTTCAGACAAGTGGTCCAATTTGGGCTATGAGAGGAAGGACTAAAAATTGGTATTTTGGAAGTGTGGTCTTGGATGTGTGAGTCAGAACACTCCAGTTTCCATGACTGATCATCATGGTAAATCCTTCTATTCAGATACGTTAGCTGGAAGGGGAATATTAAGTCGCTTAATATTTAGCTGCTTTGGTTTGGAATGCACATTATACCATGGACATGATTCCCTGCCTTTAAGGACCTTTAGGGTCTGAAAACAGATGCCATAGCAGAGCACATAAACAACAGTTAATTAGAAAAGTCAGTAGATATGAGGTTATTTGTAAATTCTTCTTTTTTTTTTTTAAAGATTTTATTTATTTGACAGACAAGATCACAAGTAGGCAGAGAGGCAGGCAGAGAAAGAGAGAGAGAAGAAGCAGGCTCCCTGCTGAGCAGAGAGCCCGATGCGGGGCTCGATCCCAGGACCCTGGGATCATGACCTGAGCTGAAGGCAGAGGCTTTAACCCACTGAGCCACCCAGGCGCCCCTATTTGTAAATTCTTAATCTGCAAAGGCCACTTTGGAAGAGGTGCAACTTGAAATAGGGCTACTTTCTTTCTCCTGCTTTGTGGTCTGAAAGTTGAGGAATGTCAGTACCAGATAATTTCCTCTTATTTCAGCACCTTAATCCAAGTTCTTAACTGGGCAGTTAACCAAGAGAGAGTGTATACTCTCTTAGTGGGAACATAGTCAGTTGCTTCGATTGTTCTGTGTTGTATGCTTATTGGGCCTTCAGTGCTAGGCATAAAGAAGAGGGAATAACACCACGTTTACCTGGGGAGGTAGGGTTCACACATGACAGTAACTGAGAAGACTTTGCAGAGTTACATATGAATGAAGTTTAATGACCTGAAAGAGCAGATTTAGAATGAAGTACCTCAAAAGAGGTATTTACAAATGATATTTACAGTTACAAAATGGTATTTACAAATGGGATGTAGACTTGAAACTAAGCATTGAAAGTGGTTTCTGAACTGATTTGGGGAAGAGAAAAGGTAAACTTTCCAGTGAGGAAAAATGACTATGGAGTGGCAAAAAATGTGTAACCAGCAGGATTTCTTTGACTAGAGCCAAGTTTCTTTTTCTTTCTTTTTTTTTTTTTTTAAGATTTATTTATTTATTTATTTGTCAGAGAGAGAGAGCGAGCGAGAGCGAGCACAGGCAGACAGAGTGGAAGGCAGAGTGGAAAGCAGAGGCAGAGGGAGAAGCAGGCTCCCTGCGGAGCAAGGAGCCCGATGTGGGACTCGATCCCAGGACGCTGGGATCATGACCTGAGCCGAAGGCAGCTGCTTAACCAACTGAGCCACCCAGGCGTCCCTAGAGCCAAGTTTCTTAAAAAAATGAGGAAAAATTAAAGTTAGGCAGGTGGAGTTCAGTTTATGAAGGAACATTTAAAAAAAAAAAATATGGTGAGAAGTTTGTTTAGACATCTAAGGAATCATTAATGTAGTTTAGCAGGATGATACAAAGAATACTATAGAAATAACCGTGAGTGGAAATGGCTGAGCAGCCACGTGGAAGAGTTGTTAGAGCTGTGTATCTGGCAGCATTCTGTGCCAGCTTGAATCCTGTCTTCACCACTTACCACTTGTGTGACCTTGGCTGAGTGTCTTAATCTCTCTGTGCTTCAGTTTCCTCATCTGCAAAAAGGGGATTATAGTAACTACTTCAAAGAAGTGTTGTGAGGATTTAGTGAGACCTATGTGGAGGGTGAGAATAGTGCCTAATGCAGAATAAGAGCTCAGAAGTCTGCTGCTGCTCGTGTTACTCTGTTGCCATTATCGTCCTGGGAGAAACAATGATCATCAAAGAAACATTGCTAAAAGTGGGCTGAATTTTCACATATTTTCTTCTCCTCAGCTCTGGCCTGAAGGCAAGGTCTAACGTCATCAGTTATGTCACTGTCAATGATTCTCCAGACTCTGACTCTTCCTTGAGCAGCCCATATTCCACTGATACCCTGAGTGCTCTCCGGGGCAACAGTGGACCCCTGGTGGAGGGGCCTGGCAGAGTCGCGGGGGATGGCACCGGCACCCGCACCATCATTGTACCTCCACTGAAAACTCAGCTCGGTGACTGCACTGGGGCAGCCCCAGCCTCAGGTGAGCATCCTCACAGCCGCATGGGAATTCTCTGTCGCTGTTTGTATCCTGAAATGTGTTGCTTTAATCTACTTATGCCAATGGTAGCGACCAGTTCTTTAATTCAGAAATCAGTTCCTTGGGGTGTGAAAATATTTTTGGCGATCCGTTTATCTTACTTTGTTTATTTTGTTCAGGTAAACATAGTGATGAATTTGTAGTCTCAGAAATGTACTCACTTTTGATGGGAGAACACAGACAAGAGCTGTTGTATAGCCGGGAGAATCAGCAGGCAAATTTTTTTGTCACAGGTGATTCAAATTTGATAATCCAGAGTAAAAAGGAACTGATTTTTTCTTTTTTTTTTTTTTTAAACAGTGTGTACTCAGATCTTTTCTTACCCGGTGTCATAGCAGTGATACTTTGTGGTTTTATTTATCAACCTAGCTTCCTCCATCTTTTTCCTGTTAGATGCTGGGCTTAGGCTTGCTGGTTCAGTTACCGGGTGATGCTAGCTGTAGTAACAAGCAGCAGATCTCCAGGGCTTGACATAATAGAAGTTTGCTTCTCAGTCACATGACTTCCCAGTGCTAGTGCTCCTGGTTGGTGGGCCTGCAGGGAGTCAAGGATCAGAGCCCAGGAATCCTCAGCCTCTGATGAGAAGAGGGAAGAGTTTGGAGGAGGGACACACATTGCTTTAGCTCTTAAGCCCTGGAAACAGTGTATACTAACCCCATGGCCCCACCTGGAGGTTGGGGGGCCCAGGAAACGGAGTCCTTATCTAGGCAGCCGTTTTCCAGTGGCAACTCTGTACACCAAAGGAGGGAAGCATGAATTTTTGGTGTCAGTATAGCTTCTGTGCTGTACTTAACGTAAATTAGTGTTTTACTTTGAATTGTGTTACTGCCAGAGACATGAACAGGATTCTGATTTTAGGATATTGTGTTAAGCTTCAGTATGGTCCCCTCCCCTCCCCCCCCAGAAGTGGGTAGCTGTCCCATTGAAGACAAGGCAGAACTTTCTGATACCAGGCTACTGAACAGTGTTGTTAGAAGCTCTGTCCACTGTTGGGTCCAAAGAATAGAGGCTACTCCACAAATCATTGAATAAATGATTCCGTTTTCCTAGTAGGACTACAGAGGAAACAAAATTTTGAAATTGATCTTGCTTCTATCCACCTGGCCTGCAGTTTCTTAGAATTTGAAGCTAGTGAGTGCCCAACAAGATCCAATTGTACCTTCTTTTGAAGCCCCTTTGACACCTAAATGTTCTAAGTATTACCAACATCTTATTCAGTTTCCCATTGCCATTTCTATACTTGTTTAACCCCTTCCTACATAAAACTCTAGGCCCCTTGGGGGCATAGTGACTGTGTCCCACTGGTGTTTGTATTTCCAGTAGTGCCTTGCACATTATAAGAGACTGGATAAGATTTACTAAAGTGAATCTTTGGAAGATCCTTTTTGAAGCTTTGTAGCAAGCCAGAAAAGAAATGGGTTGTACAGTTTTTGTTCCTCTGGTATAAACGTAATTGAGGAAATAAGATACACATGAAACCTTAACTTTTGCAAACCTCTTTCAGATGTGGACTGATGAATATGATGCCATCTGAGGTTTAGCTAAGGCTACTCATAACTCATTATGGTCTGACCCTTTTTTTAGGTCTTGTGAGCAGTAAGACCAAGCCAGTGGCCTCAGTGAGTGGGCAGTCATCTGGATGCTGTATCACCCCCACAGGGTATCGAGCTCCACGCGGGGGGACCAGCACAGCACAGCCACTCAACCTTAGCCAGGTAAGCGCTAGGGGCTGCTGCCTTCTGTTTGGGGCCCTCCCTACTGTCACTCTCTGGAGAACCCTGCTTCTGGCTGGACTGCTGAATAAAGCCAAATGAAGCCCCTTTTGTGTCAGACCGTTTAGTGTTCTGTGGCCTGCGTCATGTCTGCATGTGCTATGACCCTTTATTCCCTCTGTAAGTGTGTTGAGAATGCACATTCCAGGTTTTCCATCAGACCTCCCTAAACTGTCCTGGAAGATTAGAGAAATGTCTGGAATTTAGGAAGAGCCTCAGGTGCTTTAGTCCATGCATGCTTCTGTACCACCACATGCTTTGCTCCCAGGTTCTCTTCCTTTATCGCCCAGATCATAAATAACCTTGAGCCTCACACCGATTACTTGAGGCAAGAGACAGTGCAAAGCTTTGTGGCTACTTCATCAACTGGTTCTAGTGCTGTGTGTTGCCTTGAGTCTGAGATGTCCCCCCCCGCTACCAGTATGTGATCTGATAGGGTGGGGAGGGACACTATTCTGTTTGTAAAAGAGGTACTATTTATTCTTTCTTAAGCTAAAATTCTGGTGCTTGTATGATGTCTACCAGTAGTAAAGTGTAAACATGAGGATGTAACTGTGTGTGTGTGTGTGTGTGTGAGAGAGAGAGAGAGAGAGAGAGATAGCACACGCAAGTGCAAATGTCAGTTCGAGTTAGTGCATGTGTTTTAGGCTCCACAAGTCAAGAGGGATATGAAGAACTTAGAGGAGAACAAAAGAAAACAATGGCAAGAAAGAAAGGTTAGGAAAAATTCAAATTCCCTGGCACCAAAATAGGGTGAGTTGAGTCAACATTTACTAACTTGCAGGAGTGGGTAACCCTGTGAACTCTTTTTTTTTTTTTTTAAGATTTTATTTTATTTATTTGACAGAGAGAGAGAGAGATCACAAATAGGCAGAGAGACAGGCAAAGGGAGGGGGGAAGCATGCTCCCTGCTGAGCAGAGAGCCCGATCCAGGGTCAGTCACAGGACCTCGAGATCATGACCTGAGCTGAAGGCAGAGGCTTAACCCACTGAGCCACCCAGACACACACATCCCCCACCACCGTGAACTCTTGATTCCCCCGTGGCCTCTGTTGTACTTAAGAGCAAACTGCTGATATCTGGGCTGGGTTAGGATCTGTTCTACCAAGAGGTGGAGGGATGGGGTCTGACTTCTGACAGCATTGCCAGTCTGGGAGATTCTGTGCTGTGGCAGCCCAGGAACAGTACAGGTTAGAACCTCAACTCTCCACTTGGCCTTTGATCCCCGAACCGGAATGACCTCAAGGTTCCTCACCTCCTTCTTCCTCCTTCCAGAACCAGCAGTCATCGTCAGCTCCAACCTCGCAGGAGAGAAGCAGCAACCCTGCCCCCCGCAGGCAGCAGGCGTTTGTGGCCCCACTCTCCCAGGCCCCCTACGCCTTCCAGCATGGCAGCCCACTACACTCGACGGGTCACCCACACCTGGCCCCAGCCCCTGCTCACCTGCCGAGCCAGCCTCACCTGTATACGTATGCTGCCCCCACCTCTGCTGCTGCATTGGGCTCCACCAGCTCCATTGCTCATCTCTTCTCTCCCCAGGGCTCCTCAAGGCATGCTGCAGCCTATAGCACCCACCCTAGCACTCTGGTGCACCAGGTCCCTGTCAGCGTTGGGCCCAGCCTTCTCACTTCTGCCAGTGTGGCCCCTGCTCAGTACCAACACCAGTTTGCCACCCAGTCCTACATTGGGTCTTCCCGAGGCTCAACAATTTACACTGGATACCCACTGAGTCCGACCAAGATCAGCCAGTATTCCTATTTGTAGTTGGTGAGCAGAGGGAGGAGGGGTCATGGCTGCCTGTTTCTGGCCCTGAGTTCTTAATAACAGGCTATGATGAACTCCTCCCTTAGGCCCCTCTTGAAACTCCTTAGCCAGCAACTTGTTCTGCAGGGGCCCACTGAAGCAGAAGGTTTTTCTCTGGGGAACCTGTCTTAGTGTTGACTGCATTGTTGTAGTCTCCCAAAGTCTGCCCTATTTTTTAATTCTTTATTTTTGTGACAGCATTTTTGGTATTTGGAAGAGTTCAGATGCCCATCTTCTGCAGTTACCAAGGAAGAGAGATCGTTCTGAAGTTACCCTTTGAAAAATATTTTCTCTCTGACTTGATTTCTATAAATGTTTTTAAGACCAAGTGAAGCCCCTCTTTATTTAACTTTATTTTATTGTAATTGCTGGTCAGAGGAAAAATGCTGATAGAAAATGACTTGAAATCTGGTAACAAGTGAGAAAAGAAAAATCATCACTTTTTGCTTATTTAAAAACCAAGACTTAATTGCCTCTTTTAAGAGCAGCTTACACAAGTCTGTATTTGACTATCAGGCATTTCTCCTCTCAAAATTTTACCTTTCCTTATGGGACATTAGACTACAGTGTTTAGTTGCTTTTCATGTCATGTTATACTTACTGGGCAATTGTTATTTTCGTAAAACTGGTTATATACTGCTCCTTATTACTCTTGGGATTCTCTCAGTTGCTCCTGTGTTTATTGTAAAGTAGTGTTCAAAAGGCAGCTCACCATTTGCTGGTAACTTAGTGTGAGAGAATCCATACCTACCGTGAAAGCACTAGGTATTATTACTCTTTTTAAATGAAGTACCATGCAGTCTTCTTAAGTTATTTTTTAAAAGTATTTCTCTCTCTGATTCAGCTTAAATTTTATTATTGGAAAAGCCATTAAGGTCGTTATTATTGTATGGTGGTGGTTGTCTTATTATATGCAAAATCTCTTTGTATTATGCGATACTGGTATCGATGAGCTTTGCCTAAAGGTTGTTGGCATTGGTGAGCTTTGCCTAAAGATTAATATGAATTTTCAATAATACACCTCTCTCTCTTTGCCTCATCTCTCCCTTCTGTTCTATGATTTATTTGGGGAGAAAGCTAAAGAATCTGAAACCAGATAAGAACGTTGTGTATAGCTTTTATACTTTAAAGTAGCTTCCTTTGTATGCCAGCAGCAAATTGAATGCTCTCTTATTAAGACTTATACAATAAGTGCATGTAGGAATTGCAAAAAATATTTTAAAAATTTATTACTGAATTTAAAAATATTTTAGAAGTTTTGTAATGGTGGTGTTTTAATATTTTGCATAATTAAATATGTACATATTGATTAGAAAAATATAACAAGCAATTTTTCCTGCTAACCCAAAATGTTATTTGTAATCAAATGTGTAGTGATTACACTTGAACTGTGTATTTAGTGTGTATCTGATCCTCCAGTGTTACCCCGGAGATGGAATGGATGTCTCCATTGTATTTAAACCAAAATGAACTGATACTTGTTGGAATGTATGTGAACTAATTGCAATTATATTAGAGCATATTACTGTAGTGTTGAATGAGCAGGGGCATTGCCTGCAAGGAGAGGAGACCCTTGGAATTGTTTTGCACAGGTGTGTCTGGTGAGGAGTTGTTCAGTGTGTGTCTCTTCTTCCCTTTCTCCTCCTTCCCTTATTGTAGTGCCTTATATGATAATGTAGTGGTTCATAGAGTTTACAGTGAGCTTGCCTTAGGATGGACCAGCAAGCCCTTGTGGACCCTAAGCTGTTCACTGGGATTTATCAGAACAGGATTAGTAGCTGTGTCGTGTAAATGCATTGTTGTCAGTTTCCCTGCCGACGTTGAAAAATAAAAACAGCAGCTTTTCTCCTTTAGCACCATGTCTACCCCTTTCCAGTCTGGAATCTCAGCTGAGTTCTCACAGAAGCATTTTCCCCACGTGGCTCTCTCACGGTGCATTGCTACCTTGCTTCTGTGAGAATTTGGGAAGCAGGTGAGAGGAGTCAAGCCAATATGAAATATATGGTGGTTTTCTTTTTCTTTAAAGTATGTGCAATCACTTTTAGAATGAGATTTTTCTTTTCCTTTTCCCATGTGGCAGTCCTTCCTGCAAATAGTTGCCATTCCTAGTAAAATATTTGCTTGTTGGAAAAAAAAAACATATAACAGATCTGTTTATACCAAAGAGCCTGTTGTATTGCTTACCATGTCCCCATACTATGAGGAGGAGTTTTGTGATGCCGCTGGTGACAGGGAACTCACAGGAAGGTTTCTGAGCCGGTGAAGAATATTAAAAAGGAACCAAAGCCTGTTGAGTCATCGGGCTTCTGACGTTTCTTTTTAACAACTTGAATATTCTTGGGGCTGTGAAATTGTCCTTGTACTCTCAGCTCCTGCATGGATCTGGGTCAAGTGGAGGGTACTGGGGATGGGGATGTTCCTGCCCATAAAAGATTTGGGGGAAGAAGGTTAACTCTAAGATAGAGAAGTGTTCCATCTGATTTGAAAATTATGTACTTGAGGGCTAAGTCTAGGACTGGTTCTTTGTAGAGATGGCGTCAAGGAGGTGCAGGATGGAGATGGGAGATTTCATGGAGCCTGGTCAGCAAGCTCTGTACCGGGTTGAACACCGAGGAGCTGTCAAGGTATTTGGAGTTTCTTCATTGTAAAGAGTAAGGGCTTCCATGATGGGGCAGATAGTCAGTACAGCCTACCAGGAACATGTTGGTGTTTTCTGCTTTTTCTCTTTTCTTTTCTTCGTTTTTCTTTTTTTTTTTCCTTTTCTTTTTTCTTTTCCTTTCTTCTCTCCTTCCTTCCTTTCTCTCTCTCTCTCTCTCTCTTTCTCTCTCTCTTTCTTTCTTATTTCTTCTTGTGGTCATTCTCCTGAGTTGTGTTTGCACTGCTGTATTGGTGAAGATACCGAAGCAGCTCGTATAGTTTCCATCACTAATGTTACACATTTTTCTGGTCAATGTGTGTGATCTTTGTGTTTTCTTTTTTGCCAAACGTTCTTGTTCAAAGGCAGACCTAGTTTCTAGTAGAAACATTTTTTATTCCTTATCTTTCCTCTACAAGGGATAAAAGATTTGTTGTTTTTGTGACAAATAAGATATGGGGCGGGGGGGGGGGGTTACAAAACATTCCACTCTCGCCCCCCGTCCAGTAAGTAGATACCACTTAAGGTGCAAGTCTTAACTAACTCCATGGGGAAAAGACAATACCCAGAGTGTGTATTGTTATCTGAAACATCTGTACTAGCAGTCGTGGCTTTAAGAATTTTAGAAACTTTCAGCCTTAACCTGCAAATCGGCATTTCAAATTTACCAAGATAAAAATCCATCTGTGTCTGCTGAATGAATACAGTGCTCAATGTGGCTTTAGAATCTGTCCGTGGGCTTCACATTGTCAGCCCTGACAGGATGGGGGGAAGCCCTGTGAATTCAGTGAGCAGCTGGCACCTGGTCATAGTGGCCTAACCTCAGGCCAGCTTCAGACTTTACATCCTTTCAGAACTTGTGCTTCCAGCTTCTCCCCTTCAGGGTGAGAGAGAAAGGGGGGAAGGCTTAAGTACAGCCACTCTGGGCTCATCAGGACACTTGATCACTCCAGAGTTTTAATAGCTCCCAGGAGGGGACACTGGCGTCAGTGCTCAGCTCAGATACCAGCCCCAGAAATCAGAACTCCATTTCACACAGTTCTAGCCCATCCATCCTCCTCCACTAGAGGGGCTCAGCTTGACTGCCCTGAGCCAGGGCAAAAACCCACTGGTTAGGTTGGTTTGTTTTAGGATAGGAGATGAAATGCCTCTCAGTGACAGGAATGGCCCAAGCCTGCTTCCTATTTTGGGTTTTGTTTTGTTTTTTTTTTTTTTTAAACTGATGGTTGGTGCAGCATGTCCACATGGTTGTTTGTCGCTAAACTTTATATAATGTGTGGTTTTGATTCAGCTTGAAAAATAATCTCACTACATGTAGCAGTACATTATATGTACATTATATGTAATGTTAGTATTTCTGCTTTGAATCCTTGATATTGCAATGGAATTTCAACTTTATTAAATGTATTTGATATGCTAGTTATTGTGTGCGATTTAAACTTTTTTTGCTTTCTCCCTTTTCTGGTTGTGTGCTTCCTTTTACAACAAGCCTCTAGAAACAGTTTCTGAGAATTATTGAGCTATGTTTGTAATGCAGATGTACTTAGGGAGTATGTAAAATAATCATTTTAACAAAAGAAATAGATATTTAAAATTTAATACTAACTACGGGAAAAGGGTCCATTGTGTAAAACATAGTTTATCTTTGGATTCAATGTTTGTCTTTGGTTTTACAAAGTAGCTTGTATTTTCAGTATTTTCTACATAATATGGTAAAATGTAGAGCAATTGCAATGCATCAATAAAATGGGTAAATTTTCTGATTCATGTGGCTGTTCTTGACTTCTTTTAGAGGGGGGGTGCAAAAGGGACCAAAAAATGGCATCTTTGGAGTGGCTAAGTACATCACATCTGAACATCAGTGGTGGCTTAGGGGCAAATCCATCTTTCATACAAATATCCACAATGGAAATGAATCAGAGTTGATAGAAAACACTGCCCAAGAATGGAGTGTCTGGGCCCTAACTGAAGATCATCTGGTCCTGTCCCTCTGAAAGAGACAGAACTTCAGACCCAGGATAACTAAACTTTGTTTCCTAGCACATTCCACCAACCGTCTGAAGTATCGTAATGAAAATCAGAACCACCACAGAAGACGCTATTTTTTCCACCTTTCAAGCTGCATTGTTAGAAGTCCTTTTGGAGAAGGAGCCCCTCTGATTAGATTTCTCTTGATCCTAAAGTGAAGAAAATTTCTCCTGATAAAGAACTAGAGATTTATCTAGATCAATCACTGCAGGTCTCTGAATAAACGCTATATACACTTGGTTTTTTTTGGACACATGTTTCAGGCCACATCTACCCTACAATGGCCATTAATTCATTGTGGGGTTCTGCAGTCATGGTTGGGATATAGAGATGAGACACATTTAGAAACACTTTTGGACCATAACCAAGAGAAATGATCAATAAGCTCTTTTCTCCCATTGGTCAGAACACATGTATTTTGATTTAGACTGCAACACATTCTATTTTTCCAATTTTTTTTTTCCTAAATAAATGAGCATGAAACCAGGGTGGACTCACTGAACGTTCCCCAGTTTTGGTAAGAGAATGTACCTAGAAGCGTTCAGGTAAGAGAAAGCCAAGTAGAAAGGCTCTGCCATCAATCTCACTACCAGGTAATCAAGAATTAATTTAACTTGTCAGTGATCTGGGTTTGTTTTTGTTTGTTTTTAAATCTCAGTTATATTCTCTTCCTTAGGCTAAATCAGAGAGAGATTGGGATAGCCCCTTAAGTAGTTGGGTAAGTCTGTGGGGAAATCTGTGTTTTAATGATGAAAAGCCCTGTAAACTCAATCTGCTTGGCTCACTTTGGGAACTTGAGGTCTAAGCCTTGGTGTCCCTGTGAATCCTGAGATGACACCAGGTGCCTATCACAAGATGGCGCCAATGAGCTATAGAAGAAGGTAGTGTAGCTGGGACCTCCGATCTTTTCTCCCACCTCTTCCCCTCAAACCTCATCTCTCCTGCTTCCAGCTTCCACTCAACAAGGCAGAAAACAATTCATGCTATTATTGCTGGGAAAGGAAAAGATTAATGATGGATGTTTCTTAAGAAGCCAGCACTGACTGGAAGGACGCATGCATTCTAAAACAGGAATAGAGTTTGCTGAGTGTACTCTGGGGCTCCTCCCTCCTGCTGCTAGCTCCTTTATCTGGGTGACTGCCCGGAAGGCCTCTGCCCTGGGGTTTCATCTTCTTCCCCTCTCCTGGGGAGCCTGCATCCTAGGCGGGAGGCGGTTAAGGCTTCTGGCTGCTCTGCCATAGGGCCATCTGTGTTTGATCAGTCCAGGCAGAAAGGAGCGGGTGGGGGCTCTGAGGAGACTGTGAAAGCATTCCAGAGTAGTGAGAGAGACCCGAGATCCAGAAAGAGAGAAGGCACCGCCCCCACCCCGCCTCCAAAGCTAAGCCGCGGGCTTGAGTGGAAAAGGCACGGGACCTCACACTCCTACTCCGGCCCCGTTCTGCTGCCATGGGGCCCTGCACGCCTCTTGTCACCTTGTTCCTTTTATCATGGCTTCAACCCCTTCAAGGACAGCAGCACCACCTTGTGGAGTACATGGAACGCCGACTAGCTGCCTTGGAGGTGAGTGACCCCTTTCTCTCCTGGGCCAGGTGGGAAGGACTTCCCATCTCTTGCTGATTCACCCAGTGTGTCAGGGATCTGGGGACATGGCAAGACAGGGCTCTGTGAGGACATACAGAAAACTCTTATTAAGGGTATCCTTATAAGTGCAAGCCCTCCTCCTTCCCTCGCAACGACAGAGCGATTCCAAAGCAAACAGGCCTTTGTGTTTTACCCTAAGATTGCGTGGGATAAGGGGACTGAGGACGCGGACATGAGAGCTAGCATGGCAGGACAGCATCTCAGGGGCAGCTGATGATTCTGTGAGAGTTGGAAGTTCCCAGAGAATCTGCAGCTTTGTGTCTTTTTAACAGTTTGAAGTCTGTGGCATTCCCAAGTTGAAATCTGTTCATTCCCAAGAGGAGACCAGTACAGGGGAGCCGAGACCCCTTACTACCCTCCTGGACTTAGGCCACCCACAGCGGCTTGGAGGACATGAAGTGGGGGGTCGAGGCCTAGGTGATCCCAGCTGGGTTTTTTGCACATTTGGCATCTCTGAACATCTGGTTTCCCTTCAGTGGGGGTTGGAGGGTAGTTAATCTCTGGCTGAGTTTGTGCTTTTTCCTGTTCCTCACTCCCTGGTTGGGCCTCTCCCTGCCTGGGAGTGGTAACCCTTCAGCCCCTCTCCTGGCCCCTATCCCTGCAGGAACGGCTGGCCCAGTGCCAGGACCAAAGTAGCCGGCATGCCGCTGAGCTGAGAGACTTCAAGAACAAGATGTTGCCGCTGCTGGAGGTGGCCGAGAAGGAGCGTGAGGCCCTCAGGACTGAGGCTGACAGCATTTCGGGGAGAGTGGACCGTCTGGAGCGGGAGGTTGACTATCTGGAGACCCAGAACCCAGCTCTCCCCTGTGTGGAAGTTGATGAGAAGGTGACCGGAGGCCCTGGGATCAAAGGCAAGGGCAGAAGAAACGAGAAGTACGATATGCTGACAGGTAAGCAGAGGCCTGCCACTCTCAGGGCATGTATTCTGCCTTGGCTCTTCCCTGTTTTTCTCCTTGTCCCAGAGGACACTTTGGTGTGATCTTCTGGAATCTGCTTTAGGAGACTCTATAATGACAGGTCCATTGCAAGCATTTCTGGGGACCTAGACCTCTGGGGCACCCTTTTCCCTATCCTCTGTATGAGTGGAGGCGTCCACCGGCAGCCGTCCTCAACGCGGCCCACCCTGGGGGGTTCCCGTAGCGGGCATCTAACTCATGTGTGTATTGTCTTGTCCTGTGCTCTTCTTCTCCGTCCCCGACAGACTGTGGCTACACCATCTCTCAGGTGAGATCAATGAAGATCCTGAAGCGGTTCGGTGGCCCGGCTGGTCTATGGACCAAGGATCCAATGGGGCCGACAGAGAAGATCTATGTATTAGATGGGACACAGAATGACACAGCCTTTGTCTTCCCAAGGCTGCGGGACTTCACCCTCGCCATGGCTGCCCGGAAAGCTTCCCGGGTCCGGGTGCCCTTCCCCTGGGTAGGCACGGGGCAGCTGGTGTATGGTGGCTTTCTTTATTATGCCCGGAGGCCGCCTGGAGGACCTGGAGGGGGAGGTGAGCTGGAGAACACTTTGCAGCTCATCAAATTCCATTTGGCAAACCGGACCGTGGTGGACAGCTCGGTGTTCCCGGCAGAGGGTTTGATCCCCCCGTACGGGCTGACGGCAGACACGTACATTGACCTGGCTGCTGACGAGGAGGGCCTTTGGGCTGTCTATGCCACTCGGGAAGATGACAGGCACTTGTGCCTGGCCAAGTTAGACCCTCAGACCCTGGACACCGAGCAGCAGTGGGACACCCCATGTCCCAGAGAGAATGCTGAGGCTGCCTTTGTCATCTGTGGGACACTGTACGTTGTCTATAACACCCGCCCTGCCAGCCGCGCCCGCATCCAGTGCTCCTTTGATGCCAGCGGCACCCTGACTCCCGAAAGGGCGGCACTCCCATATTTCCCCCGCCGATATGGGGCCCATGCCAGCCTCCGTTACAACCCCCGGGAGCGCCAGCTCTACGCCTGGGATGATGGCTACCAGATTGTCTATAAGCTGGAGATGAGAAGGAAAGAGGAAGAAGTCTGAGCACCTAGCTCTGGTGGTTGAATCTCCCTCACCTCTACACATTTCTGTCCCTGCGACATTTCCTGCTCCTCGTCCAGATGTGGGCAACTTGCAGTTTGGGGCCCATAAACGCAGCCAATGGAAGCCAGATTCTCATAGCCCCTCCGTTTCCTGTGGGACCTTAGATCTCGAGAGATCTTTTCAGAGCTGAAAGAGAGAAAACCCCAAGTGTTGCTCCCCTCCTGCCCCCTGGCAATGAATTTCAGGCCAAAGGCCACGCAGACCCAGAGCTCTGACCCTCCTTTGGGGGCAGCCCCAGCAAACGGGCAACAGAATATTTCTCGCCTCAGTGCAAGTCCGGTGGAGGGAGAGAGTTCTAGGAGGAGGAGACTTTGGCTCTCTGCCCTTTTCCTTTTAGTGCCCCGGAGAATGGGGGCTTTCTCCACATCATTTTGTATTGCAAGGTTTTGCATTAAAAGGAAAATCCACTGCTCCTCGCCTGTGTGTGTTTGGGGGTGGCCCTCAGCTCAGATTTCTCTCTGTGACCCCGCATTTTCCTTCTCCACCCCACTGCCACTCCGTAAGCCGTAAGCCGCATGAGGGATTTGGCTGGGCTCTCTTGCTGAGGGAGAGGGGACTTCTCGAGTTACAGATTTTACCGTGAGGCGCCTGGGGAAGCCACTTGAGGAGGCTGGCCAAGGGAAGGCCTCCCTCCACACCCACCTCTCCTCCACAGTGGCCCTCCCAGCGCTGCCCTTGGCTGCCAGACTGGGGCCCAGGGGCAGAGCTTCCCATTCCAGTTCTCAGAGGGTTTAAATCATAACATGGACTTGAGTCCCCCTGGACTCTAATGAAGACCAGAGCCCCAAATGTGTTTGGGGAAAGAACCTCGGGTCTCACTTCTGAGGTGGATTCTCCCCCAGCCCCAGCCCCACTCCCTCTCCAGCTTGGGGCAGTCCCCCAGGGCCGGTTACACAATGGAGCTTGCTCTAAAACGCGCTGATTTTCCTGCTGCCACGGCGTCTGCGGTTTGGGCCCGGAGGAGGGCCAGCGACCATGCCCCAGATGGTAGCTTTACCAGTTTCCCAACACATCCCTCTGGTCACCCCCACCACAGTCCTGGAACCTGGCTGAAGCCTGGCCAGGAGGCCTGGAAACTTAACCCTTTCCTGCCCTGGCCCTCAGGCTCAGGATTATAGGAGGCCATGGGGGAAGGGAGAGGGATCCGGAGAGGAAGTCCGTGGCTTTGGGAGTCTGGTCCCTCCCTGGGGGTGGGGGAGTGGTGGTGGTAGAGGTGGGGGTGCGGGTGGCCAGCCCAGGTCCATGCTCCCTTTCTGCACCCCGGAGCAAGGCAGTGTGATGGACAACATGCCCTGCCTTTCTGGAGTAGACCTCAGACAGCCTGGTAGTCACTGACCTCTGTGTGGGGAGGGAGGAGAAAGGAACATGTCTTTTCCCTAAAGGACACCCCCCCCCCCTCCAGGATAGGGTGGATCAGCCAGGGCCCTGTGATCCTCCTTTTGTCTTCTTTTCTTCTCTCCCCAGGCAGAGCTGCCCCTGACGTAGGTTGGTGAAGAAGGGAAAGGAGAGACAGCGAAGCACCTCACAAAGGCGCTATTGTAAGGAGCCCGGGGCGGGTGGGGGCTCTCTCCCATTCAATTCTCTCCTAATGTGGGGCTGGCAACAGTAATCACCGCCTGTCACCCACAGAGGGGGCTGCCCACGGAACATCTGGCTCCAGCAGGCGGTGCAGGGGAGGGGTGTGGAGGAGGGAGCTCTCCCTGGAGGCCTGTAGAGAGAGGGGTCCCATCCCAGCGGGGGTCACTGTATGTGTGTGCACGTGGGGAGGATGGTCTCCTCACTCCTCATAAGCGTGATACCCTCACAGTATGAGAGTCACAGCCTCACAGTCGAGAGTCTGTGAGTTATCTTGATAGGGCTGCAAACATCAGGAATGGGTTTTGGATGACCCTCAGAAGGGAACAGCTCTGAGACTGTGTGGACATGACATCAGTATGAGGAGCAGGATGTAAAAACCAGGACCTTCTGCCTCCCATGTGGGGGCCCGTCTTCGTAGCGTCTTTCTTTGCCTCCATCGTCAATGAGAAAGGCAAAAACACCCCCCCCCTTTTTTTTTTTGCAGGGTTTTATTTTAATTTTTTTAATAAACATATAATGTATTATCCTTTTTTTTTTCCTTCAATTTTCTTTGGAAAAGTTCACTGAGACTTTTCTGAAAGGACAGAAATCTCTGGAGCCTTGTCATTTATTCCTTTTTGCTTTTTTTCTTTTTGGCTCCCATACAATACCTAGTGCTATTTTGGAAGCATTTTGGAAGGTGAGTGGAACTGTGTGGGCAGATCCAGTGAACTGTCCAAATTCATTAAACTAAATTATCTGCTGCTCAAGGAGAGTGCTTCGGTAGCTGAATCCTATCATCCCAAACCAGCCTTAGTGCCCCTTCTCAGACCCTCTATAACCCATCACTTGTCAGAGACAGGCTGTGACCACTGCTTTGGGTTGAACAAAAGGCAGTGGGAGGCAGAGCCCTGCATGGGGGAGAGAGGACTAAATTCCCAAAGAGAAGCCCCACATCTGCCCCCAACCCCTGGCCTGACAAGGCTGAGCTGCCGGGCCACAGCCCTCGGCCACATCAGTGGTCCAGATGGTGCCTTCCTATCACAAGGCCTGATGGAGAGGGCTCCCTTCCCCCCACTGCAGCGCTGAGCCTCCTGCCCTAACTCCCAGGCTCTCCTTTTTGTTCTCATTATCTTCCCCTCCCCGGTGCTGGTCTTTGTGTCTGGGTCTGGCCGCCAGAGAGCCCTAAGTATTCGTCTTGCCGTTTTTTATCAAGGAGCCTGAGCCCATGTTGTCCGAGCTCTGGGTGGTAAGGAGGGAAGGGCAGAGATGGACGGATGAAGTTGTTGATTCAGCTGTCAGTGCTTCCTCTGGGACAGGACTCCGGACGACGCAGGAAGCAAAGCCCTTTCCCTCCTCCATTTCCTCCTCCCCCAGGCTCAGTCCATCTCCTAGTGCAGGAGCCCCATCCCTCCCTGAGGCTCCTGGGATCCTCCACTAACTGTTCAGGTCAAAACGTGCTCCTTTTGAGATTTGTTGAGATGTCTGTCCCAGCCTCTGGACCTGCTGTCCAGCCTCTCTGTGGCTGCCTGGGCAGGGCAGTGTGGTCCAAGAGCTCTGCTGCGTATGTGGTGTGTGTGTGGAGGGGGGGGGGTCCTGCACCCTCTGCATCTATCACTGTCTCCTCGGCCCCAGCAGACTGGAAGCTCCCTCCTTTTTTACCCCCGCTACCAGCCACCACCGAAGCCGACAAGCTCTCCTCTGCCTGCTCTTTAACTTCTGCTCTCACAATGCAGAGCTTAAAAGATTAAATCTTTATTTATGGATTTAATAACACCGCAGAAGAATTATAAATGTGGAAGCCAATGTATTACTTTAAAGGGCAGACCTCTCAGCACTGGCTTTTCAGAACATGGGATCTAACAATGTCTAGAGTTGGACACCTCTCCAGAGCCCTCCAGAATGACCCCCAGGGGTCTGCCCCGCCGTCCAAACCCCACCTTCTCTGAGGCTGGACGCCCACACACCCTGGGTGGCCCAAGGGGGAACAAATCACATTCTCTCTCCTGGGGATTTAGAATTGCAGATCAGAGATGTTAGATCTGAGAAAGTGTTTGGAAGCATCTTTTGGCCTGCTATGGAGAGGCGGCAAGAGCCAGATGCAGAGGGGAAAGGAAGAGGCGGCGGGGGGCAAGGCCAAGGCCCCTCGAGAAGAGGCCGCTGAGGGCCTGTCCTCTCCCTACCCATCTCCCCTGTGCTCCCTTTCTTGTTTGCTTTTCTTTTCTTTCTTTACCTTTTGCTTTTTTTCTCAGTATGTTTCTTCTCAAGTTATTTCTCAAGTTTCTATTTCATACAACATGAAGACGGACAACCCCTCATCCTCGACCAACCTCCCCACCGAAAACATTCACCCTGTCCCATGGACTGCTGGGCAAGGGGCCCTGCCCCTCTAGGATACCAACCCCCCCCCTTGACCCAGAGGACACACCAGGAGAATGAAAGAACTTGTGTAGCCTGTCATGCCCCATCCCCATCACCACCTGGATGGTGGCACGGTTCCGCTTTCCTGCTGTGTTCATTCGTGGTGAGCTGTGTCTTTCTTCAACCTACTGTCCTCTGCGGCTGCCGTCCATATTAGAAAGTGCACAGACTGCAGAGTCTGGCAGGCTTGGAGTCAGAGACTCTAGTCTGCCACTTCCTGCTGTGGTGCCTTGAGCAAGTTCCTCACAACTTTTATCTATAAACTAATAGGATCTGCCCAACAGGGCTGTTGCTGAGAGGATTAGAGCCGATTATAATGGAAACTCTCGAGCAGTGCGGACAATTTCGGGGTTGGGCTCTAAAATCTCACTTCCTTGGAGTTTCCACTCCCACCCCGCAGAGTCAGGGGCCTTTTCTCTGGGCCCCAATTTACCCCGGGCACATCCCAGCTTTGGCCTGTATCACCATACCCTGTATCTTTTTTTTTTTTTTTAAGATTTTATTTATTTATTTGATAGACAGAGATCACAAATAGGCAGAGAGGCAGGCAGAGAGAGAGGAGGAAGCCGTCTCCCCAGTGAGCAGAGAGCCCCATGCGGGACTCGATCCCAGAACCCTGAGATCATGACCTGAGCCGAAGGCAGAAGCCTTAACCCACTGAGCCACCCAGGCGCCCCAACACACCCTCTGTCTTGCTCATCTTTGTGTCCCTAAGGCCTCATCAAGAGCCTGGCTCATAGATGGGGCCCTGTAAATACTTGTTTTCAGGTTGCCCCTGTTAGACTGCACACCCTCGGAACCTGGGGTGTACCTGTCTCCTAGCTTGGGACATCGTAAATGTTCTCAGCGGCATTCTTCATTTCAGCTGGACAAAGACCGGCTACAGAGAAACACGGAAAGCAGTCTCCTTCAATGGCAGAACATGCTGGCCTTCCCACATGACAATTCTAGCTCCAGCATCAAAAGGCAAAGTCTCACACTAGGCAAGTTGTGACCACAGGGGAGGAAGGCAATAAAACTACAGAAGGTAGTGGAAGCTTCTGGTTCAGCAGCTGGGTCCTGGCAAGGGTTCTGGAGCAAGGAAAGCTGCTCCTACCCTAGCCCTGCCCCCCACGGCTTGCCCCGTACTTCACCTCTGCGGGCCTCCGTTTTTTTCATAGATTGTGGGTAGTTGTACCCATTTCACAGATTACTGTGAGGACAGAATGGAGCAATTTCTATAAAGCAGTGAGCCCAGTGCCTGACACATAGTACATGTTCAATAAGTGTCATTCTTGTTATTGTTAGTAATGTCACCATGATTGTAGAAGTCTTTTCAGAGAGCAAAGAGCTCGTGCATTTAATCTCTGATCTTTATAACAATTCCACAAGAGAAGCAGGTCTCGGGAGCCTGAGGGGTCTAAGACCACATGGCTAATAAGTACTGAAGCAGAACCATGTCTTGGAGGTTGCTTGAGGAGTGGAAAGAGCTGGAACTCTCCACTCAGGCTGAGTTCAGATCCTGGCCCGGCAACTCCCTAGCCTCAGCCTGAGCATACCAATTCTCTGAGCTTCAGGGAATGTTACCTACCCCAGAGCTGGCGAGGAATGCAGCCAGCAGAGCCAGGAATGCTCATTCCCAGGGCTGATTTTTCACTGTCTTCTTGCGAGGAGTATGCTGGTGGCTATCTCTGGTTGACAGGGATCCTGCACCTGCCCCCTTTTCTCTGTGCCTAAACAAAAGCTACCAGCAGTAATGCGTGTGTTTGGTTTTTTGGGTTTTGCTCGTCTTCCCCCCGCCTCTTTTTTTAATGTAGAACTCCCAAGCTGCCTTTTTCCTTCTACCATATTTTGTCTCAAAGGAACTTTAGCTGTTCAGCATGGGTGCCTGGTAGACATCACTACTGACTTTTATGACTTACCCTGTTGTTGACTTTGACAGATCCTTTCATGCCATTGCGGGTGCACGTGGTCATACAGATATTTATGATTGTTCAGTTACACACGATTTTTGTTTTGTTAGCTGCTGAATGTTGTATTCCAGACCGGGAAGTCCGTGCCATTGTCAGGTGTGTGGGCTGTTCCCTGTCTATTCTGCTTGCCCTTTTGGAGGAAGAAAGATAGTGCAGAGAGAGTGCAAGGGAGAGAGGAAGATCCAGCTCGTCGGTGTGACTGGTCCATGTGGCTGAGTGTCATGAACCAGACATGAACCCCTCTGAGCCTCAGTTTGTTCATTTGCAAAACAGGATTCTGGGGCCCCGGGTTACCACCTCATGGGACCCTTGAGGATCAAGCCATAAGGCATAAAGCTTTTAGCGCCCCCAGGAAGGAAACTTAGGAACCGCAGAGTTTGGCTCCCTCATGTTACAGCTCAAGAAACTGAAGTCCAGAACCTTTTGAAGGTGAGGACCATACTTTATCCATCTTGCTATCCCTGGGTCCAGAGTCAGGTGCATCCTGGACGGCCAATAAATATTTTGCAAATGAGTGAGTGACCAGTTAGCTCTCAGTAACCTATCTAATGGTTGACCTCTCTTGATGTCTTGGAGTTGTCATCAACATTAATTCCTACACTGGGCTGCCCTGCCTTGATGCCTTCGGAACCACTATGCTGAATAGAATGTGGCTACTGTGCTTTTCCACGTATGTTTCTTCTCTTAACCTCTCTCACTGTCACCTGTCAGTTCTTCCTGTAGCCACTGGATCCACTCGGAGGAATCTGCATCACCTTCTAATTGCTGTCCCCTCTAGGCTGGGACAGAACTAGAGTGGAGGGCTTTGAAAGATTTAAAGGGGCACCCGCACCGGGTACCATGATGGGAGTCCCAAGGAGTGTGGCAGAATATTCCAGAGATCAGAAACACAGCCTCTTCTAGGCTGGACGTGGCGTGAAGTCATCTGGTCTCATCCCCTCAAGACATACAAATATCTTCTTACTCACTGTGCCCTTTCTACACCTGGAGTGATTAGTTTACCGTCAGTGGCTGGTACTGGCTGGGCAGTGCGCTTGTTTCTGCCCCCTGCAGTCTCTACCCAGTGACCTGGATTCTCAACTCCTTTTCTCTCCCCACCCAGGGGAGGGAAACACACAGAGATGTGGATTTCTCCTCCCATTTCTGCCTATGCCCTAATAAACTCCCTTCTCTTCCTCCTCCTGTCCTTGCCAGCCCTCCTTAGTCCTGACCGGGGTGAATTATTTCTTGCTGTCGCAAACTAGTAAAGGGATAAACTAGGAGCACTCGCTTAATAATAATTCAGGAGGTGAGGAGAGACATAGGGGAAATGTTAGTCATATCACTGGATTTTAAATCGAGATAGGAGTAATCTCATTTCTATCAAACTTCAGTATTCAATTGAAAGCCTGTAAATTGCAGATAGGTTATCAGCCGTAAATTGGGATTTATGTTCTGTGGGTTTTTTTAATGAGGGCAAATCAGGCAGCTCGACACTTGTACTGATTCACGTCTGGAAAGCCCCAGCTGGCTCATCCTCGCCGAGGGCAGTGCGGTGGAAGCGCTCAGAGCAGACGTCGGGGTCCACTGCATTGGCGGTATCAACACCTCCCTCCCGGGGACAGGGTGATGACTAAATGAGATAACGTATGTGAAAGGGCTTTGTAAATCATAAAGCACGCAAGTGTATACAAATGCCAGCTGCTCACAAGAACCATTTCTAAATTAGCATAGATGTCTCACGGCTGTGCTGGGTTTCAGGCAGTCAAGGGCCAGCAAGAGGGAGCAAAAGGGTGTTATACAGATGAGAAGTTGTAATTAGGGGTGTCGATTATTAGCAACAAAGGGAACTTACAGATATCCCAGACTCTAAAAGGGGCTCTGAAACGCTCTCTTACCTGGACCCTGTGTGGGATCGCACGGCTGCGAGTGGTCATCAGTAGGCAGGGAAGACAAAGCCAAAGATGGTGTTCCGACGGCACAGTTCAGAACACATGAGAGAGTGGAGCGGGACCCAAAGTCTAGTTCCCAGAGCAGGAAGAAAATTGGGGTGAGACACAGGTCCAAGATAGGAAGGCCCTGAGACGCGCTGTGGCCCGAAGGGAGCCCACGTGAGAGGTAGCATCTGTGGGAACACTTCAGTGTCAGAGCCAACTGGACAGTGGATTAATTAAGAACATAATGAATATTGACGAAGTATTTACTATGTGCTGCATGCATATTCCCAATATTGGGTAAGACAGACATGGACGTCTTCACGGACTATGGACGGGGGTTTGACGGGATGATTCAACAGGCAACCATGTCACCTTATGGTGGGATTATGGGAGAGGAGGACCTTCCACCCTAGCCTTGCCTTGGGAGGGGGGGAGCTTCTGGAAGCTTCTCTGTCTGAGCCAGAGGGACACCCCACCCCCACCCCTGCAGGCTCCTCCGCACACCATTGGCACGGCTGTCATGACCACTCGGCCGGCCCATTGCAAGAGGCTCCCAGTTGACCTCTTTGACTATGAGTCTTTCCCAGTGCCTGCACACGGGTCACATGTCTCACTGTCATTATTTGTGACTGGACCCATCTCCCCACGTGAGCTGTGGAACAGCCCCTGTCTGCGGGGAAGCAGCCCCCAGACAGCCGGGACAGAAACTGCCTCTCTGCCACGTGCTCCAGCGTGAGGGGTGTCTGCCAGAAACAGAAAGATGCACAGGCCGAAGGTGCAGAGGTAGAAAGCAGGGTCTTAACCATCCCGGGGCTGTCCCCTCCTCCCAGGGATATTCTCCATGAGCTTGAGAGGCCAGTGTGCCCCCTCCTTCCCGCAACGAGGCTTTTTCACAGGTGTCCGCGCTCCAGAAGCAGCAGCTCCTCTTCTGAATGGAAAATGTGCCAAAGGCCAGTAGCCAGAGGGCCGGAACCCAGAGACCATCTTTGTTTCACACACTGTTTTCTCTGCGAATCTTCTAGTAACAGGGGCCTTGTTGCCCGGCTTCCATCCATCGCCCACCCCCAACCCTCGTCAGCCTAGATTCACTGGGGGGCGGCCTCTAATTCACATTTGCCTCAGGCTGCAGCTTCTGTTGGGCCCTCACCCCTGGGCTGGGCCACCAGCCCTTATAGTTATTCAATAATTACACAGAAATAATGAGCAGCAGCACCGTCTACCTACCCTGTGCACACACTGGCCATGGCCTGAGTGCGGCAGTCTCCACGCTCAGAACAATGGATCCCACCAACAGATATTTCACAAGAGCCAGGCTTCGTGCTGGGGGTCAAGGAGGACTCCGTGATGAGCAGACGGTTCAGGTGAAGCAGGGGAGCAGGGAGGTGTTGCAGGCAGGATGATAAACAGGCATGCTTCCCTCTGCTACCCAGGCTTCCCGAGGGGTTAAAGAGCTGTGCCTTAAGACAGGGTCCTTGGTAAGATCTCCAAGGAGGAAACGGTTTTTCTCCAACGAGGGAGATTTGAAGAGGCTCCGTAAGGGGGTGAGATCTGAGGTTGGCCTTGGAGGGAAGACAGGACCTAGAACAGGTTCTGGAAGAAGGGACTAGTGTGAGCAAGGGTGTGTGTGTGGGGGGATGCGTCGGCTCAGGCCTGGTCGGGAAATAGCCACTAGGCTAGTTCTTTGAGAATATAAATTGCCTCTAACTGCCCAATAGGTTTAAAGCCAAAAGGACTAGAAGGATTTGGGTTGATCTCAGGTTTATGTAAGTAGGTACAACGAAGTGCGTCTGCTGCAAAAGATGAGTCTTCTTAGGCCACGTAGGTAGAAGCCCAGCATTAGTGTGAAGGTTGGGGAACAGTCTGGTGTCGCTCTGCTGTGGTTAGGCTGGAGAAGTTGTGTTGCCTTCTGTCCCAGGGCAGAGGATAATTACAGTTGCTCCTACTTACTGGAGGTCTGCCATGGGCGAGGCTCCTTTGAGACATTAGCATGCATTCTTTTGATTTTGATTCTGATTATTTGTTAAAATTTATTTGTTTATTTCAGAGAGAGTGCGCGCGAGGGAGCGGGAGGAACAGAGAGGCAGAGAGAATCCCAAGCAGACTCCACCCTAAGTGTGGAACCTGAAGAGGGGCTCAGTGTCATAACCCTGAGATCATGACCTGAGCCAAAGGCAGAGGTTTTAACCCACTGAGCCACCCAGGTGCCCCAGCATGCATTCTTTTTAATCCCAACAGCAATCCTGAAAACTAGATCTTTTTTCTTAAGATTTTATTTGTTTAGTCATGAGAGACAGTGAGAAAGAAAGAGAGAGAGGCAGGGGCAGAGGGAGAAGGAGGCTCCCTGCAGAGGAGGGAGCCTGATGTGGGACTCGATTCCAGGACCCTGGGATCACAACCTGAGCTGAAGGCAGATGTTTAACCAACTGAGCCACCCAGGTGCACCAAACTAGATATTATCTCCATTTTACATGTAAGAAAACTGAGCCTCCAACAGATTGTTACAGGCCAAGTTCCCTGGGCAATGGAGTGGCTGACACCTACTGAGAAGACCTGTGGGAAATAAGAGCACGGCCTTCAAATGTCTGAAAGGTCACCTAAAGGAAAAGGGATAATGCTTGTTTTATCCGGCCCCAAAGTGTAGAAAGAGGCTCTCAGTACATGTTAGTTGCACAAAAAGAGAGTTTTACTTAACAAAAGGAAGAATAGTCAGTCCTGTGTCAGAATGTTCTGTGCTATGTTTGGCGGTAGTGAGGTCTTTGTTCCTGGAGGTATGCAAGCAAAGGCTGGATGAATTTTGGGTGGGGCTTTACAGAGTATGCAAGTGTTAGGGGGGTGGAACTAGATGTTCCTTACGGTATTTTCCAACATTCAAACTTTGTTCCATTTTCCAGCAAGATAAAAAAGAGGGAAAGTCAAGAGGGAAGAGGTTCAAAGAACTTGGGATGGCTGGCCTCGGGGCAAACCTCCTCATGGTGCATTTTAACAATGAGAGGGGTTCTTCTGGCCTTTGGGTGAGAGGTAGAACTGGGATCCTACCCGACCCCGCCCCTGACTTGACCTCAGATGAAGTCTCCTGGAGACGTTAGAGGAAGAAGAAATATAATGTGTGAATTTCTGCCTAAGCAACTCTGCATCTATTTTTCAAAAGCTCTGGCTCAGGCAGGTGTCTGGCTGTGGTTTGAATCTGATTTGTTTGCATTTCTGCAGCAGGCGGCCTCTGTGACTGGCTGCAAAGGGAGAGATTTGCTTTGCACATAATTTAATACAAGGTTTAGTTAATGAGTTTGCTCCCCCTCAGACAAGGGGAATCAACATGCTTCTGCCAACCTTGCCTTCGCTTGGTCATTAGCTGGGTTGCTGCTCTGTGAGCCTTGTTAGTTTCATGTGATCACAATTCACGGGTGATTTGCTCTAACTCCTGATATTAAAAACCTCTGAGTGAGACATGCAGAATGAATAATGCTTTGTAGTGAATTTGTTAATGAATTTCCTCTCTGCTCCCCAAAAGTAGGGACTGGCAAAAAGAAAGGAGGGGCTCTTAGACCAGGGAAGGACCATAATATTCTGCAAATCAGAGTTCTTGATGAGTCTGGAGAGAAAGTAAGCAGAAATTGCTTTTCAAAAATAAAAAAAAACAAAAAAAACTCCACCACTTCTGTTCTCAGGAGGCACTGTCATTAATTTCAGGGTAGAAAATGGGTTGGCATCCTTCCGGTATCCTTAAAATAGAATAAGTAAGCAGTCACCTTAAGGGAAAAAAAGGAGGTTATGATCCAGGGTTTAAATAATCTTGGCTGGCTTCTGATTTGCATATATATGATAAAGTATGCCACTGTTCCAGAGGTTGATTGCTGGGAAAGTGGGCTCAGGAAAATGAAAATCTGTTCAGCAACAGGTGAGGAAGCAGTGTGACCTCCTGCCAGCTCCTCCAGGAACGGTGCAGGTCTGCAAGCCCTTACCTGCTGCGTCAGGCTGCCCTGCTCCAGACCAAAGACCGGGGCAGGCATCCTGGACACGTGATCCCAACAGCCGCACAGGGCTGCCCCTTAGAGGGCCCCACCCTTGGTATAATAATCCTCTGCTACTGCTGTCTCAAAAATCTTAATGTTCTTTATAGAATTTATTTATTTGAGGGAGAGAGAGAGAGAGATTGAGCACAAGCAGGAAGAGTGGCAGGCTGGGGGAGAGGGAGAAACAGATTCCCCATTGAGCAGGGAGTCCAATGTAGGGGCTCAATTCCGGGACCCCAGGATCAGGACCTGAGCTGAAGGCAGACAAGCCACCCAGGCGCTGCCAGGAAAACCTTACTTTTTGAAGAAGGTTCTTGCTTTCATTTTGCACCAGATCCTGCAAGTTATTTAGTTGGCCCTGCCAATGATTCTCTATCCATCAATGACCTGTCCTACGTTCATCTATCTCTTCCACCTCTGGTTTTCTCCAGAAGCAAAGTGATAAGTTCATTCAATGAGTATTGGATAAAGTATATGGCTGTCCTTTAGGAAGGTGGACAATTTACTGTTTTTGTCTGCTGACTGAAAAACATTGCATGCTCATTGTGGAAAATTTAAAAAGTACAAAGAAAAAAAATCATCCGGATACCCGTCTCCCACTCCCGCCCCCACCTTTAGAAGTAATTGGAGATATACTGAAATAATGTTTTGGAAATCGCTTTTAAAAAATTCTCAACATAGCATGAACTTTTCTCCCTACTTTTTTCCCCCCCGAGATTTCATGGTATTCTAGTGGCCCCCAAATACCATCATTTGTTCAGTCCCTTATGTTGAGTCATTTGTATTTATTATGAATAACACTTCAAAGAGAACACTCAACAGATTTAAGACAAAATGAAACAGACTGTTTTTCCTGGGGTAGATTCTTAGAAGTCAGGCTTAGTAAGACCTTTGGCACACATCACGAAATTCTCTCTGGGAAAAGGTTCCAGCGTACAGTGGGGAAGGGAGGCAGGAGGCTGGCGGAGGGCGCAGAAGAAATAACAGGACAAGGGAGCCCAGCGTGGTTTCTTTTTTTTTTTCTTTTCTTTCCTTTTCTTTTCCTTCCTCCCCAATTTTTATTTCAGTTCCAGTTACTTGATGAGTTTCTTTTCCCGTTCTGATTGCGCTCCACTGCCCTCAATTAGAAGTGAGCTACTTTCGCCTCAAGACCAAAACTCCTCCCTGGAAGAGGCTGGACCCTCCTTCCGGCCCCCACTGGCACTGCCCCAGGGGATCTGACCGCCCCGATGAGGGGAGCTGCCAGGAGTTGCTTCCCGCTCCTTGCTGTGGGACAAGGGCACTGTGTGCATGAACATTTTAGAGTGTCAGGCTTCGTCGACGGTCTGTCTGTATTCCTTCCAAAGTCTCTCCGGAAGAGGAGAATGGCATTCCAAGCTTGACATCCTCTACGAAGGGTCTCTGGTGAGAAAACGGAGCCTCCAAAGTCTGCTGCCCCCTGCCCTCTGCAGGTTCACCTCCACTGTAAAGGATCTTCATGTGCATTCACAGTACAAGTCTGCCCATAGCTGTCCTGATCATTTAGACTTGTTTCGGTGTGGGGGAGGGGGGATGGTGAGTGGTGGGTGTGTTTACTATGGAGGCCCCCCGCCTGTCTAAGTGGGGGGGGGGGCTACCATATGCTGTTGGTGGGGAGGGAGCTCTGGAGATCTCTTTGAAATGCAAATTGGGAAATATCCAGATGTTTCCACTCTGGGTCTGTGGCCAGGTGACTGCCGGAAACAGGCTCCTGCTAAGGGAGAGGGGAAGTGAAGAGGGTGTTCTGGACAGTGTGGGGTTGAAATGGCATTTAGACAGCAGCTGTTCAGGGCACCCAAGGGATCCTCAGCCCCTGCAGAGTCCGTGGCGGAAAGGAGAGGCCACAGGGGTCATTCTTGATGTTTAATGGCTGTGGTTCTTCTCTGCTTGGAAGACCTTCTCTTGCCTTGGCGATGTTTCCATATGCCGGAGACGCAAAATTCCTCAGTTACATCGTTTTCCCTGAACTTCTTTCTGCCTCTTCCCACAGTGCATTTCACCCTCAGGCTTGTGCAAGGCCCTGCTGGCCGCAGGGTCTGGTGGGAGGTTGCTTACACCCACGGACTGACCCACGCTGGGCTGGAGAGGCGGGGGCAAACCGCTGGACTTTTGGCTCCCTCTCCTTTGTCCAACCCCATGGGAAGAACAAAAGGCTCTGTCTCTGCAGACCACCACAAAGAATGTCCCCTGGAAGGAAACCACACTGCTGGCCGGCTGGCGGTGGAAGTGGCCTCTGCCTTTGGCTCAGCCCCAAGTCAACTTAGTAAACAAGACAGTCTTAGCTTCTGCACGTTCTCCAAGAATTGCTTCACTTTTGACTTCTCGACATGATAAGCTTTACCAAAGTTTTTACTCCATTTATAAAAATAAAAATTTATTTTGAGTCACTGTTTTTGCATACGTGTTTTCGGGAATCCTATGAGAAATTATTTCCTTTAAAGAGGACTGGACTAACGGTTTGAGAAATACTATCTCGTGCCTCTAATGAGAACAACTGTCTTTGCGAAGACCTTCATCAATGACAACCCCCCATGCAGCAGCTCATTCATGTCCTTCAACACTACTGCGACACAGGCATGGCATCACCATCTCCACCACCCCCACCCACTGTCCAAAAAAGGAGGAAAAAACCCTAACGCACAAGCCAGGAAGCTAAGATGCAAAAGTCTCATCCCAAAGCCCACACCTTCTTAATTTGAGTAGAATCCCCCATGAGAGGCATCGTTCTAAATGTGGAGATGAGTGTGGAGTGAAGTTACAAAAAATTCCAATGACACTGGAACATGGATTATGAACGCATGAGGGGTTATAACACACGTAACTGATAAAGGTCACGCAGTGATTTTTTTGCTGGTGCAAAATCAAACGCGAGGAGGTGCTTAAGAGCAGAGGAAAGAGGAATTCTAGCTTAATAGGTTTGAAGAACATAGGAAACAGAATCATTTCTTTTTAAGCTAAAATTTCAATGAGCTGCTACTGTGTGCAAAGTATTATGCCAACTGCTAGAGGTACAGAGATGAAAAGGACATGTCCAGCCTTCAGAATACTCTCTAGGGCAGCAGGATGAATGAGTGGGCAATGAGGAGGCAGTGGGGGAAAGCGCAGGAGTGGAGACTGAACGCAAGGTGGTACTTCCTGGGGAGCACGGATGTTCTCCTCCCCCTCCAAGGTCCTCGGGGAAGCTCCGAAGCAGTCAGAGGAGAGGATAGCAAAGAGGATAAATCCGGCATGCAGAGAGAGCAGCTGGAACAGAGGGTCAGAGGCAGTGGCCCACAGAGGGAATGAGAATCTGTTCCATATTACTGAAGGCAGGGGGTGCTCCTTACATAATGACTGCAGCGAGATAAGACAGGTGAGTCTAAGCTCAAATCACCCAATTTTTAAAGCCTCACCAAGGAAACTGACATTTTCTGGCAAAAGAGAAGACCTGGTAAAGGTGTTACGAATGGGAATGATGTGTTGTAGAAAGCTGACCCAAGCAGCACTGATGGGTGGGGCAGGCAGGGTGAAGGCTGGAGTCAGGGAGTCCAGCTAGGAGGCTACTGCAGTAACACAGGTGAAAAACGGGGAAGTCTCAGTTAAGGCTACCCACTGCACTCAGAGGAAAGACCAAAGCCATTGCAGTGACCTACCAACCATGCCCTTGCAGGCTGATCCCTTATTTCGGAGACCTCCTCTCCCACTCAGTCTTTACTGGTCCAGCCACACTGACCTGCTAGCTGCTCCTTGAATATGCCTAGCACTGACCTCAGGACCTTTGCACCTTCTATTTCTTTTCTCTGGAATGGTCTTCCTCCAGTCATTCACATGGTTCCCTCACTTATCTCCTTTAGCCTTTGTTTAAAATTTTCTTTTCCATGAAGACTTGTGAGTCATTTTACTTAAAATAGTCCTTCCACCCTCCACCCTCCACTATGATTGATTTTTTTCATCCACTACACTATATCCTTTGCTTATCTATTTTCTGTCTCCTTCAGTAGAATGGAGTTCTTTGAGGGCAGGGAAATTCCTTGAGAGCAGTATTGCTCGCTGCTGTCCGTGAAGTATCTTCTCAGAGCCTAGCACATACTAAATATCAATAAATATTGGCTAAATGAGTGAATTATTGAATTTATGGATGAACAAAAAAAAATCATGAAGGTAGGGGCAATAGCAGTGGGGTTGAGAAAAGGGGAGAGATGGAGAGAAATCTAGGAGATTTCTCACAGGACTTGGGATTGCTAAGTATGGATGAGGGGACAGAGAGGAATCAAGGATGACTCTCAGGTGTCTGGCTCCAACACTGGGTTAATGGAAAGTTATGGTAGTGGTTTTAAACTGTCTGATTGACTCCTTTGGGTGGACCCTTGGGGACTTTCTGGAGCCACTTCAGAGGCCAGAGAAGGGAGGAAGGGAAGAGCTCCAACCAGAGAAAATCCGTGTTTCTCTATTTGTTTTTGGTTTCCTTGTTTTGGTGTGAGTGAGAAAATAGAAAAATCCAAATATTGGTCTTTCCCCCACTTCTTGACACAGGGCTTCTGAACCCTCATAAATTCCTAAGTGATAAGAACACTAGAGGCATCTTTTGTTCTAACGAGGTAACTCTCGGTAGCCTCCCGGATGGCTCCTGGATGGGGGCTGTTCCCCAGAAAGACTAAGTTGAGTAGAAGGTTGGAGTTTTCAGCCCCACTGCCCATTTTCCAGAAAGGGGAGGGCGCAAGAAATGGAGTTAATAATTGATCATATCTATGTAATGAAGCCTTCACAAAATGCCAGTAGTGTGTGGTTTTCTGTCAGAGAGCTTCCAGATTGGTGAACACATTCACATTACCAAGAGGGTGAAGCACCCCACGTCCATGGGGGACCGAAGCTCCTGTGCTATCCTCTCAGACCTCACCTTACAACTCCTCCATTTGGATGTTAATCGGTATCCTTATCATATCCTTTTATATTACACCTGTAAACGTAACAGCTTCCTTGAGTTCTGTAAGCACTCCAGCAAATTAAACCAGAGAAGGCAGGTATGGAAGCTTCTGATTTGTAGCTGCGTTGTCAGAAGCACTGGGGACAGCCTGGCATCTGAAGCGAGGTGAGAGTCATCCTGTGGGACTGAGCCCTTAACCTGTGGGGTCTGATGCCATCTCCAGGTAGATGGTGTCAGAACTGAGTTAAATTGGAGGCCAGCCAGCTGGTATCGCAGACAATTGCTTGGTGGGGAAATGCCCCCCTCCCCACCATCTGTTGTCAGAAGTGTTCTGAGCGTGGTGGTCTTGTGAGAATAAAGAGGTACATAACATGGAAGACTGGGAGGTTTCTTTCAACCCAGTTTGGTTTAACTTCTAATACACTGAGATCAGAAATTATAATAGGTTACAGTTACTGAGTTCCTACCACGTTCTGGATATCAGGCTAGGTAAGCATTAAAAACTGGTTGATCGAGGCACCTGGGTGGCTCAGCTGGTTAAGCGGCTGCCTTCAGCTCAGGTCATGAGTCCCACATGGGGCTCCTTGCTCAGCGGGGAGCATGCTTCTCCCTCTTCCTCTGCCTGCCTGCCTGCTTCTCGCCCTGCTTGTGCTCTCTCAGTCTCTCTCTCTCTGTGTCAAATAAATAAAGAAATCTTTAAAAAACCTGGTTTATTACATTTCTTCTTCATGACATCTTGATAAGGCTGACACTAATCTATCATCCTCTTTCTACAGACAGGAAACTGAGGCAGAAGAGAGGTGAACCGACTTGCCTCCGGTCGCACAGCTGCTGTGGGCAGGTGGCTCCGAGCTGGAGGGGCGGTGCCTGCCCTGTTCCCGGCAGCCCGCCCGCCAATCAAGAATGGGGGCGGAGCCAGGTGGGGCGTGGTCGACTCAGGTTGGTTCCTTCCACGGTACAGAAACTGTTCCCAGTGGGAGGGTGAGCAGCTGGGGAAGTTACAGTACATGTTTTTGAAAATCTTACACAAAAGGACCTAAATCGGTCAAGAAGCCAGACTCCTCAAAAAGAAATTGGTCCGTTGGGGACCATCTGGCCCCATCTGAAGGGCAGCTGCTGACCTGGTCTTGCTGCCTTGCCACCAGGGAGTGTGGGCTCCAGGTTGCCTCATTTTCTAATAATAATTAAAACACACACACACACACACACACACACACACACACACACACACAACAGCAACTAGAAGTCAGTATTTTTGTGTAAAATCCTCTGACCTTTAAACGTTGCCAAAAGCCCCCAAAATACTGTGCCATCCAAACCAATAACCTCAGAAGGCCACATCTGGCCTTCAGGCCCTGATTTGTGTCCTCTGACAAGGATTTTTAACTTCTCTGGGTCTTGAGGATCTGATGAAAACTATAGTCTTTTCTTCAGGGGAAAAAATATGCCTCAAAAACCAAAAACTGTGGACATCCTTTGTGGGCATCTTTGTGCTCCCAGAATCATTCTTTTCTAAAGGTAAATGTTGTAGAGGCAGAAATGACAAGAGCTTCTCCTGAAGGGACCTGAGGCTCGGGAAGGTACAAGCTGACCCAGTCGCGGCACCTGGTGGTTCAGTTGGTTAAGCGTCTGCCTTAGGCTCAAGTCATGATCCCAGGGTCTGGGGATCAAGCTTGGCATTGAGTTCCCTGCTCAGTTGGAGAGCCTGCTTTTGCTCTTCCTGCCCTCTTGTGCTCTCTGTCATTATCTCTGTCTCTCTCAAATAAATAAATAAAATCTTAAAAAACAAAACAAAACAAGCTGACCCAGTGGTACTTGGTTGGGGTGAATCTTTCATCTGAATAAGATGGTGGAGTTTGGTGGGGTCAGCACTTACACCTCCATACACCCTGCTCCCATGCTCTGTACCCACCTTTCCTCCTCAGTCTTGGTTAAGTTCCTCCATGTCAGGAGGTATGGGTCAGGAAGGTTGACCCGAGGAGCAGGAAAGGGGCTGGGACGCTGGGACACTGGTCTGGATGCAACTGAGGCAAACTTGAGCAGGTATGGAGGGAGTGAGGAAGGCTTGATGCACAGGGAGCTTTTGAGCTGGACTTTGGAGGGTTGATAGAACTTTAAAAGACAGAATGGATAGTTTTCTGCTCTTGGGCAAGGAGGAGGGGGTGTGGATCTCAAGTAGGAATGCTCTATGTGCCAAGGTTCTCTGCAGCTAGGATAGGTATCCCATGCCAGATGCTCTCCTTCAGCCATGCCTGTGTCCTAGCCAGTCTCCTGAACTTTCACACGTGAATGGCAGCCCATCTCCAGCTCAGCCTATTAAAGAGAGAATGTGGACCTGCCCTCAGTTGGTAAGAAGGTGGAGCTGAACTACACATATTTGTCAGTTAGCATAACATTGAGCTCCCTGCAGCTCAACATTTACCAAATGCTCACAGGCAAAAAAAGTAGCATTCATAGACGCAAAAGACAGGCATTCCCATTATTCTGCTAGATTTCCTAGTCTTATCCTTGGGTAAATCAGACCTTCAGAGATCTTCAGAGAGCTGGATGACTAGACACATGATCTTGGTCTCTGGTTGGCTAGCTTGTTGGAACCGGCTTTCTCTGCTATGCACCTGGCCTAACAACGATGTGCTTAGAAGCACGGGAAGGGTGAGGTTCACTTTATCAGCAAGTTTCTACTTTTTGAATACTTGTGTGGCAGCATCCAGTGATCCTTGCCTCCCGGGGAGTCATGTCTTTATGTGGTCACCTTCCTCAGTGAATAGGGCTGACTGTGTAGCCAAGAGGATATATGTGGAAGGATGGAGCGTGACTTTCGCAGCTAGGTCATAAAAGATACTGTGGCTTCTGCCGTGTTCTTTCCTATACTGCCCACTCTGGGGAACGTTGGCTACCATGTTGTAAGGAAGCACAAACAGTCCTGTGGAGAGGTCCTGTGGTGAAGAAGGGATGCCTCCTGCCTCCAGTCCACGACACTGGGTCAGCTTTGTGAGTGAGCCTTCTTGGAAAGGATCCTCTGGCCCCAACTTCCGTAAGCTCCTTTTTTTTTTTTTTTTTTTTGGTATTCACTCTCACATCTCTAAATATCAAGCTTATACAGCTGCTTCCTGATTTTTCTGTTTTAGGCATTATCTAGTGATTTCCCACCTTTTCATTTTTATAGCAAGAACTACAAATTACCTCCAAATTTAGCAGCTTAAACCCAAAAAAGTCGTCTCTCACAAGTCCCTTTCTTCTCTTAATATATTATAGCATCAATTTGATCAACATTTATATTGATATTTGATGATTACACGAAGAGCACATAAACCCTATTCATAGCAGAGTTATTAGTTTTATTGTACTTTTAAAAAATACTGGATATAATTATTGCCCTGTCATTATGCTTAATTTCTATGAATCTATCATTATTTCATGCTGAACTTCCCCCTACTTGTCTAAACTCTTTAATACTCTCAAACATATCAGGTATTCTGTTGGTTTCCTCCCATGGAGACAGCCGTTTGGAGCCAGCTCCTGGAATGTTCTGGTGCTCTCCAGGCCTGCTGCCTGGCTAATACCCTGGGATTTGCCTGTATTTTCATGTTGGAAGTTCCCTTTGCCTCTTTTTTATTCTGAATTCTTTTGTTTTTTAATACATTTGTTTTTATTTAAAAGCACAGCAAATCGCATACAACATGTTTCCTCTTTATGTTAATTGGAAACTCAGGACTCAGTCTATGACCATTTAAAACAAAGGGTACAGAAACTAATGGTGATGGAATGTATTTTTGGCATTTTCACCTTACTCTTGGATTTACCCTCCTTCTTCTAATTTTGCATTTTCTTCTCATTTATGATCTATTTAAAAGAATCTTGTTATAGTCAGTGTATCTCTATTAACCATGTCAAATCCCTCTACCCACGAGAGACAAAAGCTAGGGTGTCAAAGTGCTGAATACAAGACAAAACTCTGGAGAAGGAGCCGAGAATCAGGGACAGAAAGGACAGAACACCAAAGCCAAAAGGACAGGGGTAAGCAAAAAATTGAGAGGTGGTTCCAGAGTTGAAAGGCAGGGTAAGTGGGGATAGGTTTAGACCTTAAAGAAGGCAGGCCAGTGTCCCCATAACTTAGGGAGGATTCCCAGCTTGCCCGTGGTCAGTACAGGCATCACGTTAAAGGCTATGGGATGCAGACGTCTATGTCCATTATAGGATGGAGTCCTTTTTCTGGTCCCCACTTCTCCTGGCTCTGGACCCCAGGCCTCCCTCTTGCTTCTCAGGCACCTCTAAGTTCTTGCCCTTACTGGAAGGAGTTGAGGAAAGGATGAGACAGGACAGACTTCACAGTAATCTCAGTAACAGATGCCCGTCTCAGTTTACAGGTTGCAGGGAGCTATGCGTGTAGTATCACTTCATGAGAGCTGGGAAAGCCACTGCCTCTCGGGGAGCAGGTAAGCCTTCTCCTATGTGTGTGAAGCCTGGCCTCCCTTCTCTGTGGTCCACTTCCATCCCTGTCCTCTTCTCTCCCAGATGTGCAGTCTCTTCCTCTCTCCCACATCCTTATTCCCTATAGATAATACAAGTTCTTCTCATCCTTAAAATTTCCCTTCCTTGGTTCCCTCTAGTCCCACTTTTGTCCCCTTCCTTACCTTCCCAGCCAGACTTCTTGACTTTTCTGCAACTGCCATGCCCACATGCGGTGTGTTTCTCTGTCTGCCGTGACATGGATCCACTCCCTGTTGCTCCCAGTGGCCTTTCTGTGGTTGTGCCTGTTTCGGTCTCGATGTGATCTGGCCCGTTTGCATTACCTGCCGCCCCTGCCTTCTCCCGCTCGAAACCCCCCTGCTCCTTGATATCTAGGACTTGCTTATTCCTCATCTCTTCTCCTTCCTCCACAGCTTCTAATACCTCCCACCCCTGAAATGAAAGGGTCTGTTGTTGGCTGCCTTCTCTTTTTCCTCCAGTGGCTTTGCATTGCGGTGCTCCCAAATGCACCTGTTTCCCACACAGGGCCCTCTCCCTCCCTGAATACATGTGTGTGCACCTACCCGTGACACCCTAAACTCAGCCCTCCCCATGTGGACTCTGTGGTCTTGCCCAAGCCTGTCCATCCGGCCATCCCCCTGGATATCCTGTTCTGGAAAATGGCAGGAAGGCTACCTTTGCTTCCCAACCAGAGGCTGTGATGTCATCCCTGACTCTCCCTCAGCCCTCCTCCGGCCCCAAGGCCAGTCAGACGCCACTCAGCCTACTCCTTGGTCCTTCCTCTTACTGTCTCACAACCTTCCCCTCATCTTTGCATCGCCATGGAGGCTGCCGTGGTGCAGGCCCCCAGCTGCTCCTCCAGCCTCCTGAATGGGCTCCCCACCTCCAGGCTTCCCTCCAGGAGCCCAACCTGCACCCGCGTCCAGGGTGGTTATGGAAAATGTACGCGGGGCTGTCATGTTCTCTTGGGTGAAACCACACTAGCTCCCGTGCCCGTAGGCAGGATCTGAACTCCCCGGCTCGGTCTCGGAGGCCCTGGGGAGCAGGGCCTGCCACGCTGGGGCCCTGTCTTGTGCCACCTGCCCTGGCCTGACCTGAGCCAGTCGCTCCATAAACCCTGCACGCCTGCCACCAAACTTTCTGCTTCCCTGCACCTGCAGTCTCCTCTTCACCTTCTTCACCAGATCAACGCAGACCCATCCTTCCAGAAGGGCTAAAGTGCCCCTCCTCCAGTCTTCCCTCTCCTACCACCTCCCTGAGCCCCCAGGTCCAGGCTGGTGGGGCGGAGGTCGGGGGGTGTCCCCTGCTCTTGGCTCCCTTGTCTTCACCTTGATCAGGCTCTGTCCTTCATAGGACCTATTTTTTTTTAAAGCTCTTTATCGGCACTGTTTGGACAGCTGTGGGTGCCTTCCAAGTGCTAACACAGGGAGTTAGATGAAAGACCGTGTTGTGGGGGAGAGTGTTGTCCAGACTCCTCGCAAAGCTGATGCTTCATAATAACACACATTTTCTCCCCCTGATCTCCCAGTGCACAGGGTTGGATTGACCCGCCCCTCAGCTCCTGTGGCGCAGGGTCCCCGCTGGTCCTTGCAGAACCCTCGGCATCCATTCCCGCCTCTGTTCCTTTTGTCCCCATTCCTCGGTGCAATTACTATTCTAATGTGTTTAATGTTGGATCTTTGAAAAACACGTTTGGTTGTTTTGTGAGCAGGTGTATTTTTAATCTTGGTGAAGAGTATTGTGGTACAGAGCTCGTTGTTTTTCCTGCATTTTCTATTCAGGGTCCTGTTCTTAAGATCCGGCCATGTTGCTAGGTGTACAGCTAGCCCATTGCTTTGAACAGCTTCATTGTTCTAAACAAAAACAAAAACAAAAACATTAAAACAGATTTTTTTCGTTCCCATGAATTTTTTGTTTTGTTTTTTTTTTTTTTTTTAAAGATTATTTATTTATTTATTTGAGAGAGAGACAGTGAGAGAGATCCTGATGAGCGAGGAGAAGGTCAGAGAGAGAAGCAGACTCCCCGTGGAGCTGAGAGCCTGATGTGGGACTCGATCCCGGGACTCCAGGATCATGACCTGAGCTGAAGGCAGTCGTCCAACCAACTGAGCCACCCAGGCGTCCCTCGGTTTTGTTTTTTAATTCGATCCTCGTATCAGCAAAGTGAGGACGTCAGGACAAGTATTCATATCTTCCATTTACTGAGCAGGAACTTGAGGCTCAGAGAGATTAAGCAACCTGCCAGAGTCCCACAGCATTTTTGTGGCAGGACCTGAATGGAGTTCCCTGTCTTCTAGCACCAAGTTCTGCGTTTGCTAGAGGTCTGCACTCCTTTCTCAGGTGGAAGTGGCCATTTCGGAACCTAAGGCTGTGAGAGATCGGAGTTTGTCCTGATGGTCAATGGCAAGAGGGTCCCTGGGGCAAGCCTCACTGGCTGTCTCAGGATTCCTGCTTCCTCAGAGACAGATTAAAAGTAGTGTCGGGGCAGCTGGGGCTGGAAGTGGGGAGGAGGACACTATACAAAGGCAACCCCTCTGGGGCTGATAGAATTCATGTGGGCCTGGATTGTGGTGTGATCGCTGCTTGTGTATAATGGACACTCGTCTCTTCCTCCTTTCGTTGCCTCTCCCAGTAATTGTTGTGCTGCCTGCAAGGCAATGGCCCCCATCTCCAAAGCCCAGTCTCTGGAATTTACCCCTTCCGCCCACTAGCCTCACTGTCTGTCTCAGGTGCTGGTGTCTGTTCTGCAAGTTCTGATAAGTGACATCTGTGCTTGTTTCTCTAATTAATGAAAATGATGAAGGACTGAAAGTAAAGCTCCTAGAAGAGACCGGGTGAGCCCTCTCTAGATCCTGCCCACGAAGAAGTTTCCAGGAATTCAGGCCACTGCCTCTCACCATGAAGGAAATAATAGATAATTATAACTAATAAGCACTATTTACAAAGTATTATTCCTTCATCTCATACATCTTTAACATATGTTATTACCGCTTTTTAGGGATGAGAAAACCAAGGTTCAGAGAGGGTAAATAACTTTCCCAAGGTTACACAGCAAAAATATAGGACAATTGGGACTCAGATCTAGATCGTCTGATCACAGATGTTATGCCTTATCCACGACACCCTGTCAAGGGCAGATAATCCAGTTTTTCTCCAGGAGAGTTCTGGGTGGGCACCTGAGACTCAGCATGACAAGGATCTTCTAAAATGGAAATGGCTCATATCCAGTGAGTACCCTGAATGGAGCAACGTATCATCCTTTGTTTAGCAACTGTGCCCTGAGCCCCCACTGGCTGTGCAACTGTCTGTGTAAGTGAGAAACTTTCAGGTCTCCTTCTGTCTTCAGAGCAACAGAGTCATCTCCCAGTGAATCATTGATGACTGATTAAAATGCATGCTGTCCTGAGCTCCCTGGTTCGTTCTTCCCCAAAACAGACAGGGGGTGGGGGTGAGGGCGGAGGATGGAAGGAAGCAGAGAAAGAACAAGAGCCAGACAAAAATAATGGAAGGAGACACAGGCAGAAAAAGTGAGAAGGAAGAGAGGAAAGAAAAAAGGAAGGAAGGAAAGTTAACTTTTTTTTTTTTCAATGTAAACAGGTAAACTTTCTAAGTCTTTAACAAACTGACACTTGCTAGCATTTTTAAATTTTTAAAAGATTTTATTTATTAATTGAGAGAGAGAGCATAAGCAGGGGGAGGGCAGAGGGAGAAGCAGACTCCCTGCTAAACCAGGAGCCGGAGGAGGCAGGGCTCAATCCCAGGATCCTGAGATTAGGTATGACCTGAGCGAAGTCAGGCAGTTAACTGACTGAGCCCCCAGGCTCCCTCTTGCTAGCATTTTTCAAAGAGCTCTCAGGTATGAGATCGTATCGGACCTCCTACGAGACCTCATGTTTTAAGTAAAATTTATTATTCAATTTTACAAATGAGGAAGCTGAGATGTTTGGAGACTGGGGATTACATAACCTTGAAGATAGCCTAGAACTGGAAAGACCTTGGATTTTGATGCCCAACAGACCTATGAATGATCAACCTGGTCTTTGCCAAGTTACTCAGCATCTCTGAGCTTTGGTTTCCTCTTCTGAAAAAATGAGGGTGATACCAGCACCAATCCCTTAGGGTTATTCTGAGGATTAAATATATTGTGTGGCATGTAGAAAGAGCTAGATAGAGGCTAGCTATCTTGTTTCTATTGTTTCTGTATTATTGCCATTACTCTTACTAAAGTATCTGGTTGTACTATTACTTAGAATAGCAACATTCAGCAAAGGTTAGTTTCCCCCTATACAACCCCACACCCCCACTTCCCTGTGGTATCATAGCTAGTGATTGCTGGGGACAGGCTGGCCATGGCTTTTGACTTTAGTACCAGCATTCTTCTGCAGTACCTTTTCTGCCCACCTCTCTGTTTAGCACCTTAAAAACGCAACCAGACCATACTTGATCTGTCCATGACATTAATATTCTTTCCTTTTCAAAAAGATATCCAGTTATCTTAAGCTCAGTTCTTTGGAATATCCAATTATCCTCTGCTGCTTGGGGGAAGGACACGTGTGCCATCTCTATTACAGCCTAGTATCCCAGGGTATGACATTCCCTCTAATTATTTTTCAGTTTAAGTAGACAATCAATTCCATAGAAACAATAAACCAGGAAGTCTGAAAATAATGGGAAGTTTAATGTTGAAATTAATCTTAAAACAAAGTTAATCAACACACAATCATCTTTGTGCTACATGGTGATTAGGTATAAATGAAAGCTATTTGTGTAAGTGAAAATAGCCGGCAATATTTTGTGCAATCAAACCAAGTACTTGTAGGGGCTTTTAGGAGTGAGCAGCAGTCCTGAATGTGGGTGGGTAATACGGTGCTAGCTCCCAGTGTCTCTAACTTGCTTGAGGAAAGGTTGGGCCGCTGAATCTAAGATGCATACTCCAATGACTGCCAGTTGTAAAAATGTAATATATGTTCGCTCCTCCTCTTCCACATCTATTTCTTCTTCTTTGCCTACCCTCTTCCCATTGTTATTATTGCTATTATTATTCCTTAGCCTTAACTAACATGGTCCCAGGACCTCTACCTTAGTTCCCAGGGTCTGAGAATAAGTAACTGTGCGCTAGGGGCGTAGAGCCCCCTGTTCAGACATTTGCAAAGAGGAGAAATCTACCCTGGAAAAAAATGGTTTTAGGATTCATTAGAAAGTGCTAATAACAAATGATACCTTCTCAGATAAGAAAAGCAATAAATAAAGCATGAGATTATAGTAGTTTTTAAAAACTCAGTGGATGGAGTTACTGGACTAGAACATCAACAGTTGTGACATGGAAAAGCAACTCTGTCCATGCAGGGTGATAATAGGAGGGTGGCTTCCTGTCCCTCGCTAGCCCTTTGAGAATCTTCCCAGCCTTGCCCCGTCTACTCATTGGGATGTGTTGGTATCTGTTCCCTTGGTCGAATGGGAAGGGATGAGGACCGGTGCTTGACTCAGGCTAAGCCAATCAGACGCCTTCCCCTGAGAGCCTGGAGCTGTCATTCCCAGACAGTGAGCTCCTGTGTGGCTTGAATTGATAACATATAAACTCGAGAGTCAAATGATGACTGTCAGGTAGAGAGAGACAAGAGTGGAATAGAGGTGCAGAGAGAGATGCAGGGATGATGGGCTATGTGATACCAAAGTAAAAGAAAACCAGAAAACGGCTGATCTGGTCTCTGTGGGCTTTCCGGTTTCTGGTTTGGACTCTCCTGAGACCCATAGCTTCTGCTTGATCTTGGGTTCTGTGAGATACTCTTACATCCATGCAATCCATTTTCCTCTTTTATTTATGCTAATTCAAATGCGTTTCTGTTATCTGCAAACAAAACACCTTAACCAAAACACGTTGCTTAGTCAGATGGCCTCCCTGATACCTTTTACTGGAAGAAGAGGGATTTGGACAGTTTAGTTGGCAGATGATAAAATGGACACTCCCGCTTCCTTCTTAGAGGCTAACACCGAGCTTACTTAACTTTCTTTAAATCACTTTCCTCCTTCTCTTTCCTGGCCTGAGTAATTAGGTCAGAATGGGAATGGGTGAATATGGTGAGAGCAGGGCAGGGACAAGATACAAGCAGCTGTACTGGAGATTTTCTGTCCGGGGCAATGCTGTATATTCACATCTCCAACACATGTTGTTACCACTATCCACTGTCTTGAGATGAGAATATTGAGGCTCAGAGGGGGTAGATAACTTTCCCAGGGTCATACAGCAGAAAAGTAGGACAACTGGGAATCAGATCTAGATCCTCTGATCAGTAACTTCCCAGGACTCATCATCTAGAGGAGTTTCCTTTCATCTGACCCTGCTTCCTGCAGACTTTTCAAGGGTCTCCAGGAACCTACTGCTACAGTTCTTGCCACTGAACTGGGGCAACCATTGTCTACCACCCCTGCATGTCACCAGTAGATCTGGAATTAAGAACAGCTTTTGGGCTTAAAAGTCAACAGGTCAGAAAAAACAAAGTATTAAGGGAAATGGAGAAATCAATTGCTACAAAATACAAGTCTACTTTTGTTTCTTACAAGTAGATGCAATAGTTCTTACAAGAGCACCAAATACCGACTTAATTAAAAAAAAAAAAAAAGTCCTTAGTTTTCTTCTCTGTCCCCTGTTGCACAAAAACTATTTTCCCAAGCAGTTTGGTGTGGTAAGAGTTGCAGAATGACTGGTAAGGGATCCAAATGTGTTCTCTGTGTTGGAAGTAATTAAAAATCCCGAAAATATTTACATACGGGAGCTTGGTTAGGACAGCAGGGCCTCAGATTTGAAGGAGGTCAAACCTGCATGTGTGTGGTGGATGAATCTGTCTCATTGAACAGATACTTCCTCTAGAGAAAAAAAATCAAGGACAAATTCTCTGAGTCCCATCTATGCACACTTGTGGTAGATTTCTGAATTCTGTGAAATTCTGGGACCAGCCAGAAAGCTATATTTGAGGAGATCAGAAATTCTAGAAGAGAAGTTTCTTTGGTTATCCACCCAGCACACATTTGGTGAACATCTACTTGGGCCAGAGCACTGAACTGGGGGCAGCAAAAGAAAGGAGAAGGTCACCAAAAGCACAGATCCCACTTTGAAGACTTAACGTGTCACTTACGTATCTAGACAGCATTTATGAAGTGCTTGTCGTGGCATTGGAACAAAGCCATGAACTTGAGTAGTTGAGATCCCACTGCCATGGAGTTTAATTCCAGTGGAAAGAGACAAAAAACAAGCAAGGAATTACTTAATAGAAGATAAATATATATGCGAATTTTCAGAGAATAGAGAATATCAAACAGAGTAATGGGATGAAGTGGAGAAAGGGACTGTTTTAAATATGGTGGCCCCGGAGGCCTGGATAATGAAGAGGAGAAAACCAACTAAAGCTGGGGGCAGGAGTGGGGAAAGTTTTAGGTGAAGAAAGCAGTGTAAAGCTGAGGGATATTTGAGGGCCACACGCACAGGAAACAGAGTGCTAGAGAGTGACAGGTGGGGAGGCGACAGAGGGCAGAGGCCAGCTCACATGAGCCTCGCAGACCCCAGAAAGGGACAGGTGTTAGGCTGAGTGTGATGAGAAAACCTTGAAGGGTGTTAAGCAGGAGAGTAATATGATCTGCTTTGTTTTGAGAGGTGGAAGGCCACTCTGGACCCCTTGTGGAGAGTGAGCTCCAGGAGAGCAGGAGGGAGAGTTGCTAGTAGTTACTACAGCAGGAAGCCCAGAGGAGGGGTGTTGGTGGCTAGGACAGGAGTGGCGGCAGTGGAGACAGGAGACATGAGCAGAATTAACAGGCAGCCTAAGGAAACAGGACTTGCCTGAGGTTCCAGGGGTGGGGATGGGTGCAGGAATTGAGGACAGCTTTTGGGATTTGGACCTGAGCAAATGCACAGAGCCACCAGCTGAGGCTGGGGAGAAGGGGGTAGGAGATGTTATAGTGGGAAACTGAAGAAGTTTGGTGGGAAAATGATGGGCACCATTTTGGACATATTACATTTGAGATGCTTTATGATACAGCTTGGTTGGACAAACACATGGAACAGGCAAGGAATATATAAAAGGCCTTGAATATATAAAATCCCCACCAGACTTCACACCCTATGACAAAGGGTCCTGTACCTCAAAGCTCCAACTCCACTACTTACCAGGTGATCATGGGCACGTGCTTAACTCCTAAAACCTTCCATTCTCCACCTACAAAACACAGATAAAAATAGCATCAACTCCATAAAGTTGAGATGACAAAAAAAAAATTCTGCAGGAGAGGACTTAGTACAGCTATCAGCACATGGTAAGTGTTCAATAAATGTTAGCCATTAGTAACTCAGGGCTCCTGTAACAAGATCCCACCAACTGGATGGCTTCAAACAACAGAATTTTATTGTCTCATGGTTCTAGAGGCCAAAGAAGTCTCAAATCAAGCTTTCAGCAAGTTATGTTCCCTTTTGAAACCCACAGGGGAGAATCCTTCTTTGGCTCCTCCAGCTTCTGATGTCCGGGGACAACCCTTTGCATTCCTGGGTTTGTAGCTGCCTCTGCCTTTGTTGTCTCATGACTGTCTTCTTTTTATGTGTCTCTGTGTCTTCACATGGTGTTCCCTCTGTGCGTGTCTCTATCTCCTCTTCTTATAAGAACACCAGTCACTTGGGGGCTCTCCCTCTGCCCCTCCCCTCACTCTCTTTCTCAAATAGATAAATACATAAATCTTAAAAAAAAAAAAAAAGGTAAGAAGACCAGTCATTGAACTTAAGGGCTCAGCCTTCTCCAGCATGATCCCCCCTTAACTAATTATATCTTCAAGGACCTTATTTCCAACGAAGGCCACATTTTGAGGCATAGGGGAGAGGGACAAGATACAGTCCACGACAGTAGTACCAATAATATCACTGAGAAGTTAGTTCCACACCTTGGTCGAGGGTTCCCTGCCAAACGGAACCAGTTACCACCAGTTCTTCCAATTCATGAAAAGGCATTTGTCTCTAATAAAGAACTGTATGTGGTTGGCATTTTGACAGAAAGTTGAGTTGCGACAATCTAGTCATACTTAGAATTATGGGAAAATTTGGTCCAACTCCTTCACTTTGTGAGAGAGCCAGCCGAGGCCTGGAAGGTGATGTGCTGTGATGAAGGGCACATGTCCACAAGCAGCCTTGCCTCGACTAGGAAGCTTGGCTTCTCTCCTCCAAGTTCACGCCCGCCTCCACTATGCTCATTCGGCCCTGCAGCCAAGTGCACTTGAACTTCACTACCTTCACCCCCTCCTCTTGCCCTCTCCCTCTCCTAGCACCACACCCCCCTGCAATCAAACCGCATGGCCCTCTCCAGCTGGGTTCAGGGCCCTGGATTTTCACTTCCTGTTTGACTCCGAGAAGGTTAGGCAGCAACTGAAGGTTGTAAAGTATAAAATTCTAAACAGATGTGGTGGGTTATTATGACTTCAGCCCTAGTTTCTGCAGCCAGGGGATGGTGTTATTTCAAGCGACGCATTCTTCAAAAAGCAGTTCTAGTGTGACCAACAAAGCCAACGTTAGGATTTTTACCTTCAGAGTAAAGCAAAGGCTTAAATGTCTGCTGGCCAGGGGGCTTTCGGCTGCAAGTAACATCAACAGCTGAATAAAACTGGGGTTTGTCTCGTATAATGAGAAAGGATTGCTTCACTTGGTCATTCCACCAGTTCAGGAGGCCTGAAGCGGCTTCTCAGGAATCCCGGAGGCTCTTTCCTGGGGTCGCAAGATGGCTGCAGCAGCTCCAAGGGCACGTGTGTTCATCGTGCCATTCTGTTTTCTGTATTTCTGATGCTTTGAGCTCTCAGACCTTTGCTGGCCCTGCGGAAGATACCTGTCCCCCCCACCCCCCCACCCTCTTTTTCCACCTCCCCCCACTCCACCTCCCCCCACAACCCCTGGGGTAGTAAACCACTGGCCTGTGAGCCTGCCTTTCACACTCCCACCACCACCCTTATCAGACTCTCACGGTCTGGCAGACCACCCACCTGCCCTTGCCACCTACAGCCAGGTTCCAGGCAATTAGGGACTTCCCCTAGGCCTAGGAGCCCACCGAAATTGTTTTTTTTTTTTTTTTTTCAATATTTTATTTATTTAAGATGAAGCGAGAAAGAGTGAGTGTGAGCTGGGCTGGGGTGGGGGGCCAAGGGAGAGGGAGAAACAGGCTCCCTGCTGGGCAGGGAGTCTGACCCAGAGCTTGATCCCAGGACCCTGGGATCAAGATCTGAGCTGAAGGCAGACGTTCAACAGGCTGAGTTTATTCTAACTAGCCAGTCCCAAGCCTGCTTATCCTACCTCACCTGTTTTGCCCCACAGAAAATTGCAATAGAGCCCCTTGTCCGCATTTTCCTCCATTCCCTCCCCCTCCAGACTGACCCTGGTGCTTCCCCACATGGCACGGCATGCTCGGTTCTCTGAGAGCCATGAGAAACAAAGTCCCTTTCCAACGGCAATTGTCTCCTGATCTGTTGGCCTCGCCAACGCCTGAAAAATAATGAACCTATGTTTTAAAAACAGGAATATCCTCACATGACAAGTCCGGAAGCATAAATGAGCTGGGGAAGGAGCACCTGCCTAGAGCACAGGAGGAGGGGGAAGACTGGAACTAAAGCGGAGTTCTGGCGGCAAAGGCGCGGGAGGGATCCTGGCTGTTGGGCAGGCAACCCACTGTGTCACAGACCCCAGGGAACACAAGGAAGAGAAAGATGAAGCCTGGGTCCTGATGAGGAAGACTTTCTGGAGGGCGTGGGCTTCCAGTGATATCTAGAAGTCCAGGATGGACTTGGTATGTGTGGTGCATGGAAGTGAGAAGTCAGTGGAGGCCAAGGAAACAGAAAACACATGAGCAGCCCCTTGCTGATGACGGTAGACACACACACACTTGCATGTGCAGAGAGCACGAGCCTTGGCCAGGGATGTTGCTGGAAGAGGCTGGCATTTCTTCCTTCCTCCCTCCCTCCCTTCCTTCCTTCCTTAACTTGGCTGCAAAGAGCCCCAGGATCCATCCCCACTCAGGAGTCCTGAGTCAAAGATGCTACAAGATGTCTGTGACGAGGAACCGTGGGTCCTAAGATCTGTTTCTGCCTGCTGCCTATGACTCAGGGGATGACTCGAGGTGAATCTCTACGGGTCTCTGAGTCTCTGGCCTCGGTCTGTGGAGAACGGATCACCACATCGGCATTTACCTCTGGCAAGGTTGGCTCTCTGAGCAGGGGCTGTGCTAAGATGACTGGCCTGTCTCATCTGCCCACCCGCCCGCTGACTCTCTCTTCAGCCTTCTGGGCTCTCCCTCCCACCTCCCCCACTTTCTTTTTCTTTTTCTCCTTTTCCAGATAGCACTGCTCCAAAACAACCCAGGCACGTGTCCTGGGGATGGCTCTGCCGGCTGGCCCTGAGCCACGCGGGCAGGCTCACCATGGCTCCCTCCACATGCAGGATAAATAATGGGAACCTGAGCGCTGGCTCCTGAGGGCTGGGGTGGATTTCCATTTTGCAGCGGGGTCAGCATCCATTCCACTAGGGGGTTTTGAATGTTAATAGGCATTTCTCTCCCCGTGCCCGGTTCTGTTCTTTACAGAGCGCGGGTCCAGGAGGGACCTTCCATTGGCACCCTCCTGAGAGACTATTAGTCTTCTCACTGTTTTCCTTACAAATGAGTTTCTGGGTTTAATGGCTCGGGTTGCTGAGCAGACCTTGAAAATTGGGGCGGAGGGTGGGGTGGCACGAGCTGGAGCGCCCATTATGGACGTCTGGTTATTGGCAGCCTCCGCGAGTGTGCGGCTTGGGATGGAGGCAGAATGAACTCTCCTTGATCTCTTGGAGACTTGGGGGATAGGAGGGGGCATTCTCTTCCCCTGAAAGGAATTATGTTTGTGTTACTGTATGTTTAAGTAATTTTAGAGCGGGTAGCCTTGGACTACAATAAACTGAGAACAAGGATCTCAGTGGGATGTGGGAGAGTGTTGCTCAGCTGGGGGAGGATTTGGGATTATAGTCAGAACTGGGGTTTGAACGTTACCTCGGGACTGTCTCATCAACGCCCCGGAGCATTGAAGGAAATAATCCAGGGATACCCCTGGTGCTGGGAAAGCCAGGACAGGACAGGTGCGTGGGGGTGGGGGGGAGCAGACAGGGAGGAAGTTGAGAACCATGGTTCTGGAAGAGAGTGGGTGCCCAAGAAGGTCGCAGGGTCTGTGAGGAAATTGGCCGGAGCTGGTAACCTGAGTGATTCATCTCTGGGTTTGGGACGTGTTAGTCATCTCTGCAGCGAGCTGGGACGAGAGGTGCCCTTCAGGCTGGAAACTGCAGCTGAGTGGGAGTTCCCACAGAGGGCTGGCGCTTTGACACAGGCAAATGGAAGTGGACATTGGGGTAAACAGAAAGAAACACAGCTATTATTAAAAAGAGAAATTGGGAGATCAGAGAAATTATACTGAGGAGAGGGCGCCATTAGTGTTTCGATGCAAGCCGATGCCTTTTCAGTTAATGGGAGATGTTTTGGAAAAAACAAACAAACAGAACAGGCCAGGAGTGGGCGAATGAATGGTTCTTTAGCATAACAAGGCCAGGGTAATTACTTCCCAGAGAGTAGGGTCAGAGTTGTGTTGGTGGGAAGAATACGCACTCCCTGTGTAGCTCAGGCTGTGGGCTTTGGAAGAAAATTGTTGCTGTAGCAAGGGGTGTTTGCCTTTAGGTTGTTCAGGGGAAAACAGCCTGCCTCATTTGCCGAGGGACAGAAGATGGAGTTGAAACACCTCTCAGCTCGCTAGCCCTCCCCAACCCACTGGGCCCTGTAGTTCCCAGCGGAGCAGCAGAGCACCACAGACAGGAAACTCACTGAGAGTCGCCGCCGAGGGAATGGCGGCCAAGAAGAGAATGGGCTGAGTCTGGCATTGTCCTATGGGACCGGAAGGAGAGCCCTGTAGAGGAGAGGCTCCAAGGGAGCTTTAGTGGGAGGAAGAAGTAGGTCAGGAAGAGAGTTAGAGAACAAGGAATATTCCACCAGAAATGTTCCACCTTGCCTCCCCTTTTGGGCAAGCAGCTAGCATTTTGAAGGACCAGGTCTGTTCTAAGCTCTTGTGCCTTGATGGTCTCATGTAAGCCTCACCAACAATCCTAAGAGAAGGTATTGTCTCTGTTTTTACAGAGCAAGTAAAGGATTAAAAAGCCCATGTGACTTGCCCAAGGTCATTCCACTAGCCAGTGGAGGCACCAGGGTCCACCTTTGGCAGTGTGAGTGGAGAACCCTGTTCTCAAACCCTGAGCCGTGCTGGCACAAGGAGTCAGAAATGAAATGGTTGTCCCCGCAGCGCAGGGGGGTCTTCCCAGCTTTGGACACCTCTGACGACGGCTTCAACTGCCATCGGAAACGTGGCTATACAGTGTGGTGAACACTGGCCAGGCCATATACTAGTACGGAAAGAGAGTCCTTTTAGAGAGTTTGAGACCTCGGTCTGTGGCCCTGTTTGCCCAGGCAGAGAGGAGGAACGGATGGCAGGGCTTGGAAATTTGGAGGGACCTGTCATATGGGTTACGGGGCTCTACTTAGCTGGGGATGGTGGTGGCAGTCACCCACATCACTTGGTGGCTACTGAGACTCAGCTCTGCTGGGGACCCAGGGCAGCAAAAGAGCCGAGCCTACCTTGACACCCGCGGATGGACAGAGTCAGCGTTCTTCCGGCAGCTGCATGAGACAGAAACAGACCGGGGACAGGGCAGGCCTTCCAGAGAACAGGGCGACGGGCACCCAGATGAGAACGGGGGAGGGCATCTGTTCCTTCATTCATTCCATCAGAAATGTTCACTGGGCAAGTACTATGAGCCAGGTGCTGTGTTGCCCGGTAAAAACACATGACCTGATTTATGTCTCCAAGGTTTTAACAGTACAGATATACGAACAAGCCAAGTTCAACTGAGTATGAAAAGTGGAAGCAAGCGCACTGTGCTAGCTTGGGGTGGGGCACGGTCGAGGATAAGCTTCCTGCTGACACCTGAAAGTGAACAGGAGTAAGGTAGGCCTGGGGTTAGGGGTGGCAGCAGGAAAGGTGGGCTTTCCGGGTAGAACCTATAGCATGCCTTCCGCAGGTTGTAAGGGCCTATTTAGCCAGAGCAGCTCCATCCAGTTAAACAGTGATTTTATTGTTTATGCAGTAAAACTTAAACTGACCCTGCCCCCCCGCCAAGGGAACTTATTTAAAAACAAGTCCTGGAAACCAGTCCCAGGTAACGAAGCCCAAATGCAGGGGTGGATCAGGCCAGGTGGAGGTATCTGATCAGTGGGGGCGCATACTGTCTCCCTAGCTACCAAGGAGTATGGGCCCTGCCTGTTGGGTGCCTTTTGGGTGCCAATTCTGACCAAGGTGATAGGCTGGTTCAAATATCTACTATAGGCTAAATTGTAATTCAATTGATTCAATTGGTCACTTATGTGTGACCTAGCCTGATTGTGCAGCTTTCTCTGTGTATTCCACCTGTGCGTGGTCAGGCCCAACCATATGGCCTTTGCCCTTAAAAGCTAGTCTGCAAGTCAGAGAGAGGTCGCCTCTTTGCAAGAGACACCCCTGCCGGTCAGTTTGATTCTTGATGTTTGGTGCGAAATAAAGCTTTGCTTGACCTTCGCTTTGTATCAGTCTTGCTCCTTTGATTACGGACCCAACAAGGTAAGGCAGAACATGGACAACCTAGATCTTCCTGGTTGAAAGCTGATGTTGGGGAAGGTGAGCCAAAGCAGTGTTGTGAATGGCTTTGCCAGGGAGTGTGGGCTTTCTCTTAGGGCACTGGGGATCTAGATACAAACTTAGCAAGGTTACTCTGGCTGAGGTACAGAGGGTGGTTTGGAAGCTGTCTGTTAGGAGGCTATTGAAGTTTTCCAAGCAGAAGATGATGGTGTTGTGACCCTCAGGTCTGTGTGGTATACCTCAAAAGAGGGGAGGAATCTGTTGGTAGGGTGTGAAGACAGGCCTTCTCCTCCCAGTGTCCAAGGATCAGGGCACAACCTGTAAGTGCCAGCTGCTAGAGATGCCTACAGTGAGTGAGGAGATTTGCAAGAAGGTTCTGGAAGAGACCAAAAATTCCATCGGTTAGAGAAGAGGTGTCAAAACAGATATTTTTGGCCTAATGCCAAGTAGCATAGTCTGCCATCCAACCAGAGAGGAAGTACAGGTGAATTTCCAGGATGGGAACTGATTTCCCTGAAGGATCATCTAAGCGAGAGGTAAGGGTCGAAGAGCCATAGCGCTGAGGCCATGGCAGTTTCGGGGACCTTATAATTTCCCTAGATTTGCCATTTAAAAATTCTATTTGCTTTGCTTTTCTGTGGAAACTAGCTATAAAACCCTTAAAATGCAAAAGATTATTATTTATTTAGCAAAGGCTGGTGGGGGTCAAACTGGGAAGACTGTCTCCTACTTGGGCAGGGCCGGAGGGTGGGGGGAGGTCCGTGATAGAAGGGAGTTTGATGGTAGATGGTGAGTGACTGCTGGAAAAAAGAAAAACTGGTTTTGGGTCCTGAGGAAGAGGGATTGAGGTTGTTTGAAAATACGTCCCCAGGGACGCCTGGGTGGCTCAGATGGTTAAGCAGCTGTCTTCAGCTCAGGTCCTGATGTATGAAAAGTGGAGATGGGAGATGTTTTGGAAAAACCAAACATTGGGGTCAGGGTCCTAGGATCGAGCCCCACATTGGGGTCCCAGCTCAATGAGGGGGGATCTGTTTCTCCCTCTCCCCTTGCTGTGCTTTCTCTCTCTCTCTCTCTCAAGTGAATAGATAAAATCTTAAATTAAAAAAAGGAAAGAAAATATGTCCACAGATTCTTTTATCCCATGCACTTCAAAAGTGGAGTCTATTTTCTGTCCCCTTAAATGTGGGCCAAACTGTGTAACCTGATCCTAATGCCCAGTAGAATGTGGCCAAAGGGACAGGGTACAACTTCCCAGGCTTGGTAATCAAAGGCGTCGCTGCTCCTCTCAGAGTCAGTCACTCAGGGGGAGGTCAACTGCTGTGTCTCCAGGGTCCTCCTGCAGCCCTGAGGGGAAGCCCATGTTCGGGGGAAACAACTTTCCCCACCACATGGGCCAGCAGCCTCCGAAACAGCTCTTCACCCTCAGCCTCCGTCACACCTGCAGATGACGTCAGGTCCCAGCTTTCAGTCACCCAGGTGAGACCCCAGAGACCTCAGAGGGAGGTGAATCATGCCTGGTGTATCTTGTCTAAGACACGACATGCAAAAACGGTGAGATAATGAGTGACTGTCACTGTGGTAAGCCGTTCAGTCATGGGCCAGTGTGGGAGGCAGTAAGGGGATGAGGTTGGATCAGCCTGGGACTAAGAGGGGTCTCTCCAAGTTTAACTGAAAAGAGGATCTTTTGTTCCTTTACAGTGGGCCTACCCACCTCAGACTGTCATCTGTGTATTCACTCACATGTCCGTCCATCCATCCATCCATCCATCCACCCATCTCTCCGTCCACCCATTCACCCAACTTCCCACCCACACACCCAATCATCAACCTACCCACCCACGTGACAAGCCTTTAGAGTATAAGCTCCAGGCCAGCAAGGACTCTGTCTACTTTGTTTATTTTCATGTCCCCAGTGTTTAGAGCCATGCCTGGCACATCATTGGCACTCAACATATATTTGTTAAATACAGCTCATCCATTGTTCCCCTCCTCAGAGAGTTCTCAGGGTCATGGCAGCAGACATGAATATCCATAATGGGAACTCGAATAGAGACGAGCATGGGGGATATGAAGGACAGAGGAAAGGCCTGTGCCTTGGAATGAGAGGACTACAGTGGAGTTGGGAAAGGCTCTGAAGCCTGAACTGGGTTTTGAAGGATGAACAGAGTAGCCCAGGAAGTTGAAGTGGACTATCCTGAGAGAGGGGCAGGCTTCTGACATCTGGAACTCTGTAGGCCCTTTGCCTGAAGGAGTCAGGAGGAGCGAGAAGAGACAGGGACGGGGCAGCCTCCTGACCTGGCTGGGGTACCAGGTACAACTGTTCAGGGTAGCCCTCGACCATTAAGGAAATTCAGTGCTGCCAGTCTGGCCACACCACTGGCTTATTCCCATCCACACTCACCTGTCCTCTACCTTACATCTTACTTTCTCATCATTTTGTCTGTGTGTCACCCTTAAAGATAAGGCTCAAGAATCACCTCTTTTATGATTAAGAAAAGATCAACCTGACCCCTGGTAAAACCCCATCCTTACCTTCCATCCTGCCGGTTTCCATACCCACCATGGATGGTCTTATTCTCTTGGCTTTCTCCAGTTCGAATTCCTCAAAGAGAGAAACTAATCGGTCGGTCTTATGTAGTTAGGTCCCTAGCCACCCTCAAGTTTAGCTGCTACTGGGCTATGTTGTGAACTGAATATTTGTGTCACTTCAAAATTCCTCTGTTGATGCTCTAAGTCTGGTGGCATTTGGAGGTAGGGCTGTTGAGAGGTAATTAGGTTTTGGTGACATCATAAGAGTGGGGACCCCATGATGAGATTAGTGTCTCGCCTTTAAGAAGAGGCCAGAGCTCCCTTGCACTCTCTTTCTCTCTCACCACCATGTGAGGAGATAGTGAAAAGGTGGCCATTTGCAGGCCATGAAGAGGGGCTCATCAGGAGCCTTGATCTGAGACATCCTAGCCTCCAGAACGAAGAGAAATAAATCTCGGTTGTTGAAGCTGCCCAGTCTGTGGTATTTTGTTACAGCAGTCTGAGTTGACTAGGACAGGACAGGTGTCTGTGTCTGTCCCTGGGCCAGTCAGCCATGGCACAGGGAAGTGGACAGGGCTGTGAAGTACAAAAAGAGCCTCATAGGGCTGCCTCTTCAGCAGAGTGTGATCGCAGAGAAAGTTCCCTTTGGAGGGTCTCTGAGCTATGGAAGGGTAGACAGATGTGAGGCAAAAGGTTTCAGAACTCGTAGCAGACAGTTCTGGTGCTTTGGGCCCCAGCCCCTTGGTCCACCCCGATTTCCGTTGCTGTAGTGGTGGATGGTTCTGGGCAAGATCAGAGATCATGGCTCAATGACAGTGGTCCCGCCTCCAGCACACTCTGCCTTCTGCCTCTGAGGGTCTCCAAGGCTAGCTACCCTGGGAGCTCTCCGCTGGGGAAGGGCTATCACCCTGCCAGACAACCTCACACCGAGGCGGGGCCGGAGCTGGTGGACAAAGGTCCTAGCCTCTTGTCTTATAGGCGAACAACTCTGGGAGTGACTCAGTAAGGGGTCTTTGTAGAACGGAGTCCCATTGCCTTCAGCAGTGGTGTCCCAACTGCCACCCCACGTGGGCTTGTTCTCTTTGTCTCTCTCTTCCTGCTCCCCTTCTCCTGCTTTCTGGATAGTTCTACAAACCACCTGCACCCGTCTCCATCTTAGACTCTGCTTTCAGGGAACCCAACTGCGATTTACTCTGAAGGCAGTAAGTAGAGCCCTTGAAGCACATTTCTTCTTTCTAATAATAAACCTCTAATGAGGGGCACCTGGGTGGCTCAGTGGGTTGAAGCCTCTGCCTTTGGCTCGGGTCATGATCTCAGGGTCCTGGGATCGAGTCCCGCATTGGGATCTCTGCTTAGTGGGGAGCCTGCTTCCCCCTCTCTCTCTGCCTGCCTCTCTGCCTACTTGTGGTCTCTCTATGTCAAGTAAATAAACTCTTAAAAATAAAAATAAACCTCTAATGAACTCTAGGCACTCTTGCTGGGCAGATACGGAAGTCCTTGAACTTCAGGAGCTTATCACCTCCTCCTCCTAGAACCTTCACAGTGTTTTTATTTCCATGATCTCGTTGGGCCCTCTCAGCAACCTTTCCAGAAATGTAGTGCAAACATCATTATTCCCACCTTATAGAAAATGCAAAAGGAGACAAAAAGGTTAAAGCAGTTTGCAAGGTCACAACAGCTAGCACATGGCCTTTTAAGCAATTAAAATCTTCGGCTGGGTCTATAAATTATCATAGGTACTCAGAGAAAATAATATTAAAAGAGACACATTTGCTGTAATTTAATTATTCACTTGCTTTCATTATATTTTCTTTGCTTTTTCTGTTTCTCCTCAACTTGCCAAATATTGTCCTGGCTGTTAATCAGTGCTATAGAATTTCTTCTGTGAAACTAGGTCAATGTACAACGTGTTAACATAACTTTCCTTTTACAGTTTAAACAACATTTTAGTTAAACTGAATCTTAAAAGAAGAAGAAAAAAAACCCCTTTGATTACCATTGCATAATTTTAAGCAGAACAAAAAAGATCAGATTTGCATTCTAGAATACCCTGTTCTGAGGGCAGCTTGGAGAGACTGGAAGGGCATGGTTCTGTGTTCCCTCCCTAGGCGGTTCTATCCCTTTCTGAGGCTTTAAATAACATCTGTATGCTGGTGACTCACACATTTACATCTCCAGCCCCAACTTCTCTTCAGAGCTCGAGCTCTGGATTGGCATATCCAGCCCCCTAACTGTCAGCTTTACTCGGATGTCTCCCAGGAGCTCAAACTTAGCGTGTCCAGAGTAAACTCTTGGTTTCCACTCCTCCCCCAAGCTGCCTCTCTGAGACCTCCAAGTCGAGATGTCATGCAGGGGGCTTGATCAGGGGTATAGCCACAGCCCCAGGTGTTCAAGCCAGAAACCTGGCAGGCATTCCAGATCCTCTCTCTCTCACCCGCTGTATCAAGTCAACTAGCAACTCTGTCAAGTTATATATTTTCTGAACAGGCTTCAGATCTGTTCACTTCTCCCCATCATGATGGCCACCATCACCTCTTGCCTGGGCCAGGGTTGTAGCCCCCTAAGTGTTCTCCCTCCTTCCTGTTGAGACAGGGGTGAGGGGAAGGCGGGAGTTTCCCCTCTGGTTGATTTCCTATTTCCCTGCGGAGCCACCTCCCTGTTAGGTGAACAGTGTTGGCCTCTCTCCATGATCCAGGTGGTGAGTTTGGGGAGTAAGATGGCACACGTGGCTTCGATTTCTTTTGGAATGGTCTGCTTGCCCCAGGCAGGCTGTGTTAATTTTCTAATGCTGTGTAACAAACTACCACCAATGCAGCAGCTTAATGCAACGCACACATGTCATCCCAGAGTTTCTGTGGCTCAAGGCTCGGGGCATGGCTTAGTTGGGACCTCTGTGTCATTCTGGCAAAGTTGTCATCAAGGTGTCCGCCAGGGCATTTTCCCTTGGAGGCTCAACTGGGGAAGAATCTGCTTATTTTATCTGCGTTGTTAGCAGAGTTCATGTACTTGAAGTTGTATGCCTGGGAGCCTGGCTTTTGCTGGCTATCAGCTGGAGGCCACCCTCCAGTCGTGGGGGCTGCCCGCAGTGTTGCCACGTGGGCTTCCTCAACATCGCTGTTTCCTTCCTCAGGCCAGCAAGGAGAATCTCTTGATTAAGCCTGCTATGATAGAGTCTTCTGTAAAGTTATGTAACGGTGGAATGACATGCCGTCAACTTTGTCCAGTAATGCAACCTAATCGAGAGAGTGACAGTCCATCACCCTTGCCATATTCTACTGGTTCCATCACCCTTGCCATATTCTACTGGTTCAAAGCAAGGCAGGTCCTACCTGCACTCATGGAAGGAATTACAGAAAAACAGGGACACCAAGAGGCAGAAAAGCACAGAGGGTCACCTCAGGGCTTGACTCTATGGAAGCTTGTGCCGTGCTCTGCTTCTCTATCCAGAGGTTTATAGGAATGGCCCCCAGAGGGGAGCTGCTGTCACAGATTGCTGCGTGGTCCTGAGGAGCTGGACTGTATGGATGGAGGTTTCTGGGACTTGTCCCGCATAACCGACCAGCCAGACCTGCACGTACGCAGGCAGGCTCAGGAATGTTGTTTGTCAGACTCCTACGGCATGAGTGACCTTGGGAGCCTGGTTAGTTGATATTTATCTGGCCTCCAATTCAGAACTGGCCCTTCTGGTCTGGATGCCAAGAGCTATAAATCTTGCCTTCTGTCGGCTCTTATCTCCAGGCTCTGCTGACCCTCCAGAGTGGAATCTGAGAGAAGAGCAAACATACACAGCCCAGGCTCCCTGAACATGTAAAAACATGATAACATAGAAATGCTGCCTCCCCTAAACTGCACAGAGGCAAAAAAATCCTTTAACTTCAAACCCTGTATTTGCCCTATGAATGCGGCCCTTACGGGGGTGGTCAGTGGGAAGTGTCACTTAGGGGAGGATGCTCTGCCCAGGCCTCTGAATCTGGACTCCAGCCCCTCTGTCTCCACAGGGCTTCCTCAGCTAATGAGGTTGGATGTTTTAAGTTCCTGATTTGATGTAACTCTGTCTTACTCTTATTTACTGCTTACTATTACCCTCATCTATGTGTACATTTCCCTTTTTTCCTTTCTGTTTTTACTAGGTTTTTATAATATCGGTAAAGTGTTTTTCCCTTTCGAAACCAAAAACATAGTTGTTGTGAATCTTTTTTCAGAACAGAAGTAAGAGGTTGGTGACTGTATAATTCAGGGATTAAAGTATTAGAAAACTCATCATTGTCACAACTAAGCCACATTCTCCAAACAAGCTTTTTATCAGTAATATGGAAACTATTTTGATTTCCTATTATATAGATGATTCTAGAGTCTCTCACATAATTTAGAAACCAGTTGGAGAATAAATGAATGCTTTGTTTCTACTCCCGCAAACCCAACATCCCTACCATTATTCTCCACAGAGAAAACAGAATGATCTCTTTAAAAACGTAAATTATGGGGGCACCTGGGTGGCTCAGGGGGTTAAGCCTCTGCTTTCGGCTCAGGTCATGATCTCAGGGTCCTGGGATTGAGCCCCACATCTGTCTCTCTGCTTAGCAGGGAGCCTACTTCCTCCCTTCTCTACCTGCCTCTCTGCCTACTTGTCAACTCTCTCTGTCAAATAAATAAATAAAATCTTTAGAAAATAAAACATAAATTATGGATATCAGGAAGAGAACAAGAAAATATTATGAACAACTTTATGTCAATAAATGCAACAACTTAGATGAAATCGAGAAATCCCTTGAAAGACACAAACTATTAAAGTTCTTTCAAGAAGAAATGGGTATTCTTATATCTAAATAGATAGTTGCCTTTTTTTCTACAAAGAAAACTCCAGGGCAGAACTATAACTACAAATTCATACTAAAGAAAATGAACTTAGATCCACATCTCACACCATAAAAGAAATGAACTCGGAATGGACCATAGGCCTAGTGCTCTCTCTTCCTACAAGGATATAGATCCTATTGGATCAAGACCCCATTTTTATGACCGCAGTTAGCCTTAATTACCTCCTTATAGGCCCTATCTCCAAATACAGCCATGTTGAGGTTAGGACTTCATCATATAAATTTTAGAGGGACACACTTCAGTCCGTAGCACATAACTGGAGCATAAAAACTGCAAGATGAGGGACGCCTGGGTGGCTCAGTTGGTTAAGCAGCTGCCTTCGGCTCAGGTCATGATCTCAGCGTCCTGGGATCGAGTCCCACATCGGGCTCCTTGCTCAGCGGGGAGCCTGCTTCTCCCTCTGCCTCTGCCTGCCATTCTGTCTGCCTGTGCTCGCTCTCTCCCCTTCTCTCTCTCTGATAAATAAATAAAATCTTAAAAAAAAAAATAGAAAAGAAAAAAAAAACTGCAAGATGAGCCTGGAACATCTTGCTTGGTGAAAAGTGAGGAAGTTCTCAAAGAAAGAGAAGTATCAGCAATACACAAAAACCAGTTTGAAGGGGATCATAATGACCAAATCTGGAAAAAAAAGGAGCACGAAATGAAATAGTATGCACCTAAAACTAAAATAACATTGTATGTTAACTATATTGGAATTAAAAATAATAATAATAAAATTAAAAATACTTATATCTTAAAGAAAATAAAATTACTTGAAAGACAAAAAAGAAAAGAATTAATAAAATAGGGGCGCCTGGGTGGCTCAGTGGGTTAAGCCTCTGCCTTCGACTCAGGTCATGATCTCAGGGTCCTGGGATTGAGCCCCGTGTTGGGCTCTCTGCTCAGCGGGGAGCCTGCTTCCCTTTATCTCTCTCCCCGCCTCTCTGCCTACTTGGGATCACTCTGTCAAATAAATACATAAAATCTTAAAAAAAAAAAAAAAGAATTAATAGAGTAAAATATTAAAATCCTTTGGAAGAAATGGAAAACAATGAGTCACTGATATAAATAAATAAATAAATACATACATACATACATACATAAATGGAAAGTTTGATAAGAAAGGAGATATTACATTGTTTCTAAATACCTTCTCCCAAAATACTAATTTCCAAAGGGAGAAAGAGTAGCTTTATGGAGGAGAAGGCTGATAGACCCCACTTTAATCAAGTGATCAAAGTTAACATCATTGGTAGCTGAGTGAATAAAAATCCTGTGCCACCTATAAGATGCACTGAGAAGAACATAACATCTTTTCTGTGATATTTGTACAAAAGTTTCATAACCTAAATACAATCATGAGGAAACAATAGTCAAACCCAAGTTGAGAATATTCAACAAAATAACTGGGCTGTAATCTTCAAAAGTGTCAAGATCATGAAAATCAAGGAAAGATTGAGGAAACTTTCAGATTAAAAGAGACTAAATAGACATGACAAATAATGCAACATGTGATCCTGAATTGAATCTTTTTGCTCTGATGAACTCTACTGGAGCTACTGGAGAAGCTTGAATAGGGTAATTACAGCAATTCAGGCAAACTAAGACATCATGGAATCAGCCATTTCTCTAAGAAGTCCTAGTTCCTTTACATGAGAATGATATTTGGAAGCCACAGTCTGGGTGCTGTGTGTGCTCATTACAGTGGAGGTGTCACTGGTCTCAGCACACAGCCCTAGAGAACACATGCACGTGCTAGCACGCACACATTTCAAGTCCCAAATCAATGTTCATTCTAGTTTTCTTCCTTTCCGAGTTTGTAACTCCCATGTCCAATAATGAGAAAACTAGCTCCGTTAGGCTTAAATCTTAATTTACTTGTTTGATCAATTTCCCTACATGTAACCAATCTCCCAACCCTAGTGGAAGGATCCCTTCCTCACCCAGTGCAGAGCTTGCACAACTACCCCATGTGGATGACTTCTTCAGCCTGTCTGGGCTCCAAAACTGCACACTGGTCCACCCCTTAAATCAAAACCTTCCTCATTCCTCCCAAGCTCTGATACTCATGCTGGGATGTCCCCATCCCCATGTGAATATCCTTCTCATTCCTCTCAGACTCTGACACCCTGCCCCAGGTCACCTTTTGATTCAAATGTCCCCTTCATCCTACTCAGCTTAGGACATGCTGCACTGGGCTATTCCCCGTGTGTGTACCATCCTGACTGTCTTGGAGTCTGACATTCTCTCCTGTGTGGACACCCCTTCCTTCCTCTGCTCAGGCTCCATTATATCCTGCGCTACCCACCCTCTCCTGCTGTCGCTGTCCTCAAGCTCCGATACTCTGCACTGGATACTCCCACTTCCTGCTGTAGACAACCTCACTTCGATCAGGCTCTGGCATCCCACTCTGCGACACCACAGATACCTCCCCTCCCCCAGGCAGACATCAGGTTTGTTTGGCCTGTCTAATTGTACCGAGTTGTTCCGGAAGGCAAGGGAAGAAGCAGTGGAAAGAGGAAGAGGAATCTCTTATCAACTTTTGGACAACTTCTTCATCTTTGGGAAATTGAGTCCTGCCTCTCCAAGACAGAGCCAGAAATTCAATTGCCTCTTCCAGCCTCCCTTGAAGCTCAGGCACGGATGCGTGACTCTGCCAACTAGCTGGACCCAGGTGAGGTTTAATTCAGAAGCGAATGACAAGAGAAAACAGAATCTTCTCCTCCCCCTTCTCTTCTCCTTTGGTCCCTCCTCTTTCTCCTCCTCCTCCTTCAGTGAGAGTGGTGGGGGAGGTCTCAGCTTCTCATTCAGTTCTCTGTATCATCAGGGATGCGGGGACAGTGGTGTGTTCCTTGGAAGACCCCGCAGGGGTTTGGAGGCTAATTGTGCAGCCTCTGAGCCCACTTTCCAGCTCTTCTAGAGATTCTTTGAATTCTCTGAACTTTTTAATAATTTCCTTTTCTGTTAACTATGTTAACTAGGTTAAAACATAGTTAACCTAGTTTAGTTGCACTGTTTGCAACTAAAACACTGATTTTTGTCTCTCTTATATCCCGGATGATGACACATAAGTATTTGTTGATACATTAATTCTGAAAAACTTCACTTTCACAAGGGTCTCTTCTCCACTGAGTAATGTAGAAAACAAATATTTACTAAGTCAAACAGGCCGTTTAGTCAAATAAACAAGTTGTACCTAGCGCTCTAGGACTTCAAGTAAATAGGATCTATGAGGCCAGTGATACTGAAATGTCCTTAAAGAATATTCCACACTTCATTGTTTTCAAATCAGGAAGGAGTACCTATCAGTATCAGTGAGAAGATTTGCTTTTTCCCCAAAATGACTGGGCCTTTCCCAGGGAAATTCATATTTGGTAGGTTTGAGTTGGGGCCCAGGAATGTATGCTTTTTTTTTTTTTTTTTTAAGATTTTATTTATTTATTTGAGAGAGAGAGAGCACAAGCAGGGGGAGTGGCAGGTGGAGCAAGGAACCCCATGTGGGACTCAATCCCAGGACACTGAGATCACGATCTGAGCCGAAGGCATTTGCTTAAGCAACTCAGCCACCCAGAATTTATGCTTTTTGAAAGCATTCTAATTGATTTGGATTTACCACCATGAAAGAAACAACTGAACTAAAAAGGCATGTAGGTCACAGAGATTGCGGGAAGAACTCTAGGTTGAGAGCTGGCTCAGAGGCTAGGCAATCAGATCAAGAAGCCAGGAAGGGGCACATGGGTGACTTAGTGGGTTAAGCCTCTGCCTTCAGCTCAGGTCATGATCTCAGGATCCTGGGATCAAGCCCTGCATCGGGCTCTCTGATCAGCAGGAAGCCTGCCTCCCCCCCACTGCCTCCTGCCTCTCTGCCTACTTGCGATTTCTGTCAAATAAGTTAAGTTAATTAATTAAGAAAAAAAAAAAAGAAGTCAGGAAAAGGGGTCCAGTGTCAGCTTAGCAGCAGTCAACAACACTCTAAAAACTTGGAATTAAGGTTGCCTCAGAGATAACTAATAAAAACAACTTCCAATGGATATGATTGTATGTCTGTGGAAATAAGTTACAGTGTGAGACTGAAAAATTTGGGAACACCCAAAAGTCCATTCAAGAAGGACTCTCTGGGGGTAGGCCTGAAATGTGACTGTAACCTAACCCAAGGATTAGGTTACATTATTGTATTATTTTATCCATTATTGTATCCATTTTATTATTGTATCCATTTTAAGGAAAATGTGTCCATACTGAAGAGGATTACTCAGGTTCCAACCAGAGTATCACTGGCCACTTTGGGTGACCTCTGCACCCATTAAAACTTCCTAGAGATCCTCATAATCTGTATTTCTCTCTACTCATTCTGGCAGCTGTTCTTTGCAAAGCTCTTCTCACTCTCCTTCCAGAACATTCCGACCCATCTGGCTTCTTTTGCACTTCTCTCTATCCCAACCCTCTGCCTCTTGCCTTCTCAGCCTCTCTTTTCTTTACTGGTGCCATGCCTCTTGTAACAAATCTGACTGACTTTTACATTCTTTATCCCACCCATACCCTAAGTAAAAAAAGGGGGTGGGGATTTTCTTAGAAGGCAGAGGGATGGGAAAGACTGTGAAGACATTAACATTTTGTCCCTATCTAAGATGTGACTTTGGGGTGCCTGGGTGGCTCAGTCGGTTGGGAATCTGCCTTCAGCTCAGGTCATGATCCCAGGGTCCTGGGATGGAGTTCTGCGTGGGGCTCCTTGCTCAGCCGGGAGCCTGTTTCTTCCTCTCCCTTTTCCTGCTGCTCTTCCCATTTGCGCATTCTCTCTCTCTGACAAATAAATAGATACAATCTTTTAAAAAGTAAATAAAATATGACTTTGTTAGTTAAGGTTCTTTAGATACAAGTAACCCAACCCAACTCAAGCTAGTTTAAATGAAAATGAGAACTTACTGGATTCATGGAATCCAAAAGGGAATGGACAGTCGAGGTGCCTGGGAATAAGGGAATAATGCTAAGCAACTCTAGAGGCTTAACATCAGATATTTGTGGGTCCTTCTTCGAGAGCAGGGATCTCAACATTTTCCACTGTGACTCACTGAAGAGGAGTGGAAACCTTGAAACCTTTCAATTATTCCCAATAGCCAGAGGACAAAAGTCAGTGCAGGCTGAATTATCACCGTACTCATAAAAATCCAAGGGACAATATGCATGCATTTGCATATGCATACATAGAGGCATGATGATGCCATTTGAATTATAATGCATAGTTTTAAAGTCTTATTATTGAAAAATGATAGGTCCAAAAGATCACTACACACAACAACCACAATAAACTAAACTGACAATTATAAGCTCAATAATCGAGAAGCCAAGTTTATAGTAATTTATAATTAATGTCATTTATAATTAATGATCAATGTAATTGAGTCATCAAAACCCACAGTCAATTCTAAACAACACCAATAAAGCACTGATGGTAAAGTGTCATTACCCCAAATTGCAGGAATTCAGCTATCTGGGTGCCTGTGCTGTGAGAGCATCACTTCATTGCCAAGTTGGCCCGGCAGACAGCTTCCCCAGCACATTGCTGAATTAGGGTTCTCAGAACACCCTTCTAACAATCACTTTAGTTTATGAATCCTAAGTTTTAGTAACCCATAGTGACCCATTCGGCAGATTATTAGAAAATAGTCCCTCATTATACATAAAAATTTATGGCAGTATATACTAAAGTCATTTGCACATAAGAATATGAACGGGGTTGGGGGGGCGCCTGGGCGGCTCAGTCAGTTAAGTGTCTGCCTTCAGCTCAGGTCATGATCCCAGGGTCCTGGAATTGAGCCCTGCATCAGGCTCCTTGCTCAGTGGGAAGCCTGCTTCGCCCTCTCCCTCTGCCTGCTGCTCCTCCTACTTGTGCTCTCTCTCTCTGTGTCAATTGAATAAATAAAATCCAAAAAAAAAAAAAAAAAAAGAAAGAAAGAATAGGACCAAGGGCTTGCACTTCGGGACATTTTGAGGGTCCCCAGGTGTTCCCCTGGTCCTTTGGGAGCCACAACTCTGGAAATCTGCCTTAATTTCCAGCTACGAATAGCACCTCTTCTTCAGACTAAAATCTCCAAATCCCAAAAGAGATTCACATTGGCCCAGCTTGAGCCAGGTGTCCAGCCTGGAAACCAACCACCCATGGGGTTGGAGAGAAGGGAGGAAGGAACAGGACCTCTTAATAGAAAGCAGTTTGGTTTGTTCGCACGGCCCCAGGGGTGTGGAGGGCAATTCGCACAAAAGAGCACTCCACAGCGGACAGCATCCACTAAAATAACACCATCAATAAAAACTGAATTAAGGTCAGAAGGCTTACACCATGCCTTGGACATCCAGAGGGAATTGGATTCTTTATTTTGTCTCCAGTGTGAAAATGCTGTCTCCCAGCTTCTGGAGTCTTTTTCCCACTCACCCCTTTTCTACTGCCCCCCTTGGAATCATATGGTGGTGACCTTGGTTTTTGGAGTCTCCAGGGCTTTGTCTCTTGCTCCAGTTATGGTCACTGCTTGCAGTGCTGAATCTGGCAACTAGGAGGATTTGTGATCTGGTCCCTCAGGCTGTTCAGGGCTCTATGTTTCTCCTTGGCAAGCTCAGCTCCACATTACAGTTGCTGGCTAGGTGGGGATCCTTCTGAGCTTCTGTCATGTGCCCTTACTGGCTCCCCAACCCTGGGGATCCCTCCTAATCTTCTCTAGACCCTCATTCTGCCTGGCAGAGCTTGGTTCTCATTAGCTATGCTTTGACGCATGAGGTCTCTCTGTCATTAGTGCTTTGCATTCTCTGGATGTTTCAGGTCAGTCTTAATGGTCGTGTGTGTGTGTGTGTGTGTGTGTTGTACGGTTTGCATGGTGTGTGTGGAATGTGTGATGATGCATGGTGTACGTGTGTTTGAATGGTGTGTGTGTATGATGTGTGCTGTAAGGGGTGTGTGTGTGTGTGTGTGTGTGTGTGTGTGTGTGTATAGGGGGAGTTTTCTCCTTTCTTTCCCACCTCCTCTTCCTATAATCCCTCAGGACTGAAAGGAAAGGCTTTTATCACTTTCTCTCTGACATATCCCCCGTCACCACAGAGAGAGCTTCATGGCTTCATCGATACTCTAAGAGCCTGTTCTTGATACGCTAAAGAGGAATATAAAAGAATTTTGAGAACGATGCTTACTGAATGCTCGTTATGTCCCAGACACTTTCTAACTACCTCTAAGTGTTACAGTGCTTGGTAGCTAGAGGGAATCCAACTTGTTGAACGCACGCTTTCTGCGTACTAGCTGATTAAATGCTCCAAACAGTCCTCTGAGGTAACTATTATTACTCCCATTTTACAGATAAAGAGAGTAAGTCATAAAGAAATACAGTAATTTGCTGAAGGTCACATAACAAGTAAATGGAAGAACCTCGGTTTGAGCCCAAATACTGTACCTGAGAGTCTGTCATTTTAGCCAGTTGGTGATTGTAACTCTCTCAGACAGGAGCCTGGATCTAAAGATAAATGTCTTGCTGAGAAATCTCATTTTAAATGCCAATAGCAGAATATTAATTCTTTATTTCTTTTTGCCTCCTTTTGTAACAATTTAATCTTTCCCCTGGCAGATGGGTGCTTAGGGCTAACCACGGGAAGGCCGGCTTTCCTCTGAAAGGCGAATAGAGGAAAACACATTAATAATTTTTCAAAATACTGCCCTCTTGCTAATCATAATGACAGCAATAAGGACATAGAAGCATAACAATAGTAATGTCATGGGGCAAATAGGGACGGTATCCATCTAAGCACTGTTTTGGGAAATGAGTTCTTGGCCAAGCAGGCGTACGCTCAGATCTTCTCGACAAGGGCCACTTCTGAAGCCATGAGAGGTCCTCAAGCTACTCAGCTCAGAGATCTGCCTCTAGACGGTGAGATCCAGCTGCTTGGGGATTCGCTGCTCTCAGAGGACTTTCCAGCCACGTGGCTTCTCGCGTTTCTTACCTACAGGGAGAAGACACCCTGGCTAGGTGCTCTCGAGTCTCTGGCCAGACTGACAGTTACATTTTCTGTGGTGACCAAATAGATGGTGACACAAGCTGTCCCTGGAGGGGACCCCCTATTGGGTTCTAAAAAAAACCCGAATCTCTGAATCAACAAGGCTGAGGACCAGACATGGGGAGCGGCGCCTTGCAGGGAACCCCCCACCCCCCCACCCCGGGCAGTCAGGCATTCCTAGTGGTCCCCTTCTCTGTCTCTGAGTCTTGGTTCCCCTAAACAACAAGCCAGAGACTGTCTTCCCTGGGAGGTTTTCCTAGAGAGTGGGGGCCAGACAGCCTAGTGAGAGAGGGATGGAGAGACCTCATTCAAAGACGCCCTGCAGGGCAGGCCAGCCACTTCCTGGTGGCCTGATTGTGTGGGGCTTATCTACAAAGCCACCTGACAGACATCTCCGAGCTGTCTACCTGGAGGAGAAAGAGAAAGGTCTCATGCATCAGCGGCCATCCTCTCTGGTCAAAGGTCCTTCCCTCCAACAGCTGGCCAAAGAGAAGTCCCCAGCATATACAGACAAGAAAGTCACCCCCAGGATGCCAGCCATGCTGTGTTGACAGCTGTCGGCTTCAGCATGAAGACAGTCTTAGCTCGCAGAGGACCAAGACTGCAGGAAAAGGCAGGGTGAGGCCAGCCGTGTCTGAAGAGGAGCGACAGCCACCACCAGCGGTGTGAGCTCAGGAGGGTCACTTTATGCCTCAGGGCTTCCGATTCCTCATCCATGAAGATTGGGGGGACCCGGGACATGAGGCAGTAAACTCGGTCATTAAAGCTCCTTTTGACCCATACTCCACATAGGACAGAACTTCCAAATGGGATCTGAGGAGAAAGAATGGGCCGGGGAGCAGACATGTGGGGAGGAGCAGGCCACCTGGGGAAGGTGCGTCTTGGCGGGGGTAGGGGGGTTGGTGAGGGGGTGGGGGGGTGGGGAGACAGCTAAGGCAGAAGATGCGCAAAGGCTTAAGGGACGTTGGCACAAGGAAAATTTTGTTTGTGTAGAACTGTAGGTGATCTGGGGATCGAGTGGGAATGACAGTCTCTAAGGCTGGGGTACCCTCCTTAAGCGGAAGCTGGCTGGGGTCCTCCAGGAACAAGGATGCATTGTGGAACTGCTGGGCAGTGTAGCGAGTGAGGAGGACACCAACACCCTCTAGGAGGGCCAAGAGGAGGCCCCCCATCATGCTGAGTCTACGATGGCCATTGGGCCACTGCGGGCTGCCAGCACCGCCCCGGTCAGTTCTCAGCTTGTGATGGAGTTCCAGGGATCTTCTTTGCCCTGTGGCACACCAGGCCACAGTTGATGGTGGAGAACAGCTTCCCCCCACATCCCGCAAAGCTACCTCCAGTCCGGGGGGCTCGGATCCCCCCAGAGTTGACACTAGCTCTCAGTCGGTGCAAATTTTGACAGGGGCGTTGTGGAAGGCCTTGATGGCCTGGAAGATTCCACTGCCGATGAATCCATAGGGAAGGCAATCCACTACCATTCACCAGGGGCGAGGCTCCCGAGTGTTCTCCACAGCGCTGGCGTCCGGCTGCATGGTCTGGCTCCGTTCAAGCTCTCTTTCCACGATGCAGAAGTAAGGCAAGGATGTGACTGTCTAGCCAGACACCATAGTGCTTAGTCCACTTGTCTCTGGCTGGGCCCAAAGGACTAGCGCTGGCCAAAAGAACCTAAGTAGAAATGATGTATCTCATTTTTCAGCTGAGGGGATTATCAACGGTGCTTCCCCCAACTGCCTTCCCTTCCCTAGCCTCCAGAGGCTTTAAGTTCAAGATGGCAGCACGATAGCAGGCCAGGGGGCCTGGATCCCCGAGCCCTTGCCTGGAAGACAGCTGCCCAGGAACATTGTCATCCGACTTGTCACAAGCAAGAAATACATTTGCCTTGTGTTAATCCAATCATATTTTGCAGTCATTCAGCCTATCCTTTCTAGGACAGCTATACTAGGAAATTCCAGGAAGCCACAGAGTGGAAGCTCAGCTATTTGGTAATCCACAACTTGGGGAAACCCAAGGATGAGTCCACTCTTCAGTCTTGGATGATATTGATTTTATTTATTTACAGAGAGATGACCACGTGCCAGACCCTTTTCTCCATTCGGGGGATGCAATGCTAGGATGACACAGCCCACGGTCCTGTGTGGCTTACACGGAAGAGAAAGATAACAAGCTGACATACTAAGTGTATGACTTGCAGGATCAAAGCACAATTGGACTTTGTCTTGCCCTGCCTGTCCGAAGTAAATTCAGTGGTGGTGAGATTTTCGAGCAACAGAAATGTGGGCAGATCTACTTTTTTTTTTTTAAGATTTTATTTATTTATTTATTTGACAGAGATCACATTCAAGTAGAGAAGCAGGCATAGAGAGAGGGGGAAGCTCTCCACTGAGCAAAGATCCTGATTCGGGGTTTGATCCCAGGACTCTGGGACCATGACCTGAGCCGAAGGCAGAGGCTTTAACCCACTGAGCCACCCAGGCGCCCCAATGTGGGCAGATCTTGCAATTGTTCTGTCCACTCCTAGGTCGTAGACAGTTCTTCCTCTTTAAGTTGTAAAACAGCCTCAGTTTAATAACTGGAATTCCTGGCGCAAGATAATAATTAAGTTCTTTGATTTCACCCAAAGGTTGATGGCTTCTGGACTCAGGGAAAGGGGTGAAGCTGGCACCTGCTTTCTCGTATTGCAGCTTCTTCCCATTCTCAAGTTCTCCGGTGTTCTGCTCTTTTCAGGTGGGAGTTGTGTGCATGAGGGGCAGGAGGGTTTGTGGTAAGGGGGCAGAGCAGTTCTTTCTAGACTGGGAGATTTTCTGTCCCCTGGACTTGGCAGATGGTTAAAAGTGACTCCTTCTTTGGAAACTGGGAGTTCTTTTGGCCCAGGTAGCTTTATCTTAATGGTGAGGGGTATTTTCTACTCTCCCTTGACCTCTAGGAACAGGCTTCATGCTCAGCTTCTTGTTGCTGGGATCCCTGCACCTTCTAGAAGCCCATGTTGGGCAGAAACCCAGAAAACCCTTTTAAGATTTTTTTCTTGTGGTTCACATTGGTCCATAGGAAATCCTCAAGCATCACTGATCCCCAGTGGGTTCTGGATGTGTGGACTGAACCCAGGACAGCACCCTCTATCCTCTTTTCCTAGATTAGCCACTTTAGGTTTCTCAGGTGAGTCAATATCTGACACCCCTCTCACCAGCCTGAGAGATCACATAATAAGCTCTCTGAGTGGTCCTTTTTATTTCTTTCTTTTTTTAAAAAGATTTTATTTATTTATTTGATAGAGAGAGAGGGAACATAAGCAGGGGGAGTCAGAGAGGGAAAGGCAGACTTCCCACTAAGCAGAGAGCCCGATGCGGGACTTGATCCTGGGACCCTAAGATCATGACTGAGCTGAAGGCAGATGCTTAATGACTGAGCTACCCAGGTGCCCCTGAGTGGTCCTTTAAAACCCTCTCTCTCCACACTTGGGGGAGGTGGCTGTCACCAACTTACTGCCCTTTCCCTTGGGTGGAAAGAGCTGGCTCTATTAGGACAACTCCTTCCAAAGAAATCCTCTACAGATCCCTCCTTCTTCATTTTCTTTCTTTCTTCCTCCCTTTTTCTCCTTCTCCACCTCCTCCTTCTTCTTCTTTTAAAGATTTTATTTGAGAGAGGGCATGAGAGAGAGAGAGATCACAAGCATGGAGAAGGGTTGGAGAGAGAAGTAGACTCCCGGCTGAGCAGGGAGCCCAACGCAGGGCTCGATCCTAGGACCCAGGGATCATGATCTGAGCTGAAGGTAAACACTTAATGGACTGGGGCACCCAGGCATCCTCCTCCTTAATTTTCTTACCTCTTTTTTATATGCTTGATCTGGCTGAGGGGACCAACAATCACGGAAATGTTCTTGGCAATTTCCTTGTAGATTTTGTAGACAGCAATCTAGCTTTAAAATTCATGTCTATTGTCTCTTGGTGTTTTTGGTGGAAACTTCTATTTTAATGTCAGGTTACACAGGTAAACAGACAAAGAGAAGGTAATTGAAGGCAGAGGCTTAACCCACTGAGCCACTCAGGTGCCCCAAGAAGGTAATTGTAGCTAGTAATCAGCTGCATAAAGAAATGAAGTCGGGGTGATGGGACAGAGAGTGGCCCAGGAGAAGAAGAGCCAATTTAGAATGTGTAATCCAGGAAGGCCCTTAGCTTTGAGAAGGTGGCAATTTGAGTTGTGACCCGAAGGACAAGGAACCTGTTTTGTCCAGATCTGGTTATGTCCTTGGTGAGAGGGGAGAAAGTATTTCAGGCGGTGGGAACAGCAAGTGCAGAATCCCGGGTGGGAATAATTTGGTGTGTTCCAGGAAGGCCCTAGGGCAGGACTGAATCAGCAAGTGAAGAGACCATTGGAGAAGCCGGCTGGGCCAGGATCCTGCCGGGTCTTGGGTGTGGCAAGGGCTTGGGATTTCATTCTAACTCCTGGGGAAGCAATTGCAGGGTTTTGAGCAGGGAATCAAACTAATCTGATTTATACTTAAAGAGATCAATCAAGGGCATGGAAAGAAATGAGGGGAAACTATTATAAAATAGAAGAACCTTAGGACACCTGGGTGACTCAGCTAGTTAAGCGTCTGCCTTCAGCTCAGGTCATGATCCCAGAGTTCTGGGTTTGAGTCCCGCATTGGGCTACTTGCTCAGCGGGGAGCCTGCTTCTCTCTCTCCCTCTGCCTGCTGCTCTGCTTGCTTGTGCTCTCTCTGACAAATAAATAAATAAGAATCTTTTTAAAAGAGCCGTAAGGAACATAGTGAAACAAATGTATAGATCTGAAACCACGCCCTATAGTTAAGGAAGTTAAAACTCACCAGCAAGACTCCCACTTGACCCCTCTTTCTCTTCATAGAAATGCTAATCTTATCTTTTATTTATTAGTTCTTTTTTTAAAAGTAGGCTCCCAAGGTGGGGGACCTTGGGAGTCATGACCCCTGAGATGAGACCAAGAGTCGGACATTTAACTGAGTCACCCAGGTGTCCTTAACCTTATCTTTCAGAGACAAACCACAGGAAGAGCCTAGGCTAGTTTGAGCTCAACCACACACAGCGGCGCAGATGATGGCTTGTCCCAGTTACCTCGGCCTCGTTATAATGTCATTAACGTGACACAGGATGCATTATAGGCATGTGTGCTGCCTGCCTTAACTTGCTGTGAGACCACTCCCCTTTCTGAATATCCATCCTAACCCCAAATAAAAGGAACCCGGGGCACCAGGGTGGCTCAGTCGTTGGGTGTCTGCCTTTGGCTCCTGTCATGATCCCAGGGTCCTGGGCTCAAGCCCCGCATTGGGCTTCCTGCTCAGTGGGGAGACTCCTTCTCCCTCTCCCACTCCCCTTGCTTGTGTTCCCTCCCTCGCTGGGTCTCTCTCTGTCAAATGAATAAATAAAATCTTAAACACACACACACACACACACACACACACACACACACAAAGGCACCCACTCACACTTGTTCTGGGAGTTAGGGTTTCAGAAGTTATTCCCTGTGGTCTCTTTATTTGCTGCAAATAAAGTCTCTTCTTTGTGATAAATTCACCTGGTCTAGTCTCACGAAAGAGCCAACTCATATTAGTTCAGTTTTAGACCTAGTCTGGATCCCTATTCAAACTAGCTGTGAAAGAGATCTTGGAGACAACCTAGGAAACTTGGTTGATTTTAAATAATTATTCTTAATTTTGGTAAGTGTGATACTAGCATGACCCTTAGGTTAGAAGAAAGTCTATATTAGTTTGAGAGGCATAATGCACAGGTGGTTATGGGTGATAGGCCATGATATCTAAGATTTGTCTTGACACATCCCACATGCACAAAAATCAACAAGCCTTCATGTTAGGTGGTGCCTAAGTGGGGGTGTCTCTTGACCCGGTGGGGGCCCCCAAATGTGGGGCGATGATCGGCAGAAGCGGGTGGCACAGGGGTGGGGTGGTAGTGGAAGAATTCACCTGAGGCAGAACAAAGGAGCTAGAAGGGTAGGGAATCCACCACGGCAAGGGAGCCGGGGGCAGGACAGCGGAGGAGAGTGGTCTGCAATGCGGCAGTGGGTGGGGGCCGTTTTAAAGCGAGAAGATAAGGAAGTATGGCGATAGATGGAGTCCTCCCTTTTTTGGTAACTGTGCCTGGTTGTAAGCAGCCCATTGGTCAGTGTGGGCCTATGGATATGCTGAGGTGGGTTCTCTGATGGGCTGGTCTGTATCCAGTCCTTGGTACATTCCATTGCTCAAGCCTGTTTGCCTAAAAGTAGTCTCTCCATTTTACTTTGCTCTCGACTTAGGGATGCTTTTAAAAATGCATGTTAAACATTACAAAGTAAATAATTCGGCTGTAGTGTGGAGAACGGGTAACAGGAGCAAGAGGGGAAGCAAAGAGACCAAGCAGGAGGCAGTCACCCAAGGAAGGGAGAGAACGGATGGTGGATTAGAGCAGAGTGATCCAGTGTAGATGGAAATAAAGACAGAGGTTTTAGAGATAAAGTCAACGGAGCTTGCAGATCCCACAGGAGAGCAATGGTGGTAGCCTGGGCAAGAATAACAAGAAACTGACCGGGGGGCCAATGAGAGAGCCCATTATTCCAAACCACTGCTTGCTTTCTCCAATCTCTGCACTAGACTGGGAGGGGGGAAGTGGGGAACTAAAGCTCTCCCAGTTACTTCTGTCTCATGTCAAATTTATACTCTTGGATTTGGGGCTGGGCTGAACCCAAGTCAGCAACGCAACCATGAGGAGCTCGCAAAGAGGCTGGGGAACAGGAGGACTGGCTCAAACGTTTAGAATACCTAGAAATTCTGGAATGGTACGAGGTGGGCAACTGGAAGAAATCACTACCCGTTCGGAGTTGTGGTCCTCAACCTTCAGGAAGAACTCTTGGTTTATCCGCTCCTGGAACGAATGGGTTTTTCCACACTAGGCCATACCAGAGTGCATTTCAGCAGTGGAGTCCAGAAACACAGATCTCAACCCGCCTCTTGGTTGGATCAATTATGCAACCCCCCGTCTAGCTGCTAGAACACTATGTCAGCACTTAGAAAGCTTTAATTCAGCCACAAGTGCTGGTCCCAGCAAGGGACCTGCCGGCCTGTGATCTGCCCAGGGGCAAAGCTATTTGTTGGTAGTGATTTGTTTGGGGTGTCATTCTTTTCTTTTCCTTGTGGTACAACCCGGAAGACAAATGGAGATGTGTGGCTGTCACTGTGGATCTATCCACGGCTTGGGTTTTCTGGATAGAATCTTGTTTAATGGAGCCAGCCCTTTCTTGGCCTGTCTTTTCCCCCTGTGTGTGAAGCATTTGGTTGCTAAAGTGGTCTAATGTCCTCGCACTAAAATACACACACAGAGAATACAGAGAATTCTTACTGATCACGATGAGCAGAGTCTCTGAATGGTGCTTGGAATACAGTTGGGGTGGTGTTGAGTGGGATGGACCGACCTCATAGGCAGGAGCTGCTTGCCTTATTCTGTCTTCCACCGTCCTACTGGATCCTTGATCACCCCCCTTTGGTTGGCCTTCCTTGTCATGCTGTTTTCTAGAAAACCAGGTCACCCTGTGCCTAACTTTCCCTTGGCCAATAATTTTTAGCTGCTTATTGAGCTGGTGGTGTTTTATCTAATCCTCGCTCAGCCTACCCGTGTGCGCTGCCATTAGAAAATGCCATAAATCATCACTTAAGGACTGTAATATCCACTCTAATGGTTAGAACACAAAGTGGCCCTCTCCCCTGTGACCAAGTGGCAGTTGCAAGATTCTGGAATAGGTCCCCCATTGTTTTCTTATCAACTTCTGGTGTCTGCTGAATTAGAGTCTCGCATCTCACTACTCAGAGCGCATCTTTCTTTAGAACCTGTCCATTCCCGTGCTTTCTCTGCTCCCAGAGATTGGCACCTGCTCCCCCAGCTGTCACTTACGGATTTCCCAATAGGAACCAGTCCTTGCAAGTTGACGTCAGATGAGTCATTTCATGCATTTGAGCCATATTTCCTTCTCGGGCAAATGAGAGTAACATTCCTCCCTTCCTCCATTCTTGGTGTTGTGCCAGGGCTGGGGTGTGTGTGTTGGGGGAGGGGTGAGGTGGCTTGGATGATCCAAAAAGACATGACTTGTGAATACCTTTTACAAGATATAAGACCCTGCACAAAAGCTGGCAATCGTAATAACAAAAAGTGTCGATAGAACTGGGAGGTATACATACAGCAGCAGATAAATGTGTCTTTTTGATTCAACAAACCTGCATCGAGCATATACCCAAGCACTGGGCTGTATAGAGATAAGAAAATAGGTGTTTACAATCCAGAGTGATGAGATCTATGGTAACGCCAAGCCCCGTATGAGAGTGCACGGAAAATACCTCTAACCTGGACTAAGGAAGGTTGGAGAAGAACCCCTGGAAAAGGTGTTGGGCACCTGCAAAGCTGAGCAAAAAGAGAGACTGACAACAGTGGCTTCCAGGAAGGGGAAGCTGGCTCTTAGAGTGAGGTCAAGCAGCAGGGCTAGTGGGGTAGTTGGAGTCGAGATTACGGAGGGTTTGGATCATTTTGGAAAGGTCCTAAGAGTGACATGATCAGAATTGTCTGAAAACCATCTGGGGAATATTTTGGGAGGAAGAAGGACTGAGGAAGATCAGTGAGAAGGCTACCGGGATAAGCTACTTAAAAGTTAATGACCGCATGATCTAAGACAACGATGGACAGTTGAAGAGAACTGGATGGATTCAAGAGATGTTCAGGGGGTAAAATCCATGGCATTTTTTGTTTGACTCACATAAAGATGGGAATAGAAGGGACGGTGAAGGGTAACACCCCCATTTCTAGCTTGGATGGTGGTGCCATTCATTGAGATCAGGATTGTGGAAGAGAAGAGTTGCCATATATCAAGACGATCATTTTAATGGGTGCAACGATTCATTTCCAGGGGCTGTGGATTCCGTGTAGAAATAGATATAGTCTTTGGATAGTCTGCTACTTGTTCCATGATGTTTGCTCCAGGAAGGGACAGAATTACAGACTACATGGTTTTCACATGACTGCCAATGCCAACTAGAAATGGAAGACAGGTCAGACACAAAGGCAGTGAGTGCATTGGCTGACCGGTAAATTTTTGTGTGTGGTCTGGCCCAGATATGCAAGCTACGTCAATCAGATTTTGTCTCTGGAGAGTTTCAACCAAGCCACTGAGTACTGCCAGTCATTAATGGACATTGATGTTGGAAGGTTTTAGAAGTCAGAGGCCGTGGTAGCAGCCACTGGGGCCACACGTAAGGTGTTGGGAGGGTACTAAAGGTTTCAGTGTTAAATAAACTCACATTTAATTATTTCTTTCTTTAGTAATTTCAAGTGTTTAACCAGAAAAGTTACAATTAGAATAGAAACTGGTACCAGGAATGGGGTTCAAAGTGATAGAGCCCTAATACATGAAACTAGCTATGGTATTGTTGGGATGAGATACGATACAAAACTGTTTTCATTATAGGCTAGGAAGTTTGCAATCTGTGGTTTCTGGTGGAAAAACAACTAATTAAGTTGTCATCTGCTGTCCCTTGAGACTCAGACCATATGCATACCAAAGGTGAAGCTTTGGGAAGCTTGATGCCTGAATGTAAGAATAATGAAGCAGATTATTTATTGCTTATAACCTTAGATAATGGCCAGCAGCAAAGAGAGAGTGTTCTGTCCAGAATGCCTGTCTAGGAGCAAATAAGAAAAACAGGGTGATTATGTAATTCTGGTGCAGAAAGCCCATTTTGCCTCTAGCTGGAGCTCTCTGATTACTTCAAGCCAAGTCCAGAAACCAATGGGCCTTGCCAAACTGTGGTCTGGTCCCAATTTTCTGTCTCATTGAATTTCTAGTGACAAAGTTAAAGCTCTGATTGACAAAGATGGATGTTGAGACCATTGGAAAGGCATTATTTGGGAGGAGAAGTTGCTGGGGATCATGACACCCCCACAGGCCCTTTTCAGCATTTCTCACTCCATCTTCCCCACGAGAGAAGGGGAGCCTTCCCACTGAGAGGCAAGTCTCACAATGAGGGTTGGAATATGGATAAGGACAGACAGACTAGGAAAGATAAACCACCTTCACCTACATCCTTCCTGTGCCATGTGCTATCCGCTATCAAGAGGAGAGTCAGCTGGAAGAAGCTAATCCTGGGTTCTAAACAACAAAAGATTTGGGAGCCTGGTTCTCAGGGTTCATTTGGGCTGGTAAGAATAGCACCCCTTCCAAGGACATCGGTTTTACTCTGACAGTCAGGGGTCCCCTGTGGCTACAGGGTTTGACATACACTTGGACCAGGAGCCACTGTGTGGTTCTTGCCTCGGAGATCTCTTCCTTTTCTCTAGTTTTCTCTTTCCTTCTGCTTTTCCGAGTAAATTCCAGCCCACGGCTGTCATCTTGGTTTTCCTTCATGGTCGATGTTGGGGGGATGGCAAAGGTGAAATTTACCATTTCATTCATAGATTGTAAGAGAGTAGGCAGGTACATTGGGACAGGATCCCACAGAATGAGACGAGGGATGGACTGCCCCTGAATATTGTGATGCTGAGGCCGGTGGGCACCCGCACAGCCGTCTCACGACACTCTCTGACTCTGAATGGGGAGCAGAATGTGACTTCACATGCTGGTGGGCAGGTGCATGGTTTATAGCTGTAAACGACTATGAAGCTGATTTAGAATTGTAGATGGGATCCCGTTAGATAAGAGTTATCTTTGCAAGTGTCTGAATAGGGAGAAAGTTACATGTGCTGGGCAAGGCAAGCAGAATAAAATTGATAGGCTTTTATTATTTGTCCCTTCCAGTGATGCCACCAGGGACAGCTCTAGATGCCACATGATCCCCTCCATGTCTAGAACCATAGCTATTGGACCTGCCATAGACCTCTAACCCAAGGGGCCATCCTGTGTCTTTTGCCAACTGGATCAATGGATAGACTCATCCCAGAAGACTCTTTCTCCCAACACTTGAACAAGGAGACATGGAATCTCTCACCATTGGGAGAAGGCTCTAGACTTGGGTCTTATATACTTGGAGGGTGATAAGTAGGCAGGTGGCGGGGTGCAAGAGAACAGAGCAGACCTGGAAGGGGGGGAGACAGAGTCACTGCTTCTGTTCTTAATGGGTTTTCCCCAATCTTAAGTGTAGACCGTCTCAGTTCTGGCAAGGAGTTCTGTCCTTGGAGTTCGTTGGATTTCTGCTTTCTTAAAATAAATCCCAGACTGTAGCAGACATCTAGAGTTCAGGAGAGAGATCTGGACGGGAAGTGGTTTTGGGGCCCGTCTACATTGCCCCGGAACAAAGACCATGGGAGATGATGAAATCACCCAAGGAAGGGATGAGGGGAAACAGACAATGTTGCTATTCTGACATTATAAATACTTTACCCTTCAGGCTTGAAAAGACACATAGTGCTTGTGTGTATTACTCTACTTACCCTTCTAAACAACCCTGTGAGATCGCTATCATTATGATCCAATTTTTACAGACAAGGAAAGGTGGTAAAAGGGCTCAGTCCCATTGCTCAGGTCACATAGCCGATAGCAACAGCAGTGATGGGCCTGTCTTCCGGCTGGTCCATGTTTTAGCTGCCATTCTCCCCTTGAGGTGGGCACCACCGGCACTGCCTGATATTTAGAGAAGTTGGCGAGAGAATCAGTGAAATGAGGGATACTTATCTTCAGAGCCCCCTTGTTTCCCTTTGTGGGTCTCACCCTCCCTGGCCCCCATGACCTGCTCTATCTACAGCCCCTCTCGGGGAGACGGCTGATGCCGCATCATCAGAGCAGGGAGGGGTGGGTCTGTGTTCCCGAGGACCCCTCCCGAGGTCAATTCCCAGGGCCTCAGGGCTGTGTTGAATGCTCTCAAATTCTACTGGCTGGGGTGGCTAGTGGGGAGATATGGTAGGTAGTATTTTGTGGAAAAAAAGGGTTACGGGATCAGAATCAGATCGTTGGGGAAATCCTGAGTTAAAGCAACACAAAGACTCCTTTATGCTGTTTTCAGAGCATTCAGTGTGTTAACATGCATCTCCCCGAGGGACCTATCATCGGAAGACTTTCCCAAACTTACCTGACTGCAGACTGACTTCCAAATATGGTGGTGTTCAAAAAAAGGGGAGAAAGAGCGAATGGAGGCAGGAGGCCAGAGGCTTACAAAAACATCTCACACCTATCTCCAGGTTAGTGTCACCTGCTCCCTGTCTGCTGGGGGCTGGCCACAATGGGACGTCTCCCCTGATGTGTGTGGGCTTTTGTGTGTCCCTGCATCCATGCAGGTAGGCGTAATTCCTGGCTCTCAGCTCAGAGGCAGGAACCAGATTGATTTTTATCACGTAGCTCTTAAGGTCTCTCATCTGCTAATACGTGTTCAGGTCTCTCTGGGGACTCCTTGCTCAATAAAGAAGCCCAGCCCACCTATCTCGGGCTCCAGTTGGTTGGGGTGCAGCAGAGGCCAGTGGGGAGCTTATTCTCATCTTTCCTTCCAAGGCTAGGAAGGAGAACTGGCAAGTTAAGAAGGTACTCACCCCTACTGCAGACCTTGACCCTGGGCGGCCTCTTTCTTGGGCGTCCCCTACCTACTGGGGATGTGTTGGGAGAAGCCTTTGCAGAGAACTTCTAATTGACACCCTCTGTTTATTTTTGCACCCCTAATTACCCTTTCAACTTGCCATGGTTTATTTTTAGAGGTTTCCCATCCACCTCATTAACAGCTAGTAAGAGTTCCTGTCTCATATTTTTACCATTCCTACCCTTAATTAAACACAGTGGCCTTTGTTATCTCTGAGTAGTGGCCTTGTTAGAATTTAAATAGGATCACTTGCAGCTATTCTTAACGGCTTTTTTAAGCATTCCATCCCTTTCCTCCACCCCTTTTGTGCGCCACTGGGCTATCTAGAGCCCCGTCTCCCTGGGGCTCTCTGTTCCTTTGGCTTAAATTCCTTTCATAATCAAGGGTTGGACTGAGCTGAGTATCAGAAGGTTTGGGATCCTGGCTGCTCTGTTTGGTGGGTTGGCTTTGTTTTGGTGTTTTTCCATTTTTGGTTTTGCTTTTTGTTTGGTTTTGGTTTTGATACCCTTGGCCTCCTTCCTCTCCCCCACCCAGGGTGAGGGAAGAGGTTGGTTGGGCTTTTTTCAAGCTTTGCCATCCAATGTGTGAACAGAACAGTGATACTTAATTAAATGCACACCAGGACTCAGATCCCTGAACTTACACCTGCTGATCCTCCCACTTCATCAGGAAAGCGCTGCCTAATTACCTTTTCCTGCTGGCCCAGTTTGTTTTCAAACCTTTGTAGTGGGACTGGCCAAAATATTGAAGGCATTATCGTCAGAGGCACCTGCTCCCAGGTGCCACCTTGTAGGGAGAGGGAGGCTGGTGGGTGCAGAGGCAGCGCTCTGTCTGGGGATACACTGGCATGGGACCAGGTGGCTGGGACAGGAAGGAAGCTGTTTCCCCAGCAGTGTTTGGGGTGCTGGGGAGGAACCCACACTTTGCTCAAGGAAGCACAGTGGTCTGTCCTTCGTGGCCTGGGCTCAATCTGCCTGTGGAGCTAACAGACTCTCTGGCAAGAAGAGATAAACATGTTGTTGCCCCGATGGCTCAGGGACAGCCAGTGGGGTACAGGCTGGGGGCACCCAAGCCCTGCAGAGGCAGGACAGAGCAGCTGGGGACAGAATCCCCTTGGCCTGAATCCTGGCTCTTCCCTTTGGCCTAGGGCAGGGGACATGACTTCTCTTACTTGTTTCCTTGTGTGTTATAAAACAATTCTTATGTTACCTCCCTCATGGCACTGATGTCAGAACCAGTCAGCTAATGCAGGAGAAGAACCTAGTGTGGAGCTTGGCCATTGACCAGACATTGACCAGATGATAGCGGCTACTATTAATGTTAGTGTTATTGGAAAACAGTGGCCACTATAATCCTCAGGGACCACTCCAGACCACTCTGGGCAGTGGAAGTACTTCCAGAACCTTCCAAATACGGATTCTCTTTAGCCTATTGCTCCTGGAAATGACCCTGTGTTCCATGGATGGTGTAAGATAATTCTGGGTCATTGTGATGGTAGTGATTTTAGCTTATAGGAGAAAGCATCTACCCATTCATTCATGTTCCCAATTTACCCAACAAACGTTTACCAAGCACCTTCTACATGCCAGGCACTAGGCAAAGTACAGTAGGGACATCAGCTCTCAAGTGGCCTCTACTCTTTTGGGGAAGACCCTAACTGTGATGTATATAAGAATGAAATGTCTTCTAGAAAGAAGAAGCAAACATGGGACTTACAGGGACAGAGAAGAAGGAACTGCCCTGGGTCTTGCAGAACTCCGGGAAGATGGAGGGAGGACCCTTGAGCAGGAATGTGAAGGACAAGAAAGGTTTCGAGGGGCAAAGGAAAGGGGGAAGAACGCTCGGGACGAGGGAACGTGTGAGCAAAGTCGTGGAAAAGTGGAAGTGCATGGGTGGTTGGGAAGTGCTGCCTGTGTTGGAGAGGGGAGGTGAATGTGTAGGGTCACCTGGCACTAGCCTTGAACGCCACAGTGAGGAATCTGAAGGAACTGGGCAGGGGCATCAAAGAGAAGTGACATTGGACCTTTGTCCCAGAGACTTTGCTAACCAGCATTGTGTAAACATAGACTGGGTCTCAGGCTCTCATGACCTGAAGACCCTTTCATTACTGGACTCCCACAGGTCTCACAGTTTGAATTCACTTGTGTGACAAATCATCTCCACAAGGCTGTATTGAAGTAAATGTACCATTTCTAGTAGTTCTTTTAAATACTGGGGATCCCTGGATAATCTGAAAGGGTCACTTTGGGAACCAAAGGGGGTAGAGAAGTCAAGCAGTAGAGACGTGCTGGCTCCTTCGTCATCAGGGCCACAGGTGAAAGGACAGAGCCCCTTCTGAAAGAGCAGTTTCTGGAAGGCGGGACAAGTATGAGATGGACTGTGTGGGTGGAATGGACAGGACTTGGTGAGTGACTGCGCCAAGGAGAGGGAGGAGTAGAAAATGATTCGGAGGCCCTGGGCCTGGGGGGTGAGAATGTTAACGGTGCCATCACCAAGACTGGGAGCCAGAGAGAGGAGCATCAGCGGAGAGCAGAAGGTTCACCCGTGGTCATCCGCCTGGAGATCTCCAGCAGGAAGCTGAGCGCTTTCGAGGCATCTCCGGACCTTTTCTCATGGCAGGAAAACGGAGACTCAACTGCCTTCCCAACCTCAGACTCCGGGCACAGGACTCGTGGGTGGCACTAGCACCCTCTCAGGCTCCCACCTTCTCTCTTACCTTCTGTTCCCTGATTGCAGGTCAGTCCATGATCGCAGAAGCTGCCCTAAAATTCTCCAGTGTCTGTCCCTTGGGGCTTGGGTAATGCTTGCTGACTCTAAGAAGGGAAAGATTGGGTTAGGGAGAGGGGAAGAGGTGCGAGGCCAGGGTCGCACTCTGCCATTGCCTCCTGGCCCCTTTTGTGCCCAGGCTGTGGTCAGCTAGCTTAGAGCAGATGCTCTTGGTCAGGGTCAGCCTGGCTGCCTCTGCTTTTGGTCTGCGGCGACACAGGACAAGGGTGTGGGATGGAAAGCAGCTGGCCTGCCTTGCTGTTGTCGGGGCTGGATTGTAATATCATGGGGCTGATTACGTGGAGGGGGGCTGTTAGAGCTTCCACACCGGGTGCCTTTGCTGCTAACCCCCACTCCTGTTCACACTGACGGCATGCTGCCCATGGTGCTGGGGCATCCTTCTGGAGTCATCCCACCCCAAGACTGTCCAGGAAGAGCCCTCTGTGACTACCTTTGGTGTGGAATTCAGAACACAATTGCCTGTGAGCTGGGTCTGGATCAAGGTCTTCACGATTAAGAACAACTGTCCCACTTCAGGTAGAGCCAAACCTCTAATTCTGGAAACAGCTGTTCCTCAGAGCCTGGGCCAGGGTCTGAGCCAGCACGTCTCTACTGCTTGACTTCTCTACCCACTTTGGTTCCCAAAGTGACCCTTTCAGATTATCCAGGGATCCCCAGTATTTAAAAGAACTACTAGAAATGGTACATTTACTTCAATACAGCCTTGTGGAGATGATTTGTCACACAAGTGAATTCAAACTGTGAGACCTGTGGGAGTCCAGTAATGAAAGGGTCTTCAGGTCATGAGAGCCTGAGACCCAGTCTATGTTTACACAATGCTGGTTAGCAAAGTCTCTGGGACAAAGGTCCAATGTCACTTCTCTTTGATGCCCCTGCCCAGTTCCTTCAGATTCCTCACTGTGGCGTTCAAGGCCAGTGCCAGGTGACCCTACACATTCACCTCCCCTCTCCACACAGGCAGCACTTCCCAACCACCCATGCACTTCCACTTTTCCACGACTTTGCTCACACTGTTCCCTGCTTGTTGATACATGCATTCCTAGGCCCCAACCCAGGTCTAGGGCCACAGGATGTCTGTGGTAGCTATTTACACTTTTAACAAGCTTTCCAGGTGGTTCAAAGGCACAGTGAGGGCTGAGAGCCACTGCTGGAAACCATTATCATAACCATTACCCTTGGGCTTCTTGAAACTATTTTCTCAACCACACACTTGCTATTCTGAGTCTGGGTACTTCACTCTGGTTTTGGCCGGTGCGTCCTCCCTGGCAGGAGATGCTTCCCCTCTGACAGGCTCTCGTGATGGGGCACGTGGGTGTGTAGGGCGGTGGGAAGGAGCCAAATAAGAGGAAATCCTTGATCCTTGCCACAGGTGGAGGACAAGAACACACGCATGCGCGGAAAAAAAAAAAAAAAAAACAAAACGAGAAAAGGCAATGCACACCCGCACAGGTGGTAAGGGAGTCAGTGCCAGGAACTGCTTGGGAACGTGGTGGGGGACACTCCCCCATGTGCCAAGCTGGGGAGGCTTTTCCAAGAGGAGGGGCTGGAATTAGGTCTTGAAGAGTAAATATTATGTTTATATTTTCCAGCGGAGGGGAGGGCATCCTGATGGCAGAGTCTGCATAAGGACAGCATGAGGAGAGGTGGGGTTGCCTATGGAAATGGTGGCAGGGACCTGTGAGGGGCCCTGAAGGCCAGATGAAGTCATTACCATTTCATATAAGGCAAAGCCCTTGATAATACTTAAAATTTTATGCAAACTATCATCATTCCTTTCCCCCCACCGTGGGCAAAAGGGGAGTACATTTTGGAGTAAGGGTGGAATATGTACTAAAGGTGTCGGAATTGGGGTACCTGGGTGGCTCAGTCGCTGAAGTGTCCGACTCTCTATCTGGACTCAGGTCATGATCTCAGGGTCTTGGGATCGAGCCCCACGTCGGGCTCTGGGCTCAGTGGGCAGTCTGCTTGTCTCTTTCTCTTCCTCTCTCTCTTCCTCTCTCTCTCTCCCTCTGTCCCTCTCCTTGCTCTCTCTCTCTCTCAAATCAGAAAATCTTGGGAAAAAAAAAAAAAAGAAGAGGAGCACCTGGGTGGCTCAGTTGGGTTAAAGCCTTTGCCTTCAGATCAGGTCATGATCCCAGGGTCCTGGGATCGAGCCCCACATTGGGGCTTCCTCCTCTCTCTAACTGCCTCTCTGCCTACTTGTGATCTCTGTCAAATAAATAAATAAAATTAAAAAAAGAGAGAGAGAAAGAAGGAAAGGAAGAAAGAAAGAAACATGTGTCAGGGTAATGAAATTACCAGGAAAGTGGAGACTGGCTTTTTAGGGGCTGAGAAGTAGTTGTCCAGGGGCTGAATCTGATTAATATGCTAGTGCATTTTTTAAAAATTTCAACTTAAATGTCTTTAGATAGAGCTTGCCCCCTCCAGAGCCACAACCTTGACTTACAGCTTCACATATTTACGCTATCTGCTCAGCCGCTGCTGTTTCCGAGTTTCCAACCCCCAGATCGTCATAGAGGAGGGTGAGAAGTGGACATCCCAAGCAGCAGAGGCCACGGGGGTAACCCAGGAGGGCAGTGATGAGGGTATGGGGCAGGGGGCAGCGAGCCAACACAGAGAAAGAAAGAAATGTGGTGTCGTGGCTCAGGCAGGGAGAGAAGAGAGTTCCAGGATTAAACCCACGGGGGAGGGCTATTGAAGTTCACAGACGGCAAGGGGGCCCGCTGGGCTGCCACGGGACGTCCAAGGGCCTTGCTTAGGGCAGGTGGCCCCTGGGAGAGTCATGGCACCTGGGGATGGATCAGCAGCAGCACCGAGGTTGGAAGTAAATTGGAAGCAGGGGCAGAAATGGTGTAGAAAGTTGGCGGGGAGGCCGAGGACTGGGCCTGGGGGCCTTCTCACTTCTAAGGGTATATGCCTAAAAGTTGGGGTGGCAGCAAAACTGGCTCCATGGTGGAGGCCAGAGTCAGGAGAGAAGCTCTACCCAGGAGGCACTCTGCAAGATGGACCGGGACGCTTGCCGCATGGAGCCGGGCTTTGTGAACTGGTGCGAAGGCAGCGGGGGAGGGTGTCCCTGTGGTCTGGCTCTGCTCTAAGTGAGAGCACACATAGGTGGTGGGACTCCTGTGTGTTTGGCTTCGCCTGGGGGGCTGGCATGGACTGCCTACACAACATGGCTTTGAACCAGACAGTGGAAGGATGGCTTCCTCTGACATATCACCGTGTGCTCTGTGTGCTCCCTGGACAACCCAGCTTGGCCAAGACTGAGCTGTTGTCTTTTATCCTGAGTGGGCTTGCCCCGCCCTGCTCCCCCGCAGCCTAGAACACCATGGCCCTTCTCTGCTCCTCAGGCCGGAAGCTGAACTCCGCTAGAAGAGCAGGGCTTGCAGAACTCTGAAGTCTGCCTAGCTCACTTAAACCACCACCAGCTCATTTTCCATTTGGCTTTTAATGGCTCCTTCACCTTGCTTCTCGGCACCCATAAAGTAGGCGAGATTGGCCGCTCAGCTGTGGATGAAAGCGGGGAAGCTCACGTTGGGGGTTCGGGACAGAGTTTGGGATGAAAACTGCTCAATGCCGCTTGGCTTCGTGTTTTTCCCCAAAGTGAAAATCCAGCTGGTTTGTTCCCCAGTTTGTCTCTGAAGCAGGATCTGGTATTTATAGAGGACTGCACCAAGGGCCAATCAGCTCAGAATGGAAATTCCTGAGCCTGGAGTTCTCTGGAGCCACTGGCTCTTGGCTTTCTCTCTCCCTGGAGTTCAGCTAAGGTTTTCTCCTGAAAACTTATAAGCTCTGAGAAGTTTGACGAGGCATAAATGCAGGATCTCCGTGAAAACATGGATGTCTTTCTCTTAGCATGGATGCGTTGTGTGTTTTTTATGGTTAGTGGCAACAAGATGGGCGAAAGGCAAGGAGGCAGGACCATGGGGGCCTCAAGGAGCAGCTGCAGGCTTGGGCTCTCCACGGGTGACAGGCATTGTCCCCCGTTCCTTCCGCCGCCAGGACCTCCTGCTTCTGAAATTCTACACCCGTGCTAACCCACTGGGCAGAAACCAGAATTGGTTGTTAGCACAAACCTTCCAGCTGCAAGGCAAAAGGATGGTGAGATAGCTGACATTTCTAAAGACAGCTGGAATGAGTGAGATATCAACGGACACATTCGTTAAATGTCACTACTTTTGTTTTCTCTGCAGCGTTCAGGGCTTAAGCTATTCCAAATTAATTACCCAACCCCTTGATTTATTCTGTACATCCCCCCTCCCTGCTCCCTCACACCTTCCCTAGATTTCAAAGCAGCGCAGTCTTATTCCCTGTTTTCTCCAGCTATTCGCTGCCAAAGGTGAACATGGTTTCTATGGAGGGAGGCCGTGGTCCACACAGCACTGGCTTCTGAGCTGTGCTCTCGGGCTGCAGACCAGAGCTGAGCTCACCCACTCCGCCTCTGTCTTATAGACAGTGGGGGGCGGGGAGGGATGCTGCGGGGCAGGAAGAGGCTCAGAGAGTTTACATGACTTGCCCAGGGTAGACTGAGGAAGTTGAAGAGCCAGGGCCAAACCCAGATCTTCTGGCTATTGAGTTTACCAAACGTGATGGTGTTGAAGAGTTGAATCCGTCTCACGTGGCAAATGTGGCAAGATATAGATTTACAGGTCAGGTAGCCACCATGGAACAGAATGGAAAATACCATTCTGCCCCAGCTTCCTGGCTGGGGAGACAGCAAGCCAGGAGCATCAGGGCTGTCTGACGGTTCAAGATCAGGAGGCACAGGGAGAGCCTCTCTGCGTAAGAAGTCAGGCATATTTGGACCATCTGGAAAAGAAAGCCAGTAGTCAATTGACGGAGGACAGTGTGTGGCGCTTGTCTGGATCTTCAATTTCACCATCTGCTTTCACCGTAGTGTGTCTTCGTCAATAATTCATCTGGGGAGATGAAGGACCACAGCCCTTTCAACTGATTAGCAAGTCCTCTGTCATCTCCAGGCCTCGTGTTTCCAAAAACACTTGAGAATGCCTAGCCACGGGTTTTCATTCCTCATTGCCCCAGCTCCGACACAGACCGAAGCCGCACAAAGTGAAGCCAGAGAGAAAAGAAGCAATGCTACATATTTTGGGATGCCCGAGGCGCCTGCCCACATGGGCACTCTGTGTCTCTGTGGATAATCCCTGATGTGTCACCAAACTTACCCAGTCTGTACCGAAAAAGAGAGTCACTTCAGGGGAAAGAGTCACACATCTCCTCACTCTGTCCCCAGGACCAATTTACTGTCAGAGAGCTATCCTCCGCTGAGGCTCCTGCAGGAGGAGACTCAACCCTCCAGCACTGAATGTAAAGAGATTCAAGAAGGCAGGATAGCTGAGCTAGCCCGTGGGCATTCCTGAGTTTGCAGAGCTCCTCCAAGCCCTCTGAGTTCTTCTGTCTGCCCCCTCCCATGGCAGCTTATTTCCCTTTATATCGAGTCTGATGGCATAAGCTTTGTTCGGAGCTGTGTATTGTAGAGTGATGAGCCTTCCTGCCATTTCTGAGCTTTCTGGTAGAGCTACTAAGTTACAGTAAGACTTTGCTCTTCCTGGCATTGGCCATCACAGGACACGTTTATGGGGTGACTGACTCGGGTTGGGGGTGATGAGTGGACTCCATGATTCTTTTTTTTTTTTTAAAGATTTTATTTATTTATTTGACAGAAAGAGATCACAAGTAGGCAGAGAAGCAGGCAGAGAGAGAGGAGGAAGCAGGCTCCCTGCTGAGCAGAGAGCCGGATGTGGGGCTCGATCCCAGGACCCTGGGATCACGACCCGAGCTGAAGACAGAGGCCTCAACCCATCGAGCCACCCAGGCGCCCCAGACTCCACAATTCTTTAGCTATTCCTGAAGGAGTAACTGATGGCCGGGGGATGGCAAATGAATGTGCATAAGTCCTGGTTCACAAACAGGCCATTGCAGGGTTGTCTCCTGGAAGGAATGAGGCTGGGATCTCGGAGGGTACACTTAGGGTTGCACTAGGAAGGGTATACACATAGGTGGGTGGCTTAGGCAATCCTTCTCCAGGCTTACCACATTGTAGTAATTGCCTCTTTGTGTGTCTGTCTCCTCCTCTGAATCATGAGCTCCTCGAAAGATGTGTTTTCTTAGAAGGCAGCTCAGCATTGTGTTGATCAATGATTAAGCATCATGCTTAAGCAGGTGGACAATGGGATTTAGGTATCTGGATTTAGTTGTATGACCGTGGGCAGGTTTCTTGACCTCTTAGAGTTAAAGAGAAAATTAAGTGAGGGAATGGATATAAAGCACTTAAAACAGTGCCCAGCATAGAAGCGTGTAGTGTTGGCTAGTTATTATTAATTGCTGTGCCCTCAGCCTAGCGCCTTATCTGATATATACTAGGTGCTCAACAGGTTTGTTGAGTGAATCCCTCCGCTCATTCAGAAAAAGAGATGAACCTGCATTCATGGGAGTTAGTCCCCTGAAGTTTCTTGAGTGTTCTGGGGCCAAGTAGGGCAGGAGAGAGACTGGGAAGTAGGGTTGTGTTTGGTTGGCACGTTGGGAGTTGGTCCAAGACATTTGCAGTTGTGGGAGATGAACTCCATAGGAAATTGGCAAGAATTGGGTAAAAAGTCTAGTTAACTGGTTAAACCTCCATCACTGTGCTCGGTCCCGCACCAAGTATCACAACATATGTTTATCAGCAAAAGCCCCAGAAATGAGGATGTGTTTGCAGACAGAATGTCAGCAAATGGCACCGTATAGGTGATTCCTATAGGATATTTTATAGTGTCCTCAAAAATTGAAACCCTATGAATATATCTGAAGCTATCAATGGATTCAATACAATCCCTCTCAAAATCCCCCCCCTTTTTTTTTTGTCAAAATAGCATCCTAAAATTCATAGGGAATCTAAGGGACCCTGAGAGGCCAAAACAAATCTGAAAAAGAACAAAGTTGGAGGATTCATACTTCCTGATTTCAAAATTACTACAAAGCTACAAGTAATCAAATTAATGTGATACTAGTATAAAGGCACACATATAAACTGATGAAACAGAATAGAAAGGCCAGAAATAAACTCTCACATATAGGTATGGTCAAATGATTCTCAACAAGGGTGCCAAGATCATTCAGTGGGGATAAAGACAGTCTTTGCAACAAATGATGTAGATAAAACTGGATATCCATGCGCAAAAGAATGAAGTTGGACCCTTACCTCACAACCTATACAAAAAATGGAGTGGATCAAAGACCCAAGTGTAAGAGCTAAACCTATAAAACTCCTAGAAGCAAACATAGGGTCAAAGCATCATGGCACTGGATTTGGCAATGATTTTTTTTTTTGATACGACCCCAAAGGCATAAGTAATAACAAAAAAAAAAAAGTAGGTAGATCAAACTACCTCAAACTTTAAAATTTTTGTTCATCAGAGGACATGATCAACAGCAACCCACAGAATGGGAGGCAATACTGTATTTGTAAATCCTAAATCCGATATGGGATTTATATATCAAATATATAGAGAAATCCAAAAACTCAACAACAACAAAACAAACTAAAAAATGAGCTATAGTGTAAAAATCACTATCTTGTACTCCTGAAACTAATATAATACTGTATGTTCACTACATTGGAAGTAAAATTTAAAACTTAATAAAGTTTTTTAAAAAATGAACAAAGGACTCGAATAGACATTTTTCCAAAAGAGATATACAGATGGCCAGGAAAGATACTTGACATCAAAACTTTCAGTTGTATAACAAGTAAGTCATGGGGATGTATAGTTAATAAACCTGTATTGCATACTGAAAAAATAAAAAGATACTTGACATCACTGATCATTAGGAAAATGCAAATCAAATCACAGTTAGATACCATTTCACACCCATTCTGATGCCTGCCATCAAAAATATATAAAATAACAAGTGTTGGTGAGGGTGGAGAGAAATTGGAACTTTTGGGCACTGCCTGAGGGAATGTAACATGGCGCCGCCGTTATGAAAAACAGTATGGCAGTTCCCCCAAATATTAAAAATAGAATGACCATCTGATCCAGCAACTCCACTTCTGGGTGTACACCCCAGAGAAGCAGAGACAAGAAGAGATCTTTGTATACCCACATTCACAGAGGAATTATTCACGATAGCCAAAAGGTGGAAGCGACCCAAAGGTCCACCGACAGATCAATGGAAAACAAAATGTAGTATATTCATACAATGGAATATGATTTGGCCTTAAAAAGGAAGGAAATTATGACACATATACAACATGGGTCTACCTTGAGGATATTCTGCTAAGTGAAATAATCCTGACACGAAAGGACAGATACGATAGGATTCCACTTACATGAGGTATCTGGAATAGTGAAATTCATGAACACAGAAAATAGAATGGGGTTGCCAGGGGCTGGGGATCTGCTGTCCAATGGGTGCAGAGATGAGAAAAGTTCTGTGGAGGGCCAGTGGTGACGGTTCCCCAACAATGTGAATATATTGAAAGCCGCTGCATTATACAGTTAAAAATGGTTAAAATGGTAAACTGAAGATAAGTATATTCTACCCCCCCACGCCAAAGGCAAGAGCAGAGGCAAGGGGAAGGAAGACGAGGGTCCCTGCCGACATGGGGGGGAGCAGACTTGCGACTCAAGCGATGTCCAAGCACTTTGGATGAACTTGTGAAGAATCATTTTATGAGGCCCTTGACTGATCTGTTTTATTCATCCCCATCCTCATGGATCAGCTTTGCTTGGGCACACCTCCATGATCATTCACATCACTTTCTTTTTCCTTGACCTCTAAATCTTGATGGTTCCCCCAAGAAGCCCTCTCTGAGACTCTCCTTGTCTGCTTGTACCCACGTGGCTGTGTCAGACTCTTGGCTTCACATCTCCTTCTGGTGCATGAGCTTTCTAGAAATTAACATCTCACGCCCGACCTCTCTGCCAAACTGCTTCTCAAACTGCGGCCGTCTGCTGCTTATCCCTTCTGCATCTCAAATTCAGTTGACCCAAACCCGACTCATTGCTGAGCCCAGAGCTGATCTGTCGAGTCTCCAGGTTCTATGGAAGGCTCCATCATTTTTCTGGTGCCTCAAGTGTGAGAACATTCGACTCTTGAATCTCCCTTCCTTATCCCTGCCTTCCAGATCTGCTAAGCCGTCAGCCCTGCTGCGTGGTCCACCTGTGTCCACTGTGTCCTGTACAGGTGCCCTCGTTTCCCTGTGTGGGACCTCTGTCTAGCTCACCCCTCCGCCCCCTCCTGGGTGAACGGCTCTAACTGCCTGCCAGCCTCTTGGCCTCCAATCTTGCTGGTGGGCTTGCCGTGGCCATGCTGGGAGTGCCGCTGTGAGCCAGCCAGAGGAAAGCCATGGGGGGTTTGGGGGGGAGGCCAGTCCTGTTCCCCTTCCTAGGCCATCAGACATCTAGATGGGGCTCACTGCAAAGAGGAGCGGGCCACGGGACAAATCACGAAGTCCTGAGTGGGCTGTGGCTGCAAAACTTCCCGGGGAGGGGAGGCTGGGTGAGTGGATGACGTGTGACAGCTAGACAGAGTCTCAAAGTCAGGCAAAGCTTGCAGTTCCGGGGGGATTAGCCCACCCAGGAGCAGAAGCCAAGCCAGCAGTGGAGGGAGGAGGGGCAGCGGGCCCATTTCGTGGAGGCACCTAGCAGGAACGAGGCAGGGGCCAGGTCTGCAGCCTGGTGGCATGGTGTATAGGCCCCTCAGCCCGGGATGTGTCCCCTCCTCACACCCTCCTGTATTCCAAATCTGAAGCGGGTCATTCTGCCCTGCTGTGATCTGCTTTCTCAGAATTCTGGAGCCTTCTATTTCATCTCCCATCCTGTGCTCACCACTTTCTATCTCGGACTATAATCACTTACGCTGCCAGTTCACCAGCCAAAAGCTTTTTGCCGGCAGCATGCGAGTCTGAGGCTGGCCCAGTCCTGGGGGCTCCATCTAGTCCTTGAGTTCACTCAACAACTAATGGACTGTAACTTCTCTTTGTTTCTCTGACTCAGCCAGGGGCAGCTGTCACCCTCCATGGGGCTGCTAACTTCACTGTGGTCATCCCAAGCACTGGACAGTGATTTCCAGTTCTTCTTCCCCTTGGGCGCTTGAACCCCTGTGTTCTGGGAGGCCCCATGAATAGTCGTGGGTCATGGACGGGGAGGGAAAGGGACACGTGTCTCCTCTGGGCCACAGTGTTGAGGCCAACAGAGAAGCTTCGGAGTGCTCATTTCCCTCGGGTGTGGCAACTAGCCAGGTTGGAGATGTCGGCTCCTCTGTCATTCTGAGTTCCCCTGAAAACATCCGATGAGCAGCGATCCCTTTGCCGACCTGCGACCGGCATGAGCACGAATGAGAAGCCATTGTTGTTCCCAGCCGCGGAAGTCGGAAGGTTGTTCTGGCTGCCTGACCCAGCCCAGCCAGCCAGACCCATCTGCCCCTTCCCGGGATCCGCTCCAAATAGGAGCGGCCCCGCCTGCTGATGGGCGACCCCTCGGCCTGCGGAAGCCCTGGGAGGCTGTGGGTTTGGGAAGCAGAGTGCTTCCCTCACCACCTGGGCTCTCTCCACGGCAGTGAGTGCCAGTAATTTAGATGCAGATGTGCAAGAGCGGACGGTACCTTCCACGTTCCTCCCTATGGGCTGCTTCCTAAATTAATTAAAAGCTGGGGGTGAGCACAGAGGATATTCTATTAAGTCAGAATGTTCTTTTTAAATGTTCAAGTCTGCAGCAGGATTTTTCTCCTTACTCGGCCAAGTGGTGTTTTATGAGAGTTAGCGGGATTCCTCCCCCGGTGGGCGGAAGTGTTGCACTTTCCGGCGATGAGCGTGCAACCCGCTTCCCTAGAGAAGCCTGGGCATCTGGAGGGGCCGCTCGCTGAGCTGAACAGCTAGGAAACAGCACAGCCCCGCGCTCCAAATGCTCTGCGAGCCATAAGCCTGGCAGAACACAGGTGGATTTTAGCTTCGTGGGGTATGTGGGTATTTTCTGGGCAGCACAAAAAACAAACAAGCCTTCCATGGTAGCTCTGATGGAAGGGAACTGGTTATCTACGGGAAACAACACTTAAAGACAAAAGCTGTGCGGTGTCCTGTGTGTATGCGGACGGCTGAGCCTCAGGAACATACGATGACAAGAGAAACGGGCAAGACACAGAGATTTAATTGAAGAAAAACTTCAGGCTGTGACGGGGCGGGAGACATGAAGCGGTAATTAACAACATAATTATTTAAATGATGTTGCAATTAATTAATATCCTGAGTATGCAAAGGAAGGGAGGGCATCTTTCAGCCCAGAAAAACTGCTGAATAAAGAAGAGAACTTGGCATTTTTTTTAAAAACATCAATATGCAAAAGGCCTTGGTTATCATGACTTCAGCAAAGCTCAAAACACCAACCCAAGAAAAAGGCTTCTTGTGGCAGAGAAGCTAACAAATGAATCGACTTTGTATTCCATTTTATTCTGAAACTTGTAATTCATTTTACTCTCATCCGCGAGGAAGAAGTATTGGGCTCGATAATGACGTTGACAGACATTCAGATTCATTCATGCTTTGGGTTGAGGACTAGTCCCCCCAGAAGACACTGGGGGTGGGGCTCCTGGAGCCAAGAGCCTCCCTGGGGTGGGCTTCCCAGCCTGTAGAAATTTACCAAGACCGCTGCAGTGCGAGCGGCAGCAGCTGGGTAGGTAGTGTGGGGCTGACTATCATCTCTGTTCAGGAAATGATTTCCCAAAACCACTGGGAGGTTCACTTGTGTGAGTTAGCTGCTTGGACATAGAAGGGATGTCTGAGAGCAGTAACTATTCCACGGATCACCCTCCCTCCTCCAAGAGTTAAGTGGTCATCCTCGTGTGTCCAGGGCTATGAAGAAGGCAGCTGGACATGCGTTTTGAGATCACTTCCGGAAAGACCCTCTCACCCTCATTTCTGGGCCGCTCATGGCCCAGGAAACTCAACTGTCCCCTTCCTAGTTGCAGGGACCCCACAGCCTCTGCTCAGTGATCGAGACGGCCATCTTGATGAAGTCAGTCTCGAGTCAAGAGACAGAATGAAGATTACAGCCTGCTCTGTGTCTTGTCGTGATATGGGGTTTTTGTCTTACTCTCAAAAAAACACCCAGCTCAGTACAGCCTGACAAGGATGGCCTCTCAATCACAAGATATTTGGGGAGAAAACTATCTCTATACCAATGACACATGAACTCCTAGCCCAAGGCTCAGTACAGAGTGGAATTTGGTGTATCTGCCTTTGCTTCTCTAAGCTGAAAACTTCTCTGGAATAGCTTGGTCATCCTCTCTCCCAGTCTGAACTTTGGGTAGAAGATACTGCCCACAGTTCTATCAGCAGAGAAACCTGATAACTTGGCTTAAGGGGAGGGTTACTTTATTGAGTTTCTGCTCCTAAAGCACGTGACATAAAGACTAAGACACAAGGTGCGTGAATAGCTTTTCCCTTCTTGACCTTCCCCTGGTGGAAGAAGGGGTTCTTCAGCAGACTTGCCTCTTGCCAAGTCACACACACAACTCTGGAAGCTGGCATTGTGTAGTCACAGATAAAGTAGAAACTCACCTCCACAAATTTACCAGGGCTCTACAGACTGTGAGGAAATCAAGCGAGTTATATGTGGTTGGTGGGGAGACCACTACGAACTCAACAGAAACGTACCATTACAATACAGAATAGTTGAAACGTTTTTTTTTTTTTTTTTCCTAAACTGAATTTGGCCTAAGATAGAGATCTAAAGGGCATGGGGGGAAAGCGTTCACTACCACTAAAACAAACACTGAAGTACTTAGTAATCTATAGAACTAAAGTTTAAGATGAATACTGTCCCAGAGTCAAGGGGGCTGAAATAGGCTTAAGCTGGCTTTGTTTCAATCGAGAAGATTCTCTTCACAGAAAGATGGATTCCAGCTGTGACTTGGATTAAAACACCCCATTCCCCAAAGAACATTTTATGCAGGTGTTTCTTTGATCTGTGTAGGCATTTTTACACAGTTGCTCGATACTTCATGGAATTCATAAAGCTACGCACGACACAGAAGTCATTCTGAAACACGTGTGCCTTCTCTTCTTTACAACGGAGGTTACTTTTGAGAACAAAGACCCTGCGTTCAAACAAATATGGTCATTAACTGTGGTGTGCCAGAAAACATTCGGCATGTTTAGATTCAGCAGAATCATTCCTAAAGAGAGGGGCTGAGTTCTCAGGAGAAGTCAAGACATTTTCAAATGATGAGGAAAGTCAACAAGGAAGTGGAGGCAGATGGGGACACAAGGAGCCCTGCACGACCAGCAGAGCTGCGTGGACACCTCGGAGCGCTCGTGATTTCACCGTAGGACCAGGAGTCTGTATCGCGGTCTGTGTCACAGACACAGCCATAGCTCCATCCCACGTCCTTCTCCTCCAGGGTTGTGGCACTTGGTGGAGACACAACACTGAAGGAAATCACACCACCTCCCCAGAAGAGAAGACTATTTTACATGGTATTTTATATGAACCAGCTTCTGGACTCTCTACTCTTCTTTTTCTCCTACTCTTTCCCCCTTCTCTTCTTGGCAGCAGATCCATAAAAAGTGAAAAACCACAGAAAACATCACCTTGAGAGACAAGAAAGACTAAGACAGGTCTGGCCACACGACAAGGGTCGTGGCCTTGACCCACGCAGGAGCAGTTAAGACTCGTGCTACGGCTGCTGCTGCCCCTGCGCGACACTGTGTTTGGACAGTTGAACGAGTGCAAAAAGAGCGTCGCTGAGTCCTGTTGGTGTCGCCCGGTCGCACAGCTCATGGTGTGGGAGGTGGTTTCGGAGACGGGCACGAGCTCTCGCTGTCAAAGCTGGCAGCCCGGCCCTGCCACTGTGGAGAGGGGAGAAGGCTGGTTACTGATGGCCAAGGGGACTGGCATTTCAACTTTTGAAACTTCTGTGGCCCATGCACTGAATTCACCCTTCCCAGCTTTTCATAAGCTCACTTGGATTTTGCTGTCAGCCATGCAAACACAGAAGGAAACGAGCTGTAGAGCTTCCAGTTTGGAATACCTGATTTTTTTTTTTTTTTTTAAAGACCTACTGCAGAGGTAATGAACACTTTCTCCACTGTGTGTGTGTGTGTGTGTGTGTGTTAATGAGATGCTATGACTGGGCCGTTTCTGAGTGCTTCAGCCATTTTTCACACTGAAAATCGGATTATGTTAGCAGCAAAAGAGGCCGTCTACAGAATGTGCCCTTACTGCCAAGAACCCACGTCCATGAATTATTAGCAATTTGTCTGGGAGCTGTTAGTGCAGCTACAAACCTGATATCACTCTAGCATCCAGCTCTTTTTCTCAGGCTTAATGCTTCCTGTGGGCATTCACACCCACCTTGTGAGGAGCTGGGGGTAGGAGGTGGGCAGCTCCTCGCCCCCTCAGGACCATCCCCTGCCTTCTCCTGACTCACAGGTTGTCCTGTCAGCTCCACCTTGATCCTCCTGTCAAGGTGGGTGATGGAAGGAGGAGTAACAGAGCGAAGAGGGCTGAGAGTGGATGGACCCACACCTGAGCCCTTCGACCCATCCTTAACTGAAAAGCCAGTTGTGCTGGGGCACTGTTTTCTGGGCAAAGATCTGACCCCAGGAATATTCTTGACCCATCTTGGGGCCGTGTAACTTCAAAGTGAGGCAGTGTCCACCGTTCACTCCATCCTTCCTGGGAGCTGAGGAGACCCAAACCTCTCCCAGGTGCCCGTGGGTCAAGGCTCCAGAGGGAGTCAGGGAGGTGGTCAAGGTGGTTTTTCTGAAACAAAGTACGGGCCTCCTCTGCTGCCCCTGAGCTCTGGTGGTCTCCACGATGGAATGATGGGCTGAGTAGAAGCTTCTCTCTGCATGAATGGGGGCGGGAGGGGGAAGGATGCCGTGCTCCCCACAGCACAGCCGTCTCTAGACAGAGCTGAGCCACCTAAGGAATAGAATGTTTGCCAGCCAGTGTTTCCTACTGGAAATCCACAGCGCTGAGGAGAGACCCCAACCTGCGGGACATCTCCACGCTCCCACTTCTACAGAAAGCCTCTGTCCCCTTCCCCAGGCTCGGTCCCTTCATGCCCCTGTACAGGCCATCCGGCAGATCTTTACAACTAACCCCACGCTGGGCCACCGGGGACGGAGGAGGACCACCACTATGTGCCCTAGACCTGAGCAATCTTAGCATGTCCAACCTGGGGGGGGGGGCAGGCCCAGGGCGCCATCCACTCAACTGTCCAGTTCTCATGTATAACAAAACCAAGACACAGAGAAGTCAAGACACCGCTAGTTAGGGGCGGAGCCAGCAGGTGAAACCAGGTCTCCTAACTCCCAGCTCGATGCTCCCTCCACTCCCTCCTGCTGCCAGCTTCGATCCGGCCACAGCCGGAGGAGAAGGAGATGCACGGGGCAAGAGGAAACCTAACATCTTAGGGGCCACACCGGGTACTTACTCCTAACTCCAGGTGACAGTCTCTCTGCTTGCAGCGTCCACGTGAATGAAATCACAACCGAGGGTTTCCCTGGTGAAATATTTTAAATAAATAAGTGCCTGGTTGTTGAGCCCATGGTGACTTCTGACTCAAGTGCCTCTTAACCAGAAGGCGACACAAGATGGTCACCAATGCTCTCATCGAACACACCTCTGTCTTAGGGGATCTAGGGATCTACTTTCTCTGTGCCAGCCTTTAGGGCCGCTGAAAGTTACACAGTGATTCCTGGCTTCTCCCCTGGTCAAGCATGCCACTTAAACAATCTTAAACAATCTGATTGATAGGCCAATGTGGAGGAGAAAAAGCAAAATGGCCACACAGGGTACCTTTTTTTTTTCTTATAATAGCCCAAGTCACGCGGAGCGTAACTGTCCATCCAGGACACATGCAGAAGGCACGCTGGCTTCCCTGCCAGCCCCTGATTGTTTCTGTGAAGACAGAGGAAGGAGATGGGGTTCGTGGACAACGGGAAGGTGAATGACTCCAGCAGGCTTAGCACGGTGGCTCTGAAGTCAAAAAGACTGGCCTCCCTTCCCTGGTGCCTGGGAAGGTGATTGTGCCAGGACGCCTGTGTTCCTTAAGACCTTTTATTGTTCTGCAATGGGATCACGCTCAGACAGATCTGAAATCTCTGGAAGCTGATCTCCACTTGGCCCTTCATGATAGAACACCTTGGAGAAGGCTGCTGGTCAGCCTTGGCTCTGTGTGCGGTGATAGCAGTGACACGCAGCACCAGGCAGCAGTGCCTGGAGGGAAGGGGACCCCTGCCACCGCTGCCACCAGGGAAGGACGCTCGCTGGGGCTTAATCCATTTCTACTCACTGAAAACATCCCAGCAGGGGAAAATGCCTTTTCAGTTCGTTTGTTCCACTCAACCTTATTTTAAAACCCCAAACAAGTGGGCAAGTAGGGTGCCCTCTGTTCTCATTAATAAAAAAGAAATGATCACGGCACTCGAAACTTCTCGAAGGAAGGTACAATCTAAATAGAGAGTACTTTATAGATGTGAGTACTTTATAGATCTTCCTGGGAGCGGGAGAGTGAGATTTCTGTATATAGGATATGAATGGGAGAAGCAAGTTCCAGGAGCAAGTCTCTTGTTCAATGTCCAGAACTTAACCAAGGAGGCAAGATGAGAGCTTTAAGGGGGATTGAGGGGGGAGGTGTTCGAGTGCAAAGCATCACTTGAGCCCAAAGAGGGTTTACTTCCTATCTGCCTGGTAGGGTTTTAAATGCAGTTTTATAAAGATACTCAAACTGTGGGTGCTAAAAGTGTAGGTGAAATCCTAGGTTGCCAAGATGAATGTCATTTCAGTTTCTTCATACGGAGAAATGATCCGCTGAGCACAAAATGGTAGGGTAATGAGAGGGGGAGGGGCGGGCTCGGGAGCTTGGTGTGCGAGGTCAAGAAAAAAGTAAACCCAAAGGATATAAATCAATTTATTCTCTTTCCGTTTTCCATATACTGTTACTTTCCCTTTACTGTCTCATCAAATATTCATTTTCAAGGGCTTGATTCTACTTTATCTCTCTCTCTTTTGTAGTCTGGACTGGTGAGTCAGAGTTTTCAAAGGAATGGGACTCGGAATCAATTATTTGGCTTAATTAGGTTGTATTCACCGTAGAGTGATTCTGGAACCGAGGGCTGGCACCTTCTGGCCTCTCTGGCCACACCCCCAACTCCAGCCGCCATGGGGCCGGTAGCTTCAGTTTGTGTGGACAGGGCGGCCCAGTCACGTGGGGATGATTATCTTTCTGAGCTGGTGCCATGGGAGTACTCACTGGTTCTATCCGCCATCACTTAGGGTCAGAGTTTCCTAGAAAAGCAGAGATGACAGGAGCCGACCCCCTCATTCACCAACCAAGAAACTGGAGAGGGGGAACAATGAGTTGCCTAAAGCCCTACAGCCCATCAGCTTACATGTCCCTGCCCCTAAACCACTCTGAACATTTTAGTATGCTTATTCTACTCGTAAATATCGCCAAAGGATTTAAGAGGGGGGAGGTGCACGGCACCCTTCACTGGTTGAATCAGGCCTGGGTTCAGTGAGGCACAGGGTGTGGACCCCAGGTCATCTTCGGTTCCTTCCAGGAGCTGCCTCCTGTGGAGTCGGAGGGTGGTAGTGGGTGCCTCACCCACACCCTGTAGGGAGCCTTCTGCCTAAGAGGGGGCAGAGGCTCCCTTGGGGGAAGAGAGCTGAGGGACGGGTCTCTGTCATCCAAGCTTCACCACTGTGAATGAAGGCAACCACAAGACAGAACCAGGAGCCCTCTGGTGAACAGGAGCTTTGTGTGGATGCCTTACTTCTCCATGCTCACCCCAAAGACATGCCTACCTCAGTGGGTAAATCAGTTAGCCTGGCTCCCAGAGCCCTCTCTCCCTCAGAGCCCTCAGTCTCTCCTAAGACCACCCACCCCGCTGCAAGCAGGGAGAGACAGCCCTGACCACACCGAGAAGAGAAGGCAGAGCCGCCAGGTCCTCTGGCTTTGCTGCTCGTGCCTTTCTCGTGCCCCAGAGCCAGAAGAAGGGATTACAGTTAACCCTTGAACAACACTGGGATTAGGGGCACTGACCCTCCACAGAGTCAAAGATCTGCTATGACTTTGACTCCTCCAAAACTTAACTACTCATCACCTACTGTTGGCCAGAGGCCTTACTGATAACATCAGCAGTCCATGAACACATACTTTCGATGCTATAGGAAGTCTATACTGTATTCTTACAATAAAGTGAGAGAAAAGAAAATGTCATTAAGAAAGTTGTAAGGGAGAGAAAACACATTTACAGTGTTGTTCTGTATTTATTTAAAAAAAAAAAAAATCCACACACATGTGGACCTGCACCATTTGAACTGTGCTGTTCAAAGGTCCACAGTCCTCTGTGTTTAAGGTGACTGCTTTGAAGCTGAGGGGCCATGTGGTGTAAGAGTTAAAGCTTTATTTATTTTGTTTCTTAGTCGATTTTCCCCATTTTAACCTCTGGACTTCCTAGGCTTGAAGCCTGGGATGAACAAACAAACAACCACCTATCTTTTTAGGGTATGGATTGGGGTATGAGATCCTCAAAATGAGGTTTCAGGCTCGCCTGGCTACCCCCACATCCCAACCCTTTGGGAAAAAGCAGGCCTGCGAGCCACCAGGATGATAATTCGCAGGATCTCACACTGGTGCCGTTTGGTGAAGGGGGAGCCGGCTGTAAAGATCATGGGAAGGGACATTTTCTTTTGCCACTGAGAGAAATGACCGGCTGGAGATTATACAGCAAGTCTGAAGGGGCCGAGTTTGGAGCCCAAGGCACAGGACTCCTGGGTAGTGCTCCACATGTTCCATCCCTGTTAGGACCCCGTCAGATAGCGTGACGCCTTGAAGCCATGCTCTCTCCAGCCGTGGGAGAACCGGCTTTCATGGCAGCAGGATCTCGTCTCTGGCCATCCCCAATGGAGGCTATGAAGACTGCCTGAGGACAGCCTGGCTAGAGCCTCAGGGAACATAGTGATTCAACAAGGGTCGAATTTCTTGCCAAGTTCTGAGCTCACCCTCCTGGGGCTTTCTCCCAGAGGACCGAGTTGGCCCGGGGGCTCTGTGAAAGCATTCCGGGCCTGGCACTGGGGAGCCGCTGGGAGGGCTTCCTCCCGGTTTTAATTTTCCATTTAGGACTCAGTGTCACTTTCAATATACTCAGCATCAGAGGCTTTCTGTCAGGCAGCCCCCCCCCCCCCCCCACCGATCCTTCTCCACCTCCTTCCTGCTGCTTCCGTGCACCCCGGGAAGGAGCAACGCAGGCGAGGTCACACAGCCGCCGACTGCCATTCTCCAGCCTGTGTGGCCATGCAGCAAACATGCCAAGGGCCGAGCACGACCTCACCCACCTCTTTGAAGGATTTCTTTACCTCCACCAAGGAGTGCCAGTGTGCGATGGGCTTCCGCGGGTATGCCAGCATCTCGTTCCAGTGGTCCCGGCCCAGGCCCTCAGCATTGATCCCCACACGGCAGACTCCTATGATCTCATTGTGGCCCACTCTGGGGGAGAAACAAAGGGCCTGGAGCTGGTGTCTGGACATGCTACCAGAAAGGGAGGTCCAGGGGTCTGGGATTCTGCCTGGCAGGGCTAACTCAGAGTGCTGAGCTCTGAAAATAGATGCTTGGCAAGGCCTCTCTCGGACGACCAGCGGCAGTGAGGCTTTGCCCAGCCTCCTTGGGTGGACATTGACTCAGACAGATGAGAAAAAGGTTATAAACGCCTTTGGGATCTCAGGAAATGGTGGGCAGATGGCCTGACTTTAGGGAACAGGAGAATTTCAGTCTTTTCTCTTCTTTGACTCAGCTAGCACATCACACCCTCGCTCGAGACATCGGCATTTGGAAATAAATCACCCTGCTCTAAGCACCACTTCTCCATACCGCCAGTGGTTAGAATGTGATTTACTCACTCAGCAAGAATATCAGTCTTCACGCAAATATGTTCAGCGAGTACCTAGTATGCCCGAGAACTTGTGCTAAAAATCCTAGATGAAGGCTTTACTGCATGCTTGTTTTGTGTTTTTTTTTTTAATTTTTTTTTTTTTTTTATTTCCCCTCCTTCAGCTGGAGTGAAATGGAGAGGAGTCATGGTGGCTCGGGGTGGAGGTTGGGGGGGAGGGGTTGTTGGGAAACATTTTTGAGCCAGCCTTGATGGAAGGTAGGACTTGGGTAAGTGGAAGAGAAGAAATCCATGCAAGGAAGGGGAAATGAAGTTGGATGATGATGCTGGGTCCAGATTCTGGAAGGTCTTGAGAAACCAGGGGAAGGGCCTGGATTAACAGGAACCACAGAGGGTTCTGAAGAAAGTGGTTTTTAAGGCAGGCGAGCCTCCCACGCATTGGCTGACTTGAGTCAGGGAGTGGTGGAGGCCGTCTGCTGGGAGGCTGCACAGCTGTCCGTCAGTGGGAACGGTAGTAGCATAAGAAATGGAGAGGAGAGGTGCTCGGACTTGGTGCGAGATGGAGGAAAAGGAATCCGCAGGAGCGCATTCAGGGAAACTGATGGGTGGAAATGGGCCTGCTGGGAATCAAAGCATGAGCTTCTGCTCAGGGGAATCCAGGCTCTTCCTCAAACTTCTACACCCTTCTTGAGTAGAGCCATACTTGAGGCCAATGGGCTCCTGAAACCCTGCACTGCCCTGGCGTGGGGGTGAGAGGCAGGAAACCTTGGCCCTCCGGGACCCTCACCTACCGATCATAATCCATAACCGAGATGAGCAGACTGACTTGATCCATGTTCTCTGGGGGGATGTCAAAGATGATGGCTTCATTGTAGACAGGATTTAGAGTGTTTTTCTTTATGGTCGTTTTCTTCTTCTTCAGTCTCCGCCCGTCACAAAGCAGGGACACTTTGACATATGGATCTGCACCAGTGGGAGTGATGGGAAGGGAAGGGAGCATGTTAACCAGATGTCCTGGAACATCATTTGCAGCAGAGGGACGGAAGCCATGGACCTACTGTTGCTCATCGGATGGTACCAGTGGGTTGTTAGGATAATTAAACCACCTTGTATTTATGAAGCGCACCTGTCTCTGAGGACACTTCGTGCTTCATAAAACACAGAGTCTTTAGCGACCTCAGGATTATTGGGAGAACGCCTAATGGACTTTCACCAATGGTGAAGTTGGCCTCAAATCAGACAGGACACCTGCCTGTGGGGATGCGGTTCACGGCCCCACCTCCCAGCTCCATGATGGCCAGCTGGCTCCCAAGGGTGGTGAAGCTGAGCAAAGGCACCCTTCCTTTCACCTGCTTGGAGTCCTTTCCTCTGGGGGTTCGTCAGCATTATTAACCAAAGGATAAGGGGAGGGGGTAAAAACAGAAGTCGATGACACCCAAGGAGTCGCAGCTGTCAGAGTAAAGGCATGGTGACAGTCGCAATGCTGTTGTGTCCTCCCACCTGACAAGAGGATTATGGGTCTCATTGTCCCAGCAAGCTCATTTCCAGCTAGCATCAAGAAGGACCCTGCTCTCTGCTTCCCCGGAAGCCGTTTCCTGCCCACTTTGGGGCAGAGGAGGAGGACAGAGCTGTGCTGGGGCCCAGAGTAAGGCGGGTTCCTGAGATTCAGGGCAGCCCGGTGACATTTCACTGCCCAGTGGGACCTTGGATCCTCTCCATCGCCAGAGGAGATAGCTTTTTACTGAGCCTCCACACGCCCCCCTCCCTGTCCCTTCTTTAGCGTTCTGAATACACGTTTCATGGTCACCCTTCTACCCTGAAATTTCCCACTCATCTGAGTGAAGGGACACCTATTGTAGCTCATAGCACAGGTGTCTCAGGCACCATCATAATGGTTATTTATGCGTCACAGCTCAAGAAATGGGAGAGCGACTCACAGGTAATAACAGCTTCCGAGATGCTGATATACTGAGACACCTTCTTGCCTAGGAGCCAGGTTTCCTGGGACGCCATGGGGGCGGTGGGGTGGGGAGGTTTGTGGGCCGAGCGGCCGCTGCCTGGAACCTTGAGGCCCAGGCACGTGGTTCTATCTCCTGGCCGCTGAGCACCTGCCAGGCCCTCACGCTCCCTGGACATCGATCACAGGGCAGCTGAGGCACCCAGCTCTGGGGGAGCTAGAGGGAACTACAACATGTGAGTGGAGACACCAAGCCTTGAAGGCATTGCCGCAGACGCCCAGAGGAGCCGCGGACTAACTAACTCGACAGGGCAGCTATGCCTTAACCATGGGAGCTCTCAGGTTTACGGGGGAGCTGGCAAGACTGTGATCAAACAGTGGTGTTTCATCGACCTGCTGTTTCCGATGACCCATTTGGAAGGCCCTGCTCTCGGAGGTGTTGTCAGTAAAAAGGAAGGTGGGGTTCCTAGAACCTCTGTGAGACAGCTTTCTGATGTTGGAGGGCTCTATTCTCTATGGATATGCCCAGGGCAGGGTAGAGGTCCGAGCAGTCAGGTGGAGAAAGCTTGTTATAAGACCCATCACTAACACGGCAACGTCTACACTCCGTAATGTGGACAGTGCCTTGGAAAGTGTCTTCAGGCTTGAGGCTACCCGAGTGCTTTCCTAGCCCTTGCCATGCCCATTCCCATGCATTCCCACAGCCCAGCGGTGCCCCATGCCACCTAGCTTGGAAAAAATGTGACAGAGCCAACTGTCCCAGAGGCCACTAGGCAGATAGCTGGCTTATCACCAACTGGGAGAGACACAGCTTCCTTCCCCCCCCTCTGTTCACTCCTACGAGGCATATCCATTTATAAAACTCAGTGGGTGTAGCTCCCTTGGAGAGACCATCAATCTCGTGATTGTCCAAGAGGCTAAGCAGAGGGATGACTGTTCCTTAGCATTCTCTGGGGCCCAAAAAGTGTGTGGCTTCCAGCGGAATGCTGGCTTTGTAAGACCTTGGAGGTTGTTTGCTCTCTAAGAGCCTATGATGTTCCATGCAGCTGAGGGAGCGGGCACAAAGCCTGGCCGTACCTTTTACCCCATTGTCGTGGGAACCATCACAGTCTAGCATTCAGTATGTGCCAGGCACTGTGCTGAGATTTATGTACCTTGTGTCTTTTAAGTTTCCCACCAATGCTATAGAATATCTATCATCATCATCCCCTTTTAGAGATAGGGAGATGGAGGCTGGAGAGATTCAGGAACTTGCCTCGGATTTGAACCTAGATCTGTCTGACTCCAAAGTTTACATTTTAAGCCACTAGACTCAAATCAGTAAAGACCAGATGTGGGAAAGATGGGTGCTGTTGCTCATCACTCTTTTGCGGTGTCCTGATCCTTATTATTATTATGTGATCATTCCAGTGGATGGGCTTAGAGAATTGACTCAGGACTAGTAAAATCAAGGAGACTAGGTAGACCCTCAGGTTTGGTGGTCAATGTCATAGAAATCAAGAACAGACAGTGAGCTCCACTCACTCCCTGCTTTAGCCCAAGATCCAAGCAAGTCTGGACCGACGGCCATTCTCAAACTCATCCTCAAAAACAAGAGATCTCGTTTGAGAGGCCCCCGGCACACATGCCCCATTGTTTCACCCTCTGACAAGGCTCCTTGCACTATTCATTCATTCATTCATTCATTCAAAATATATTTATCCAAAGCCTAGTGTGTTGCATGCTCTGTTCCAGACACTTGCTTACATCTGTGAACCAAACAGGCAGAAATCCCTGACAAAAAAGAGGATCCCTGAATTTTCAGAATCAAACTGAGATTTAACAGCAGATTCCAAACCCAGGTAGAAAAGAGGGTCAATTGCAAGAGGAAGATTAGAATTTAGCGTGAGAAAAATCTCTCCCCCCAACCCTCTGATGTGGAACGGCCGTTACGATTTACCTCAGTGGCTTTGCCGTAAGCTCTCTCTCTAGCACATCAATTTAATTACACCAGAGAAGATAGTGTGGGGACTTAGGCAGCAAAATCCTATTTCCCTCAGCAGCCTTGACAGTCCTCAGCGAATTTCTGTCCCCAGCATGCACTTATTTTGATATTGAAATGAAATCTACATTGGCTGTATTTTTGGAGGACGCCGACTTGGTGGGGCCTGAGAGCTTTGCACACGTCGGGAGAGGCTCTTTAAGCCCTTCCCGGCGTCCTCCCCGAAGTGCAATGGGAGCTCCAGTGGAAGGAGCATTAGGGTGGACGCTACCTTGGGGAGCTTTCGGCCTGGAAGACTCAAGCGCTGCTCAGAGATGGGGGGCTGGGAGCAAAAGCTCTGAGGGAGTCAAAGCGGCAGCAGACACACACTACCTCAGCGTTTTCCAACTACCTTTCCCCAAAACCCAATGTTTCAAGGTCTAATACCTCATCTTCCAGCTACACCAGGTCATACCTGGGCCCGGAGGTTTGCAGCTGGACCATCCCCTCTTTATAGTCACTGTGCTGATACTAAGGGGTTTTCGAGGAAAATAAATAATGAACGAATAAAAGGAAACATCGGCACCTCTGGAGTGGTTTGACACTGGAAATCTGTTTCATCAGAAGAGCCACTTGGGTGATGGGTCTAGAGAAACAAGCCTTTCCCTACATTTGCAACTCTGAGCACAGCCCAGGCTATTCTGCACATTTGCTCTTTGGGATACTTCTCGGGCTAATGTGAGCCGACAGGGGGAAGGAGGCTCCTGGGACTCAAACAATGCCTCTGTTGTATCAAAACTCCGATACCTCCTCTGACAACGACTTCTAGAATCATGGGAAGAATCACGACTTACAGAATCACAGAAAGGATCAGTCTCTGCTTGGCCCCCAATCAAGCATGTCCTCAGTTGCTAGAACAGGACTTATTCTGTACCTAAGAGCAATCCTGGTGCAGGGGCTGGGGCCACGAGCCCTGCAGAAAAAACTCATCTATAAATACACTTGGCTTTGCAGGGCCTTTGTCCCCTTGACTAGATAGATCTGTGGGGCTGCCCCAGGGCCATGCGGACCTACAAACATTTGCACCTCAAACTTGACAAAACCCTTGAAAGTCCTGGGGCCTCATGTAACTAGAAAGAATTCCCTTGTTTTGTTTTTGTTTTTTTTTTTTTAATTTGTTTTTGTTTTTGGTTTGCTTTTTGTTTGTTTTCCCCTGTTTATTTCTTATTCTCTCTCCTTTGCGGGAAAATGACAGGAGGAGCTAATGCCAATGGGCAGGCCACTTGGGGAGAAGAGGTACCTGAGTAGCCTGTGATGTCCATCGCCTTGAGGTTCCGACATTTGATCACTGTGAGGGTGAGCCGGCCTGCTGTTGGCAGGTAGCACAGGGAGAACATGATCTCTCCCAGATCCACGCTTTCCTGCAAAAAAGCAGACAAGAGGGCACATGAATGGAACACGGCTCCCAGGGCCGCTGCCGAGGGCCACTCTGGGACCTAGGAGAAGGCTCTTTGAGGCTGAGTGCCTTGTCTTTTGGACCTGAGGGTCTGGCCTCCCTGCTGGGAGTAACTGGGAATAAAAGACAATGAGAATGATGTTCCTCTTCAGTAGAATCTGCCCTGCGCATTGTTCCTTCTCAACTCTGCTCAGATGCTGGTCCCAGTCCTCGCCATCCTGCTGGGTCCTACCCTGCCCTCCATTGGCCCTTGGCTGCAGCCTCCAGACCAGCAGCCCCGGAGTGGCCCAGTCCTGTTCCCCTCCAGTTTGCCCTTCTCAGCCACTGGTCCCCTTTGACTCCACACCCCAGGCCCTGCCCGGCTGTGGGCATGACAGTGTCCCACACAAGACATGCTCCGGCCAGCCGGGGCCCTCTCCTTGCAGGTCTGCTACCAGCCCCCAGCCTCAGTTGTCCCTCACCAGTCCCTCTGCCCAGCAGCTTCCCCGCCTCTCCGGAGAACCACCCAGCACTCTAACCTCCAGGCCTCGTCACGAAAGCACAAAGGGTCGTGACCTTGCTCAGGCCATGCTGCCTAGCAGAGGTACACTCCCCATCCTGGGTCTGTGCCAGGCCTTGGATCCACCTTGTCCTTTTCTCTCAAATGTGATCATCCCTCGAATATGACCCGGCAGAGAATATAGCACCTCCTGCCCCCGGGGGCGCCCAATCCTAGGAAGTTTCTCAGTAAACTTCAAAGAGGGTAAGAATGTCTGTCTGTCCAGTGAAACCGCACTTGGCTGGACTGCTTCTTCTCCCTGCTCCCCACTTGATGGAGGAGGATGCTGTTGTTGCCAAAACTACCCGCAGGCTCTGAGGCAGGTCTGGTGCGCCCCTCCCTGGCCCCCAACCCTGGGTGAAGGAGGAGGGCAGGGTTTGGAGGGGCTCTGATTTCGGATGGGCCATCCGCTGGCTAATTCATTCATTCGGTCAATCAACAAATGTTCACTGAGCGCCTGCTCTGTGCAAGTGGTGTTCTGTGTGCTAGAGATACGGGAAAAAAACAAAATACACAACCCTCCCCCCTACCCCCGCCCCAACGGCCCCACGGAGCTTACATTTTATTCAGGCAAAGGACAAGAAAAAAGGTAAAAAGTTAGACGGTGAAAAGTATCGAGGAGAAAAATGTAAGGCAGGGAAGGGGGATGTGTCATGCTCATAGGGGAGGCCACAGTTGTTTGAATTTTAGACAGGTTGGCCGGGGCAGGCCTCCCTGAGGAGCCAACGTGTGAGAAGAGAGAGCAGTCAAGGGTGACACCAAGGTTTCTGTCCCTTCTTCTCATAAAGAACCCCCCTTGTTCAGGACTCCTAGAAACACCTGACACCTGGCCCCAGCTAGAGATGAATCCAAGCCTCTCACCGCCTTCCAGAGCACGGGGTCCCAGGGCTCTCCTCTAGGCGGGATGGGTGCCCACCCTCGCTCTGGCGCAAGACTCAGCCTTGGTCTGTTTCTTTGCCTCCACCGTTGAATCCCAGAGCAGCAGAAAGGGAACCCCCCAGCTCCCCAGGAGGGGGGCTGGGGGCACAGAGGTGTACACTCCTTAGAGGTGGGAACCCCTCCAGCACACAGAAGCCCACAGCAGTGCAGAGCCAGCAAGCTGACACCCACAGCCACGAACTCTCTTGTGCACAGCAACTCTGTGAGGCAGGAAGTGTCCTTATTCCTTCCACTTCACAGGCTGAAGACCTCAGTGTTCAAACACAGGTCTCAAAGCTCTGCCCAGGCTTACACCGCTGGTGGGAGACGCAGCTGGACCCCCGACTCTTCGGAGAGCGCTCCTCCCACTCACTTTATCTTGAAGCACCGTCAGGCTCACCCAGGGAGCACCTCAAGAGGACTCTGGCTCCTCTAGAACTTGGCTCCATGCTCTGTGGAGATAGAGTCCCCCCTCAGCACACACATGGTCTTGGGGGGTATACAGTTCGAAAAACGTGCCAGGGTCCCCATCTCCCTCGGGTATGTCTCCTGTCCCCCTAGTCCCCTAGTCCAAGGAGGGAGACAAAGGAAATGGCCCTGTGGCATGGTGTTGAGGAAGTGCAACCTTCCCCTCATGTAGCAGGTCCCTGGTGCACCTGGCTGGAAGTTCTACCTCTGACCAAGGCACTGAGGCATGAGGGGGCCCCCAGCTCCCTTTATTTCCCTCATAAGCCTCGTAGGTTCATTCCTACCCGAAGCTAGAGAAACCTTTCAGACTCAGTCATGTGTCTGCCATATGCCAAGTCTTTGGCCAAATCATCTCAGTGAGTCTTACTACAGCCCCCCAAGGTAGGTGCTCGTATCCCCACCGCAGACAGGAGAAAAGGACTGTTTGGTGAAGTCACGTAGCTTGCCCAAGTTAAGCCCCTTGCGTGACTAGTGAGTGCTCTGGTGTCAGTTTTTACAGATCCAGGCTGCTGCTCAAATACCCACCGAGGCCCCCCCTGTTCGGCTTCTGGAATCAAGAAGCTTGCGTCTTAGCTTGCATTGAGGGTCCCATCTTACTTCCTCACCTCACTTCCTCTCTACTCCTCTACGCCAACCCTCCGTTCCACAAGACTGGTGGAGCTTCGGTCCCTTTTGCCAAAATGTTTCTCCTCAAGATGCAATGCTATGCATCTTGCAGGGGTCCTCACCCAGGGTCCAGCCCACGGAGAGCACCTCTCCCCCCTACCCTGGCCGCACCTTCTGCCCCTGAGTCACGGTGTTACCAAGTCCCCCCCTCTGCTGCCCCCGTGCCCTCCCACTAACCTCTGGTGAGTGGAGACCCCTTTGGGTCTAGCTTTGCTTTACACCTACCCCTGCTTCAGAAGCGGCCACGTGTGAGAGGAGCTCCATGAACGCAAACTGAAACACAAGGCCCTATCTTAGCCAGGAGAGCCCTGGAAGGAGTGCTTCTCAATGTCAGTGGCCCCTTCTGAAGGGGCTGATTTCCCTGCCACTGTCCCCCTACAATGCAGAGTGGCCCTTTCAAGGGCTGTCTTATCTGGGGGAGTCCGAGCTGATTTGTTTTGGACTCGGGAGACTGGCTTGGGGTGTGGGGGAATCATGTGCAGCTCTCTGCACTGCTCTCAAGCATGGCTCCCTCCAGGGGGGCACCAGCCCAGCAGGGCCCCCTCTTTTCTTGACAGGACTGTGGCAGCTGGGCAGCACAGGGGTGCTGAGTCTACGGCGTGGTATGGGGCTCCCTACCCCCATTGTGGTCCCTGCTTCTGACCGTGAACTCCTTTCTTCATGCACAGTAAAGAAAACAAGCCAAAATCTGCCCCCATGACTTGCAGGCAGAGAGATAACAGGAGCGAAGGGGCATGCAGCTGGACCCAGGACCTCACTGGGGCTCACGGGGCCCGACCGCAAGTTGGATGCCCTTGGCTCAATGGACGGAGGGGGTGTTGTTCCCCTGCCCATACAGGCAGCAGAGGACTGGCCTGTTTGATAAAGGAAAATAAAGAGGTTACTTTTGAGTAAGGAGAGGGATGGGGGGGCTAAGCAAACACAGAGTCAGCAGCTCCTGGCAGTCACCTCCCTCTCTGGGAAGCTGGGCCCCAGCTCGGCCCCTTGGGTGACCTCGCCAGATCCTTGCTCTGCTCCACCCCCTCTCTTAGGAGCTCCTATACTCCTTGCCAGTCCTTTATGCTCATTAATGATGCCTGAGACTTTGGCTTTAATAAAACCAGGGTGACCAGGGGCTGCAGAATAGCCCGCACATTATTGCTTTCATCTTCACTGGCTGTCAGGGGAGGCCGCCTTAGGGCCCCTGATTGGTAATGAGCTCCCCAGTGATGGAGAGGTCACTGCTGTCCAGAACTTGGCAGAAACCAACGTGGCCCTCTCAGCTGCTAACCTGCAGGCGGATGGGGGCGGATGGGGGTCCAGGAGCTCTGGCTCTCAGTCCTGGCTAGAGTCTGGAGAGGGCAGAGAGCCGCAAGATTCTGAAGGGCCGCTCTGTGGCACACCACTGCTCTTGTGGGTTGCCCGGTAGGCTGTCTGCAACAGAGTCCCCTCCTCTTTGATGCCCTCACAGAGCCCTAAGCACAGAAGAGAATTCCTGTCTGGGGGCTGCCCAGGAAAAAACAGTGAATCACAAGTCAAGAGCCACCAATCAGCCACGAATCCTTCAGCCACCAATCAGCCACGAATCCTTCAGCCACCAATCAGCCACGAATCCTTCAGCCACCAATCAGCCACGAATCCTTCAGCCACCAATCAGCCACAAGAACTTGGGCTCGTCCTTTCACATCTCTGTAACATGGGAGGATCGTCCTGAACATTCTAGTCCCTCCCTGCCAGCCACAAAAACCAAGGATACACCCTGGAAATCCTACCATCAACATCACCAGAGGAGACCACCCAAGGATGTCCAACTGCTGTCTATAACCCGCCTCCAGGAATCTAGCAACTTCGCCTTGAAATCCAAACGCTCTCATTCCTTCGGTCCCCACTACCCCCAAGTGTTTTAGTCTTCTCCGGCGCTAGCCACCTTCTCTTCCTTCCAAATAGGCAATGAGTGGCATCCATGCTCCGGGTCTGTCTTGGGAATCCAGGCTAAGCGAAGAAAAAAACATGCTTCCCCATCTCTTAGAGAACGCTTGTCTCTTAATCATTGAGTGGCCTGTCGGAATCTCTCATCAGCAGCAGAGAAGTATCTGCTACACTTTTAGGAAGGCCACAGGAGACCGGAAAGGATCTCTGAAGCACAGGGTAGGAAATGCGGCTAAGCTACCCCAGGGCAGGACGGCCTGGAAGAGAGACGGGGTGGAAGCCACTTGCCTCCAATGGGTAGAAAAACATCCAGGGAGCAATCCCTCTGTGAAGGCCTGTGGCTTGGGATCAGGATAGAGCTGAGTCGGAGGTGGAGGCTGGCTAGCTCTTGGGGCTGGGCCCTTTCCTCTGCCCCCAAAGTACCCCAGACCTCCTCCTCCATAGCCCAGGCCACCGCCTGAACTTTCCTATCGCTCATGCAGATTCTGTGACAAATGCTCAGTTTGTCTTAGATCGTGGGCTCTTTGAGGGCAGAGATGGGGTCTCTGTCGCACCCAGTCCAGGGCCTGATCCACAGTAAATGCTCAGTAAGTACTGGCTGATGAGAGAAAGGCTGAGAGTATGGAATGGGGCTGAGTCAGCTCAGGGCAGGAGGTGGGGGATGGGGGTGGGGGGCGATCCAAGCTCCAGCTGTGATGTTAATGAGCAGTGCGACTGACTTTCGCAGTGTTGGTTTCTTAATCTGTAAAATGGGGCTAATAACACAGCAGCCACCTCTTAAGGTTGCTGTTAGGATTCAATGACGTCATCTGTGTAGAGTGCTTGGCGTAGTGCCGGGCTCAGAGCAGGCTCTTATGGAGATAATGGATGACCTCAAATTGTATAGCTTAGGTAAACACTCTCAGTGACTGTTCACTGCTATTATAATTATTACTTCCATCTTTGCAAATATTATAAGATCTCACAGTCCTGGGGCAGGGACAGGGAAGAGAAAGCATAGAAGAAATCTGTTGGGGTGATCCATGCTTTAAGACAGGCTTGGGCAAGATGTAGGGGGAAGGGGCGAAAGAGGGAGTAATAAGGTGCCCTGGGGTTACAGGGTAGGCTTCCAACAGGGTCTTTGGCAAGATGAGCCAAAGGAAAACGAGCAAACGAGTGAGGCCGTTCTAGGCTGAGGCGGGGACGTGAGAGATTCTGGATAAGAAGGTGAGATGCAGGGTGGGGATTTCTGCACATCCATGCTTCTGCCTTGCTCTTGCCACTGCCTGAAATCATCTGTCCCTACCTCTGATGTCCCTGCACGACACTCGTCTTTCCAGGCCAGCTGCTCTGTTCCCTCCTCTGGGGTTGCCTACTCTCACCCCCCTGGTCTGACTTGGGGTTCCCAATGCCTCTGAGTTGAAAGATCAAGTGTTACAAATGCCTTGAAGCAAAGGCAGCACGTTTCTGAAACAACGATCAGCAGGTTCTAGTGACCCGCTGGATGATGGGGCTGCAGGGGCGGAGAGCAGAGAGTGACACCCCGCCCGCCCAGCGCCCCTGGATCCCAGGGGGTGGGCGTGCTCCTCCTCAGCAGCTTCCAGGACTCCTGCTGTGAGCTGGGTGGGGGGGTGGGTGCTCGGGGAGGGACTGAGGCTGGGTTGGCTCCCTCCCTGCCCTTCCTCAGGCTCAAGCTTCTAGGGCTTTGGGGAGAAAGCTGGGGGTGGCCAAGATGGAACGCAAACAAGGCTGCTGTGATGCTCGGGTTCCCTCCGGGGGGCTAAGGCAGGTTCCATTTGTTCTGCGTTCCATCTCTGCCTGCTTGTTCTCTCAAGTGCTTTCTGCCCCAAGGGCTTTGCAGCAATGTGAATAAATGATCTGGCAGGAGAGAGATGATTATATGAACTCAGTGGACTCCAGCTGCAGCCTGTGGCGTGGACTCTGAAAGTCCTGGATGGCCCCCGACAAAGAGAGAGACCCTCCAGCTTTTGGGGGACAGGGCGTGCAGGAGGAAGTCGGTGAGATGCTCAGGCTGAGCTGGGTCCCTGGAACCTGAGAGATTAAAGCACATGGCGGGGGGAGGGGGAGGCAAATGTTGCCGTAACTGAGCATCTTCAGGGAAACAGATGGTTTTATTTAGGAAACTTTCTCAGCCTCTCTTCCATGAACCTGCCCTCAAAAAGAGGTTTAGTGTTTCACATGCACCATTACTTTTGGGCAAATATCCGTGAGTCAGAATCACACTGGGAGGTACAGATCTCTTCCTAATGACTTTTTAAAAGGTGGGCGGAAAGGGAGAGGGGCTGTGAGGGGGTGGAAGGAACTTGAGGAGAGTAGAGTTTGGGAAAGTTCTAGAAGAGATGGAGGCAATGTCTGGTCAAGCTGGAAAGTCTGCCGCACGGGGGCTTGTCCATGGGAGGCCAGGGACTCTGCTCTGGTCTTCCACTGGCATCACATTCATGACAGGAATAAATGGCGCAATAATGAAGTTAACAATGAGAATGGGTTCATCCTTTCTAGCCTCCAGTTGTCCTGCTGTGTGGTTATCAAACCGCCTTCAGTCCTCCCCTCCCCCCACCCCAAGAGGGTGGGCATCTTGGCCGTGAGTGATCTAATCTCTGCCCCAAGCAGGGTGGGGGGGGCAGGGGCTCTCAGCAGGAGGGAAGATGCCCTGGTCCCAGGGCCATTGTCTCCTGGGGTAGCTGAGGGGCATTTCTGCAGACAGGTGCCCCGGGGATGCCTGTGGGCAGGGCTTTGGTCTTGGTCACAGCTACAAGCTCGCATGGCCGGGGACAGGGACTTTAACTTCCTCGTTTTTTTGCTGACCTGAGGGTTCAGGTCTTTACCCCCTCCTGCTCCGACACACGAGAATCTCTCGGTCTCACCGTGGTGTGGTCTCGGTCTCACCGTGGTGTGGCTGCTGGGTGAAGAGGCTCTCGGCAGCCGCTGACTCTCCTGCCCTGCGGTCTCCTCCCGCCTCTCTGGCTTCTCCGTCCCAGCTCCTGCTCCATCCTCCTCCCATCCCTGCCTCTACACAGTGGAATTCTAAACCCCCATTCTCTCTCTCTGCTCATCCATAATGTTAATGCCCATTTGCATTCTCAGGACTCCCAAATTTATGGCCCTTTTCGGACCTCTCCTCTAGACTCCAGACTCATATATCCAACCCAACGTCTCAATGTGGACGTCTCACAGCAATCTCAGATCTCTCAGATGTTCAAAGGTGAACTTCGATCTGCTGTGTACATCCCTCCCCTTGTTTTGCCCAACGGGGGAAAAACCCCTGCATCCTCCCAGGTGCTCGGGCCAGAAATGTGACAGTCTCGTCGATGCCTGCCTTCTTCTCACCTTGGCATGGAGTCCATCACCAAGCCCTGTCAGTTCCACCTCCAAAGTCAGTCTCAAGCCTGCCCACTTCTCTCCATCTCCAGTACCACACAGAGGGCAAACCCATCTCTCACCTGCCCACTTACAGCCGCCTCCTAATGGACCTCTCTGCTTCCCATGTTCGCGCGTCCCACTTTCCATACAGCAGCCTGAGTGTTCTTGCAAAATTGTAAGATGGGACACGTCACTCCTCTGTTTAAAACCCTCCAGTGTCTTCCTCTTGCACTTGGAATAGAATCTAAAACACTTATCAAGACCCACAGGGAGGGCCCTACCTGATTAGTGTCCAAGTCCTCGCCCTCGCCCTCCCGCAGCAACTGAAGCGTTCCGGGGTCTCCCCACTCCTGGGACTCCTCACATTCTGCTCTGTCCGTCTGAACATTCTTTCCCCAGCTCTGCACACGGCAGGTGTCCACTCACCCTTCAGGCCCCTTCCTCCCAAGCCGCACCCCTGCTCTGGACGGTGTGTTCCTGAAGGACAGGGACTGGGTTTTGCTTCATCACGAGCAGGACTAGGGTGAAGCAAAAAGGGAAGGAGGCCTTCCCTCTCAGGTTCATGCATGCCTCCAAGAGTGAGGGCCTCTTTCAGTCTTGTCCCTCCTAGGCACCTTGTTTCCCTGACCCTAGTCTTGGCTCCATATTTCTCTCCCCACTGTATTCCCAGGACTTAGCACAGTGCCTGCTACATAACACAGGCTCAGCAAATAACCACTGAATGAATGAACATCTTAGCTTTGTGGGATGTACCCGGTTAAGAAGGTCGTGAGGGGGGGTGGGGGACAGGAGTGGACCTTGGTTAATCTCAGTCTCTGGTCTGTCCAGGGGGATGCCCCCTGGGTAACTAGATGGCTTCAGGGTTGAGCCTCATAAGGTACACCAGACTTCCCTCCAGGGAAGAGGAGGCTTGATTCTTGAGCTGTGCCCAAGACAGACTGAGTCAGAACCTGTGAAAGTGGGCTGTGAATGACTGAGAGAATCCCCAGGTCATTCTTGGACATCCTCGGTTTGCAGCACAAGGGCAATGAGGGGATTCTGAAGCCACCATAGATCAGACCCTAGCAGAATCCCTGTGAGATGGAACATGACCAAGTCATTTGGTATTAATGGCACCAAGCAAAAGTTAGGAGGATGGAGGGGCCCCTTCCCTTGTGTTGGGTGCAAACAAGGGTTCCGATGGATCAAAGCCATGCGAGATCTTCCTGGAGCAGCGTGTTCACTCCTGCTCTTCACCTTTCCTCAATGCACCATGCATCCCCCGGAGAGCTAAGTTTTAGCAAGAAGGCGCCTGCCCCAAATTTCGAGTTTAAGAAACCTGGGTAGGGCTTTAAAGATGTCTGACACTAGTCTGTAAATAGTCCTATTGCAATAGTTTTCCAAGGGTGTTTCCCTGACCAGCAGCATTGGCAGCACTTGGAACTTGCCAGAAAAGCAAAGTATCGCCCCTCCCGGCCCCCCACATGAGAACCACTGCCTTTTCCAGTTAGCAGAACCAATCGAGCATGCACGCTCTGGCCAGGATTTTGAACTTTCTTTTACTTCTTTTAACCTACTTATCTTGGTGACCAAAGCCAAAGTCAAGAGAGAAGGAGACTAACAGATATGGAGCGTTTGGATACTTGACAGATACGTTCTTCATCACATTCATATCACATTCCTTGGAAGAGCCCATGACCATTGCCATCGTGAGGTTTAGAGAGGTTAAGTAGCTTGCTAAGCTCTCGGAGTAATTGGCCAAGCCTGGGTTTGGACTCCTGTCTGCTGACACTGAAGACTTGGCTCTTATTCACCCCGTCACTCAGAATCCTCTGGATCTGTGCACGCGCCACTCACTCCCCTCCACCCTGCCTGCAGAAAGCTGGATTGGCCGTAGGCAGAAGTTCTTGTCTCCAAGCAAGGACCCGAGGCTTTCTCTACACGTCTCTATCCCCTGAGCTAGGGTGCAGACACCGGGACTGGGAGGGGGAAACCCTCAGGTGGAGAAGTTTGTCTCCTGCAGAACGGGACCTATTTTCCCTCACTTTCACCTTCTTGCTCCCCTAGGTTTTGGGTAAGGGGCTGGTTTGTGGTCCCTGTGGGTTTCCCAAGAGGAGTGCAGGTGCCATATCTGGAGATTCACGCCCTTGATGTGGGATCTTTGCCGATCCGAGCAAGGCCACTCCAATCACATTCTAGACAGCGAGAGATCACAAGTGATCGGTCAACTCATCCAGTCCCAGCTTCTAAGCAGGACTTCTAAACTCAACAACGAAGCCCCCATTTAAAAACATCTCACACTTTTCTCAGCCATTCCACTATCTTTGAACTCGGGAAATTCTCCTTGATGTCCAGGTCTTTCCTTCCCTCGCTGAGAGAAACTTCTGGAAGAGCACAGCCCGGCATGTGCTCCAGCCCGGCATGGAGGCAAGGCCGTACCCCCTGGCATCCCAAGGCAGGTACACCCTTCCCTCCCAGTTTCCGCCTCCGATTCCATTATGATGCAGACATTATGCCCTCAGGGTCTGGAAGACTGTGTCAGTTTTCACTGTCTTCTCTTCTCCAAAGCCCAGCAGCTCAGTGTCTTTGGCCTTCTACAGTTTCCAGGCATTTTAGTGGCCCTCATGTAGACCCAGAATATTCAACGAAGAAATCTTGACTGGAGGTCTGGTGGGAAACTAGGGTCTTGGTTTGTCATCTAACCAGAGGGGGAGGAAATCACTAGTCTGCTTCAAGGGAATTAGTATAAACAACCCAAGTGGGGAATGCGCAGGGTTTGGGGCACAGCCTGGGGTTCAAGTCCTGGCTCTTCTGTTTCCCGACTGCACGACTGTGAAAGTCATTGAACTTCTTTGACTTCGTCTGATCCTGAGTATCAGCCATTCTCAGGGGTCTCCCCCCGGGAAGCTGCTGTAAACCCTGATCTGGAGACAGAAGAGGAGACCACAAGGTAAGCTTTGCCAGTGGCCAGGAGAACTACTGAGGTGCATACGCAGCAAGCAGGCAGGGTATAAACCTCTTACTCTCCAGCCCCACTGGGGCAGGTGGTGGCCCTGCAGCCTAGGGACAGGCTAACCAAAGCCCCCCTGGGAGGCTGAAGGGCCATGTGTGCTCCCCTGGACATCTGGGTCAGCAAGAGAAGAAGGCGGGGAAGCCACCGTGGGCATGTCCCTGGTTGGAGGGTGGTCATGAGGACACCTTCTAGCCCGGCTCTCAGAAGCCAGCTTCTGGCTTTGGGGCCCGCATGAAGCCATGCCAGTTTGTAGGAGGCCTCGTCCCTCTCTCCCAGCCTGGGCTTCCCCACCCATCATCACCTTCAACAAGCAGGGTGAGGGAAGACATCTTGTGTGTCCTCTCAGCCTCCAGGTTCTTCCGCACTAGGATAAACTTAGAGCCGGGAGGCTTGGGTTCTAATCGCAACCCCGCCACTAACCCGCAGAATGATCTCGGGCAAGTCACTGTGCCTCCCAGAGCTGCGGTGTCCTTGGCTGTGAAATGAAAGCATTGTAGAGGCGGCCTCACCTTCTCGTCATAAAAGGGGGTTAACGGCTGAATGATGTGTGCACTTTCCCCTGCAGGGCAGACTCTTGGAGCATTTCTGCAAACTTCCAACCCCCCTCCTGCTTTGTCCTGCTGCAGAGCTTCTCTGGCAGCTGACTTCTACCCTCTTCGAGCAGAATTCTGAACAACACATCACAGGAGGGAGAAGCCAGTAGTGCGGGAGGCGGCCAAGGAAAGGGGAGGCCCGGCTCCCTGGCCCCAGAAGATGCCCGCAGCGCTCTGCACTGGCTGCCTGTTTGAAACCAGACCCCAGGCCTCTCTCTCTTCCCCCTCTGCTCACCCAAGAGTGCAATGATGAAACACCAAATTAGCTCCATTATTGTAACTCCTCCAAAAATTATAGGTCGCGTGTTCTGCCGGAGCCAGCTAATGTCTCCCACTGGTGAGCGGGTGACACTAATGGTTCTCTCCTCCCTTCCAGGCACCAAGTGGAGAGGGGCAAAAGCAACATGAGGGTCAGACGAGGAGGCAGCTTGGAGGGTGTGGGAATCCAGGGAGCCCGGGCTCCTGCCTGCCCCCAGCCCAGAGCCACCGCTAGTGGGTCCCTGAGCCCCCCAGCAGAAGCTCTTCCAGGTCTTTCCTTCCCTCACTGAGAGGGACTTCCTCTTGGCACTGAATGAGCCTGGAAGAGCACAGCCTGGCACGGAGGCAAGGCCGTACCCCCTGGCAGGGCTGGCCTCAGCCTCTGGGCTGGGCATCCTCGGGTTCCTATGGCTGCTGAGGCTGCCGCTAAGGAGGCAGCTGCCCCATGGATGACCCCATGTCTTGGGCTCCTTCCCCAGGCCCTAGGCCCTTGCTGCCCAGAGCTTCCTGCCCTCCCAAACGGCAGCCAGTGCTTCCTTCTTACCCTTGCCTCCCTTCCCGCCTCCACCTGCCTCTCCTACACCCGAAAGAGCATCTCCTGTCCTGTCAGCTGAGGCCACTCTTCCTCAGGTGGGGAGGACCCACATGGGAGTGGAAACACCGGGTTCACAGGCAGACCCAGGCCCCATCCCGCCAGGCCAGTCCAGGCAGTGAGGAATGACAGAGCCTGTGTTCACTGTCATCCACATGGCGCCATCCATATGGCTCATGGCCCTGCAGAGCGCCCGACAACCCTTTTCTAGCCCAGTGCCTTCCTAAAGACGAGGGTGGGATCTGGGTCTCTAAAGGATTCCTGAACCTTCTGCAGTTAGCAGTTTCTGAGTAAACCCCTCTCTGTGATAATCAGGGTAAGAGCTCAAGTGGCCTCAGATAATAGAGATCCTTTCTCATTTTACAGACCAGGGAAACAAGGCTTTGAAGGGCCGTGTGGCCCAGGTGGCGCTAGATGGGGTTTCCTGATATTAGACCACTTTGGAACCCCTTCCTCTCACTTTCCAATTTCACCCCACATGTATAAATTGAGCACCTACTAGATGAAGGTCAAGGGTTAAGGGTTAAGGGTTGCAGGGGACATACAAACAAATGAGATCGAAGGGTGGCAGGGGGGCGAGAACCCCCCAGATTCCAGAGACTGCCCACCTCTACCACAGTTAAGGAGGATTACAGGGAAAAACGTTCAAGAAACTACTCACAGCTGACACTCACTGGGCCCCTGCGTGAGAACGCTGCGTGTTTATGAGTAGGAGATATTCTTACCCACATTGTACAGATAGGGAAGCAAGCGCAGAGATAGCAACCAGAGATTTTAACTGAAAAGGAGGGTCATGTGGCTCGAACCCACACACCCTCTGTTAATGACCAGGCCAAGCCAGCTTGATTTTGTGCAAGGCTGTCACAGGGATCAAATTCATTACACTCATTACCCAGTGTTTGGGTTTCCTCTAATACTTCTGGAGTCCTGATTGAGGAAGGCATGACAGTGCTTTCGTACACTACCCCAGCTCCTCATTTTCATAAACCTTTTCAAAAGATTCTCATTTGTCACAACAAATTTAGGAACTAGATCTTACGATTAACGCCACATTGCAGATGAAGAAACTGAGGCCTCGGTGGGGGGCGGAGGGGGATGCTAACGAGGTTTTGGAATTCAATGGCCATGCCTAGACAGACCCCGTGATGTTCATTATTCTCTCCCGTGCTAAGACCAGGACTAGCTTTGTTTTCCCCAAGCACCCGGTCTGTATTTACTTCATGGACACAGAATTCCGGGACTAGGTTTCCCTCTTTGCGTTCGCTGCCAGAGTGCTTAAAGGGAGGGAGCTGTGTGCATGACGGCAGGGCACGCGTATGGTGGCCTCTCTGAACTTCAGGGGACTGTCTTGCGTGGATACCTTCCCTAACATTTGCATGCCATTTTAAACTTAGCTTTAATCGCATTATAGGTCTCGTGGGCTAGCTAAATCCTTTTTGGAGCAGCACAAAGTCACAGACAAACATAAATGACAGTTTCTAGTACTTGCTGTGCAAGACTTCAGACGGTTCTCTTTGTCTCTCTTAGCTTATTTTCTCTATCTACAGAATTAAAGACTTGTTGAGGATTAAATGAGACAATGTGTGAAAAGCCTGGTCAATTCCATAGTGCCATATAAAGGTAATAAAATAGACCTGTCAGTAACATTGTTATTAATAACGTGATGGGTCCCTGCCCCTGGACACCTGCACCATTTACGGTCTGGACCCTAGTGAAGAGGGGCTTGCTGGCTGGGACCCAGTCCCACGTAGTGGGAAGGCTCCCACAGCTGTGATGGGTGTCGCCGAGGGGCCTGATGCTGCTCTGATGGGGGAACAGAGCTATACCAGACGTCGCACCTCCCGTACCTGGAGGCAGGCCTCGGTTAGAGCGGTCCCTGCTGCTCTGCCCACGGAGGAGCTGACTGGGGTCCCCCAGGGGAAGGCCAGCAGTTCACCATGACATTGTAAGGCTCCCCAGAATCCTCCAGGCTTGTGTCAGCCTCGTCAACAGGGAAGAGGAGACTAGCACAGCCACTCCTACTGCTCATACCTCAGGAAATGAAGGGGCTCATTAATAATAGATAAGGAGGGGCCACAGTCTATGGTGAGAGCCCGGCATGACTACCCTGAGCCTCAGACCTGCAGGCCTAACCATCTCTTTCCTTCTGTTCCCCACACACATCCTGCCCTTTTCCCCAGCATTCTTCCAGAATCACTTAATCCCAGAAACTTCTAGAAATCCCTCACTGAGCCAATGCAGCCGCACTTTCTGAGTCTCCAGCACACCTCTGCCTCTCCCTGCATCCACGTGATCTTTTTAAGAAAGAAGACTCTGCAGTCCGTGAAAACAGTAATGGTGGTTACCTTGGGACAATGGGCTTATGGTGAGGAGCGTTTCTTTTTTGTGTGGCTTTCCGTATTTTCCAAAATATCTGAAACATTGTAATAATTTGCCTTGAGGCAAGGAAGGAGGAAATATCTTATAGCCATCCAGCCTTTAAAGACAATGATCTGTTTGGGTTCTCTGTTTTAGCATCTCAAAGCCACATGACTCCAAAAATGTCCTCAGTTTGCCTCATCCATAAAATCAAAATAGGGATTTCTTACTGTTTCAGGAGGTTAAATGAGGTAATAAACTCAGACGATGCTTTGGAAACCTGTTAGGTATTCCTGCTGTTAGCATCAGGGGCTATAATCTACGGTAAGAACCCAGGAAGGCCCTTTCTCGTTGATATTTAGTACCTCCTCATCACAACCGTGTGAAATACAGGTAATTTCTCAGTTTTACCAGTGAGGAAACAGAGCGGTAATGTGATCCACCTGAGGCCACTCAGCAGAGGCAGGATTCATGCCCCGGGCTCTGGCCTCCAAGTCCGGTTGATCTGCGAGTCCCTCAGGGCTGGCTCCATGTGTGCCCAGTGGGCCCATCTATGGGTCCTGACCGACGGGCCTTCACAGACTGCTTGGCCTTGAACAGATGCCCTCCCTGATCCTAGGCTTCCTCACCAGTGAAACCAAGAGATAATCTTTATCCTCTTTTATCAACCCGTGGGAGACCCAACCTAGAGCAGAAGCCGCCATGGGCTTTGATAACCACCTGTCCGGGTTATTATAATAAGCCACATAATCTTTAGGACACAAGGTGTCCCCCAGATTATCCTTTTCCAAATGTTATTTCTTAGGGCCACCAAGAGTGTCCCACCTGGGACAGCCAGAGCCCTGGGAGCAGGGAAGGGATGCAAAGCTAATCAAGCCAGCTTGCTTCAGGGACCCAGAGTGTGTGTGTGTGTGTCTGTGTGCGCGCGCGCGCATGTAGGACGGGCTGCTGGGGTCTGGGGTCTGGCCCAGGGAGGCCCAGGCTGACTCCAGCTGGCCACACGGGAGGTGGCAGGACTCCGCTGCACATCACCCTTCTTATCTCCTACAAGAAGGGACAACTGCTCAGCCAGAGTTCCTCTGTAAACAGTGCCCAAATAGGGTTGGGGGATTATTTTCTCTTAGGGAACACTCACTCCCTAAAGAGAGCTGGGTGGCTGCCCAGTCTTGGATAGGATTTACTAATATATTTTAAAAAAAAAAAGCTCTGTCAGCAGGAATTGGAATTATAAAGGCACTTGCTGCCTGCCTTCCCCCCTGGCCTCTTTTTTACCCTAGAACTACCAGAAAGGCCCAGAAGCAAGAAGGAAGTTCAGTCTCCTGGTTTCTCTGCTGAAAATGCACCTCGGAGCCCTAACCGCCACCTTCAAAATGCCTGGGGAGGGCAGCTGGCGGGCTCCCCGATTCTCCCCGTCCCGCTTCCTTGCTGCCCTGAGGCTCTCACACTTAGCTATTCTAGGCCCTTCCCTCCTGCATGCCTACCTTCGGCTACTTGCAGCTGAAGTGGTGGGGAGGGTTCCTCAGAGTGTCACTCCAGCAGGGGCCTTGGGGGATTGACTTGGATGGAGACGGTTTCTGGAAGTATTTTTCAGCAGGTGCCTCAAGTCCCAGAGCCAGCCTGTCCCCAGCTCGTGGAGAAGGGCAGTGCCTCTCACGTTTGCATCATGACATGCCACCAGAGTTGCTTTTGTCTCTGGAAGCTGAACTGTTCTTAGCACATGGTCCCAACTGTGTCACTAAAGATGTGAGTCAGCCAAAGACTCCTGGAAGGCATGGACTCCACCAAGAAGAGGTCCCTAGACAAGGAGCCCTCCACCAGTGCTCTTCTAGGGGGTGGGAGGAACAACTCTCCCCATCTTGCCCCTCAGAGACGGGGCTACCTTATTCAGAGGGAGGGGCTCCAGAGAGGACTTGCCAGGGGAGGAGGGGCTGGAACCGTAGCTCCCTTCTTGCGCCCCTGAGTGTCCCCTTCTTTCCTTCTGGGCTTTCTCTCTGGTCCTAGCCGCTCCCATCAGGTTCTGCCTCCACACTCTCTTTAAAGCTCCAACCCAAGTACAGACCCAAATCTGCTCTAATCCCGGCTCCCAGCATCCCCGAAGTGGCTTGGCTTGGCTCTTCTCTAAATACTGAGAGCTAACAAAAGGAAATAACCATGGGCAACACAGGTGGGACGTCGGGCTCTAGCCCCAAAGGGCCGGGACAGCTTCACAGGCCCCTCCCTGGGTTTGTCCCTGGCAGCTTCTGCCTGTTTCTGGAGAGCGGCATCCTTGCTCTTCTCAGCATTCCTCTGTGGTCTCCTAACAGCCCATACCCTTCCCGGCTGAGGCCCTGCCCAACAAGTCTGTCAGTCTGGGGCCTCCCTTTCAGGCCTTATCCTTGTGGGAAGAGCTGTTTCCTTCTCAACCCACAGGCAGAACTGGGAGGGGGGAGATGGAGGGTGGCTTCCCCTCTCCCATCTCGGTGGTAGCTCCACCTAGCCCCCCAAGGAGGGGCTTCTTCCTGGGTCTGTAGGGATGGCCCCGTATGCCCTTTCGTGGGCTCACAGAACGCCAATGGCCAGAGAAATTCTTCGGTAAGAAGAGAAAACAAATGTTACTTCAAGCCACGGTTGCCTTCTCTGGAGGGTGGAGCCTGCCACAGACCGGAAACCGATCTCAGGATCCCACTGCTCCTGCTGATGGCCGCTCATGCCAACCCCAACCAAACACCCTGTGGGGTTTTCAGTGTTCAGGGATGAGCTGGAGAGAACGACTTGCCCAGGGCAATTTAAAGAAGGCCTTCGTTCATTTGTTTGTACTTTGAGGCTTAGAAGCAGGTAAGGCGGAGAAGAGCCCAGGGGAGGTTGGGAGCCAGTGCCTTCGGGGAGGTTTGGCGGGAGAGCCCCTCAGGGCAGGCACCCACGGGGGTTTACTGAGCAGTGGGAGGAGAAATCCCCAGTCCCCACACCAAGAAACCTCCAACTGGGGCACAGCAACCCACTTTGTGTCCCCGGGGGTGGGGTGGAGCTGGGCTCGTGTCCCATGACTAAAAAAAAGGTCCGTGAAGAAAGAGCCACCAGAGGCAGAGAGGACATTTCAGAAGAGGAAGAAAATTAAGAGTCAGAGGAAGAACATCCACTGGCCCATCCCCAGGAGAGGCAGGACCTTGGGGAGAGCTCTCCCTAGCCAGCTTTTAAGAGGCCGCCGAGAGGAGGACCCGCAGCACGTACAGTGGAGCCAAGTCTCTCTGTCTGACTCCTGGCTCCCCATCTCCTTGGCTTTGCACCATTGAGCATGCTTTCCCAGTCTCCCCATCTAGAAACTGGGGATGACAACAGTGTCCACCCTGCAGGGGTGAGGAGTGGTGAGGATGAAGAGTAAGCTGCGTCCCTCAGAGAAGGTGAAGAAGCCCCAGCTGATGTCGGCTTCCATCTGCCATAGGATTGGGGCCAGACAGTCATCCGAGCCCCAATCTCCAGCCGCTTCCCCTTGCACCTCGACCCTGCCCACCCTGCGCAGACTCCAACACATGCCTTCCGATAACTATATAAATTAGTTCCGGGAGAAACCAGTGTCATAGTTGAGGACACTGGAGCCTCCCTGAACGCCGGGCTGTGCCAAGGCCAGCCCATCAGCGGGATAGAACATGGGAATCTACTGAAGCCATCACTGGGCCATCAAGTCTGAGAGCAGTGGTGGCCAGAGAAGGGTGAGCCTTCAACCTTCAGCCTCCTCCTATCCTGGGGCGCTCTCCCTGCTCTAATTCCTCATCCCTATGCCAAGTGGACTCCACAGAAAATGCTCTGTCCTGAGTTTTGCTACAGCCCTAGAGACTTCATCCAGAGAGGAAGACATTGATATTCATGGAGAATGAGTATGTGGCAACTCAGACCTGAGAGGAAAATGTGGTTAGGGACAACGGATGAGGGTGAATGGGGGGCATGGGCTTGATGTGAGAGTGGCGTAGGGGAGGCTATCTGCTCGAGAGGCCACTATTTCCACATAGTTGCTGACATGAAAACACCCTAAAAATATGCTACCCACAGGACAAGGTTGACCTAGACCCTAGTGCTAGCCTTGTCTCTGTCTTGTTCCAAAGTATAAATATTTATGTGCGGTAAGGAGGTCTGAAGTCAAGGTTACTTGGCTTAGAGTCTGAGGCACTTTGGGAAATGGCCTCTCTTCCCTCCTTGGTTTTCATGCTGACCTTGCTTGTTGGTTAGCCCTATTTCCAGTCTCAGTGGAGACCAGAAGTCTCTTAAAGAGAGGCTATCTGTTGGCAGTGGTCTTTGCTCTATGGCCCTTGACATTTCTTGCCTTGGGCTTCCAGTCTTCCCTTGGGCCTCTTCCTTGCAGGATAGAGAGACTCACAGGCATGGAGTGAAGACGGCAAGTGGGCAGTGGCTTCGGAAGGGAAGGAGAAAACGCCCCAAAACCTAGAGATATTCAAGGCAGTGGGCAGAGCCCAGGACTAGGTCTCATGAGACCGGAGTTTGGGGTCCAGATTTGCATGGACTCTCCGAGCCACCCCAGTCAAGTGTGACCTCTCTGGTCCTGACTTGCTCACCGTAAGCAGGACACTGAACCAGATAATCTTTGAGAAGCTTTCCAGCTCTGACCTCCCCCACATCCATGAGAACATGGAGTCCTAACACTGTGTCGTCCACAGGACATTAGAAACCCCTCAGGGACCGTGCCAGTTCTCCCAAAGTGGTTGCTATTCTGGTCAGAGTAACACCCAGCGACCCCAGTCTCTGAATTTATGCTGATCTAGGAGACCCAGTTACAAGCCCTTCCTCCTGAATGAATCCTGGAGTCTGAACGCCCTTGACAGTGTCCAGAGGGGAGGTTTGGCGGTTGCTTACCTTGTGACCAACTAATCTCTCTCCGGGAGAAAATGTCACTGTGGGTTATCAGGTGATAGAAGCGACAAGACAAGTGCATATGTTGCACGCAGCAAGGTGGGGGAAGCCCAGACAGCACCCCAGTGTTTGAGTTACAGATTTTTGTTGATGCATGAGCTCCCTGCCTAACGATTTCCCATTCATTCTCGCGTAAGGCAAAGATCAGATATTTATACGATCACGAGGCACAGCATACCAATGAAGGGCACGTGGGCCAGGGTTGAGGGGTGGGGGTGGCTCAGCCTGCTCGAGGCTGTAGCGAGCGGCAAGCAGGGGAGGGAATCAGGACGGGCTCCGGCCAATTGCCAGTAGGAGCCAGGCCCTGCCAGAAGTCGGCCAGAGCGGGCAGGGGCGCTGTCTTGATGCTAGGAATTTATCAAGGGTGAGACTGGAACTGTCTCTCCTGGGGTGAGCCTCTGGCTGGCAGCCTCTTAGGGCTGTTTCCTCTGCAGCCTCCGGGAAAGACGTCTCATGAAGGGGGGAGCACCGAAGGCCAGCAGAGCGGTTACTGAGCAACTCTGCCCACAGCCAGGTCAGGGCCCTGTCTGGACCAGTTAGCTTTGTTTTCCAGCACCGCATGGGAAACCTTGAACCCTCTGGAGCCAAGAATGGCTCCTGGTCCCAGTGGGCCCGAGGGAGAGGGAGTGAAAGCGCAGGTGCACGCCCATCACCTCTGCTGAAAGAACGCACGGACCCGGATGGAGGCTTCATGGGGGCGCGCAGGGCACTGCTGTCACTCAGGGAGTATGTGCCCCATCTCCCCAGCATGCTGCCTCTGGGGTGGAGCTTGGGTCCCACCCCCTGCCACCTCCTCTTGCTGGGTTCTTGGCAGGTTTTCAGCAATGTTTTTCTAGACCAGTCTTGGCCCCATTGGCTTCAGAACCTGGAGCCTGGCAGGGTAAGCTGCATTCTAAGGACCTGAGCTTTGAGCCTGGAGGGACCCCTGGGTGCCCATCCTTCCAGTTGGCTCCCGGCCATTATAAGAGGGTAGGGCTCTGAGGGTAGGGCTGCGGTTCTTGTTCTGGGCGCGAAAAGCAGCTCCAGGCTTTGATGTTCCCATCTGACCAAGACTTCCTCACAGGCTGGCAACGAGGCCCTCCCTCTACTCCCTTCTGCGGGAAGGAGACCAAAGGAAGGGTCTCCTCCAGCTGTCTGTGCCCTCGTAGGAGTGTGGTCTGGACATTTCCGCCCACCACCTGAGGGTGCAGGAGGAGAGCTCGGGGCTTGGCATTCCAGAGAAGAAAGAGCACCACGAGGCCAGACCTGAGGAAGTGTGGGGGTAAGTGAACAGCAGCAGGCCAGGAGGCAGTCCCACTGAGCAGCGTGCAAACAACCTGACTGCCCCTCTGAACCCAGGCAGCTTCTGACTCCAGCGCAGGGTCAAGCAACCTGCAGCGCTCACTTCGGGACAGGCCGCCGGAACAGCGGGCAGGGCTGGTAGGCTTCATACATTATTCAGAGCCTTGCTGGTAGAAAGGCTTGGGGAGCCGTCTTCGTGGTTTGGGCAAGCAGCCCAGGCCTGGCCTTGCTCCTCACTTCTCCCGTGGCTTCTGTGGCACCCTGCTCTGCCCTGTGGGCCTCTTTTGGGAACCTCTCCCTCTCTGCTTCTATCCTGGAGTGATCCTGCCTGCAGAAGTCCAGATACCTGGGAATTGAAGGCAGAATTCTAGAGCTTCTGAGCCCTTGTTGCAAACTCCTGATGGAATATGTCATCTTGGCCTGGGTTGCTCTGACTGGGCTGCAGCCACTCACCTGCCCCCTGCCCAGCCCAACCCAGCCTTGCCAGAGTCAGGACCCATCCCTGGACTCAGCCTACTAACTCGCTGCAAAACCTGCCTTCTTAGTCCTTTAAATCACATTGCAAGGGTCAGCCACCCAGGAAAATTTCCCCCAAACGATACAATCCATGTCCCAGTCTTCCACATGTGATCTCTTCCCCAGGTGGGCTCTTGTCACATGATGATGAGCAAAAGGGGGAGCCCTCATCTGTCTCTTCCGGGGTCCACCTGGTGTGGGTGGTCTTTGCCTCTCACCCTGGAAATGCTCACTTTGCTTCCCAGGGCCCTGAGCTTCCCCAGGTTTCCTCCTCCCTCACTGGCTCTCAACTGTCAGTCCTCTTGGCTGATTTTCCCTCCCAGTCCCCACCACCGAACAAGACAGTCCCAGTCCTGAGGCTCAGGCTGAACATGGGTCTCCAAGCAGGGGGTCTCAACTAGTCTCATGGCTTTTCACACCATTTCTATGCTGACTCCTTTTTTCTTTAGCTAAGGCCTCTCTCTGAGACCCTGGACTCTATATCCAAGTCCCTCTCCAACAACTCCATGGGGATGTCCCAAAGTCATCTCTGATATAATGTGAGCAAGTCTGAGTGCCTGGTCTTCCTCCTCAGATGGATTCTTCCTCCAGGATTCCCCAATTCAGTGAATGGTGATTCCCTCCGGAGCTGCTCAAGCTGAAAACCCTGATTCTTCTCTTTCTCCATACCCCCAACCCTACCCTCAACAAGTCAGCAAATTCCGCTAGTTCGGCTTTCGAGATATATGCAGAATCAAGCCAGATCCTACACCCCCACCATCCTTGTCCAAACCACTGTGGTCTCTTCCGGCAACGGTCTCTCAACTGATTTCTGTCTCTGCCCTGGTTGTATAGTCTGCTCCCAACCTTCCAGTTACAGCGATATTTAAGGGCTTCTGACTGTAGAACCCCATTAAGCTTTCCTGCCCCTTCACCCCTCTCACCTCGTCTTTTGTCTGTCCCCTCCCCAACCAACTTCTGCATCCACCATACTGGCCCTTGGATGTTCTCTAACCAACCCACGCCACGTTCCTTGCATTCAACTTTCTCCCACCCAGATCTCCCTTCTTCCGGACATCTGCATGGCTCTCCTTGTCATCCTTCGGGTCTACTCAAAAGGCCCTTCTCAGGGAGGCCGCACTTGACCAGCCTGTTTCCCGCACCTCCTCTCTTCACGCCATCCTCTTGTCAAACCACTCTCCCCACCACACTCTCCTGCTTTGCTTTCTCCACAGTCTCTCTCTGATGGTACTATTTACCTCACCCACTCATTTGTGTCCCTCAACCCGAGGATAAGCACCTTGGGAGCAAGGCTTTGGTTTAACATCACACCCCAGAACTCGGGACTGTGCTCGGGACCTCACAGCTGGTCAAAGAGATCACCACTGAAGGCGCCATTCTCAAACCAGCCCTCCTCTCACTTCCTCAGGTCTTTTTTTCTCTTGGGTCTCCTCCTGCTTGCTGCCCTTTGCTGGCCCCTCGCCTCCTCTTCCGTGACTGTGAGTCCTCCGCAAAGCTCGATTCTTGCTCCCAACTTCTCCTTCCACCATCGGTACCCTCAGCCCACTCACCCACTCTCCTGGCTTCCAAAATCACCTCAAACCATTGTATTCTTCTGATCGCATTCCCTTGCTCTGAAACCTTCACTCAATGAGAAGCTCCTTGAAAGCCCAGGACTCTATTAGTCCCCTTGGCTGTTTTTGGACCTAAATAAGTTCTCTGACCAATCACTGAAGACATGTTGAGGGGATAAAGAGTTCCCACGCTTCCCTCTTGCTGCCTCCCAGCCAGGATGGAACTGAGAGCCTGAGATCCAAGGTGCGCGTTGCCTCAAGCTGCTGGTCAATGAGCCTTGGGGAGGCTTCATCCCACAGTGATTTAATGAGTCACAGCGGATCAATTTAGCTGATTCTTTGGCTCTATTTGAAGAGGCCTTTTGTGGCTACCCTTGGATCTCATTTGACTTGAGTACGTGGGCGTGAGAAGAGGATTCAACCGAACTCTTTTCTGGCAAGGACAGGCAGTTTGACTCCAGGAGCGCAGCCTTCCTCAACACGCTGGGCTAGTGAGGACTCGCATAGCCCTCGGGACAGCAGAGCTACCTTCCTGCCTCCCCCATCAGACTGTGAGCCTCTAAGGACGGGACTGGAGTTTAAGCCCTCGTATTCTTCATGCTAGCCGTCTGGCCCAGAGTTCATTACACTGCAGCCAGTCTTGCACAAAGGAAAAAACCCAATCTGACATGACAGAAGTTCTTTCTAGACACTTCCCCCAATCCGGAGAAAATAAAGAAAAGCATTCCACTACACCTGCCATCCTGGCCTCTTAGCACTCTATCTTCACTGCCATCAAAGTCTAGCCTGTAACTTTCCTTTTCTGACCCTGATTTCTTTTCTCCATTTTTCCCCAGCACTTCTGCACACCTGGCTTGCTGTAGGCATGGTTTTGCTGCAAGCATCCTGAACCGGCCGGCCATCCCCCAAGCATGTGCCGTGTGTGCAAGGGAGGAAGGGCCTCCAGGTCTACTCTAAGGTGCCCGTCAGCCTGGGCGCTCTGAGGTGGAGGGCTCTTTCTCTGCCATCCTCCCCAGAGCCAGCTCAAGCTCCTACATTCAACAAGCTTCTACCTCAGTGATATAACTGACCACACATCCTCGACACTCGAATGTTTGTTGAATGAAAGAGCAGTGAACATCAGCCTACTGCCCACAGGAAGAATCCTGGGGAGATCGGAAAGGAATCCCAGTATCAGGGCAAAAGCTGCCGTCTGGAACAAGAGGAAAGAGAGAACCCAACCGGGCCACAAGAGAAAACAAGGTATCTTCTGGATACCTTGAACTAGAGGCACAATTTTGGAGCTGCCTTCTGCCCCAGGGAGCAATGTTATCCCGCCGTGCTCCTGCCATGCAAGGCTTGGTTGAAGACCTGGGTTTGAGTCTTGGCTCTCCAACACCTTCTCTCTGGGTGACACTGGGTGAATCACTTAACCCGATCCTTCATTTCTTTGTTTACATAAATGGAATGATAATGGGGCTTGTGGTGAGGATAAAATGTGATCAAGTTGGTTGTGCTCTAGGCTCCTGGTGGGAGCTCCGGTAATAAGCCCCGTTTCCCCAGTAAACAGGGATTCGAAAGGAGGCAGGTGAGGAGGGAGCTAAGCACCCTCTTCCTTCCCATGGGACTGGGCCTCGTGGGAAAAGGAGGAAGACAGATTGTTGGTGGGGAGCAGGGGCTTCCTAGTGGCAGGACCCCCTCTAGAGGACATTTCCCAGGGGCTGAAAGAGAGGACTGATTGTTACTGACATTTACGGGAGGAGGACACGTCTGGAAATTCTGCCAAGTGGCCTACTAACTTATGGACCACACTCCCAGGGCCTGGGTAGCTCTGTCCTGGAAGCAAGGGAACCAAGCACTTCTCTCCAAGAGAAGCCAGGAGTCTTAGAATCTCAGAATTTTGAAGCTGATTTAACACTCAGGAAACTGCAGCTCAAAGAGGACAAGCCACTTTCCCAAGGTCACACAGAGAACAAAGGGCATGGCTAGGACAAGAACTAAACTAATAAGAATACCCGACAGTGTGCCAGAATGGATGGTTGGGACCAAAGCAGGGGTCAGGTCCGAGAGTAGCACACACAGCGGCCCACGGGCTGGGCCAGAAGGAGAGTCACTGTGAGAATGGGGCCTGGGACGCTGCTCTGTGACAGTGCCCACTTGGGCATCTCATGTGTGTTACTTTAGTTTTCTACATTTACTATTCCCACGGGCTATGATCCCTGTTGTGCTGATAGGGAAACTGAGGCCCTGTGTAGATGACGTCGCCAAGGTCTAAGAGCTAGAAAGAGGAGAAGCTAGAATACAACACAGGTCTGGGGGCCTTTCTGGGGGCCCTGCTCATTCCCAGGCTGGAATTCCCACTCTATTAGGCCTCTCTTCCTTCCTGCAGACTCTGGATCCGGGCCCCCTGGAAGTGCACGAAGCCCACCAGCACCCCAAAACAATGCACACGCACACACACACACACCCGTTCTTGCTCACTCCGACCTAGTGGGGACCTGCTAAGGCAGGAAGATGGCCAAGTCCATTAACACCCCAAGCACAACACATATTTATGGCCCCAATTACAGCCGTCACCCCCCCACCCCCCGCCGTCAAGAAGCAGGAACAGCAACAGGAAGAGTTGTGTGCAGTGGGGTCTGAGGCCCCTGTAGCAATAACCACAAGATTACAGAGACGCTAGCAAACCCCGGGGACAGAGGCTCTATTATAATGATACATCTACAGCTTTATATAGAAATAATGAGACTGGGGGCAGAAGACGGGGGAGGGAAGAGCGGGGGCTTTCGGCCAATCAAAGTTCTAGGGGGAGGGAAAATGGCAATGCCCAGGAGACCATCCGCGGTTCTCAGTCAAGCCAGGCGGCTTAGGGGCAGCAAGAGCAGGAGGGGCACCCCGGGCCGGGCCGGAGTGGATGTGATGAACTGCTGTGACTCCCTTGCCACTCGGAGCTCCTGGACCCGGCGGATCAGAAGAGGCCTCCAATTTCTCTAACACGTCCAAGTTGCCTGCTCCTCACCCTCAGCCTGGTTTTGGGGGTGCTGTATACTACCTCCACTGCTCCCTCCAGGCTTTCCTCCAGAACAACCGGGAGGTGGGCGTGGGGAATGAGGCCAATGTCCCTTGTGGCTTAAAATTTGCAATTAACCAAGAGCTAGACTCCCCGGATGCCCACCTCTTCTTCACTAGCCTGGAAGCCCCTAATTCGTTCAACAGGAATGCTCCAGGCTTTGCTACTTGAAACCAACTTGAGCCATGGTGCTGGAGCCAAAATGAGGCACAAACCCAGTTCCCCCCCACCGGGGCTGAGGGTAATGCTCCAAGATAAGCAGAAGGACCAACAAGGGAACAGCATTCCTGGGCTCGTGTGACCTCCAAGCAGCCTGCTAAGCCCCTGTTTCTCACAATTCCTCTCCTTCTCCTTGGCCTGTGCATCACTGACCCTCCGCTTACGTCCAGACTGTCTGATCCAACTGGTGAATCAACTTACCGCTCCAGACACAAACCGTCCACCTGAACCATATCTCGGAAGGAACACACAGGCTCCGTCTCTCCCCACCAAGCCTGACTCTACCCATTTTCAAAATATGGTTTGACCTTCTCCTCCGGGAAGCCTTCCCAGGTTATAACCACACCCGATCCCCCCCCCCACCCCGGCTTCTTTAATCATCCTTCAATATACAGTTTTAATTGAGTTAATGAAGCTGTGGGGCCATTCTACAAAAACGTGCTGAGTTTTTACATTGGCTTAAAATGACACACTCAGCACAGAGGAAAAATACAAAAGAAAGTCAAATGTGGGATCAAAGGCATTCCTGAGCCATTGGGAGGACTTTGCAAATCTGAAGATGATTCGGGGTATAACTGAGGGACCCAGGAATAAATCCAGAGGAGCAATTCCTCTAGGAGCAGGAGGGCTCAGGGAACTTTGAAAGGGGGACCAGTTTGAGTCAGGCAGGGCAGTGGGGGAAAGGCCTGTGTGATGGAAGCCTGTGAGCACAGGCAGGGGACAGGAATGTCAGGGATGCTCAGGGGACCGGGCTGCAGGACAGAGGAGCTGCCTGAGTTCCGAGCTCAGTGAGGCCCAAATGTAGCCCTAGAAGTGGAATCTAGCACGAGGACAGATGGAAGCCCCTGTGCTCATCTGTACCACCCCCACCACGCTGGCCACAGGATTTCACACGCACTCACTGCTTATCATTCTCAGGGACTATGACTTGGGCCTCTCTGACCCCCAAATAACTATAATTTCAGAGTCAGCACCAAAAAACAGGTAAGAGCCCCCACTTTCTTACTTCCCTTTCCCCTCCTCTGCCTGATTCCTCATCCACCAGGAGGATAAGCCAGCCCACCGGAAGAGCTGCAGACAGGAGGGCCCCAGGGGCCTCCACTGGCAGAACCTCAGCTCAGACAGACTGCAAGCAAGACAGAGTGTGTGAGCACAGTCACCTGCTCTTCCCCCTCAGAAACTCCTGGGTCCAGCCTCCCTGTGCTCTGGGCTAGGATGCTAGCCTTCCCTCTGTCACGCCCTATATACCCACCCCCTCCCCATCCGGGGAAAATTCCAAGGCTGTCCTAACTCCGAAAGCAACCTCACACGGTACACACTGTTCACTACTTAGCATTACCAGCTCCTGCACGGATGTCTCTTGTCTCTGGAATTCGATTCTAATTTTCTGGGGATCAAAGAGGCTGTCTTTTATCCCAGTCCTGCTCACTCCTCATTGCGGGGCACAGTGTTCTGCTCAGAGGACAGGGAGGAGGACTAGAACGGAACTGACTGAGGATGATGAGGGTGGTGACGAAGTGTCCAACACCTTTTGGATGACCTGCTGCGCTGGGGAAAGGGGATGGGACGAGGACAGGGACAGCCACAGCCTTCTAGGGCTTAGGTAGCTGGCCTCCTAAGCATGCTTAGGCACAGACTGTCCAATGCAGGCCTGGGTCTTCCATCACGCCCACAGCTAAGGTCGCAGGAGAGGGAGGGGAATCCTCGAGTCTGAGGCAAGCTCTGCTTCCCTAGCCCCTGGCCTCCCCCCTTCCCACTCTCAGAAGCCCTGGGCCTCGACCTTCACATGGGGAGGACTGAGCTGCTGTTCTCTACCTGTGCAGCCACCATAACGAAGCTGCTGCCCAAGGAGACCATAAGGGAAGAGCTGCACCAGATGTAAACTTCACAGTGATTTATAGAGCAGAGCTCTTGGGCCTGGGCCGGGGCACAGCTGCTGCGCCAGCCTGCCCCGTCCACCCGCCCCGTCTGCCTGGCCCTGCGGCTGGTCTTATTCTTAGGGGTTTCCCGAAAGCAAAGGCAGGGGAGGCACTGGAACTGAATTGGTCAAAGTCAACCCCAGCTCGGAGAATGGGGTGTCCCCGAGACCCGCCCTGGGGCAGAAACAGAGCCCACCAAGCTTTGAACAAATCAAGTTTCTTACAGCTTTCCTATCAGAGCAGGGGGGATGATTTTCCTGGTCTCACGGATTCAACACGGAGACCTTAAGAATGGACTGTTCAGAAGGAGGGCCTGCAGACTGAGTGGGGTGAGACCCACCCCAGAGAAACAGTGCAAGATGTATCTGGGAGGGCTCAACCAGTTAGCACTCAAGACCCCAGACACAGGGCCATTGTTGTCTGATGGGAACACCCATGCTGCGCTCTCAGCTGCCTGGATGGGCTTAGAGAGAGGCTTCCCCACACCTATGGGATCTACACTGGACTAAAGGGCTCCAGATATGCCCTCTTAATTCTCTTTGCCAAACCTGTCCTCCTTCCAAAAAGGAGGGAGCCTGCGCCTCAGCTCCTTGTGACCTTCCCTGGTGAACTGCAGTGGATCATAAGTAGCCCAGCGCCTCCATCCCACGTGTGCATCAACCAGGTGTCCTCTGGGCTGGCCTGGGCAGGGAATGGCTGTGTGGTAGTCACTGGTGTCAGCCATTGAGTGCTTCCAGTTCCCCTTACGGGCACATGGTAGGATTTCTTTGCCCTGCCCTCCTGAGGTGCCATGTGTCTTGCTGTAGCTAACAAAATGCGGGTAGAAGTAACATATATCTTTTCGTTGTGGAAGCTTTGAGAAATAGTACGTGATTCCCCACATCCCCTTTCTCCCGATGTGGTAACTATGGGAGCACATGTCCAAATGGAACCTCTATCTGCTCAAACCCCTGGGTCACAAGGTAACGTAGAACCCCCAGCCATGCTGCGAAGCATGGACAGCATGAACAAGAACTAGATCTTTGTTGCTCTAAGCTACCAAATCCTAGGATTATTTGTTGCTGCAACATAACCTCATTCGTCCTGATTAACATGCCCTGTTCTTAATTGCCTTTTCCAAGCTTCTAGTACACATCAGTGCACTTGGCAGATGCTGCTGTCTGATTCAGTCTAGAGACCTGCCCAATCCTCTCCCATGATCAAAGAGCTAGACCTGAGGCCGAGCAGGTGGAGGGAACCACCCCAGAACGTGTAATCAGAAGCAATGGACAAAAATTCTCTTCGTTGCCAATCCACACCCCAATCTGGGGCAGTGTGCAAGGACCTTCCCAGGGCAGGCGGAGCCACTGGTCTGTTCCCAGAGTTCCCCTTCACATTCTGAAGGGCAAAGACCCACTTGTCTCTAGGATGGAGGAGGATAGGGACACAGCCCACTCAACCCAACCCTAGAAACCCTCCAGAAGCCCAGGAGGCAAGGCTGTACTCACACTTGTGGCATACTGGATGTCCTTCCAGATGGAGGTTTCCCGGGACAGGTCGGAGACCTCAAAGAGGTTGTCTAGGATGACCTCTCCAATCATGTCATGGCGGGAGAAGCGATCGAAGTCAAAGACACTGAGATGTAGCTTGCGGTCAGCCAGCTCCTCGTAGGGCACCGGGAAGTGGAAGTTCTCATCGAACGTGGGGTTCAGGGTCTTGCGGTGCACTCGGGTCTGCAGCTTGCACTTGCGATCAGGCAGGAGGTAGATCTTGACATAGGGGTCAGAGCTGCCACAGAAGTCCTTGGCAGGGAGGTCGAAGGCCTTCAGGATGCGCACGATCAAGGTCTCACTCTCATAGTCGTAGCGCAGGCTGAAGTTGATTTTCCCACAGCTCTTGGCGGCCTCGGACTTGGCATCGTCCCCGTCCACCGACTTCTGCTTGTAGAGTTCAGGCTTGATTCGGCCAATGCTGGTGGGCTGCTCTGCTGCCGGCGGCAGCTCGTTGCCGTAGTCCACACTGGAGACGTGCATCTGCCGTGGCAGGTGGCGCTTGAAGGATGTGTGCCTGGCAGGGGGTTGGGAGGAGAGGGTAGGGAGAGGGTAGTCAGGGCTCTGCGGGACGGGCGTGCAGGCCAACACCTGCCGGCCACCCTGGCTCATCCTACCCTTTGTGGGCCCTTTTCCTCCTGCTCGCCGACCCTCTGTCTGTCTGCACATACTTTGTGCACAGGTGGTTGCAAGCATTTCAAGTCCACGGAAGGGAGCTGGAATGGGGCGTGTACATATTAAGTTCAATTCAATGGTAGCCTTTGCTGCCATTTTTTTTTCTTACTTTCTGGGTTTCTTCCTAGTAGATGTGGCTCTGGCTCCCCCCATGAAACCATGAGATTCCTTAGGAGAAGGACCATCCTTTCTTACTCTGGCTGTGTCTGTCCCTTCGTTATCCTCACCAGCTCTACCACGGACACCATAGTTAACAGTGATTGGGCTTGGGAGTCAAACTGTGCAGGTTGATATTGGCTCTGCCACTGTCTGGCTACGGGACCGTGGTCAAGTTATTTAACTTCCCTGCACTAAAAATGAGGTTAGTAAAAGTAGAAATTGCACAGGATTGCTGTGAGGAGGAAAGATTCATACACCTAAAAAGCACTTAGAACAGGTGTATAGTAAATGAAACAGCGTCGGCTCCGGATTGTCAAAGAATCCAGCTCTGATGGATTCTTTCCTTGGCTCCTCATGGTAACCTTACCAGTCATTAGCCCTATTTTATACTTGGGAAAAGTGAGGCCTAGGAAAGGTGAGCAACTTGCCTGAGGTCATATGATAAATTCTGAAAATGTGACCCCCAGAACACTCGTTCCTGAACTCACAGCTGAAGACCTGGTCTCTTTCCCTTTGGCTGGTCCCCCGGGAGCCTGGGGAGACGTTACAGGGACCCAGGAGCCAGCCAGAGCCCTAGATTTGAATAAATACGCACCACTTCTGTTTCTGAATTTAGAGTAGGTTGTTTGTTATTATGCGGTGGGAGTTGTTTTTGCTTTTCTCCGTTAAAGAATGCCATGGATACAGCTGCTGTCCGGCAGGGGACTGTGTCAAAGGTTATAAAGGAATCCTCATTCTCAAAATGTTAGGAAACTCTTGTCTTATATTCCATCGACAAGGCTTTACTGGAATATCCCTAGACACACCATGAACTTTTATACCCCTGGGCCTTTGCATATTCTCTGCCCTCTGCCTGCAATCTCTCCTTATCCCCAACCTCCTCCCCCACCTCTCACCCACGCACATCCCCACACATGCCCCAGAGCACAGTGCCCCACCTCCAAGGTTCCCCTCTCCTGCAGCCTTTCCTGATACGCAGTTGGTTACCCACCGCATTCTCCATCACCCGTTACAGTCTCCAATCAGAGTACATGTGTTATTATTTCTGGCCTCTGCTCCTCAAGGGCTGGAATCTCATTAACGTCTCGAGTCAGAGAATGTGGAGGTGTGGGGGTGAGGGAGGGGAGAGGTCCGCCCTCACCTGGTAGATGATGCTGGCTCCGTGGTCTGTCGCTGCAGCCGTGCGTGACGCATGATGTGCTCCTTGACTGACATCTGCACCTCGGCCGGGATATCCGGGGATGTGTGGCTGATCTTCACAGCCGCCTCCAGGAAGCCCAGGGTGCTGCTGTCCTTCAGCTTGTCTGCCATGTTGCCTCTGGAGCCGGGGCCCTGGAGGGCCTCCGGGGGAGGGTTAGCAGAAGTGGGACTGGAGGCCTCCTTGCCCCTCCAGCGCGTCCAGCACAGCTTCCAAAAGAGAAAGAGAAAAACTGCCACCAGGGCCACGCCACACACAATCACTACCACTGCGAGGAGGCTGACAGAGGTACCTGCCCTCGGCGTGAGCCAGGCAGGGAGGGACAGAGACAGACAGAGGTGGGCAGAAGCAAGAGAGGGTGTTGGCAGAGGGGGGCACACAGAAGGGACAAAGACGGGAGAAGAGAAAAGAACGCTCATGAGAAAGCTGCCCGCCAGAGGAGAGGTGGTTTTCGGGGTGATGCGCCGCCGTCCACTTTGTGAGATGTCTGCAGCCTGGCACGGGCCTCCCCTGATCCCCCCACCCGCAACCTCTTCCCCCCCCCTTCCCTTGACCCTCCCCTCTCCCCCCTCCCCCGCTGCCAGCCCTGGGAGCACCTGGGCCGCCTCCCTTGCCGCCCCTACTGCCTGTCGTGGCATGTGGCATGTGCACCGGGAAGGGAAAGTAATTTAAATAGCAGCCTAAGCAAATGTCCAAATTCGTGAAGCGTTCACACGCGGATGCTGTTTGAATTTCTATTAGAGCTGTTACTAAGGCCAGACTGAGAGCAGAGTCATTTTTTGTATACAGCTCTCTTCCTCAACAGGCTGTGTGGCCTTGAGGACCAGAGGCTCTGCCAACTCCATCTCTAATGGTACCCCCACCCCCACCCCACCGTGGAGCCCAGAGGCGGAGCTCAAGGAACATGGGCTGACTTGAAGTCAATGAGAGGCAGGTGTTAGGTCTCAGGCTTCTTTGGGACTCTCAGCTCTGCACACAGTAGGCTCAGTAAATACTTGGATGAAGTTGGAATTGAAGCCACACAGCTTATTTCCAAGCTACATACAAGTGATTCCTGTAGCCGGCTTTTCCCATTCCCATGGCCAGTTGAGAGCTTTGCTGTAAAGCTGATATTTTTGAATGTTGTGGTTGGTGCAGAGGTGGGCGCTCACTGCCTTGCCCCCAGCCCACCCCTGTCCCCCAGCAGGATTCCTGGGATCCCAGGAGAGCCATGGGGGTGCCTCCCTCTGGAAGAAATGATTAAGCAGAGGTCTGCTTAATGGTTAAGTCATTAAGCAAAGAACACCCCCAACCCCCTCCGGAATGACCCTTAGAGCCCAAAGCTGCTTCTCTCTCTGAGAGGTCAGAAGGCTCCAAACCAATGGCAAACATGCCAGGGTTTGCACAAGGTCAAGCCCAAGGAGGAGTCTTGCATGGCTAGGGTGACAGTGGAAAATTTGAGAAATTCCACCACCATCACCGCCATCACACCAAATTTCTGGGAATTCTGGAAGAGGCTAGATGCCTTGGTCACTGGACCTGGGCTCCTGGGCTCCCTTTGGAGGGGTGTGTCCTCACCAGTCTCCCTGTGACCTGCGTGGCCCCTGCAGGCCTGTGGATTATCCTGGCCCAGTGCCCCCAGGAATCTTAGGATTTAAGGTGAGAAATGACCCTACAAGTACTGAGGTCAGGCTGTGCTTTTGCAGATGGGAGAAGTGGTCCAGAGAAGGGACTTGCTTGGGGTCACAGGTCAGACTAAGAGCCTGGACCAGGGTCCGGATGTCCGCTGCCCAGCCTGGGGGTCCTTCCACTATTCAACCCTGTTTGTTCCTGATTCAACTGTAGGCTATTGTAACCCTGTGTTTTTCTATTTGTCTGACTTAGGGCCTAGCACAGAAACTGGCCCATGAGAACAAATGAGTGAATGAATGAATGAATGAATGGCACATAAAAGAGCTATAATTATCTCTTAACCGCATTTACTGAGAACCTGCCGGTACCCGGTGCTAAGCTAGGCTTGCAGTACCAAGATGCCAAGCCCCCCACCCCGGGGGAGAATCCAGAGTACTCTCACAGCATACAGTCACCAGGGAAAGCAGTCCCCCATCCAGAGGAACCTGGGAAGGCAGTGAGAATGTCAGCTACCCTCTCTGGGGAGCTAGCACTGCCTTCTGACTCCCTGACTGTAGGGTACTGGCCTGGATGAACTATCACAGACACCCATCGCAAACTCAGGCCCCTGCCCAGAGACATCAGAGCCTCTCCCTGGCCAAAGGAGCTGGGTGGAATTAGCACCTGACCCAGAGACTGCCAGGGATCTGGAAAGCTGACACTAAGCTCATTTCTAAACTAAAGGTCTCTGGCATGGTGTCCGTGCATCCTGGGGGCACAAGAGGAAAAATATCAGATTGCTTTCGTATTTATCTATTATCTTAAAAATAATAAATGAGAATTGTTAATATACCAGTTGGTAGCAATAGAAATGAGAGCATTTTATTTTTGGACTTAGTTAAGTTTGGAACATTATGAGGTCCATGGTAAAGTGCTTTATATGCATTCACTCGTTTAATACTCTCCAGTGAAAGAGGCGTGATTATTTCCATTTCGCAGATGAGGAAGGTGAGGCACAGAGGATGAGATTGTCCCGGGGCCCTATGTCTGGTAAGCCGTGGATTGGTGATATGACCCACCTGGGTATGTAACATGGGAACAAATATATATCAGAGGCATTAAATCGAATAATTTGTGCTGTTACGAGTTCATTATCTAAATGGTTTGGAGACTGTTTCTGTAGGCCCTTATGCCCCTGGGGCTCTCGAGGAAAGCTTCCACAGATATACGGGTCCTTATTCTAAGTATCCGGGCGTCTCGAGGCCCCTCACATCTGCTCTCACTTACAGCTGTTCTGCAGGCATTATCTACAATGTGAGTCACCTTAAAACAAAAAGGTATTTCTAGACTTTGCTTTCCTTTGATCATACATCTTACTTGCTCTGGTAATAATTAGAATTTTAATGAGAAAGGGGGAGAAATGGGGGAATCCAGAGCATTGAGTGCATCTGAATGTTCAGCCTGACAAAAAACTGAATTCATAAATGAAAAGAGAGGTGGGGGAAGGCGGCGGGCGGAGGGAATCAGTTTTCCTCGGTGTGGCTGCTATTGTGAATGCTTGTGCATGTGCCCCCCCCACCACCACCGCCTCCCCTGCTGTTGTTCCCTGGGAGCTGTGATTAAGCAGGCAGAGGTATGGATTATTGGGAATCAGCACCCAGCATTCAATACTGGTTATATAAGACCAAGAGGCCCTTCTTCTGCCTGGACAATCTCTTTCCAGGACACCTCACCCACAGGCATTACAACGGAGATTGGGGTCCTGTTCCTACATGGATTCTCCCCTGCCAGAGATGGAAGGCAGTGAGCAAGGCTGGTAAAGAGCAGAATTAGGCCAGGGCAAAGGTGACTGTACAGGATTTGCCCTTGTAAAATCACTACATGCGGCTTGAACTCAGCCAACCCACATAGTCTGAGGTTGGGAAGGACAGGTTCCTGTTTGGGCTAAGGGTTCTGCCAAGGGCCAGATCAGCTCCGATGTGCGCCTTCCTACCCCAGGCCTGCTGGGACCAACCCACCAGGACATGTTGCCCTCTAGCAAATCACAGGTGTACGAGTCACCTTCAAAGCCTTTTTCCCACTCATCTTGTTTGAACCTCAACACTGCAAGGCAGATAGAATTTTGATGGGCAACTCAGCTGCCTTTTGAGTCCTGATCCAGTTCTCTTCATATTCCATATGGCTATCGTGCACTAGCTTCATGACGAGAGAGAGAGGCAACCCTCCAGAAAGGGAGAAAGCCCCCCCACCTCCCTCCCCCCACCAAATCTCTACATTCTTCCTCCCTTTTTTCTTCCTTCTTTATTTCCTCTTCAGCCTGGAGAGTAAGAATCACTGCCCTAGGGTCACACTGGGGCCCTTCAACATTCATCTCCACTGGCTTTAAACTGTGTGACGTTAGCAAGTACTTAATCTCTCAAGCCTCAGTTTCCTCATCTGTGATATGGGTATAATAAGAGCATCTACCTTCTAGGGTCATTGTGAGGTTTCCGTGAGATCCAAAGTGCCAGGACAGTGCCTGGAATGTAGTAAAAAATAAAATAAATACTAGCTGGTCCTATTAGAATCACTCAGCTCTGCCCAGTCTAGTCTTGAATACCCCCTCGTCTGGAAAAGTTTCATTGGCAGAACACCTGCAAGCCAGGAACACTAACAGACAGAGCTTTAATTTTGTCATTGCAAATAAGGAACTACCTTACTCGCAGAAAGTATACAAGTATTTCATATATAGGTACATGCCAAGACACAATATGTACTACATTAAAGATCTCACATCTCTGAGTTTTTCTGTCAGTACTCATTTGCTTGCTACTTGTCCAGTTTCTTTGGGACCATCACCAGCCATCTGGTGAGCAGGAGGGAGTGCCAAAGAAGTAAAAAGAAAATCATGGAAGAAAAATCAACAATTGAGAGGACATGCTATGGTTTTGCAAAGTTCTCTTGGAAATTTGGAAAAAGCAAGTCCAGTCCATTACTCAATATTAGGTGTGAAACATCTTTATTCAGGTTTCAGAAGAATCCAGTATTCCATGGGCACCCAGTTTGGGAAATCATATTAGCCAATTATCCAGCAGCCTCCAGGAGAGCAAACAGCTGCACAGTTAAGCTTTGGAAACACCCCTGGTGACCTGGCATTGCGAAGGGGCAGGTGGCTTCTAGCCCTGGCAGAGGACGTAGACTTGGCTGAGTGCTCAGACCCTGGGCAGGTAGCTGAGGCGAGCACCAGCCCCAGAATGACCACAGAGCACATCCGTCCACATTGCTAATTGTGTGAACCTGAGCAAGTTACTTAACATTCTTCCAACTTTGGTTTTCCTCTTTGATTTCATGGGGCTTCTAAAGATTTCTACTTTATAGAGTCATTATGAATATTAAATGAACTAAGACTTTGGGCTTTGTTCCTGGTCCATGAGAAGGGCTCCCCAAAGGTCAGCTGCTATTTTTCTTCATGTGTTTGTTTTTCTGGTGGCAAATAACACCGAACAGACCCAAAGCTGGGCCCTCTAAGACGGAGAAGGGGGATACCAGACCACAGGGCAAGGCATCCAAGAGACCTCAGGCCCCTCTTCTCAGGGAAGTGAAGAGCTCCCTGAAGCCCACGAGGGCAGGAATTTGTTTGTCACCTTCAGTGAGACTGTTTGCCAGGGGTAATGGCTCATGGCCTCCTTCCTTCCCTGGAAAATGCTGGGTTATTAATTAGCAACCTGGGGCTTTCTTATCTCCCCTTTCTCCAAAGACAGAGGCCTGGCGCCCCCTCCCCTTTTCCCCACCCAGAATGTTAGGATTCATCAGCAGCTCTTATCACCTGCTATTGTTCCCATTTTTCTAATAGGTTTCCATGTCAGGAAAATCCATTTTATAACAGTAACAGGCATTTTTGCTAACAGATTGTACCTGAAAAGATAAACTGGGGAGAGGAAGTGAAAAGAAAAGGACCATTTTGTCTGCTTCCCTCAAAGCTGGAGAAAGCTGGCTTCAGGGCTTCTGGTAGACCCTGGGAAATGGGTTACCGGCTGCCCTGTGTGGGATAGGGGCCAACCTGACCCAGGAGCCCGCATTCAGACACAGAACAAGACCCAGACAAGCACACCCCAGAGATCACACGGCAAGAAATGCAGAGACCTGAGAGCCTGGAGGGAACAGCACCAGGTCTAGGAAGGGAAAAGACTCTGGGCAGAATCATTCATATGAATACCAGTAATATTATTTGTTATTTCTTTTTACATGGTCAGCACTGTGCTCCTTATATTATCTCCTTTAATCTTTACTGCCTCTCTAAGAAATTAGTATGCACCTCTCAAAGATAAATTAACTCAGCTTAAAGGTGTTATTAACTAAGTAACTTCTTCAAGGATACATTGCCTTACACGAAGGAGCGAGGACCTAAACCTGGGACTTCTGATGCCAAAGTCGGAGCTTCTGAGCCGGGCCCCTGAGTGGGTTGAGGCAAAAGCTGGAGGAAGCTGGGGAGGCATTTTTTGTTATAATCAGGAGAGTGTGGGACATGTCCTCTACTATTTGGCCTGATCCTCTGTGCCTGCGGGTAGAAATCTGGAGACTAGGATTCTGACCAACCTCATCCCCCACCTCTTTCTTCTTCCCTAAAAAGTACAGACACTGGAGGTTACCCACCAGGTGCTGGGCCCATAACCAGTGGCCCCTGGAAAGACCTTGTCCAGAGATAGATGTCCCTGAGAAATACCCAAGAGTGCGCGCATGTGTGCGTGCATGTGCGTGCGCGTGCGCGTGCATGTGCGTGTGTTGGGGGAACAGAGGCTATTCTGTTCCCAGCCTTACAGACGTGGTCCATTAATAATAAACTCTGCCATGGCTTGTAAATTTATTAGAAGCTGGTGTGATTAAAATTCAGGGTTGGGGGGGGGGGTTGCAGGGAGCCTTTGCTTCCATTCCTTCTTTCAGAGATCCAGGCTGAACTGAACTACCGATGGGGATAATTAGCAGAGTCCAAACAGAGAAGGAATTAATGTCCCTGAAAAGCTGTGATGAGGAGAGACAATGCCGGGCTAATTATGGCCGCACCAGCTTTATGACTGGGCTTTATGACTGGGCACTGGCTTCCACCACCATTAGGGGATTCAGAGATAAATCGGAGACTAATGTGGAGAGCTGTAGCTAACAGAGCATTGGAATTAATTTAGCATTTATTAGTATTACTATTTTGGCAGATGGTAACTGTAACTTTCTGCCTGATTAGTCAGGGCTTGGGGCCTCTCTGAGTTGTGGACATCAAGGCTGGGGTGATGGGGGGAGGGGCAGACAGAGACCCAGAAATGTTCCTTCCCTCTACACCCCCATTCCTGTTTACACAGGCAAGCACTGAAAGGAGCGGTCTGTGGTCTGTTCAGGCCCACACATGTAGCAAGAAAAACAGATCAGCAAGAGAGAGAAGGGAGATGAGACAGTGTTGTGTACCTAGAGCATCCACAGCTGGATATCCTATTCACCTCCGCTTTCAACATCCCCTTGGATGAAAATTCCTAAATGTGACTCAGTCCTCTGGTGCTCAGAGACCTTTTTTCCTAAGCAGGACCAGCAGGGGTGCCATGGAGCTGGATCAAGACTTTCCCTTACCCTGCTTTTTTCCCATGTCAGACAGCCTTACTCAGACCCTAAAGAAACCTTGCCAGGTGCAGATGCCCCAGTCTTAGTCCTAGTTTTCTGCAGCCCTGTGCTATACCCTCAACTCTGTGGACAGAGGAACAGAACAGTTAGAACACATCTTCCATACTGGAACATGGAGGGGATGGATTTACCATTCCACTCTTAAGGTTCCCACAGACAGAAGTAGAAGAAAACTTCTAGAACTGTAAACCTAAGTGCTCTATAGCTCCTAGATACTTTACCCTAGTTCTAGAATCTTAAAGCTGAAGACACGCCATAAAGTCAGAACATCGTCTAAGGGATGTACGTTCTAAAGGATCCTCCACTGCACCTTTCCTCAAAAATGGCAACATCTGCGGAATGTCTTCCTGCCAGCAAGGAATGAGGGAGTAATGATTAGTTATAGAAATAGGACATTTGTCTTTTGATGAAATGCTATGCGTTTAACTTGCCATCACAGGCAGGAAAATTCTAATCTGTGCTGTGGAAGGCCAACTTCAAACCAGCTGAATGAATCACAGAACATCTCCAGAGTCAGTAGAGAAGTGAACCAACAGTAAGTACATCTCATGGCCACAAGTAAGGCCAAGAATAAACATTCCTGGCCTTCAGCTTGGTGGGGACAGGGCAGCTCAGGGTCTCCCAACAGTTTCGGAATTTTTTTGAAATACCTCTGAACCTTTGCTTGCTACCTCAAATCCAGAACCCTCCTACCCACACCCAACAGTCTTCACTTTGGCCTAGGAGCAAGTTCATTAATCTCCACAAGGCAAACAGCATGAAGAAGAAAGAGAACCGCTTACCAGTGTCCACTTGCAGGGGTGGGTGGGGGGTGAGGGGGTTTGTATATTAAAGAGGATAGTAGACCCTTCACCTTCAGAATGTTTAAAGTAAAACAGAACTTGCTTCTATCTGGGACAGTTTGTTCGAGGTGTTTCAAGTCAGGAAAGCGGAGGAGATCTGATTAAGGTTTCCTGTGCAATTCCTAGCACAGACCATGACATAGAGGAGGGTCCCAGGAAATGATAGTGGAGTCTGAATCTCAGTTGTTGAATCTCAGGGTGTTACTACAAAACCCATGAGCTAGAGACTTTCAGTAGGAGGAAGGCAGGGGGAAACATACAGAGAGCTAAAGAGAACTGAGCATGCTCTAGTTACTTGCATTTTTCATGAAAATACAAATGAAGAGATCCAACATTTCTCTGACTGGAGAATCTGGCAGTGGCTCTGGCGCGCAGGTCCCAAACTATATATCTCCCCAGACTTGAGCTCACTTAAACCCCAAGATGGCAAAGCCACTCTCAACCACTTTCTTTTGCTATGATCAAGGGTCTCTTGCTGCCTCCTCCTCCTCCCTTTCAGCCCCCTCGCTTGACCCCAGGGGGCGGGGGTGCTTCCTGAGGCTTGTGACTCAGCAGCCAAAGTTCAAGTCCCCCTAGGCTTGACAAGTCAAGCTCAAGCAGCCTACAGGGAAGGCAAGCTGATTCATCAGAGGCTGCTTGCTCTTGCTCCTCAACCTTCTCTTACTCTCAGCCTGGTCACCAGGTTCCTGTCGTTCCAGACTGCAGGGTGTCCCTCTGGAGTCAAAACACCAGGGCCTCCCTGTATCTGAAAGTTACACATACAGACACACACAGACACCCTTTCCAGTACACAGCATTTCTGCTCTGGACAGACAGGGGAGGAGGGCAGCAGCCTCCATCGCAGGGGGAACTCGACAGGTATGTTCTCACCCTGAATTACCCCCTTTAGGGTTTGAGAGTCAGGACCGGCATTAAGGCCCTCCACTGGCGGTGAATTGTTGGAGGAAAGGATGGAAGGGAGCTGGGTAGGCAGCCAGGAATGAGACTCTCTAACTTAGGGAAAATTGTGTGTCTAGGAGACACGGGAAGAGGGATGGGATAGCAGATGATGGCACCTGAGAACCAAAATCTAACAGCACTTGCTGGGCCTCCTCTATTCCGAGGTTCTTCAATGGGGAGAATCAACTTCTCCAGCACCCATCACCGCACCGTCCTCTGAAAGTTCTTCTTTAGGTCTAACCTCAGTCCCTTCTGCTGCAGTAATCAACCCATTGATCCAACATTGTCTAGGGCCAGGGAGAGTGCACGCAAGAGAGCAGGGCCCTAACCAGCCTCGCAGGGCTGAGGTGCGCTCCAGTCCTCCAAGGCTGCACACAATCCCCTCACACACAATCCTTCCCTCGGCCCACTCACTACCTCCCTTCTATTCATCTCCCCATCCCCTCACCCCCCCCCCCCCCCCCCCCCCCGCCCAGCGGCCGGGTTTCTAACCCAGGAGCTTGCCAACAGTTCTGACCTTTAACCTCAAGTGAAAACAGAGCCCTGGAACGTGCGGTTTCTGGGGAGCTTACCCCACCTGTACCTGCTCCAGGAACCGCTGCTCCAGTCTCTGGCTTCTGGTCCCTGGAGACGCGCGTGGAGACGAAATTCCCGCCTCTCGCTGCCCCTTCCTCCCTTTCCCGCGCCGTTGGTGCGGAACCACAGGGGCGACCCTCGCCTACCCCGAGGCCCAGCGCCACCGGGGTCAGGGTCGGGGGACGAGGAGGGGCGGTGTCTGCGGAGCCGAAGGAAGCCCGGCGCCTTGGTCCCTGCAGGATCTCCCCACCCCCACTCCTCACCCTCTCGAGGCTTCACTCTGCCCCCCTGCCCCTCCCCCTGGAGGGAAGGCGACCCGACGCTCCCTCTCGCCCAGGACCCTCCAGACGTCGGCATTCCGACAAAGAAGCCCGGCCGCAGCGGGCGAGCGTGGCCGAACGGCGCTGGTGCGGCAAGTAAATACGCGGGCCGGCGGGCCGCCTACCCTCCCACGGCTCCCGCCGCCAGGGCGCGACACGCCATTGCCGCTGTCGCGACTCCCGAGGGACGCCGACGCTGCGCGCGGGGCCCGGGCCCTGTGGGGCTCGGGCTCCAGACTCACCGGCTCCGGCGAGCTCGCCTCGGCTCGGGCTCCCGCCTGGGCTCGGCGGCCGCCGGGGCTGCCCGCGCGCAGTCCGCGCGGTTCGAGCAGGAGGCGCCGGCTTGGCAAAGTCGGCGAGAGGCACCGGCTCAGTCGCGCACCGGCCCCGAGTCCGAGTGAGTCAGAGAGGGACCGAGGGAGCGAGTTATAGGGGCGGGCGCGGGGGGGAGGATGCCGAGACACCCTCCCCCGCGCCGCCCCCCGCCCCCCGGCGGAGACGCAGACAGCCACTCGCAGCCGGAGAGAGGTACGGACACCAAGACCTCGTGCCGCCCGCAGACCCAAGTTTCTCCCTGACGCCAGGGGGCTCAGACCGCGTTCGCTGAGAGAACAAAGGGACGCGCAGACCGACAGACGGACCTTGGGACCTCGACACCCCCAAGAAACGAGTTACTTCGTCCGCCGGGGTGTTCCTGGTCCCCTAGTCGCTCCACAGACCTCTTCCCTGGCAGATTGCCCGCGGGGTGAGCGAGAAGAGACGCTAGGGAAACTGAGGCCCCCGTGGGGCGCCGCACCCCGGGAGCGATGCTTTGCGCGACATCCCCGAAGAGTCACACGGGAAGGGGCTCGGGGAGTCGCTGCCTCCCAGGTCCCCTTTCAAATCTCTCCGCTTGCCCTGCGGGCGATGGAACAGGGCACTGACTAGGGCTGGTTTCGAATCCAGGATCCTGAGCTGGAGTTCTCTGCCTAGGTTCCGGTGCTCCCGGGGCCGGTACTCTGGGAGGCAGGACCGCCAGGGTGAGAATCCAGGAGGAGAGGGGTCCTCGGATTTCCCGTTACCTGAGTCGGCCGCGCTCGGACTCCTCTCTGGGGGCTGTAGCTCGAAGCTCCGACAAGTCTCCACGTCCAGCCCGAGAGGGGGCGGCCGGGCCCGGCACAGCGAGGCCAGGAGCGCGAGAGCCGCCTGGCACCGAGGCCCCCCGGTCCCCCAAACCCCACTCATGCCCGGGACGCCCCGGCGCTTCAAGCAGCCGCCGGAACCCGTGCCGCCGCCGGACTGGGGCGGGGCGAGGCTGCCCCAAGAAGACCCTCCCCGCAGCGGCCCCCTGCGGCTCGGTTCAGCTTTTAATCGCTTCCCCGCAGGGTCTCCGCCCCTCACGTGGCATCCCGCGGCAGCTGGCAAGTCTGGCGCCTCACCGCCGCCCCCTCTACACCCAGGGACAGGTCTGAGTCCCGGCGGGATTCGAGGCAGGGGAGCCCGGTTGTCCAGCACCCCGGAGGGTGCAAGGCCCAGGAAAGGGCCTGGCATCTGACTTCACATCCACTGCCTGGTGTGACCTTGGCCTATCTGAGCCTCAATTCCCCACTCTGTAAAAGGGGTATAATGATTAGGAGGGCTTCACGGACTGCCTGGGAATATAAAGATAGTGTTCGTGAAAACACTGGATAAATTGCCACATTCCACACAAGTGGCAACGAAATAGAAAGAAGAATGACCCGGCTGGGAGTAGGAGAACCTTGGCCAAGGTTTCTAACGGGAGAAGTTAGTCACACTAGCCCCAAGTCCCAGCTTCGGAGGCAGAAAACCCTAAAACTGCGGGGCTATTTGAACTGCAGAAAGACTTTCTGAGCCCCGCAATCCTGCGGTCCACGGTACCCGCACGTTGCTATGGCAACGGGAGGCAGCGGCCGTCTCTCTCCATGGCAACGGGAGGGGAAAGTTTCTCGCAAATAGGAATGGGGGGCATTTCAAGAGGGAGCTCCGCTCCCGCCAGACCCGTCTCCCCACAGCGGTGCAACGCCACCGGAGATAATGCGTCTTGCTATTAAGCATAGCCAGGGCCAGAAAGCCTGAAAACTAAACGGGAGGGTTGAGGCTAGACTTAAGGCAGACTTCCCCTCCAGAAACTGGGGCGTACGGTCTAGGAACAGGTTGGCGGAGGGGCTCGGAGGCACCTCACTCAGCCCTGGTGGTCTAGGGGCCGCCACCGGCGCGGCCCTGCAGGGGACCCTGTCACGGAAGTCGCGCGTCCTCGGCTTGTCAGCCGGTGGGGGCCCCTTCCCGTGTGCGGCTCACCCGAAGGTCCAGGCTCAGGTCCCTTTGCCTCCCCCGAGCTGGGAAGGAAACTTTAGCAGGAGCCCCCGGAAGCCGCGGGGCTGGTGTGTACCCGGGTGGCTGGTGGGGGAGGAGGGTCTTTCCTCCTAATTATCACGCTAATTGGAAGTGGCTCCGGCGGTGACTCACGTTCCAGAGGGAGGAGATTCGGAGACCTAGCTCCTGGCGGTCTCCACAAGCGCCATCTGCGCCAGCCGCGCTAGCTGGCCCTTGGACTGGAGAGCCCCCGGCAGCTAGTGCCCGGAGTACAGAGGGTCAAGCTGAGGCCTCAGAGGACCCAGGCTTAAGCTGGTTTTTGCTCTCGGGAAGGGCTCCATGGCTCTGTCCACGGTGCTGAAAGCCCAGTTGGTACAATCGTAGCGAGGGCGGAGGGTTAGGGAAGGTGGGGGGATGGGCAGTTGTGCCGGGTTCACACCTTCCACCCTGACCTCCGGAGCCTGCGATGGGAGAAGGCTAGAAACTCAGGCGGGAGGGACCGAGGAAGCGTGGTCCCGGGGACACTATGCAATCCAGGACGCCTTCCTGAGGGAGGTGCTCAGTTGCTGTTCCAAGAACAGGGGAGGCTGTGGAGTCCCCGTTCGCCGCCACCCCCCCCCCCCAGTGCTTCACGAACCCACCTGAGGAGCCCAGAAGCCCTGTCACCTCCTGCTCCCCCACCCAATACAGAACTCAACACCGGAGAGGCCCCCTTGTTACATGCTCATTAGTTGTTTCCGAGGGAGCAGGTTTGTGTTTATGTAAAATACAAATGGAGAAGAACTGCTCTCTGCCTATGTTTATGGCAACTCTGTCACTCCGCGGCGATTTCTCCCTCCCCCTCCCGAGTTCCTGAGGAAATTCGCAGAACAAAGAGCCTTGTTTTGCCTTTGCAGAGAATGAAAAAGCACAGGACCTTCCAAGGGGCCAGGCCTGTGATGCAGGGAAATCAATATTTTGCTTTACAACGAGTGGGAGAATTTGCATCTAAACTGAAGGCAAAGGAGCCTGTTTGGAGCAGAGCAGGTGGCAGGAGCCGAGAATTAACAGATAATTTCTCATTGTTCCCGGATTCAGCCTCCACAGTAGGCGAACGGTTCTGCGGCTTCTCTGGCGCCCCAGCAGCTCTGGACCTGGCATTTCTCAACAGAACAGGGAGGAGTTTCTGCTCTGACAGGGCTGCGGGAAGGGGCTGGGGCTCCCAGGTCAGTCAATAACTACTGAATTTTGAGTGTGTGAATGAGTGTGTATGAAAGAGACAGAAATGAAAGAGACAGAGCTAAGCAGAGACACAGACAAGAGAAAGAGGCAGAGGATTAAGACATATAGAGACAAATATAGAAGACAGAGAAGAGAAACATAAGACAGGGAAAGAGGGGCAGAGCGACCCATACAGGCATAAAGGGGCACTCATCCAGAGAGATCAAAGAGAAACATTTTTTCCCTTATATTGGGGGGAAAAAACCCACCTTAGTTATCTTCTTTGCCTTCTCTCCCTGCCCTCCAGGTTAATGCTGATACCTGCTGATACTTGTGCTCATGCAACCAGCCACAAACCAACCAACCAACCAACCAACCAAACAAAAAACATATAAAGGTGGGAACTATTCCTCTCTAAAACCCCTTTCCCTGACAAGCCCATTCCCATATGAAGAGACTAAATTCAGACTCCCAAGGTCCCACCCAGACCTGAAGAGGGAAGGAGGTAGAAAGAAGTAGAATTGTTGCCCCTGAAGGCTATCTTCCAGAGAAAGACCATCTGAGTTCAGTTGAGGGGTGGAGTGGAGAGGAGGAGGAGCAGAAACAGCCCTGCATAGTGGCAAACAAGGGCGCTAGGCTGGGCCCCAGGAGGCTGGGTTCCAGGACTGGTGCATCAAACCAGCCATGGGGCAGTCTCCTCCCTTGTCAGGGTGTCAGTGTCCTTATTTGTAAGATGATGGATGAGGAGCTCTTCAAGGCTCCTTCCAGCAACAACATTTTAGGGTTTTACGTGAAGAGAACGGAGGGGGCTGGGTGGGGAAAGGAGAGAGGGGCAGAAGAGCAGTTTTCCTGGCTTTAGAGAAGAGGGTGTCCAGACTCACTTTGGGCTTCCCCTCCCCTATTGCTCTCCTCTCATCTTCAACTGTGGCTAGAGCTTCCTGAGTCTGGGCTCCTAGTCCCCAGGCCAGACTGCCCAGAAGCAGGGAAGGGAACTGGAGGTGAGGTGGGATGCAGAAGGAGAGTAGATTTGAAGCAGAAACCAGAGCATCCCACTTCTCTGCCCTCCTTTCTTCGGAAACAGCCAAAGAGCACATCCCCTGTCCCCACCTCAAGTCTTCTAGCCAGTGGCCCGATTGCCCTTGGACAGGTCCTCTACTGTGCTCTGAGAAGCAATGGCCTTTTGAGTTATGCTACAAATAAAGTAAATTAAAACAAAATAATCATTTCTAAAAAAAAAAAAAAATTAAACCTCGGTAGGAAATTGCTAATGCTGTAGGCGAGAAGAATGAGCTCCTTTGACATGAGTCGATGTGTCATATTGTCTTTCCATCTCAATGCAATTTCTAAATAGGGAGCCCTTTCCCCATTCCCTCCTCCCCTCCAAGCCCCCAGCAGAGATGTAAAGGGAGCAGCCTGACGTTCACAGCCAGATTGTCTGACGTACACGGAGAGACAGAGAGAAAAAGATACAAGCGTGCTCATGGCTTTGTCAGGTGGATTGGAGCCAAGAGGACTCTGACCCAACCTTGAGGGCCCCGATCTCCTGTCCCCACCTCCCCCATCTCCTGCTTAGTGAGGCATGTGGACGCTTTGGGCTGGGTTTTAAATTTGCTCTAGGAAAGCAGATATCAGTTGAACCTGTTCCACTGCTGGAGGAGAATTAAGTTGACGTTCTATATTGGGGATTGGGAATATTTTACATCATTATTTAAAACAAACACTGCTATGGAATCCCTATGAGGATTCTACCAGAACAGCTTTATCAGCATTTCCAGCAGTCACCCCCTGACTCCCATCCCCTTGCCAACATAGCAACTCTGGCCAAAGCTGGGTGACTTCTGCAAACCATGCCATTCAAGCCATCAGAAGAGTTTTTAGGAATTCCTCTTTGTTTGAAAAGATGCAAAGGACATTGCAAAGCACTGCATCAATGCCCAGGTATTTCTGAGAGTCCAGTCTTGCTTTTATTCTAAGAAAGGTTTTAACAGTTCAAACTTCCTGAGC